>NC_059161.1:71980828-73180828 GCF_019923935.1 Bubalus bubalis
AGTACCACCAAACCAGCTCTCCAACAAATACTAAAGGATACTCTCTAGACAGGAAACACAAAAAGCGTATATAAACTGGAACCCAAAACAATAAGTAAATGGCAACAGGATCATAGTTATCGATAATTACCTTAAACGTAAATGGGTTGACTGCCCCAACCAAAAGACAAAGAGTGGCTGAATGGATACAAAAACAAGACCCCTATATATGTTGTCTACAAGAGACCCACCTCAAAACAGGGGACACATACAGACTGAAAGTGAAGGGCTGGAAAAAGATATTCCATGCACATAGAGACCAAAAGAAAGCAGGAGTAGCAATACTCATATCAGATAAAATAGACTTTAAAACAAAGGCTGTGAAAAGAGACAAAGAAGGACACTACACAATGATCAAAGAATCAATCCAAGAAGAAGATATAACAATTATAAATATATATGCACCCAACATAGGAGCACCGTGATATGTAAGACAAATGCTAACAAGTATGAAAGAGGAAATTAACAATAACACGATAATAGTGGGAGACTTTAATACCCCACTCACACCTATGGATGGATAAACTAAACAGAAAATTAATAAGGAAACACAAACTTTAAATGATACAATAGACCAGTTAGACTTAACTGATATCTATAGGACATTTCATCCCAAAACAATGAATTTCACCTTTTTCTCAAGAGCACACAGAACCTTCTCCAGGATAGATCACATCCTGGGCCATAAAGCTAGCCTTGGTAAAATCAAAAAAATTGAAATCATTCCAATCATCTTTTCTGACCACAATGCAGTAAGATTAGATCTAAATTACAGGAGAAAAACTATTAAAACGTCCAACATATGGAGGCTGAACAACACGCTGCTGAATAACCAACAAATCACAGAAGAAATAAAAAAAAAATCAAAATATGCATAGAAATGAATGAAAATGAAAACACAACAACCCCAAACCTGAGGGACACTGTAAAAGCAGTGCTAAGGGGAAAATTCATAGCAATACAGGCATTACCTCAAGAAACAAGAAAAAAGTCAAATAAACAACCTAACTCTACACCTAAAGCAACTAGAAAAGGAAGAAATGAAGAACCCCAGGGTTAGTAGAAGGAAATAATTCTTAAAAATTAGGGCAGAAATAAATGCAAAAGAAACAAAGGAGACAATAGCAAAAATCAACAAAGCCAAAAGCTGGTTCTTTGAAAGGATAAATAAAATTGCTAAACCATTAGCCAGACTCATCAAGAAAAAAAGGGAGAAAAATCAAATCAATAAAATTAGAAATGAAAATGGAGAGATCACAACAGACAACACAGAAATACCAAGCATCATAAGAGACTATCAGCAATTATATACCAATAAAATGGACAATGTGGAAGAAATGGACAAATTCTTAGAAAAATACAACTTTCCAAAACTCTATCAGGAAGAAATAGAAAATCTTAACAGACCCATCACAAGCACAGAAATTGAAACTGTAATCAGAAATCTTCCAGCAAACAAAAGCCCAGGTCCAGACGGCTTCACAGCTGAATTCTACCAAAAATCTAGAGTAGAGCTAACACCTATCCTACTCAAACTCTTCCAGAAAATTGCAGAGGAAGGTAAACTTCCAAACTCATTCTATGAGGCCACCATCACACTAATACCAAAACCTGACAAAGATGCCACACACACACAAAAGAAAACTACAGGCCAATATCACTGATGAACATAGATGCAAAAAACCTTAACAAAATTCAAGCAATCAGAATCCAACAACGCATTAAAAAGATCATACACCATGACCAAGTGGGCTTTATCCCCGGGATGCAAAGATTCTTCAATATCTGCAAATCAATCAATGTAATACACCACATTAATAAATTGAAAAATAAAAGCCATATGATTATCTCAATAGGTGCAGAGAAAGCCTTTGACAAAATTCAACATCCATTTATGATAAAAACTCTCCAGAAAGCAGGAATAGAAGGAATATACCTCAACATAATAAAAGCTATGTATGACAAACCCACAGCAAACATCCTCAATGGTGAAAAACTGAAAGCATTCCCCCTAAAGTCAGGAACAAGACAAGGGTGCCCACTTTCACCACTACTATTCAACATAGTTTTGGAAGTTTTGGCCACAGCAATCAGAGCAGAAAAAGAAATAAAAGGAATCCAAATTGGAAAAGAAGAAGTAAAACTCTCACTGTTTGCAGATGACATGATCCGCTATATAGAAAACCCTAAAGACTCCACCATAAAATTACTAGAACTAATCAATGAATATAGTAAAGTTGCAGGATATAAAATCAACACACAGAAATCCCTTGCATTTCTACACACTAATAATGAGAAAATAGAAAAAGAAATTAAGGAAACAATTCCATTCACCATTGCAACGAAAAGAATAAAATACTTAGGAATATATCTACCTAAAGAAACTAAAGACCTATATATAGAGAACTATAAAACACTGGTGAAAGAAATCAAAGAGGACACTAACAGATGGAGAAATATACCATGTTCATGGATTGGAAGAATCAATATAGTGAAAATGAGTATACTACCCAAAGCAATATATAGATTCAATGCAATCCCTATCAAGCTACCAACGGTATTCTTCACAGAGCTAGAACAAATAATTTCACAATTTGTATGGAAATACAAAAATCCTTGAATAGCCAAAGCAATCTTGAGAAAGAAAATGGAACTGGAGGAATCAACCTGCCTGACTTCAGGCTCTACTACAAAGCCACAGTCATCAAGACAGTATGGTACTGGCACAAAGACAGTAATACAGATCAATGGAACAAAATAGAAAGCCTAGAGATAAATCTACACACCTATGGACACCTTATCTTTGACAAAGGAGGAAAGAATATACAATGGATTAAAGACAATCTCTTTAACAAGTGGTGCTGGTAAAGCTGGTCAACCACTTGTAAAAGGATGAAACTATAACACTTTATAACACCATACACAAAAATAAACTCAAATGGATTAAAGATCTAAAGGTTAAGACCAGAAACTATAAAACTCCTAGAGGAGAACATAGTCAAAACACCCTCTGACATACATCACAGCAGGATCCTCTATGACCCACCTCCCAGAATATTGGAAATAAAAGCAAAAATAAACAAATGGGACCTAATTAAACTTAAAAGCTTCTGCACAACAAAGGAAACTATAAGCAAGGTGAAAAGAAAAAAATAGCAAATTAAGCAACTGACAAACAACTAATCTCCAAAATATATAAGCAACTCCTACAGCTCAATTCCAGAAAAATAAACGACCCAGTCAAAAAATGAGCCAAAGAAATAAACAGACATTTCTCCAAAGAAGACATACAGATGGCTAACAAACACATGAAAAGATGCTCAACATCACTCAAATCAAATCAAATGCAAATCAAAACCACAATGAGGTATCATTTCATGCAAGTCAGAACGGCTGTGATCCAAAAGTCTACAAGCAATAAATGTTGGAGAGGGTGTGTAGAAAAGGGGACCCTCTTACACTGTTGGTGGGAATGCAAACTAATACAGCCACTATGGAGAACAGTGGGGAGATTCCTTAAAAAACTGGAAATAGAACTGCCTTATGATCCAGCAATCCCACTCCTGGGTATACACACCAAGGAAACCAGAATTGAAAGAGACACGTGTACCCCAATGTTCATCGGAGCACTGTTTATAATAGCCAGGACATGGAGCAAGCTAGATGTCCATCAGCAGATGAATGGATAAGAAAGCCATGGTACACATACACAATGAAGTATTACTCAGCCATTAAAAAGAATACATTTTGATCAGTTCTAATGAGGTGGATGAAACTGGAGCCTATTATACAGAGTGAAGTAAGCCAGAAAGAAAATCACCAATACAGTATACTAACACATATGTATGGAATTTAGAAAGATGGTAATGGTAACTCTGTATGCGAGACAGCAAAAGAGACACTTATGTATAGAACAGTCTTTTGGACTCTGTGGGAGAGGAAGAGGGTGGGATGATTTGGGAGAATGGCATTGAAACATGTATAATATCATATATGAAACGAGTCATCAGTCCAGGTTCAATGTATGATACTGGATGCTTGGGGCTGGTGCACTAGGATGACCCAGAGGGATGGTACGGGGAGGGAGGAGGGAGGAGGGTTCAGGATGGGGAACATGTGTATACCTGTGTCAGATTCATGTTGATGCATGTCAAAACCAATACAATATTGTAAAGTAATTAACCTCCAATTAAAATAAATAAATTTACATTAAAAAAAAGAAAAAAGAAAGAAATATTTGTTTAAGTCCCTTACTTGCAACATAGAAACCAATGTTCTGAGTTTGTTTTTTTCTTCAGATTGCCACCCACTTTGACTTTGCAATCAAAACTTACCAAACTCTTTGCTAATTCATCTGGTACAGCTTCATCTTGCCTTCCTTTCTATAATTTCAGCTCATTTTTAATCAAAATGCAAAATCCCATCTTCTGACTATCTTTTTTTTTTTTGATGAGTAAATAAATTTCATGTTTCAATCTGCTACAAACACATGATATATGAGGAACAATTGAAAGAATGAACAATGTTTAACCTGGCAGGGGAGAATGCTTAGTGTTCAGAAAGGAAATCAGGCATATTCCGAATGATTTTGAGAAACAGAGCTAAAAAATGTTGAAATGGTAGGATTATGGGGTATAATAAGTTTGGTGAATATTGAATGTTGGTCATAAAAAAATAAATTATTTACTAAAGACAGCTATTATGATCTACACATTATAAATGCAAATTTACTGCACGGACTGTTAGGAGACTTCATTAGATTCCTGGGTTGGGAAGATTCTCTGGAGAAAATAGGCTACCCACTCCAGTATTCTTGGGCTTCCCTTATGGAGCAGCTGTTAAAAAATCAGCCTGCAATGTGGGAGACCTGGGTTCAATCCCTGGTTTGGGAACATTCCCTGGAGAAGGGAAAGGTTACCCACTCCAGTGTTCTGGACTGGAGAATTCCATGAACTGTATAGGCCATGGGGTCACAAAGAGTCGGACATGCCTGAATGACTTTCACTTTCAAAGACAGCTATTATTATCATAAATGCAAAGTTACTGATGGCCTGTTTTTTAAAATCAATCGGTAAAGAAAGCTAAATAGCTTAAAGATAATAGTAAGAGAATCAGTCTACTTTCTAGTTGAAGCAAAGATGACTAAAAAGATAAATTTACAAAGCAAACATAATTTGTTTACTGAAGAAAATATATAAAATAAGTATATTTTAAATAATATTAAAATATGTTAACCCTATTGACTGAAAATTTAATGATCTCTTTCAGAAGACAGTAACGTTTTTGTTTAAATGCTTGAAAGCAAATTTATGCAAAATATACCAAGAATTATTTGATTTTTAAAATATTCTCTGATTTCTTTTCATTTTATTCCCTAATTATCAACATTTCTTTGTCTCAGAAATACACATTTATTGATAATACACTCTTCTGGATATATACAAGGTAACAAATATTGATTTGTTAATATAATATTATTGTTTATAAGGACTTTGAAGCTTTATACCTGTGGCGGATTCATTTTGACATTT
Source organism: Bubalus bubalis (assembly GCF_019923935.1). Classification (NCBI taxonomy): domain Eukaryota; kingdom Metazoa; phylum Chordata; class Mammalia; order Artiodactyla; family Bovidae; genus Bubalus; species Bubalus bubalis. The sequence continues at coordinate 71,986,399 of NC_059161.1, forward strand.
GGCAAAACTAATATAGTTATGTAAAGTTTAAAAATAAAATAAAATTAAAAAAAAAAAGAAAGTGAAAAGTAATAAAGTATAATTTTCAATCTTTCAGATAAATGCTGTCATACTTTATTCCTCTTAAAAGACTTCTTCATCTGGATAATTTTCATCACTTCTCAATTGATATAATCAGCATTTTCTTATCATCTTCCTCTTAAGTAGCATCTTCTTCCAAGTTCCCCTAAATTAATTTAGGAAAACCAAGCACTCTCATAAACCTTATACACTTTGCAATATATCTTAACTCCACCTTTCCTTCAGATATAACATCTTTCTGAACTACATAGTATATCAACCTGCTATTTCCTTTCCAGGTTCACTGTAGCATCTTAATGAACACATAGAACAAACAAATGTTTGCTGTTTTCTACTTTTCCTTCTCCTTCAACAAATCCATTCCAGTATGCTCAATGCATCATGTTTATCTGCTTAACTAACAGCAGTGTCTCTCTGTTACAAAGAAGACCCGCATCAAAATTCTTATCAATCAATGCTCTCCAAAGCAAATTGAGTCTTTTTAAGCAATCTCTCACTAGTTCCTAAAATAAAACCATCTTTCCAACTCTCACAATTTAGACTATAAAAATGGAACATCTGGGTCTAAAATTTCTTGAATGTCTATCTGTGGTCCCTTGGTTAATCAGATAAAACCTTCAAGTTCCTATTCGAATATTTCTTTGTGCTGCGTGCTTAGCCACTCAGTTGTGTCAGACTCTGAGACCCCATGCACTATAGCCTGCCAGGCTCCTCTGCCCATGGGGGTTCTCCACTCAAGAATACTAGAGTGGTTTTTGCCATACATTGATATGAATCAGCCATGAGTTTACATGTGTTCCCCACTATGAACCAATAGTGTAAAGTAAATAGCCTCCAACTAAAATTAAAAAAAAAAAAAAAGTGGGAGGCATTACCAGTCACTCCCCCACTCTACTGGGGATTTCCAATGAGAATGAAATGTGGCCAAAAATTGCTCACTGACATCCACTCAAGGCTCAAGAAATTTCTAGTACCTAAAAGGTCAGGCCTGTCAGTTTATTTTTAAGAGAATAAACTCACCGGCTCAACTTGCCAGTGAAAGTGAAAGTGAAGTCATTCAGTTGTGTCCAACTCTATCCAACCTTATGGACTGTAGCCTGCCAGGCTCCTCCAGCTATGGGATTTCCCAGACAAGAGTGCTGGAGTGGGGTGCCATTTCCTTCTCCAGGGGAATCATCCCAACTCAGGGATTGAACTTGGGTCTTCTGCATTGCAGGCAGACTCATTACCATCTGAGCCACCAGGGAATCCCCCAACTTGCCAGCGTGACTTCTAATATTTATGCCATACATCAATATGATACAGCAGGATCAGAATTTATAATGATTCAAATGTGCACTAAATATAACTTTGTTTTCCACAACTGTCCTTATCCTGCTCCAGCTTGCTCTGGCTCCATTTCTGTTGATAGTCATTGAGGTGGAGTTGGGATAATGTTGGGGAGGAATACTTGATTCTGCCAAATAAAGGTAATAATAGCAAAAAAACAAAGAAGAAACTAATCAAAGTAAGCAAAGGAGGCTTCAATGGAGAAGCAGAGAAACAGGCTCAAAAGGTTACATTGGATAATTTTTTAATAAAATTAAATTTTAAAAATTAAAAAAAATAAAAATAAAAATGCAGTGATTTTGAAAATTAAAAAAAAAAAAAGAATACTAGAGTGGGTTGCCATGCCCTCCTCCATGCCTTCCCAACCCAGCGATCAAACCAAGGTCTTCCTCATTGCAGGAGCATTTTTTAAAATCTGAGCCACCAGGGAAGACCTGAATTACTTTAATTATCCCAAATTTATATAATATCAAGCTATGCTATTCTACTTTTATCTGATCTTAGATTGCATTTTTCATGTATTCCAAGAATTTTGCCATTAGTTATATATTATCTTGTATTATTGAATAGCTACCCAGATGGAGCAGTGGTAAAGAATCTGCCTGCCAATACAGGAGACACAAGAGATGCAGGTTTAATCCCTGAGTCAGGAAGAACCACTGGAGTAGGAAATGGCAACCCACTCCAGTATTCTTGCCTGGGAAATTCCATGGACAGAGGAGCCTGGTGGACTATGGTCCATGGGAGTGCAAAGAGTCGGACATGACTGAGCACACACAAACACACACACACACACATTGAATAGCTAATTGATGCTTTACCTCCCTTATCTGAACAAATGAACTTCACTCCATTTATTTTGTTTCATTGTTGCTGTTCAGTTGCCCAGTCATGTCTGACTCTTTGAGACCCTATGGACTGCAGCAGGCCAGGCCTCCCTGTCCCTCAACATCTTCTGGGGCTTGCCCAAGTTCATGTGTATTGCATTGGTGATTCCATCCAGCCATCTCATATTCTGATACCCTCTTTTCCTTCTGCTCTCAATTTTCCCCAGCAATAGGGATTCTTCCAGTGAGTCATCTGTTGTATCAGATGACCAAAATACTGGAGCTTCAGCATCAGTCCTTTTAGTGGATATTCAGGGTTGATCTCCCTTAAGATTGATGGGTTTAATCTTGCTGTCCAAGGGACTTTCTGGAGTCTTCTCTAGGACCCACAGTTCTAAGGCATCAATTCTTTGGCATTTTGCCTTCTTTACAGTCCAGCTTGCACATGACCACTGGGAAGACCACAGCCTTGACTATATGGACATTTGTTGGCAGAGTAATGTGTCAGCTTTTCCACACACTGTCTATGTTTGTCATCACTTTCCTGCCAAGAAAAAATCATCCTGATTTCAGGGCTGCAGTCACTGTCTGCAGTGATTTTGGAGCTCAAACAGAGAAAATTTGTCACTGCTTCCAACTTTTCCTCTTCTATTTGCCATGCAGTAATGGGGCCAAGATCTTAGTTTTTTTTTTTTTCTTTTTAATATGATTTTTTACACTGTTACGAAATACAATTTATTTGGTACCTAATCTACAATGAATAATGATGCATTATTTTCAGTAATACCAAAAAAATTAATCCTATCCATAGTTAACACTGATTACCCTTTTTTCCTTTAAACCACTTTATTGTGATAAAACTGCCACACAGAAAAGCTCTACACAGTTCATGTTAACAACCCCATGAGTTTAGAGATAAGTGTATGTCTGAGAGACCATCACCATGGTTATGCCATAAAGCATAATCATCACCTCCAAAAGTTTCTACCAGGCCAGCCAGCCTGCCTGTGGTTGCAACCAACTAGTGGTCTCAAAATCTCTAGCCAGGCTAACTGAAGAGCTCACTCTTTCAAAATATTTTCCCTCAAAAATTGATATGGAAAGGAATATAAGAATATTTTTGAGGTAAACTTTACAACATAATCTAGCTGATAAACATACTGTTGACCCTTGAATGACTTGGGTTTGAATTGCACACATCCACTTATACCAGTATCTCAAAAGGATGCATGCAGGCCCCAGTGTCAACTGCAGCACTATTTACAATAGCCAGGACAAAGAAATCTGGCTGTCCGTGAAGAGCAGATTGGATAAAGAAGATGTGGTGAATATATACAAAGGAATTTTTCTCAGTCATAAAATGGAACAAAATTGGGTCATTTGTAGAGACACTGATGGACCTAGAGAGTGTCATAGTGAAGTAAGTTAGAAAGAGAAAAACAAGTATCATATATTAACACATATATGTGAAATCTAGAAAAATGATATAGATGCAAAGCAAAAGTACAGATACCTGCCTGCTTAGTTAAGATTGACCCTTTGGACTCTAGTTTTCCAGGATGCTTTGTCCATAGGATTTTTCAGGCTAGAGTACTGAGGTGGGTTGCCATTTCCTCTTCCAGGGGGTCTTCCCAACCCAGGGACTGAATGTTCATCTCCTGTATCTCTAGAATTGCAGGTGGATTCCTCACCCTCTGAATCATCGGGGAAGCCCATGGAGACAGCCATAGAGGACAAATGTATGGATACCATGGTAAGGGGTGGGAGGAATCAGGAAATTGGGGTTGGTATGTGTACATTACTAATATTATGTATAAAATAAATAACTAGCGAGAACCTTCAGTATAGCTTAAGGAATTCTATCTATTACAGTGCTCTGTGGTGACCTGGATTGGAAGGAAGTTCAGAAGGGAGGGTATATATATATTTATATATACAAATAGCTGATTCATTTTTCTATACAGTAGAAACTAACACAACATTGTAAAGCAACTATACTACAATAAAATTAATATTTTTTAAAAAGGATCTTCTTCAATAATAAATGCTACAGTGCTGCATGATCTATGGTTGGCTGAGTCCTCAGATATGGATATGTTGGTGCCCTTAAGTCTCTTTCTTCTTTAAGGGTCAACTGTATATCATATTAAAATATTCTAAGTCATATTTTCTTTATCACTCTGTTTTATTACTCTTGCTTACTTTTGTTGACATTGCTTTCTAAGTTACATACACTTTTGTATTGACTTTGATTTTGACAATCATTTTTGTCTCTCACATATTCTGAAGGCCTCACTCACATCCAGTGAGTTGCCAAGATCCAAAGTTTCTATCTTTACAATGTTGTTACTTGCTTTCCCCTATCATGTATTGAACACGAAAGTTCATCAGGTTGAATGTCAATCCTAGGCACTTATTTTAAACTGAATTCAAATGCTCTTGTTCCTTGTTCTTTAGTATTTTATTTCCATTAATATATGTTGCTGCTTATTTCATTTCATATTCTAATCCATACATCCAACAAATTTATGTCTAGTATTTGGACTCTATTTGCCATTCTATTCACATAAGAAGCCATTCAACCAGATGAGAAGAATTCAATATTCAATTTCGCATTTCTGGTAAATCATATTAGTGCCACTTGGCATCCTCACCCATCCTTTCTCTTCCCTCTGTATTATTTTATTGCCCAACTAATGTTGTGAAGCAAACAATCACAAAACACCAGTAGGATATGATTATAAGTATTGATTTTGCTCACAAATGTGTTCTGATCTGGGCTGTGCTTGACTAATCTCTTGCTCATGTGTCCACAGACAGATGCAGGTCTTTGAGGTGACTCCTCTAACCTGGATGGTAGGTTCACACACATATCTTGTGGTGGGCCAGTCTTCTTGAAGCGGGACTGCCTCAAATACATCAGCTAAAGTGCTGGAAGAATCACAAGCTGGAATCAAGACTGCCAGGAGAAATATGAATAACCTCAGATATGCAGATGATACCACCCTTATGGCAGAAAGTGAAGAAGACCTAAAGAGCCTCTTGATGAAAATGAAAAAGGTAAGTGAAAAAGTTGACCTAAAGCTCAACATTCAGAAAACCAATATTATGGCATCCGGTCCCATCACTTCATGGAAAATAGATGGGGAAAGAGTGGCTGACTTTATTATTTTGGGCTCCAAAATCACTGAGGATGGTGATTGCAGCCATGAAATTAAATGACACTTACTCCTTGGAAGGAAAGTTATGACCAACCTAGATAGCATATTAAAAAGCAGAGACATAACTTTGTCAACAAAGATCCATCTAGTCAAGGCTATGGTTTTTCCAGTGGTCATGTATGGATGTGAGAGCCAGACTATAAAGAAAGCTGAGCACAGAACAATTGATGCTTTTGAACTGTGGTGTTGGAGAAGACTCTTGAGAGTCCCTTGGACTGTAAGGAGATCCATTCAGTCCATCCTAAAGGAGAACAGTCCTGGGTGTTCATTGGAAGGACTGATGTTGAAGCTGAAACCCCAATACTTTGGTCATCTGATGTGAAGGGCTGACACATATGAAAAGGCCCTGATACTGGGAAAGATTGAGGGCAGGAGGAGAAGGGGGATGACAGAGGATGAGATGGTTGGATGGCATCACTGACTCAATGGAAGTGGGTTTGCGTGGGCTCTGGGAGTTGGTGATGGACAGGGAGACCTGGCGTGCTACGGTTCATGGGGTCACAGAGTCGAACATGACTGAGCAACTGAAATGAACTAAACTGAAATGAAAGTGACTCACTTCTCCATGTGCTTCATTTTCCAATGGGCTCATCTGCAGCCATATTGCAAATGGTAATGAATTTTAATTATTAAAGTAATTAATCTACATCTTAAGATCTAAAAAGGCAAAGTTTTATTGTTAAAACACATTAGTAATACAGTTCTGTGTCCTGGGAACAGTTTAGGTTATCTGAATGAGATAATCTTTTCTCATACACATGCAGAAAAGCAGGCCCCCACTAATGTGTTCCAATGTGTCATCACCAGTGAGACTGAAGAAGTTCAGTAAAAGGCTGATACTATATCCATGGTAACTTGTAGCCCCTATGTAGTTCAATAAATAATGACAACTTGCTTTGGTGAATATACTTTATAGTGTCAGTCCCTCAAAATCACTGCAGATGGTGACTGTAGCCATGAAATTAAAAGACACTTGTTCCTTGGAAGAAAAGTTATGACCAACCTAGACAGCGTATTAAAAAGCATAGACATTACTTTTCCAACAAACATCCATCTAGTCAAAGCTATTGTTTTTCCAATAGTCATGAATGGATGTGAGAGTTGGACTATAAAGAAAGCTGAGCACCAAAGAAATGATGCTTTTGAACTGTGGTGTTGGAGAAGACTCTTGAGAGTCCCTTGGACTGCAAGGAGAGCCAACCAGTCCATCCTAAAGGATATCAGTCCTGGGTGTTCATTGGAAGGACTGATATTGAAGCTGAAACTCCAATACTTTGTCCACCTGATGTGAAGAACTGACTCTGGAAAAGACTCTGATGCTGGGACAGATTGAAGGCAGAAGAAGGGGACAACAGAGGATGAGATGGTTGGATGGTATCTCCAATGCAATGGACATGAGTTTGAGTAGGCTCCAGGAGTTGGTGATGGGCAGGGAAGCCTAGTGTGCTGTAGTCCATGGGGTCACAAAGTGTCAGACACGACTGAATGACTGGACTGAACTGAACTGAACTGAATTGAACTGAACCCTCACTTCTGAATGTCAGTCAATCAGCAATAGTGTCACACCCATGAACAAGTCTCAAAATACAAACTGGTGAATGAAAATAGTCTCACTAGAGTAACTGCACATCTAGAGATGAGGCCAACTCACACCTCTAAAAGTCAGCCAAACTGTAAACTCTATATGTGTCAGAATTCATGTGTAAAAATGCCATCTTCACTGTGTAGAGAAGCATTACTCTTCCTGAGTTATAATGCATTCTCATTGTTCTTTATTTTAGATGTTGAGTGGGAATCTTGTTAACATGGCTGAGAAGTAGCTATGTGGTATCACTACACCTCCAGCTATAGCAACATCAGTCTCTTGCTACATCTGTACAGCAATTAATGTCTAAATTTGAAGATATAATTTTACTAAATAATATTTTTCAATACAGACAATATAACCAGAGATTTAATGACATTAAATAACTCAAGATTATATTCATTAGAATAAATTTCATATATTTTATCTAAAATTATTTTTATATTCAAATAAAAAGAGTATTTTTTGAGAATTTATTGTCTTTTCTCATTTTATCACAGTAACCAGATTCTCTGTAGGGGTTCAGCATTCTATATCTATTAAAAATAAAGCAAATATTTTACTTTTATTAGTTATACTTTATCTTATTTATCACTAAGAACTTTACTCTAAAATGTCAGCATGAACTTTAAAATGTTTTATCCTAAACTGGAAATGCAGTGTATCCTGGTTTGATTTGGTGAAATTTCTGAAAGGCAATCTGCAGTGGTCATTGTCTCTCTCATACTTTCATTGTGATATTTAGATAATGTTGTCTGTTGTAAGCAAGTTTTGATTGTCATTTCCTGTTAAAAAATTATTCATATAGACTTGATTGATGTGTCAAATGTTATTTTTACTTTTTATTGTATAGCTGCTATTTATCTTTGCTCCTTTTCCTTTTTCTGTTTTTAAATCTTTCTGTCAATTCTCCTAGCCAGTCTTCTCTTAAACTATAATGCCTTCTTGATTGCCCTAGCTTGCAGCCTCACACAGGTTAAATCCTATTATTTAAGACATCCAAGAACAGAATTAAGAATCAAGAAAGTTATAGGTTCTCCTCCACAATAATAAAAATAAATGAAAGAGCTTCTCTGTACAACTCTAGTCCATTTATGTACATAATGTATAACAACAATAGACAATAAATTAAATAAATATGTCAACCACACAACTCAGTTCTAATTCTTATGAAGTATGAGAAAGAAACTTCATGATTAACATTTATCCCATGTAAATTAGGGGGCTTTCCTGGTGGTTATGTGGTAAAGAAATGCCTGCCAATGCAGGGGATGTGGGTTTGATCCCTGGGTTGGGAAGATTCCCTAGAGAAGGAGATGGCAACCCACTCCAGCATTCTTGACTGGAAAATCCCATGGACAGAGGAGCCTGGTGGGCTACAGTCCACGGGGTCACAAAAGAGTCAGACTAAACAACCTCAACAAAATAAATTAATGCCTAGCGTGTCTTTTTGTTGAATTACAGTTCATCTTGATTTTCAGGCTAGTTTTACTACATGAATACTTTGCAGAGAAATGCTTAGAAAAGCCTCAATTAACCATGACTTTTAAAATTAAGGCATACACTTTGCATCTCTCAAAGATGCCATAAACATCTTTTACTATTTGATCTTACTATTATTTTATCTTAAAAGAGCTCTCTTTTGAATGTAAAACAATAGTTTCCTTTATTTTTAAAACAAAATCTAAGGTACCAATGTTCTCTCACCTATTAACTTATAGATAAAAATTTATAAGTACATAAATATTCATAAATGTATAAATACAGGATTGTAGCAAATTTCCGCTGTGAATCCTTGCTTTAAATTCAAATAAAATGTAATACCTAAACATATTTTCTTATTTTTTTTATGATTTTGAGAAAATGGTATCAATATGTAGAAGGTAATTGCTCATAAAATATAATCAAATGGGCTCTGGTAATGCTGTTGTATGCTGCGTTGGGGTACGGAAAAAGTAACTGAAAATGGCGACTATCTTTGTCCACATCACACTGAAGGAGTGATCAGTGGTAAAGTACAAGGCTGAGTCTTTCTCTGTTTACAAAGCATTGTCCTTTTGTCCCAGAGGCAGCAGGAGCAGCAACCTTAAGTGGGGAAGCTCAAAACAGACAGACGCAGCTTGTAAGGTCCTAAAAGTCCAGAAACTAACAACAGCAACATGGCAGTTTGGCTGGGGAGAAAATGTGCTGTGAAGCCCCTCTTTTAGGCAGCATCCACCTTAGTTTTCTGGGAGCAGACCTGAACTATGCTCTGGAAACTGACAGACCACTAAATTACATTTCTGGCACCAAGGGCTGGTTTTGTGGAAGCCACTTTGTCTGTGGACCTGATGTGGGGGAATGGTTTCAGCGTGATTAAAGTGCATTACATGTACTGTGCACTTCATTTCTATTCTTATTACATCAGTTCCACCTCAGATCATCAGGCATTAGATCCCAGAGGCTGGGGACCCCTGCAGTAAATAGGAAAATATTTGACCCTAGAATTTACAAATACAAAACTAATTTAAGGTATCCTCTATTTATAGAGGGAAAAATAAATGACTACTACAAGTGGTAATTATGAAAACATGAAGGTTTTCAGAGGGTAATATACTGATGAACTCCTAATAGCAACATCAGTGCCGTGGAACTTCTGTATGGCAGAGTGCCAAGTTGCTTCAGCTGTGTCTAACTCTTCGTGACCCCATGGACTGTAGTGTATCAGGCTCCTCTGTCCCTGGGATTCTCCAGGCAAGAAAACTGGAGTGGGCTGCCATTTCCTTCTCCAGGTGGTCCTTTCCAATGCAGGGATTGAACCTGAGTCTCCTGCATTGCATGCAGTTTCTTTACCATCTGAACCACCAGAGAAGCTCCAATATACTGATGAACTCCTAATAGTAACATCAGTATCCTGGGCTTCTGTATTACAGAGTGGACAATTAACTATGCTAAATTGAATCATGGCAATTGTTTGATATCTGGTTAGACTACTTCCATGGTAACAGCTTGTGTTTTTATTATTCACATTCTGTAAAAGGGAGTATTACATTCAGTTTTTTGTTCTATCTTGAGCAGCTGATGAGTCTTAATTGTAATCAAAGTGTCTCTTATGAAAATAAGTAAAAAGATGGAAGATTACTGAGTGAACAAAGAATGGGCAATGAAAGCCCCAGGCAAGCAATTAACTATTGACAGAGGCATTTAGCCCTTAAGATCTTTGGGTAGCAATTTCATTACAAGAAGATAGGTTAGAACTAGAGCACATGTGTTATTTCCATCCAAGTCAAGTTCAATGTTTTGAATCAAAAGTTGAATCCAATATAATATGATTTTTTTAAGCTGATGGTTTTGAGCCAGATACTGTGCTGTGCATTTTCTAGCCATTATGTTATTTACTCATCACATCAGTTCTATGGAAGTTGTAACCTGAATTATGTTAACTTTTCAGTGAAGAGTGTGATGCACAGATATATTTTCTAAATTGCCTAAAGGAACACTATTGCTAAATGACAGAATCAGGATTTAACCCATGCAATGTCCAAATCTGTTCTTATGGAATATTCTATTACTGCTCAAAATATTCACTGATTGATTCTCTGTCCTTTTCAATTTAGGAGAGGTCCAATAACTTACCTTGGTTAAGGTATTTGACTAAAAATGACATGTGCCACTTCCATTCAAAAGCTTTAAGAACTAGCCTGTGACAGCCATGCATAAATTTGTTTCCCTTTCCATGAGACCATGAGATTATAGATAAAGGTCATTCAAGTCAGCCTGAATCCCAACATGAAGACAGTAGGGAGCAGAATTAGTGCCAGTCTGAGATGAATCCATAAAATGAAAACACTCAGGGTTACAAGCCACTAAATTTTTTGACTGTTGATTACTGCAACAAAGCCTAGATCAACTCAACTATTACAGCTCAAAACCATTAGCTATTTGGCTTTTCATTATGTAGAATGCATATAAATAGTGCCAAATTGCATTCAAGATTTTATTAGTTGATATCTATATCAGATAAGGAGGATACTTGACTATTTAAAATTATGAAGGATAACCAATATTAACTGGGATAAATGTCAAGGCTCTTCTGCTTGATCTACTGATCAGAATTAGAGAAAATCAAATAAACGGGCTAAGTCTAAAAAAGAGAATATTGATGTTACATGGTAAAACAAAGAATATTTAAACAACTTGAATAAATCAGATTTTTGCAGTTGAGTCTCAGGAACAAATGGCTCTCAACGTATATCAACGTGTATCAACTTGGTTCTCCTTTATCTGGACATGTGTTACCTGTATGCAGTACAATTTTAATCCCCAAGGAGAGAATGACTTGCTTTACTGGTCATATTTTGAAAAATTCTTCAAAGCCTCTCAGGTTAAGGTACAAGACTCTGGATCATTTAACTGTGCTACTGAGGATGGGGTAGTCTAGGCAACCCATTTTAATGAAAGATCTTACATCCAATGTAAACACAGAACAGCTCACGGTGCCCAGAAAGAGGGGTCCACATGAAAACACTGCAGCCCTCACAGAAATCCTGGAAAAAGTGATGAAGTTCCAATTTCCAGGTGAGGGCAAGACATATCCTGAAGCAAGTAATCCATCGTTGTGACTACATCAAATAATAATTTTGCAATTACTCTCAATACTATAGAAGTCTTCTCATTACAGTAATGAATGATCATTTATAAAAGTGTCTTGTCATTAATTGGAGCTCTATGATTTCATTTTCTGAAATCAAAATGAAAATCATAGGCGATTACAGCAGTTACAAATAGCTTTCTACTATTAATAAATGCAATTCTCTACTTCTCTTTTTTGTTGTTCTGTCACTCAGTCATGTCCAACTCTTTGTGACCCCCTGGACTGCAGCACACCAGGCCTCCCTGTCCTTCACCACCTACTGGAACTTGTTCAAACTCATGTGCATAGACTAGGTGATGCTATCCAACTATCTCATCTCTGTCTTCCCTTTCTCCTCCTGCCTTCAATCTTTACCAGCATCAGGGTCTTTTCTAATGAGTCAGCTCTTTGCATCAGGTGGCCTGAGTATTGGAGGTTCAGTTTCAGCATCAGTCCTTCCAAAGAATATTCAGGATTGATTTCCTTTAGGATTGACAGGTTTGATATCCTTGCAGTCCAAGGGACTCTCAAGAGTCTTTGCCAGCACCACAGGTCGAAAGCATCAGTTCTTCAGTGCTCTAGAAAATTCATAGTTTTGACTATACACACCTTTGTCAGAAAAGTAATGTCTCTGCTTTTTAATATGCTGTCTATGTTTTTCATAGCTTTTCTTGCAATGAGCAAGTGTCTTTTAATTCCATGGCTGCAGTCACCATCTGCTGTGATTTTTGGACACCAAGAAAATAGTCTGTCACTGTTTCCATTGTTTCCCCATCTATTTGCCATGAAGTGATGAGAATGGATGCCATGATGTTAGTTTTTTGAATGTTGAATATTAAGCCACCTTTTTCATTCATTTCTTTCATTTTCATCAAGAGGCTCTTTAGTTCCTCTTCGCTTTCTGCCATAAGGGTGGTGTCTTCTGCATATCTGAGGTTATTGATATTTCTTCCTGCGATCTTGATTGCAGCTTGCCCTTCATACAGCCAGGCATTTTGCATGATGTATTCTGCATATAAGTTAAATAGGCAGGGTGGCATTTTACAGCCTTGACAAACTCATTTCCTGTTTTGGAACCAGTCCATTGTTACCTATCCAGTTCTAACTATTGCTTCTTGACCTGCGTATAGGTTTCTCAGGAGGCAGGTCAAGTGGTCCGGTACTCCCATCTGTTTCAGATTTTCCCCCAGTTTATTGTGATCCACACAGTCAAAGTCTTCAGAGTAGCCAAAGAAGCAGATATTTTTTTCTGGAATTATCTTGCTTTTTCTATGATCCAGAGGATTTTGGCAACTTGATCTCTGGTTACTTTGCCTTTTCTAAATCCAGCTTGATCATCTGGAAGTTCTCGGTTCACCTTCTGTTGTAGCTTGGCTTGGAGAACTGTGAGCATTGCTTTAGTAGCATGTGAAATGAGTGCAACTGTGCAGTAGCTTGAACATTCTTTGACACTGCCTTTAGTTGAGATTAAAATGAGAACTGACATTTTCCAGTCCTGTGGCCACAGCTGAGTTTTCCAAATTGCTTTCATGTTGATTGCAGCATTTTCACAGCATCTTTTAGGATTTGAAATAGCTCAGCTGGAATTCCATCACTTCCTCTAGCTTTGTTTGTAGAGATGCTTCCTAGGCCCACTTGACTTCACATTTCAGGATGTCTGGCTCTAGCTGAGTGTGAGTGATCACACCATTGTGATTATATGGGTTATGAAGATATTTTTGGTAGAGTTATTCTGTGTATATTTGCCACCTCTTCTTAATATCTTCTGCTTCTGTTAAGTCCATACCATTTCTTTCCTTTATTGAGCCTATCTTTGCATGAAATATTCCCTTGGTATCTCTAATTTTCTTGAAGAGATCTCTAGTCTTTCCCATTCTATTGTTTTCCTCTCTGTCTTTGCATTGATCAGTTACAAAGGCTTTCTTATCTCTTCTTGCTATTCTTTGAACTCTGCATTCAGACAGGTATCTTTCCTTTTCTTCTTTGCCTTTCACTTCTCTTCTTTTCTCAGTATTTTTAAAGCCTCCTCAGACAACCATCTTGTGGTTTTCTTAGGGCTGGTTTTGGTCACTGCCTCCTGCACAATGTTAAGAACCTCTGTCCATAGCTCTTCAGGCACTCTGTCTATCAGATTGAATCCCTTGAATCTATTTGTCCCTTCCATTGTATAATCATAAGGAATTTGCTTTAGGTCATAGCTGAATGACCTAGTTGTTTTCCCTACTTTCTTCAATTTAAGTCTGAATTTGGCATTAAGGAGTTCATGATTTGAGCCACAGTCAGCTCCCAGTCTCTCTGACTGTATACAGCTTCTCCATCTAATGCAGTCGAAATAGCCTTAAAGAGGCTGAGAATGACTGGACCTTTATTTTTTATAATTTAAATTAATTTTTCTGCAATATAATTGCTTTACAATCTTATGTTCATTTCTGCTGTACAGCAAAATGAATCACCCATACATATATACATACATATATATTCAATATGTACAACATTGTAAGTCACCTACACTTCAATTAAAAAGGAGTACAATCTGCTTCCTACCTTGTGTGTGTGTGTGTGTGTGTGTGTGTGTGTGTGTGTTAGTCACTCAGTCATGTCCGACTCTCTGTGACACCATGGACTGCAGCCTACCAGGCTCCTCTGTCCATGGAATTCTCCAGGCAAGAATACTGGAGTGGGTTGCCATTTCCTTCTCCAGCTTCCTATCTTAAAAGGTAAATAATAAGAATACTATGGAATTAAATGTATAAATTAGAATTTGGAGTAATGGCATATTTGAGTGAAGATAAATCATCACTAAAAGCGAGGTAAGTTATTACAGATTAATATCATTATTGGGTTATTATCCCCTTACATTATTTATGGACATTATAATAGTATTATCTTGATTTCTATTTTATTTTTATTGCAGCTAATGATATAGAATATTTATGTACTTTCACTAGGAATTTGTATAGTAAGTTTAATAAAGTTCTGATATATAGCAGTCCCTTGCTGTAGTAACAATAATTTACAATCAGAGTGTCTCTTAGGCAGTGAAATAAAACAAATTAGACACAGGAACCAGAAAAAAAAATGACGTATCTAAAGTGTAAAGTCAAATATTCAGTTTAGAATATCTCAAGCTAAATATTACCAGAACATTACCAGCTAAATATTCACCTTAGAATATCTCAAGCTAAACATTACCAGGTCATTTTTTTGCTGTAATTCCTTTGTTTATGATACTGAGAAGTGCTGTGACAGACAGAATTAGATTTATTATTTAAGGACACATGAAAACCACACAGCATGTAGGAATATGTTCTCAGACAAAATTAAGGGGATATCATTTCTGATTATGAACAGTCTGTTTCTCCCCCAATATTTTCTTTTGAAAAATTACACATCAACAGTAATGGTAAACTGTAAATAACCACTCCAAGAAAATCACATATGCTGTTCAACTTGACTCTACAGTTGTTATTTAAACAATTATATTTAAATTGCACAATTAAAATGTACCACAAAATTTGAATCACTGACTAAAGTGGTTACTATATTGTATATAAAATATAAAAACGATGTAACCTTTTCAGTTGATTCTCCATGGACATTTTCTATACTAATAGTGAAATGAAATCTCATGATATATTTGTATCTGATTTCACTAGAGATTTAATTTCAAATTCTCTAAACAGTGAGTACTTAGGTTATTTTGGAGGGTTTCATTTTTTAAGGGATTATATCTGAGATAATTTTACTTGCTCCATCTTCTACAGTGAAGAGAAACGAGTACCAATAAGTATTGCACCTCCCTCTGTGCAATGGCAAATAAAATGATAAGTAAATAAATTGCCTTCACTGTGCTGTCTGTTGATGTACTGCTTAATAGTAGGTGGTCATCCTCTGATCACTGGTTAACTGCCTTTGGAAACAGTTCACTGCAGTTCTGAAGTGGGGCTCCTAGGAATTTTATAATTGGGACAGACTACACAGATTCTACTTAGTGCTACCTTGAGAAAAACCTGAGAAGGTTAGAGTATCAGAGGCTATTTATTATAGGAAAAAAAAAAAATCCTGAGCTGCAACCCAAAGTTATCATTTTCTAATACATTTCCCCTAAGGTGTATCATGGGTGTACATGACCTTCAACAGCAATTATTTTTTCTTTTTTCACAATCAGGCTATTATGATTTTCACTTTATTATTCATTTATTTTATATGAAAAGCTTCAAACAAGTTTACCTATGGTTTCTGCATATCCATTAAGCATTGATAAATAATATTGTAGTCTTTTATAACTTTAACTTCAGATCTTTTTTCCTCCACATCCTCTAATCAAACCTGCCACTCACAAATTTGGGAAAATAATCAGAAAATGATAAAAAAAATAAACGGTAAACATTGTTACTCTTAAGTAATAAAATATTGATATCATAGTTTTTGCTAGGCTCCTGCTAGAATTTTGACTATATTTAAACCTCATTTTTGAGTTTGAGAAAAATCAGAGCACAAGCAAGATTGACTGGCTAGTAATTGCCAAATTCAAGTATTATAGCTCAAGAAGTCTGACTACTATACTCATGTAATTGTCATATTAAACAAATTGCTAACAGGATGAAATATTTTATTGTGTACCATTATATAATGGTGCAATGACTAAAAATTTATATATATATATATATATATATGTGTGTGTGTGTGTGTGTGTGTGTATATAATGGATATGTCGGAGAAGGCAATGGCACCCCCCTCCGGTACTCTTGCCTGGAAAATCCCATGGATGGAGGAACCTGGTAGGGAATTTGAAATCTATCTATATTTATAAATTATACGGTACCTATAGTAAAAACAGTCTCAATTTTCACATTAAGACAAAAGTAAGCATAGTAAATATTATAGGTAAATTCATATTGTGGGTTATGTTTCTTGCTTTGTTGAGGAGAAGCTCATATCCAAGATTATGACCCTATTCAGCAATTAAAAATGGAAATACAGCATGTTTCTTGGGCAGCTTTGTTTGGTGTAGGTTGCCTAACTGTAGCCTGAAAAATTTTCATACCCTGATTTCCTTTCTTATATACCTCTTCCAAATGCAGTATCAGTTGATTTTGTTTTACCTCATTTTATAAAAAGCACAAAGGAGTAACTTTGTGACCTACAGAAGGAATAGATCCTTTTATTCCTCACATTAAACTTGACATCAGAAGTATAATTTATAAAAGTACTGACATACTGTACTTCCATCTTAAAAACATTTGTTCTATGAAAAGATGGACCAGAGAATGAAAATGAAACTATACATTGGGAGAAAATATATACAAGCTATGCATCTAATAAAGGCAGTATCTATCCTTTGTTAGATTGTGTAAAGTGTTGTCAAAACTCAAGAGTTAAAAATGATCCAATTAGAAAATGAATAAAGGATAAGAAGGGACATCTCTACACAGATGATATACAGAAGGACAAATGAGTACACAAAAATATGTTCAACTTCATTAGCCTTTCAGTTCAGTTAAGTTCAGTCGCTCAGTCATGTCCAACTCTTTGCAACCCCATGAATCCCAGCAAACCAGGCCTCCCTGTCCATCACTGACTCCCGGAGTTCACTCAAACTCATGTCCATCAAGTTGGTGATGCCATCAAGCCATCTCATCCTCTGTCGTCCCCTTCTCCTCCTGCCCTCAATCTTTCCCAGCATCAAGGTCTTTTCCAATGAGTTAACTCTTTGCATGAAGTGGCCAAAGTATTGAAGTTTCAGCTTTAGCATCAGTCCTTCCAATGAACACCCAGGACTGATTTCCATTAGGATGGACTGGTTGGTTCTCCTTGCAGTTCAAGGGACTCTCAAGAGTCTTCTCCAACACCACAGTTTAAAAGCATCAATTCTTCAGCACTCAGCCTTCTTCACAGTCCAATTCTCACATCCATACATGACCACTGGAAAATCATAGCCTTGACAAGACGGACCTTTGTTGGCAAAGTAATGTTTCTGGTTTTCAATATGCTATCTAGGTTGATCATAACTTTCCTTCTTTAGGAAAATACAAATTAAAACCACAATGGATATCACATCTATCTACTGTGACTTTAAAAAAATCAGTGACAATACCAAATGTTGGTAAGAATGGACAGAAACTGGATTACACAAACACTGTTGGTAGAAATATGAAACACAGATTTTCTGGAAAACGATTTCATAGCTTCTTAAATAACTCAGCATGCAACTATCACACAGTCCAATAATTTCACCCTTGGACATTATTTCCAGAGAAATAAAAATTATATATCAACATAAAAACTTGAACACAAATATTTATAATAGCATTATTTATTGTAGTAAAAAACTGGAAACAACCCAGATCTCTTACAAAGGATAAATAGTTAAGCAAAATGTCCTACAAGGAGTGATGTCAGCATGATGGCAGTATGAGAGTCTCTCCTATCTGCCCCACCATTTAACAGCTAAAATTCAGCATCCATCTATGAACAAAGGTATCTCTGTGGGAGATGCTGAATCCAACACCATCTGCCAAGGGACCTGGAAGGAGTAAGAACCTGGGAAGAGTATCACCCAACAGTGCACCAGGCAGACAGAACTCAGAGAAGCAGCAAAACCAGTAGGAATCTGTGAACTGCTCAATCTTTCCTGGCCATAGTCATGGACAACTAGAAAGTGCTGATTTGGCCAGATACCCACAGATAAAGGAAACTTTGTCCAGGATTACTAAGGACAACTTCCAGCACTCTGGAATACACACACACACACACACACACACACACACAAGTTTGGACACACTGGAGAGGATAAGAGGAACATTGCCATCATCACCCTTCCCACAGGAGGTACAGCATGTGGCTGAACTAGTCAATGGTGACTTTTCCCCTGGGAGATGGAAGAGCATGAGTGAGCTCCTGGTTTACCTAGTTTGCAGAATGCTGCCACAGAAACTCATTTTTATCCCACAGCACCAAGTAGCGAGGTGGGACCCCCCAGGACAGGAGGAGGAAGGGGTTCCTGAGAGAGGCAGATAAGAATACTATCATTTGTCAAATGGATGTTGTTCTTATTATGTTCTGAACTCTAGCATGAAACCCATCCACAAGTCACTGGAAAATCCTCACACAAGGATGACCCTTACCAGGTCCTCATGGCAACGGTGATGTGCTAACTGCAAACCCAAACCACCCTCAACTCTGAGACTGGCTTCTTGTGTGTGCTTCTGTGGGCTGCAGGGAGAATAAGTTTTGGTAGAAAGGGAGTACACACAGTAAAAAGTCCAGGGTCTGTAGTCAAGGGAGAAACCACAAGTGAACTGAAGTGCTACCTTTAGGAAAATAAAAAATAGGCTTTCAGCAACTGGTTTGGTGGAGAGTAAGATCTAGAATCACTGCAGATGGTGATTTCAGCCATGAAATTAAAAGATGCTTACTCCTTGGATGAAAAGTTAGATAGCATAATGAAAAGCAGAGACATTACTTTGCCAACAAAGGTCCGTCTAGTCAAGGCTATGGTTTTTCCTGTGGTCATGTATGGATATGAGAGTTGGACTGTGAAGAAAGCTGAGAGCCAAAGCATTGATGCTTTTGAACTGTGGTGTTGGAGAAGACTCTTGAGAGTCCCTTGGACTGCAAGGAGATCCAACCAGTCTATTCTAAATGAGATAAGCCCTGGGTGTTCTTTGGAAGGAATGATGCTAAAGCTGAAACTCCAATACTTTGGCCACCTCATGCAAAGAATTGACTCATTGGAAAAGACTCTGATGCTGGGAGGGATTGGGGGCAGGAGGAGAAGGGGACGACAGAGGATGAGATGGCTGGATGGCATCACTGACTCGATGGACGTGAGTCTGAGTGAACTCTGGGAGTTGGTGATGGACAGGGAGTCCTGGCGTGCTGCAATTCATGGGGTGGCAAAGAGTTGGACATGACTGAGCAACTGAACTGAACTGAACAGATACAGAGATACTATGGCAGAGACTGCTAATTGTTCCATAATCTCTGTCCTCTCTCTTTTCCTGTTTAAAAAGCTCAAAATATTTTATGGGCATGTGGCTGTCCAAAATAAGAGTCAATTTCTTAGTTCTCTAAGCAGCTGGATGTAGTCATGTGACAAAGTTCTGGCCAATTACACATGAGCAGAATTGATATAATTTTCAGGAAGTGTTCTTAAAGGGCATTGTCCTCCTGACCTATTGATGGCTGGTGCTCTGGTATCAAGTATGGAGTGGCCACAGTCATTGTAAATCATGAGCATAACTGCCAGAGCTTAGTTAGGACAAAAAAGGAGGTTAGAAAGGTGTTGGTTCTTAGACAACCTTGTGTTAACTGCCTTAATCAGCCACAGCAGAGTAAACTCTGAGCAGGAAAGTTATTTTTGTTGTTTTTTTTTGTTTGTTTGTTTTCTTTTAGGGTGGTTTCCTGCAGTTTCCAACCAAACAGCAACCATTATTTTGTTTTATTTCTCATGATTCAGATAGCTTCTGAAAAAATTCTTTTGGAAATACCAGCAGGAGACAGCTACTTAAACAATTTGACATCAGTCCATATTTATAAACTTCAGCGACCATTTGCTTGGACTGTTTATTTGGGATATATAAATGAGGAGTGACAGAAACCCTGTGGCTAGTATGGGTAACCAGTTTTTAAAAGTTCCTATTTCCATTATGCTATGCTAAACCACCCAAAATTGTTTCTCTCATCAAAATAATGTGCCATCCAAAGTGGAAGATAATTACTAGGTTTAAGAGAATTTGTGTATACATTTATATTTTTCTAATTTAAAAAAGTACTTTGTCCTGGCTGTTAATTTTATATGATGAGTTCCAAAAGCAGAATAGAAATAATGAACTAAGGGATGGCATTTTTATTAAAATGTTTATCTACATAGAACAATCTTTACACTCTCTCCACTTATTACTTGACTGGATCACATTTCTTCTTCCTGCCTGCCTATTTACTATTATTAATATTTTTCTAGACTCAGATTCTTACACTAGCTTCAGGATGACAATGACTCTATGCCTCTATTAAAAGTTAAAAGGAGTTGACAATTGCAGTTAGTATATATAATCCAAAGAAGACAACAAATGGCTAAAAAAGAACATCATTAATTATTTAAAAAATTCATATCAAAACTACAATGAATATTGCCTCACACTAGTCAGTATGGCCATTATCAAAAAATCTATAAACAATAAAAGCTGGAGAGGGTGTGGGGAAAAGGAATCCTCCTACACTGTTGGTAAGAATGTAAATTAGTGCAACCACTGTGGAGAACAGTATGGAAGTTCATTAAAAAACTAATAATAAGCTACCTTATGACCCAACAATCCCACTCCTGGACATATTTCCAGAGAAAACAGTAATTTAAAATGATACATGCACCCAAATGTTCACTGCAGCCCTGTTTACAATAGCCAGGACATGGAAGCAACCGAAATGTCCATCAACAGATGAATGGTTAAAAACATTGTGGTATTAAATACAGAGGAATATTACTCAGTCATAATAAAGAATGAAATAATGCCATTCACAGTAACATGGATATGGACCTAAAGATTGTCATGCTGAGTGAAGCAAGTTAGACAAAGAAAGACAAATACCATATGACAGCATTTATACATGGGATCTAAAACAAAGGGTACAAATTAACTAATCCACCAAACAGTAACAGAGTCAGATGTAGAAGATAAACTTATGGTTACCAGCAGGTAAGGGGGAGGGAGGATATTTTGGAAGATTGAGATTGACATAAATACACTAATATACACAAAGTAGGGCTTCCCAAGTGATGCAGTGGTAAAGAATCCATGTGCCAATGCAGGAGACACAGGTTTAATCTCTGGGTTGGGAAGATACACTGGAGGAGGAAATGGCAACTCACTCCACTATTCTTGCCTGGAAAATCCCATGAACAGAACAGGGGATCTTGGCAGGCTGCAGTCCATGAGGTCGCAAAAAGTCAGACATGACTTAGCAACTGGGCACACATACATAATATAGATAACTAACAAGGACCTGTTGCATAGCACAGAGAACTCACTCAATATTCTGTAATGCATTATAGAGGAAAAGAATCTGAAAAAGAATCAGTTCAATTCAGTTGCTCAGTTATGTCCAACTCTTTGCAACCCCATGGACTGCAGCACACCAGGATTCCCTGTCCATCATCAACTCCTAGAGTTTGCTCAAACTCAGATCCATCGAGTCAGTGATGCCATCTAACCATCTCATCCTCTGCAGTCCCCTTCTCTTCCTGCTTTCAATATTTCCCAGCATCAGGGACTTTACCAATGAATCAACTCTTTACATCAGGTGGCCAAAGTATTGGAGTTTCAGCTTCAGCATTGGTCCTTGCAATGAATATTCAGAGTTGATTTCCTTTAGGATTGACTGGTTTGATCACCTTGCTGTCCAAGGGACTCTCAAGAGTCTTCTCCAACACCACAGTTCAAAAGCATCAATTTTTCAGCACTCAGCTTTCTTTATGGTTCAACTGAAAACTCCACATTCAAAAAACTAAGAACATGGCACCCAGTCCCATCACTTCATGGCAAATAGATGGGGAAACAATGGAAACAGTGACAGACTTCATTTTCTCAGGCTCAAAAATCACTGCAGATGGGGACTGCAGCCATGAAATTAAAATACATTGCTACTTGGAAGAAAAGCTATGACAAATCTAGACACCATATTAAAAACCAGAGACATTTATTTTGCCAACAAATGTCCATATAGTAAAAGCTATAGTTTTTCTAGTAGTCATATATGGATGTGAGGTTTGAACCATGAAAAAGAGCGGCTATACGTATATGTATAACTGATTCACTTTGCTGTATAACATTCACTTTTCTGTACACCTGAAACTAACACAACATTATAAATGAAGTATATTCCAATAGAATTTTTAAAAATCCCAGTGAAATTTCTGATGGTCTAAGCAAGTCAGGAAAGCATTACTTTTTACTCTTGCCAGTGATATTTCATAAGAACTATGAACAAATAGTCATGATACAGCTCACAAACAGACAAATATGGACATGCTTACTCACAAACACAAATAAGTTTTTCATTTATATACAAAGCTAGAGAAGTTTCTGAGCTTTCACTGAATTTATACTTATAGGATTACTAGAACTTGCCATTATCTTAGTAATTGGATTTCCTAATCACAATATTTATTTTCAACTGAAATATGTGACCTATGACAACAGTTTACAAGCCTTGAGAGTATTTTCTTTCTCTGTTTTTATGTTTTTACAAAAACTGAAATTATATGGCTCTGTATCATTATTTCTAGGGCTTCCCTGGAGGCTCAGGGGTAAAGAATCAGCCTGCCAAGCAAGAGACTTGGGTTAGATTTTGGGATCAGGAAATTCCCCTGTAGATAAATGGCAACTCACCCCAGTATTCTTGCCTGGGAAATACCATGGACAGAGAAGCCTGACAGGCTACAGTTAATGGGGTTGCAAAGAGTCAGACACGACTTAATAACTAAACAACAACAAATTTTTAATTCTACATGTCTGTAAAACTGACCTTGTAAGCACATTTTAATTTAACAATGAGAGATTAATTCAGGTTTATCTTCAGAGTATAAGTGGAACTGTTTACACCTTATCTGTCCAGTTAGATCAATGTAAAGTTAGCCAGGATAATTTGTGCAGTTTTTATCTAATGATAGGCATAAATCCATGGATTCTGGGATCTTTAAATGTTTACACTATGGCCCATTTAAAAAGAGCACCTATATGATTTAGACCATGATAAATTAAATGAGAAAATTTAAATGTATTAAATGATCCACCTTGCTATCTATATATGCTAACAGAAGTGCTGAACTGAATGACTCCTCTTTTTGTGTGTCACTAGAATTTAATGTTAAGACTTGATTTCCATAAAGGCTCACCATTTTGCCCTTTGTCAAGTTCTCTATTTATAAGGTTGTCTGACTCATTTCCATAAGAAAAAAGAATGTGCTTTTAAAATTTAACTTGAATATCTTAAGGGCAAAAAGTAAAAGTAACTGCTTACTACGGCTTTCCAAATGGCTAGATTTCCAACATACAATGATTGCTTGCTCAACAAGTAAAACTGTTTTTACATATTATTCCTCTCTTTGTTAATTTATCATT
Organism: Bubalus bubalis; assembly: GCF_019923935.1. Classification (NCBI taxonomy): domain Eukaryota; kingdom Metazoa; phylum Chordata; class Mammalia; order Artiodactyla; family Bovidae; genus Bubalus; species Bubalus bubalis. The sequence goes on from NC_059161.1 coordinate 72,010,176, forward strand.
CTTTTTAATGATTGAAGTTAAGGAAAATGTTTGATAAGTAGTGATTTTCAAATCTGAGATTTAATCAAATGTTTTAATCAAGAAAAATTGAACCCTGTGCAATAATAATCAGGATGAATAACTTTACAAATATAGCCATAGTTATTTTATTTTTTTGTAAATATACACCCTATATTTACCAGTGACAGTGTTAGTCTCTCAGTTGTTTGCCAGTCTTTGTGACTCCATGGACTGTAACTCACCAGGCTCCATCTATCCAAAAAATTCTCCAGGCAAAAATACTGGAGTGGGAAGCCAAAAATAATGGTAGTAAGATCATTTTCCAGGGGATTTTCCCAACCTAGGGAACAAAACTGGGTCTCCTGCATTGCAGGTAATTTTTTAACCATCTGAACCACCAGTTCAGTTCAGGTAAGTCACTCAGTTCAGTTCAGTTCAGTTCAGTTGCTCAGTCCTGTCTGACTCTTTGTAACCCCATGAATCACAGAACGCCAGTCCTCCATGTCCATCACCAACTCCCGGAGTTCACTCAGACTCACGTCCATTGAGTCAGTGATGCCATCCAGCCATCTCATCCTCTGTCGTCCCCTTCTCCTCCTGCCCCCAACCCCTCCCAGCATCAGAGTCTTTTCCAATGAGTCAACTCTTCACATGAGGTGGCCAAAGTATTGGAGTTCCAGCTTTAGCATCATTCCTTCCAAAGAAATCCCAGAGCTGAACTCCTTCAAAATGGACTGGTTGGATCTCCTTGCAGTCCAAGGGACTCTCAAGAGTCTTCTCCAACACCACAGTTCAAAAGCATCAATTCTTCGGTGCTCAGCCTTCTTCACAGTCCAACTCTCACATCCATACATGACCACTGGAAAAAACACAGCCTTAACTAGATGGACATTTGTTGGCAAAGTAATGTCTCTGCTTTTCAATATGCTATCCAGGTTGCTCATAACTTTCCTTGCAAGGAGTAAGCATCTTTTAATTTCATGGCTGCAATCACCATCTGCAGAGATTTTGGAGACCAAAAAAATAAAGTTTGACACTGTTTCTACTGTTTCCTCATCTATTTGCCATGAAGTGATGGGACCAGATGCCATGATCTTCGTTTTCTGAATGGTGAGATTTAAGCCAACATTTTCACTCTCCTCTTTCACTTTGATCAAGAGGCTTTTGAGTTCCTCTTCAATTTCTGCCATAAGGGTGGTGTCATCTGCATATCTGAGGTTATTGAGATTTCTCCCGGAAATCTTGATTCCAGCTTGTGCTTCTTCCAGCCCAGTGTTCCTCATGATGTACTCTGCATATAAGTTACATAAGCAGGGTGAAAATGTACAGCCTTGATGTACTCCATTTCCTATTTGGAACCAGTCTGTTGTTCCATGTCCAGTTCTAACTCTTGCTTCCTGATCTACATACAGGTTTCTCAAGAGGCAGGTTAGGTGGCTTGGTATTCCCATCTCTTTCAGAATTTTCCACAGTTAATTGTGATCCACACAGTCAAAGGCCTTGGCATAGTCAATAAAGCAGAAATAGATGTTTTTCTGGAACTCTCTTGGTTTTTCGATGATGCAGCAGATGTTGGCAATTTGATCTCTGGTTCCTCTGCCTTTTCTAAAACCAGCTTGCCAAATATCAAAATGAATCCGCCACAGGTATACATGTGTTCCCCATCCTGAACCCTCCTCCCTCCTCCCTCCCCATTCCATCCCTCTGGGTCATCCCAGTGCACCAATATTTGGCAAAACTAATACAATTATGTAAAGTTTAAAAATAAAATAAAATTAAAAAAAAAACAACAAACCAGCTTGAACATCTGGAAGTTCGCGGTTCATGTATTGCTGAAGTCTGGCTTGGAGAATTTTGAGCATTACTTTATTAGCGTGTGAGATGAGTGTAATTGTGCAATAGTTTGAGCATTCTTTGCCATTGCCTTTCTTTGGGATTGGAATGAAGACTGACCTTTTCCAGTCCTGTGGCCACTGCTGAGTTTTCCAAATTTGCTGGCATATTGAGTGCAGCACTTTCACAGCATCATCTTTCAGGATTTGAAATAGCTCAACTATAATTCCATCACCTCCACTAGCTTTGTTCGTAGTGATGCTTTCTAAGGCCCACTTGACTTCACATTCCATGATGTCTGGCTCTAGGTGAGTGATCACACCATCATGATTATCTGGGTCGTGAAGATCTTTTTTGTACAGTTCTTCTGTGTATACCTCCCACCTCTTCTTAATATCTACTACTTCTGTTAGGTCCATACAATTTCTGTTCTTTATCGAGCCCATCTTTGCATGAAATGTTCCCTTGATATCTCTAATTTTCTTGAAGAGATCTCTAGTCTTTCCCATTCTGTTGTTTTCCTCTATTTCTTTACATTGGTCGCTGAGGAAGGCTTTCTTATCTCTTCTTGCTATTCTTTGGAACTCTGCATTCAGATGCTTATGTTTTTCCTTATCTCCTTTGGTTTTCGCTTCTCTTCTTTTCACAGCTATTTGTAAGGCCAGCTCAGACAGCCATTTTGCTTTTTGATCTGAGCTACAGTTAGCTCCAGGTCTTGTTTTTGTTGACTGTATAGAGCTTCTCCATCTTTTGTTTCAAGACGGGCGGGTCATGGTGGAGAGGTCTGACAGAATGTGGTCTACTAGAGAAGGGAATGTCAAACCACTTCAGTATTCTTGCTTTGAGAAACCCATGAACAGTATGAAAAGGCAAAATGATAGGATATTGAAAGAGGAACTGAACTCCCCAGGTCGGTAGGGGCACAATATGCTACTGGAGATCAGTGGAGAAATAACTTCAGAAAGACTTAAGTGATGGAGCCAAAGCAAAAATAATACCCAGTTTTGGATGTGACTGGTGATAGAAGCAAGGTCCGATGCTGTAAAGAGCAATATTGCATAGGAACCTGGAATGTCAGGTCCATGAATCAAGGCAACTTGGAAGTGGTCAAACAGGAGATGGCAAGAGTGAATGTCAACATTCTAGGATCAGAGAACTAAATGGACTGGAATGGGTGAATTTAACTCAGATGACCATTATATCTACTACTGTGGGCAGGAATCCCTTAGAAGAAATGGAGTGGCCATGATGGTCAACAAAAGAGTCTGAAATGCAGTACTTGGATGCAATCTCAAAAATGACAGAATGATCTCTGTTCGTTTCCAAGTCAAACCATTCAATATTACAGTAATCCAAGTCTATACCCCAACCAGTAATGCTGAAGAAGCTGAAGTTGAATGGTTCTATGAAGACCTACAAGACCTTTTAGAACTAACACCCAAAAAAGATGTCCTTTTCATTATAGGGGACTGGAATGCAAAAGTAGAAAGTCAAGAAACACCTGGAGTAACAGGCAAATTTGGCCTTGCAATATGGAATGAAACAGGGCAAAGACTAATAGAGTTTTGCCAAGAAAATGCACTGGTCATAGCAAACACCCTCTTCCAACAACACAAGAGAAGACTCTACACATGGACATCACCAGATGGTCAACACTGAAATCAGATTGATTATATTCTTTGCAGCCAAAGATGGAGAAGCTCTATACAGTCAACAGGTCACTTAGTCATGTCCAACTATTTGTTAGCCCATGGACTGCAGCATGCCAGGCTTCCCTGTCCATCACCAACTCTCAGAGCTTGCTCAAATCATGTCCATTGAGTCAGTGATGCCATCCAATCATCTCATCCTCTGTCATCCCCTTCTCCTCCCACTTTCAATATTTCCCAGCATCATGGTCTTTTGAAATGAGTCAGATCTTCACATCAGGTGGCCAAATTATTGGAGTTTCAGCTTCAGCATCAGCCCTTGTAATGAATATTCAGGACTGATTTTCTTGAGGATTGACTAGTTTGATCTCCTTGTAGTCCAAGATACTCTCAAGAGTCTTCTCCAACACCACAGTTCAACAGCATAAATTCTTTGGTGCCAGCTTTCTTTAGAGTTCAAATCTCACATCAGTACATGACTACTGGAAAAACCATAGCTTTGAGTAGACAGATCTTTGTTGGCAAGTTCCACCAGGGGACCTTTAGTTACCAGGAAAGTCCATATTGACCAGAAGAAACAACTTAAATTACTTGTAGTCTATAATAAGAAAACCAAATTTAGAGAAAAACTTACAAATCCTAGGTCAGAATTTGCCCTCATAGAGGATGATTTCATTAAATGTATGAATTCTTAACCTAGTCTTAATAACATAGATTTGATCTTACACCATTGGCTTATTTGCAAGTACATATGGTAAATACTTATTTTAAATGATTAAAAAGTATATCATTTACATTACTACTTACAATACATTTCTTTAGCACATTTACAATACTTCATATGGGGACTCATTTCAGTTGCCCACTCTTGTCCAAATCTTTGTGACCCCACGGACTACAGCATGCCAACCTTCACTGTCCATCACCAGCTCTTGGAGACAACTAAAACTCATGTCCATCGAGTCAATGATGCCATTCAACCACCTCATCCTCTTTTGTCCTCTTCTCATCCCACCTTCGATCTTTCCCAGCATCAGGGTCCTTTTCAATGAGTCAGCCCTTTGCTTCAGGTGGCCAAAGTACTGGAGTTTCAGCTTCAGCATCAGTACTTCCAATGAATATTCAGGACTGAGTTCCTTTAGGAATGACTGGTTGGATCTCCTTATAGTCAGTCCAAGGGACTCTCAAGTGTCTTCTCCAACACCACAGTTCAAAAGCATCAGTTCTTCGGTGCTCAACTTTCTTTATATTCCAAATATCACATCCATACAAGACTACAGGAAAAACCATAGCTTTGACTACTTGGACCTTTGTTGGCAAAGTACTGTCTCTGCTTTTTAATATGCTCTCTAGGTTGATCATAGTTTTTCTTCCAAGGAGGAAGCATCTTTAATGCCATGACTGCAGTCACCATCTGCAGTGATTTTGCAGTCCAAGAATATAAATTATCTCACTCTTTCCATGGTTTCCCCATCTATTTGCCATGATGTGACAGAACAGGATGTCATGATCTAAGTTTTCTGAATGTTGAGCTTTAAGTCAACTTTCCAGTCTCCTCTTTCATTTTCATCAAGAGGCTCTTTAGTTCTCCTTTGCTTTCTGCTATTAGGGTGGTGTAATGTGCATATCTGAGGTTATTGATATTTCTCCCACCAATCCTGATTCCAGTTTGTGTTTCATCCAGCCTGGTATTTCACATGATGTACTCTGAATATAAGTTAAATAAGCAGGGTGACAATATACAGGCTTGACGTACTCCTTTCCTGATATGGAAACAGTCTGTTTCAGGTCCAGTTCTAAATGTTGTGTCTGGACTTGCATACTGATTCTTCAAGAGCAGGTCAGGTAGTCTGGTATTCCCATCTCTTGAAGAATTTTCCACTGTTTATTATGATCCACAAATTCAGAGGCTTTGGCATAGTCAATTAAGCAAAAGTAGATGTCTTTCTGGAACTCTATTGCTTTTTTGATGATCCAACGGATGTTGGCAATTTGATGTCTGATTCCTCTGCCATTTCTAAATTCAGCTTGAACATCTGGAAATTCTCAGTTCACAGACTGTTGAAGCCTAGCTTGGAGAATTTGAGCATTAATTTGTTAGCCTTTGAAATGAACGCAATTGTGTGGTACTTTGAACATTCTTTGGCATTGCCTTTCCTTTGGATTGGAATGAACACTGTGACCTTTTCCAGGACTGTAGCCGCTAATGAGTTTTCCAAATTTGCTGGCATATTGAGTGCAGCACTTTCACAGCATCATCTTTTAGGATTTAAAATAGCACAACTGGAATTCTATCACCTCCACTAGCTTTGTTTGTAGTGATGACTTCTAAGGCCCACTTGACTTCACATTCCAGGATGTCTGACTCTAGGGGAAAGATTGCACCATTGTGGTTATCTGGGTCATGAAGATATTTTTTGTATAGTATTTCTGTGTATTCTTGCCACCTCTTCTTAATATCTTCTGCTTCTATTAGGTCCATACCATTTCTGACCTTTATTGTGTCCATGTTTGCATGAAATTTTCCCTTGGTATCTCTAATTTTCTTCAAGAGATCTCTAGTTTTTTTTTTTTTTTTTTTTCTTCCATTCTATTATCTCCCTTTATTTCTTTCCATTGACCACTGAGGAAGTCTTTCATATCTCTCCTTGCTATTCTTTGGAACTCTGCATTGGTATATCTTTCCTTTCCTCCTTTGCCTTTAGCTTCTCTTCTCTTCTCAGCTATTTGTAAGTCCTCTTCAGGCAACCATTGTGCCTTTCTGAATTTTTCCCCCTTGGGGATCGTCTTGATCACTGCCTTTTGTACAATGTCATGAACATCTGTCCATAGTTCTTCAGGTACTCTCTATCAGATATGATCAATTGAATCTATTTGTCATTTGCACTGTAAGGGATTTGATTTAGGTCATACCTGAATGGTCTAGTGGTTTTCCCTAATTTCTTCAATTTAAGTCTAAATTTGGCAATAGCGAGTTCATGATCTGAGCCACAGTCAGCTCCCAGTTTTGTTTTTGCTGACTCTATAGAGCTTCACCATCTTTGGCTGCAAAGAATATAATCAATCTGATGTCAGTATTGACAATCTTGTGATGTCCATGTGGAGAGTCTTCGCTTGTGTTGTTGGAAGAGGATGTTTACTATGACCAGCTTATTCTTCTGGCAAAACTCTGTTAGTCTTTGACCTGCTTCGTTTTGTACTTCAAGGCCAAATTTGTCTGTTACTCCAGATATCTCTTGAATTCCTACTTTTGCATTCCAGTCTCCTGTACTGCAAAGGACATCTTTTTTTGAGTGTTAGTTATAGGTCATGTAGGTCTTCATAAGTTCAGTTCAGTCACTCAGTTGTGTCCAACTCTTTGCAACCCCATGAATCACAGCATGCCAGGCCTCCCTATCCATCACCAACTCCGGGAGTTCACTCAGACTCACATCCATCGAGTCAGTGATGCCATCCAGCCATCTCATCCTCTGTCGTCCCCTTCTCTTCCTGCCCCCAACCCCTCCCAGCATCAGAGTCTTTTCCAATGAGTCAACTCTTCCCATGAGGTCGCCAAAGTACTGGAGTCTCAGCTTTAGCATCAGTACTTCCAAAGAAATCCCAGGGCTGATCTCCTTCAGAATGGACTGGTTGGATCTCCTTGCAGTCCAAGGGACTCTCAAGAGTCTTTTCCAACACTACAGTTCAAAAGCATCAATTCTTCAGCTCTCAGCTTTCTTCATAATCCAACTCTCACATCCAAACATGACCACTGGAAAAAGCATATCCTTGATTAGACTAACCTTTGTTGGCAAAGTAATGTCTCTGCTTTTGAATATGCTATCTAGGTTGGTCATAACTTTCCTTCCAAGGAGTAATTTCATGGCTGCAGTCACCATCTGCAGTTATTTTGGTCTTCATAGAACTATTCCACTTCAGCTTCTTCAGCATTACTGGTCAGGGCATACACTTGGATTACTGTGATACTAAATAGTTTGCCTTGGAAATGAACAGAGTTCATTCTGTCGCTTTTGAGATTGCATTCAAGTACTGCATTTCTGACTCTCTTGTTGACTAACATGGTTATTCCATTTCTTTGTAGGGATTCTTGCCCACATAGTGAAAGTGGAGAGTGAAAAAGTTGGCTTAAATCTCAACATTCAGAAAACGAAGATCACGGCATCTGGTTCCATCACTTCATGGCAAATAGATGAGGAAAAAGTGGAAACAGTGTCAGACTTTATTTTGGGGGGCTCCAAAATCACTGCAGATGGTGATTGCAGCCATGAAATTAAAAGATGCTTACTCTTTGGAAGGAAAGTTATGACCAACCTAGATAGCATATTGAAAAGCAGACACATTACTTTGCCAACAAAGGTTCATCTAGGCAAGGCTGTGGTTTGTCCTGTGGTCATGTATGGATGTGAGAGTTGGACTGTGAAGAAGGCTGAGCGCTGAAGTATTGATGCCTTTGAATTGTTGTGTTGGAGAAGACTCTTGAGAGTCCCTTGGACTGCAAGGAGATCTTACCAGTCCATTCTGAAGGAGATCACCCTGGGATTTCTTTGGAAGGAATGATTCTAAAGCTGAAACTCCAGTACTTTGGCCACCTCATGCGAAGAGTTGACTCATTGGAAAAGACTCTGATGCTTGGAGGGATTGGGGGCAGGAAGAGAAGGGGACGACAGAGGATGAGATGGCTGGATGGCATCACTGACTTGGTGGATGTGAGTCTGAGTGAACTCCAGGTGTTGGTGATGGACAGGGAGGCCTGGCTTGCTGCGATTCATGGGGTCGCAAAGAGTCGGACACGACAGAGCGACTGAACTGAACTGAACTGAGCTGAAATATAATAGTGATCTGAGTTAAATTCACCAATTACAGTCCATTTCAGTTCACTGATTCCCATAAATTATGATGTTTACTTTTGCCATCTCCTATCTGCCAAAGCCTTTGACTGTGTGGATCACAATAAAGTGTGGAAAATTCTGAAAGAGATGGGAATATCAGACCACCTAATCTGCCTCTTGAGAAACCTATATGCAGGTCAGGAAGCAACAGATAGAACTGGACATGGAACAACAGACTGCTTCCAAATAGGAAAAGGAGTACATCAAGGCTGTATATTGTCACCCTGTTTATTTAACTTATATGCAGAGTACATCATGAGAAACACTGGACTGCAAGAAGCACAAGCTGGAATCAAGATTGCCGGGAGAAATCTCAATAACCTCATATATGCAGATGACACCACTCCCTTGGCAGAAAGTGAAGAGGAACTAAAAATCCTCTTGATGAATGTGAAAGTGGAGAGTGAAAAAGTTGGCTTAAAGCTCAACATTCAGAAAATGAAGATCATGGCATCCGGTCCCATCACTTCATGGGAAATAGATGGAGAAACAGTGGAAACAGTGTCAGACTTTATTTTTGGGGGCTCCAAAATCACTGCAGATGGTGACTGCAGCCATGAAATTAAAAGACGCTTACTCCTTTGAAGGAAAGTTATGACCAACTTAGATAGCATATTGAAAAGCAGAGACATTACTTTGCCAACAAAGGTTTGTCTAGTCAAGGCTATGGTTTTTCCTGTGGTCATGTATGGATGTGAGAGTTGGACTGTGAAGAAGGCTGAGTGCCGAAGAATTGATGCTTTTGAACTGTGGTGTTCGAAAAGACTCTTGAGAGTCTCTTGGACTGCAAGGAGATCCAACCAGTCCATTCTGAAGGAGATCAGCCCTGGGATTTCTTTGGAACGAATGATGCTAAAGCTGAAACTCCAGTACTTTGGCCACCTCATGTGAAGGGTTGACTCACTGGAAAAGACTCTGATGCTGGGAGGGATTGGAGGCAAGAGGAGAAGAGGACGACAGAGGATGAGATGGCATCACTGACTCGATGGTCGTGAGTCTCAGTGAACTCCGGAATTGGTGTTGGACAGGGAGGCCTGGCGTGCTGCAATGCATGGGGTCGCAAAGAGTCAGACACGACTGAACGACTGATCTGATCTGATCTGATCTGACCACTTCCAATTTGCCTTGATTCATGGACCTAACATTCCAGGTTTCTATGCAATACTTTACAGCATCAGACTTCTATCATCATTAACTTCCACAGCTCGGTGTTGCTTTTGTTCTGGCTTTGTCTCTTCTTTCTTTATGAAATTATTTCCCCACTGATCTCCAGTAGCATATGGGCACATACCGACCTGTAGAGTTCATCTTCAGTGTTCTAATTTTTTGCCTTTTCATACATTTCATGGGGTTCTCAAGGCAAGAATACTGAAGCTTTGACTAGATGGACCTTTGTTGGGAAAGTAATGTCTCTGCTTTTTAATAAGCTGTCTAGGTTGGTCATAACTTTTCTTCCAAAGAGAAAGCCTTGTTTCCCCATCTATCTGCCATGAAGTGATGGGACTGGATGCCATGATCTTATTTCCTGAATGTTGAATTTTAAGCCAACTTTTTCATTCTCTGCTCTTTCACTTTCATCAAGAGGATCTTTAGTTCTTCTTTGCTTTCTGCCATAAGGGTGGTGTCATCTGCTTATCTGAGGATATTGGTATTTCTCCTGGCAATCTTGATTCCAGCTTGTGCTTCATTCAGCCCAACATTTCACATGATGTTATCTGCATATAAGTTAAATAAACAGGGTGACAATATGCAGCCTTGACTTAACCCTTTTCAAATTTGGAACCGGTCTGTTGTTCCATGTCCAGTTCTAACTGCTGCTTCTTGACCTGTATACAGAATCTCAGGAGGCAGGTAAGGAGGTCTGGTATTCCAATCTCTTGAAGAATTTTCCACAGTTTATTGTGATCCACAGAGTCAAAGGCTTTGGCAAAGTCAATAAAGCAAAAGTAGATGTTTTCCTGGAATTTTCTTCATTTTTTTTAATGATCCAACAGATGTTGAAAATTTTATTTGTGCTTCATGTACTGTTGAAGCCTGGCTTAGAGAATTTTAAGCATTGCTTTGCTAGTGTGTGAGATGAGTGCAATTGTTCAGTACTTTGAACATTCTTTGGCGTTGCCTTTCTTTTGGGTTGGAATGAAAACTGAACTTTTTCAGTCCTGTGGCCACTGCTGCATTTTCTAAATTTGCTGGCATATTGAGTACAACACATTCACAGCATCATCTTTTAGGATTTGAAATAGCTCAACTGGAATTCCATCACCTCCACTAGCTTTGTTCTTAGTGATGCTTTCTAAGGCCCACTTGACTTCACATTCCAGGATGTCTGGATCTATGTGGGTGATCACACCATCGTGGTTATCTGGGTAATGAAGAACTTGTTATGTATAGTTCTCTTGTGTATTCTTTCCAGCTCTTCTTAATATCTTCTGCTTCTATTAGGTCCATATCTTTTCTGTCCTGTATTGTGCCCATCTTTGCATGAAGTTTTCCCTTGGTATCTCTAATTTTCTTGAAGACATCTCAAGTCTTTCCCATTCTGTTATTTCCCTCTATTTCTTTGCTTTGATCACTAAAGAAGTCTTTCATATCTCTCCTTGCTATTCGTTGGAATTCTGCTTTCAAATGGGTATATCTTTCCTTTTCTCCTTTACCTTTCACTTCTCTTCTTTTCTCAGCTATCTGCAAGGCCTCCTCAGACAACCATTTTGCCTTTTTTCATTTCTTGTTCTTGGGGGTGGTCTTGACCCTGCTGTAAAATGTCATGAACCTCTGTCTATAGTTCTTCATGCACTCTGTCTGTCAGATCTAACCCCTTGAATCTATTTGCCATTTCTACTGTATAATTCTAAGGTATTTGATTTAGGTCATACCTGAATGGTCAAGTGGTTTTCCCTAATTTCTTCAATTTAAGTATGAATTTGGCAATAAGGAGTTCATGATCTGAGCCATAGTCAGCTCCCAGTCTTGTTTTTGCTGACTGTAGAGAGCTTCTCCATCTTTGTTTGCAAAGGATATAATCAATTTGATTTTCAATATTGACTGTTGGGTGATGTCCATGTCCCTAAAAATGGTATGACATAATAATATTTAAATAGTCCCATGTCATCTGATAACCCCGACTGGAATAGCCAATCAATATATTGATTAAACTCTAGATCCCACATGTTGCAACTAAAACTCAGCGCAGTCAAATACGTTGTTGTTTTGTCGCTAAGTTGTGACTGACTCTTTTCAACCGCATGAACTTTAGCCCATCAGGCTTCTCTGTACATTGGATTTTCCAGGCAAGAATACTGGATTGGGTTGCCATTTCTTTCTCGAAGGAATCTTCCTGACCCAGGAATTGAACCCACATCCCTGCATTGGCAGGTGGGTTCTTTACCACTGAGCCAATAGGGAAACCCAAAATAAATAAATAAATATTCAAAAAGACAACTTTCTCATTTTCACTTTATAGTCATCCTGAAACTTCAGGCTTCTTAACTCCAAGGTGGTTTTTATTTCCGAAATTTCCCTATTTTTGAACTACTCTTAAATGCGCACTAGACCCTTAATAAATTCTATTTATTAAGTTAGTGGTTTTATTTTTTACTATTTCTAGATTTTTTGACAGTAATTATAATGGCAACCCACTCCAGTGTTCTTGCCTGTTCGACCCCATAGACGGTGGAGCCTAGTGGGCTGCCATCTATGGGGTCGCACAGAGTCGGACATGACTGAAGCGACTTAGCAGCAGCAGCAGTATAAGGGTCTTTAAAAATGGAAGCTGGAGACAAAAAAGTCAATATCAGAGTGATGCAATGTGAAAAATCTTCAATGGCCAGTTGTAACTTTGAAGATGGAAGAGGAACATCAGCCCCAAGTATGCATGCAACTTTTAGAAGCTGGAAGTGGCAAAAATAACCTCGTTCTCCCTCGAGGCACCGGCAGGGAATATGATACTCCTGACACCATGATATTAGGCCACTGAGACTCATTTTGGACTTCAGATAATCTGAAATTTAAGATAAAACAATTGTGTTATTTTAAGCCACAGATTTTGTGATAATTTATTACAGCAGCAACGAGAAACTAATTCAGCGGGTTTATTTTCTTTTTCAAAGATATATACATTTTTTTTCAAATGTATGCATGCATGCATGCTAAGTTGCTTCAGTCGTGTCCTACTCTGTGCAACCCTATAGACTGAAGCCTGCCAGGCTCCTCTGTCCATGGGATTCTCCAGGCAAGAATACTGTAGTGGGTTACCATTTCTTCCTCTAGGGGATCTTCTTAACACAGGGATTGAAACCGCATCTCCTGTGTCTCCTGCATTGCACATGGATTCTTTACCACTGAGCCACCAGGGAAGCCCTCAAATAGTATTAATTATTAGTTCAAATATATTTTCCACTTTCCTCCTCGAACTCTTCATCTGGGATTCCAAATTATGATATTAGTACAACTGATACTAATCCACAACTCACTGGTGCTCTGTTCACTGTTACTTTTTCTGTGTTTTAGTCTATTACTTCTCTGGCATCTATTTGGATAGTCTCTTTTGTAATGTTCTTTACATATAGTGATATATTTTTCTATAGCGTTCAATTTTCTGTTAACCCATTCAGTGTACTTTTCATTTAAGATATATATTTTCACCACTGGCAATTTCATGTCTCTCCTCCCCAAGTTTCTGTTTTTGTCTGCTTTCTTAAATACATGGAGTATATTCACAATAGGGGTATTAATATCCATATCTGTCTTTTCTATTATCTGGATTATTTCTATCTCTGTTCCTGTTGATTTATTTTTATTTTGTTTAGGGGTCTATTTTTCTATTTCTGTGAATGAATGATGACTATTTTATTGGGTGCTAGCCATCTTGGATTTTACTCTGGTTGGTGCTAAATTTTGTTATACTTCTTAAAATATTATTGATTTCATTCAAGTTTAGTTAATTTATTTTTAATATATTTAATTCTTTAAAGAGATATTTTTAAGCTTTTTTAGGGTGTGTCCAGAGCACCCTTTGCTGCTGCTGCTGCTCAGTCACATCAGTCATGTCCAACTCTGTGCGACCCCATAGATGGCAGCCCACTAAGCTCCTCTGTCCCTGGGATTCTCCAGGCAAAATACTGGAGTGGGTTGCCACCCTTTACTCAAGTGTTAATTTTACACCTCAAGTAAAATAAGAAATTTTCTGAACATTCTATGAGATGCCACATGACTGAGGAGGTTTTTCTTTTTTGGCTGATTGGAGCACAGACTAGTTACCAAGTCATGTGAGTTCCAGGGACTGTCCTGCCTACTTGTTTTCTGTGTTTCCCTCCCTGGCTGAGTAACTTTCTTCCCATTCATGCCCAGTTGAGAACTCTGCTCAGGACTCAAGTAGAAACGTAAATGCAGATCTCCTGGGATCCCATCTTGTTGCAACCTCCCCATCTCCACTGTGTTGTCCTCTAAACGTGACACGTCTAAGTCTCCTCAACTCAGCAAGTCCACCAAGTTCTTTGTGAGTTTTCCCTCTGTGTCTTGTAACATGGAAATTCTCTCTAGGCAATAACCTGAACCAAAGGAGTGTTCACCAACTTCATGTCCTTTTTCTCCAGAACCAATTTCCTCTGTTGCCTGGTTTCTAATATTTGAAACTGCTTATCACACCTTTTAAAAAATGTCTATTTAATGGGAAAGGGTAAATCCAGCCCCTACTATCGAAATTGGCACTAGTGGCAAAAATTTGTCTGTCAATGCAGGAGACACAAGAGATGTGGATTTAATCCCTGGGTTGAGAACATCCCCTGGAGTAAGAAATGGCAATCCACTCTAGCATTCTTCCCTGAGAAATCCCATGGACTGGGAACCTGGTGGGCTACAGTCCATGGGGCCTCAAAGAGTTGGACTGAGCACTATTAAAACTGCATGGTGGCCAGAAACACAAATGCAGACTTTTCTTTTTTTCAATCTCTGCTCTCTGTTTATTCAAGAAGTATAAACTAGTTTTAAATAGCCTAAATAGAATTAAATTAAAATAAAAAATCTAAATGTCACCAAAAAGCTTAATATATACCAAAGCCAACATAATCCCATTTTAATAAAGGTCTAGATTAGAAAGTGGAAAAATGTACGGCTCTAGAGTAACACATATATGCTAATTTATGTTACAGATGGAGAGGGCAATGGCACCCCACTCCAGTACTTGCCTGGAAAATCCCATGGACGGAGGAGCCTGGTAGGTTGCAGTCCATGGGGTCGCTAAGAGTCAGACAAAACTGAGCAACTTCACTTTCACTTTTCACTTTTATGCATTGGAGAAGGAAATGGCAACCCACTCCAGTGTTCTTGCCTGGAGAATCCCAGGGACGGGGGAGCCTGTTGGGCTGCCGTCTATGGGGTCGCACATAGTTGGACACGACTGAAGTGACTTAGCAGTAGCAGCAGTAGCATGTTACAGGTGTATTATATTAATAAGCCCCAGGGGTACATCTATTTCCCAAGAAGAGCAAAAATGACATACAGTGATATATTACAAAACATTGAATTATGAATGAAAGAAGAGTTCATTGAAGAGTTCACTTATTCTCCAAATAATTTAAACATGTCTACATAAATACAGAAATTCTATTAATATTGATTATTATCTAAAATTAGACATCTAGTGGGACCAATCAACACAATTATATTATTTTGCAATTTTAATCACCACCATGTATAAGATAAACCTACTATAATATCTATTTTATATTAAAATAATAAACATATGAATAAAATAAACATCAATTGTAAACTGTGTTTAAAATGTTTTTAAATTATAAGGCTATATCTTTTATTAGAGGTATGGGAGCAAATCACTACTTAAGTGATATTATTAAAAATAAAGTTAAAAGAAAAACTAAGCTTCCATTTTTAAGTTGTATTAAATACAATTATTACATAGGTAGTATGTTCTATCTATTATATAGGTAGTATGTACCTATTGACATAGGTAGTAATATCACCAATAAGATAATCTTACAAAAATGACACATTAGCTTTGCAGTTATCTCCCTTCTATCTTATCTGACTTGTTTAATTAAAAGGTTATACAAATTTATAAACTCAGGAATTAGCAGTGCAGACAGAAAAGTATAATTGCATATGAGATATTTTTTCTATGAATATTAATATACAAATTGTTCCTAGAGATAAGAAACGCTAACTTGTTGGAGTCTCTCTATATTCTTCATTATGAGTATTATACAAACCAAAACGAAGAGATGATCAAATTAAATCACTGGGCTTTCCTGGTGGCTCAGAAGGAAAAGAATCTACCTGCAATGCAGGAGAACTGGCTTTGAACCCTGGGTCATGAAGATCCTCTGGAGAAGGAAATAGTAAACCACTCCAGTATTCTTTCCTGGAGAATTCCATGGACAGAGGAGCCTGACAGGCTCCAGTCCATGGGGTTGCAGAGAGTCGGACATGATTGAGCGACCAACACACACAAACTTTCTAGCCACTGAAACTAAAGTATAGCCAGTTGATTGACTATTTGAACAAAAAAACAAAGGGCCATAGAATATAATGGTGTACTGAAACAACATGAATTATTTATTTCTATAGATTTCCAATGTTTTGAAAATATCTAAACCTTTTCCAAATATTGAATAGTGGTATAAGTCAATCATCAGAGTAGGAAGAGGAAATTATTCTTATCATAGATCTTAATGATGAGTAAGCTTTTTCTTTTTTATGTTCTCTTTCTCTTTCCTGTGCTTGAAAGTCTGTATTTTCAGATTAATTCTAAATATATTCACTAAAGGCAAATATTTGTGCTTTCAGACTTCTTGAAATGAAATTAGTAAAATGAGTATGGAAATTCTGAGGTGGAACGTGTGGAAGAATGAGGAGGAATGAGCCCACATAAAAAATACAAGATATTCTCAAACCTGAATATTCTTTAGAGGGTGATGTTTCTCTTTTCCTTGCAATATAAGTTTATGCCATATCCATTTATAAATATTATAGTATTTATTAAGAGATGGGAATACCAGACCACCTTACCTGCCTCCTGAGAAATCTATATGCAGGACAAGAAGAAACAGTTAGAACTGGGTATGAAACAACAGACTGGTTCAAAATTAGGAAAGCAGTACGTCAAGGCTGCATATTGTTATCCTGCTCATTTAACTTATATGCAGAGTACATCATGTGAAATGCTTGGGCTGCTGGATGCCCAAGCAGTAATCAAGATTTTCAAGAGAAATATCAACATCCTCATATATACAGATGATACCACGCTAATGGCAGAAATTTAAGAGCCTCTTGATGAAGGTGAAAGAGTAGAGTGAAAAACCTGGCTTAAAACACAACATTCAAAAAATGAAGACCATAGCATGTGATCCCATTAGTTCATGGCAAATAGATGGATAAAATTTGGAAACCGTGACAGATTTCATTTTCTTGGGCTCCAAAATCACTATGGATGGTGACTGCAACCACGAAATTAAAAGATACTTGCTCTTTTGGGGGGTGGGGTGGGGGGGGAAGAAAACTATATAACAAACCTATACAGTGTATTAAAAACAGAGACATCATTTTGCTGACAAAGGTTCATATAGTCAAAGCTATGGTTTTTCCAGTAGTCATGTATGGATGTGAGAGTTGGACTGTAAAGAAGGCTGAGTGCCAAAGAATTGATGCTTTTGAACTGTGGTGCTGGAGAAGACTCTTGAGAGTCCTTTGGACAGTAAGAAGATCAAACAAGTCCATCCTAAAGGAAATCAACCCTTAATATTCATTGGAAGTTCTGGTGCTGAAGCTGAAACTCCAATACTTTGGCCACCTGACGTGAAGAGCTGACTCATTTGAAAAGACCCTTATGCTGGGAAAGATTGAGGGAAGGAGGAGAAGGGGATGACAGAAGTCGAGATGGATGGATGACATCACTGACTCAATTGACACAAGTTGGGGTAAACTCCGGGAGTTGGTTATGGACAGGGAGGCTTGGCATGCTGCAGTTCATGGGGTCGCAAAAAGTTGGACACGACTGAGTGACTGAACTGAACTGAACTAGCTACTGAATAACAACAACAATCTGTTGAATAAATAGGTGAATTAATTAACTCTACCTATGAATAATTGTTTTTGTCAACAAGAGACCAGGACAAATGTAGCATTGCTATTAATGAAAGATCTAATATGAAAATAAACCTGTACTTGGAGAAGGAAATGGCAACCCACTCCAATATTCTTACCTGGATAATTCCATGGACAGAGGAGTCTGGTGGGCTACAATCCATGAGGTCACAGAGAGTTGGACATGACTGAGTAGCTAACAGTTTCAAGCTGAATCAAGTTTTATGTTTGTAGGTCAAAAAAGCTCACTGAAGAACAGGCCAAATAAATGAAAAAAAAAAACAAAAAAATTTACATATAATGTGGCAAAATATTTAAATTTAAACTGAAGAAAATAATGGAGCCACAGACTTGCTATATATATATATATATATATATATATGTGTGTGTGTGTGTGTGTGTGTGTGTGTGTATATATATATACACACACACACACACACTCTTTCCATTAGGACTATCATCCAGAATCCTTCCATCGAATAGAATTGAACCGATAAAACAGAAATTTAAAATTATTATTTTCACTCTTAAGAAATGTTTTCCATAAGTGTGTTGAAAGTCATATAGAAAAAATAAATCTTTCTAATTTGAAAGGCACTTTGCTATTAGAAACATGGATTTATATGAAAATAATGTTATATTACTCATTAAATGAATGACACTTGCAAACAGTATTAAGGCAAGGTTTTAGACTTTTCCTTCTGAAGCAAATAATGCAGAAAGTATAATAAAGAGCAATATTGCATAGGAACCTGGAATGTCAGGTCCATGAATCAAGGCAAATTAAAGTGGTCAAACAAGAGATGACAAGAGTGAATGTCAACATTGTAGGAATCAGCGAACTAAAATGGACTGGAATGGGTGAATTTAACTCAGGTGACCATTATATCTACTACTGTAGGCAGGAATCCCTCAGAAGAAATGGAGTAGCCGTCATGGTCAACAAAAGAGTCTGAAATGCAGTACTTAGATGCAATCTCAAAAACGACAGAATGATCTCTGTTCATTTCCAAGGCAAACCATTCAATATCAGAGTAATCCAAGTCTATGCCCCAACCAGTAATGCTGAAGAAGCTGAAGTTGAACGGTTCTATGAAGACCTACAAGACCTTTTAGAATTAACACCCAAAAAGATGTCCTTTTCATTATAGGGGACTGGAATGCAAAAGTAGGAAGTCAAGAAACACCTGGAGTAAGAGGCAAATTTGGCCTTGGAATACGGAATGAAGCAGGGCAAAGACGAATAGAGTTTTGCCAAGAAAATGCACTGATCAGTTATGTAAAGTTTAAAAATAAAATAAAATTTAAAAAAATAAAAAAGAAAAAAAGAAAAAAAAAAAAAAAAGAAAATGCACTGATCGTAACAAACACCCTCTTCCAAAAACACAAGAGCAGACTCTACACATGGACATCACCAGATGGTCAACGCTGAAATCAGATTGATTATATTCCTTGCAGGCAAAGATGGAGAAGCTCTATACAGTCAGCAAAAACAAGACCAGGAGCTGACTGTGGCTCAGACCATGAACTCCTTATTGCCAAATTCAGACTTAAATTGAAGGAAGTAGGGAAAACCACTAGACCATTCAGGTATGACCTACATCAAATTCCTTATGATTATACAGTGGAAGTGAGAAATAGATTTAAGGGCCTAGATCTGATAGATAGAGTGCCTGATGAGCTATGGAATGAGGTTCGTGACATTGTACAGGAGACAGGGATCAAGACCATCCCCATAGAAAAGAAATGCAAAAAAGCAAAAGGGCTGTCTGAGGAGGCCTTACAAATATCTGTGAAAAGAAGAGGAGCGAAAAGCAAAGGAGAAAAGGAAAAACATAAGCATCTGAATGCAGAGTTCCAAAGAATAACAAGAAGAGATAAGAAAGCCTTCTTCAGCGATCAATGCAAAGAAATAGAGGAAAACAACAGAAGGAAAGACTAGAGATCTCTTCAAGAAAATCAGAGATACCAAGGGGACATTTCAGGCAAAGATGGGCTCGATAAAGGACAGAAATGGTATGGACCTAACAGAAGCAGAAGATATTAAGAAGAGGTGGCAGGTATACACAGAAGAACTGTACAAAAAGGATCTTCACAACCCAGATAATCATGATGGTGTGATCACTGACCTAGAGCCAGACATCCTGGAATGTGAAGTCAAGTGGGCCTTAGAAAGCATCACTACGAACAAAGCTAGTGGACGTGATAGAATTCCAGTTGAGCTATGCCAAATCCTGAAAGATGATGCTGTGAAAGTGCTGCACTCAATATGCCAGCAAATTTGGAAAACTCAGCAGTGGCCACAGGACTGGAAAAGGTCAGTTTTCATTCCAATCCCAAAGAAAGGCTCAAACTACTGCACAATTGCACTCATCTCACAAGCTAGTAAAGTCATGCTCAAAATTCTCCAAGCCAGGCTTCAGCAATATGTGAACCGTGAACTTCCTGATGTTCAAGCTGGTTTTAGAAAAGGCAGAGGAACCAGAGATCAAATTTCCAACATCTGCTACACCACTAAAAAAGCAAGAGAGTTCCAGAAAAGCATCTATTTCTGCTTTATTGACTATGCCAAAGCCTTTGACTTTGTGGATCACAATAAACTGTGGGAAATTCTGAAAGAGATGGGAATACCAGACCACCTGATCTGCCTCTTGAGAAATTTGTGTGCAGGTCAGGAAGCAACAGTTAGAACTGGACATGGAACAACAGACTGGTTCCAAATAGGAAAAGGAATATGTCAAGGCTGTATATTGTCACCCTGCTTATGTAACTTATATGCAGAGTACATCATGAGAAACGCTGGGCTGGAAGAAGCACAAGATTGAATCAAGATTGCCGGGAGAAATATCAATAACCTCAGATATGCAGATGACACCACCCTTATGGCAGAAAGTGAGGAGGAACTAAAAAGCCTCTTGATGAATGTGAAAGTGGAGAGTGAAAAAGTTGGCTTAAAGCTCAACATTCAGAAAATGAAGATCATGGCATCTGGTCCCATCACTTCATGGGAAATAGATGGGGAAACAGTGGAAACAGTGTCAGACTTTATTTTGGGGGGCTCGAAAATCACTGCAGATGGTGACTGCAGCCATGAAATTAAAAGACACTTACTCCTTGGAAGGAAAGTTATGACCAACCTAGATAGCATATTGAAAAGCAGAGACATTACTTTGCCAACAAAGGTTCGTCTAGTCAAGGCTATGATTTTTCCTGTGGTCATGTATGGATGTGAGAGTTGGACTGTGAAGAAGGCTGAGCACCAAAGAATTGATACTTTTGAACTGTGGTGTTGGAGAAGACTCTTGAGAGTCTCTTGGACTGAAAGGAGATCCAAGCAGTCCTTTCTGAAGGAGGTCAGCCCTTGGATTTCTTTGAAGGGAATGATGCTAAAGCTGAAACTCCAGTACTTTGGTCACCTCATGCGAAAAGTTGACTCATTGAAAATGACTCTGATGGGAGGGATTGGGGGCAGGAGGAGAAGGGGATGACAGAGAATGAGATGGCTGGATGGCATCACAGACTCAATGGACATGAGTCTGAGTGAACTCCAGGAGTTGGTGATGGACAGGGAGGCCTGGCATGCTGCGATTCATGGGGTCCAAAGAGTCAGACACGACTGAGTGATTGATCTGATCATTAGTTATGTCAATACACATAAAATTTCCACTTTTTAAGTATTTTGCTGATAAATACACAATTATGAACTCTTGGTAAGTAACAAAAAAGTCTCTCATAGAAATTCATGAGGAATGTTTTCTCATTGCCTCTAAAAATTTACCCATTCTTTCCCTTACCTGACACATATTTGTTGGAAAATGACTACTATGTTATATAATAAATATTTGTTGAATACATACTCCTCCAGTATGGTAAACACTGTTATAGATTGTAGGTTGAAATCTTAGAGATCCTGGAGTCTACAATTTACTTCCTGAAGGAAGTAAAATAAACAAATAAACAGATATTAATAGATTGCAAGTGCAATGAAGCAAAATGAAATAGAGCAAAGAGTAGTGAGTGCCAGAGAAAGAAATTGTTTGTATCAGGTGATAAGACCAAACTTTCCATAAGTGATCATAGAGCTAAAAGAAACAGAAAGTATGTTAAGCAGATAATTGGGAAAAAAAATCATGAATGCAAAATAGAAAACAACAAATGTGCTATAATGTTGCAGATTAAAGAGTAAATCTTACCAAACTGATTGTAAAATACAACCACTTAAATATGCATTTGAGGTACCACTTGGAAAAGATTTACACAGCAAAAATGATATATTTAAAGGCACACACCACTGCTAACATGAGAGTATGCTGAATTGGAAAATGTTCAAAGTGGACTCAAGATTGCCAGAGAAATATCAATAACTACAGACATGCGGATGACACCACCCTAATGGCAGAAACCAAAGAGAAACTAAAGATCCTCTTGATGAAGGTGAAAGAGGAGAATGAAAAAGTTGGCTTAAAACTCAACGTTCAAAAAGTGAAGATCATGGCATCCAGTCCCATCACTTCATGGCAAATAGATGGGGGAAAAAAAAAAGTAAACAGTGACAGACTTTATTTTCTTGGACCCCCAAATCACTGCAGACTGTGATTGCAGCCATGAAATTGAAAGGCACTTGCTCCTTAGAAGAAAGGCTATGATAAACTTAGATGATGTATTTAAAAACAGAGACATCAATTTGCTGACACAGGTCTGGATAGTTAAAGCTATGTTTTTTCCAGTAGTCATATACAGATGTGAGTTGGACCAAAAAGAAGGCTGAGTGCCAAACTATTGATGCTTTTGAACTGTGGTGTTTGAGAAGACTCTTGAGAGTCTCTTGGACTCCAAGGAGATCCAACCAGTTCATCCTAAAGGAAAGCAGTCCTGAATATTCTTTGGAAGGACTGATGTTGAAGCTGAAACTCTGATACTTTGGCCACCTGATGTGAAGAACTGACTCATTTGAAAAGACCCTGATGCTGGGAAAGCGTGAAGGTGGGAGGAGATGGGACAACAGAGGATGAGATGATTGGATGTCATCAGTGACCCAGTGGACATAAGTTTGAGCAAGCTCCAAAAGATAGTGAAGGACAGGGAAGCTTGGCATGCTGCAGTCCATGGGGTTGCAAAGAGTGAGACACTACTTAGTGAGTGAACAGCAAGTCATTAAACCTATGAATAACATTCAAAACTAGAACTGCAAAAAACTGCCACGGATATATCCAAACACCACATTAGACTGGTAAAACTTAATAGTCAATTTGGTTCATTTACATTACAGAGAATGCTTCCAAAACAGAGTAATTTCTCTCATGGTTTTGTCATAGTAGGCACAACCTATACTGAAGTGACTGCTTCTTTCAATAGGTGAGAAGTTAACTAAATTCCATGTGATTAAAGGATTTCAGCAGCATTTCAAAAACTTTAATAAGCCGAAAGTCACCATATTTTTCTAGCTAATCTATTGAAGATTTCTATATTATCTTTGTTTTAAATCAAGATTTGGGGTTTGCCCTTTTGGTTAGGGGTTATTTGGTTACTTTTCCGAGAAGTTAAATTTAACTCCTTAGATACCTTATTTATAATTAGTCATCCCTCTGCAACTTGTTCACCATTTAATACTCAAGTATTATTAACTTCAGCAGGAATACTGTATAGCAATTGGTCATGTGGCATATACCGAAATAAAATATTAAATCTCCAAATATCTTTTCATCAAATGTCATATTGTGAAGACAGAAATTCTAGTTTTCAATGGTTTTGTATTTGAAAATTCCTGTGATATATCATTATATGGAAGAAGTGGAAGTGTTAGCCGCTCAGTCATGTCTGACTCTTCACAACCCCTTGGACTATAGCCCACCAGGCTCTTCTGTCCATGGAATTCTCCAGGCAGGAATACTAGAATGGATAGCCATTCCCTTCTCTAGGGGATCTTCCTGACCCAGTGATCACACTCAAGTCTCCTACACTGCAGGCAGATTCTTTACTATGTGAGCCATTATATCATTAAATACTTTGAAACAAACTTTATAAAAACATTACATTCAGCCTGAGTTTTTGTAAGCCCCATCTTCCAGATTTTCAACCTATGGTTATCTTATTAAATCACACTGAGGCAAGATCACAGAAACTGCATTTTCATCTCAGGTCCAACATTTATCAGCATATTAGCTTTGATTTCTCCAAGTCTCTCCTATAAAATAAGATGATAAAGCTAACACACAGAAATAAATGAGCTGTTATTAGAAATCAATACACAGTTGATGATAAACAAATAGTATTTTTTCTCTTTCAACATTAAATGATTTTTCTATGAAATGTTTTCCTTTACTAATTTAAATTTTTTATTCCTTTATAGCAGCTCTTCGTAAATGACTTTTGTAAATATTAAAGGAAGATAAACTCCCCTCTTCTCCACACATGTTCTGAACTTTGACCAGTTCTACCTAAGGTCTTAGCTGATGTCTTATGCAGTGACATTGAAGATACTGGTCTTTGGAAAAGAAGCTGAATTTTAATTACAGATTGGATCTTGAGATACAGCAATCACTTCACTTCTATGAAATTTCAATTTTATTACTTGTTAGTCCTTTTAACAACCACTCATGTGCCTTTTGGTTTCATGGCATCACTGACTTGATGGACATGAGTTTGAAATGGACAGGGAAACCTGCGGTACAACAGTCCACAGGGTTGCAAAGAGTCAGACACGACTGAGCAACTGAACTGAACTGATGTCTTCTCTGGAGAAATGTCTTTTTAGATTTTCTGCCCTTTTTTATTGAGCTCTGTTTGTTTTTTATATTGAGCTGTATGAGCTATTTGTTTATTTTTGGGATTAAGCCTCTGTCCATTGCTTAGCTTGCAAATATTTTCACCCATTCTGTAGCCTGTCATTTTGGTGATGGTTTTTGCTGTACAAAAGCTTTTAAGTTTAATTAAGTTCTATTTATTCATTTTTTATCCCCTTTACTTTAAGAGATGAATCCAAAAGGATATTGCTGTGATTTATGTCAAAGACAGTCTTACCTAAGTTCCTCTAGGAGTTTTATAGTATCCGGTATAATACTTAGGTCTTTAACCTATTTTGAGTTTATTTTTTGTGTATGGTGTGAGAGAATGTCCCAGTTTCATTTTCTTCCATATAGCTATCCCGTTTTCACAGCACCACTTATTGAAGAGACTATGTTTTCTTCAGTTTATATTCTTGCTTCCCTTGTCATAGATTAATTGACCATATGTAGCTTCATGGGTTTATTCACAGGCTTTCTATCCTGTCCTTTGATTCTAGAAATGAAAAATACATTGCTACACTGTATTTTAGAGTTTAAGTTGTCTTTAAAGCTAACTTGATAGCAGGTAGTGTACCTATTTACAAAAGAGCTACATGAGTGTTAGGAAGAAACATATTTGAGAAAATAAAAGCAATATATTTTAATTATTAGCACTTTATCTAAATAACAAAAGCAATTTATATTAAGATCAAATATAATATCTAAGCAGAATAACATCAAAATTTGATTATAAACCATATTATAAAAAACTGCATAATTTGCATTTTTTTTATTTTACCAAATGGGTAGTACACCACTAAAGCAAATATAGATGTTTGCAAGAAGTTACTATTGAATTTGGTAAACCTTTCTCCATAAATAATATTTTGCAAAGTGAGTGCTTAGTTATTCATTGAGCTAATTATACAAAGCATTAAAATTATCATATATATGATAAAATGTTTACTATCATGTTACTAAATGTATGCAAACTTTTTTCTTAGAGAACATCAGTGACATTACAAAATGAAAATTTCTCCTTCTGCGGTAATTTAACGTGAGAATTTGTGGTCAAGCAGCTCTCTGAGAGTCTGTATTTCCACTTTGAATTTCTAACCTCCTACAGGTCTGAGTTGAAAAAAAAAAAAAAATGATATAGCTACAGAAAGTACAACTTCCTTCAATTGATGTGGATAAGAAAGTTGTCCCAAATCCAGGCACAAAGCCTCAAATAACTGCATAAAAAATGGAAAACTGAATTTCTTTCTGTGCCTTAGGGTAGAAACCAGAACAGTTTCTGACATTCCAGGAGGTGATAGGGGCACAATCTTCATTCTGAATTAGCTCTTAAGCTGAAGCTCTTTCATGTGAAGTTGCTCATTGACACTCAGAAATATTGAATTTGGCATCATTGAACGAGTTCTTAAATCCTGTTCCCGCTTGCCAGCAGAGAAAATACTTGCAAATTTATTTTATGAGGCCAGCACTACTCTCATACCAAACTCTGAGAAAAACAGCACAAGAAAAAAAACAAAAAAACAACAACAAAAAAAAACAAGCGATTAATTCGGATGACTTCCCTGGTGACTCACATAATAAAAAATACATCTGCAATGCAGGAGACCTGGGTTCAATCCCTGGGTTGGGAAGATCTCCTGGAGAAGGGAATGGCTATCCACCTCAGTATTCTTCCCTGGAGAATTCCACAGATAGAAGAGCCTGGCAGGCTACAGTCCATTGGGTGGCAAAATGTCAGGGACACGACTGAGCGATTTTCACTTTATATGTGAAAAACATCTTTAATAAAGCACCAGTACACTGAATTTAATAACGCATTGAAAAGATTATGTGCCATTTCTAAATGGGGTGTGCTGTAGTCCATGGGGTCGGGAAAAAACTTAGTGACTAAACAACCAACAACAAAATAACACAGACTAATTAATCAACAGAATACACCACATTAACAGAATGAAAGACAAAATTATCATTTCAGTGGATGCATAGAATGCTTTTGAAAAGCTCAATATCCAAGCATTATAAAAAATTCTCAATGAAATAGATATAAAAAGAAATTTCCTCACCACAGAGGAAAGATCATTTATATAAATTCTACAACTAACTTGAAAACAAATGGAAAGAAATTGAAAGTGTTTGCTCTAAGAATTGTAAAAAGCAAAGGTACTCACTCTCTCTAACTCTATTCAACAAAATACTGGAAGTACTAGCCAGAGCAATGATAGAAGGAAAAGAAATTCAAGGCATTCAAATTGAAAAAGAAGAAGTAAAAATATTTTTGCTTGTAGGTGGCAAATCCTATATGTAGAGGACCCTAGAGATTCCACACACACATATGTGTGCACACACACAAAAAAAACTATTAGAACTAACATTGAAAAGTTGTTGTTTTTTTAAGATACAAAATAAATAAGGAAAAATCAGTCACACTTACTTATGTCAAAACCAATATATTTGAAAAGGAAATCAAGAAAATAAATCCAACTGGTCCAAGTGTCATGGTGCTTACAATTAATTGATCACAGCCAATTATAGATTTCTTTGTTTCTGTCTCCACTCTCATTGACTTGTCTTTAAAAAAGAAAGAAAAGGAAATCTAATTTATCATAGTGTTAAAAGGTGGTTTAAAAGTGGTTAGAAATGAATTTAGTCAAGAAGGTGAAAGTTTGGTAACTGAAAACTATTAACATAAGACATTGATAAAATAAATTGAAAAATACACAAATAAATAGAAAAATATCCTGTGTTCATGAACTGAAATAATTAATACTGTTAAAATATATATACTACTTAAAGTGATACAGAGATTCAACTCAATTCCTATTAAAATCCTAATGTCATTTTCCACAGAAATATAAAAATTCATTATAAAGTTATTTTCAAATTGCCAAAGACCCTGAAAAATCAAAGCAATTTTGAGAAAGAATAAGCTAAAGGCATTATAGTTCTTGATTTGAAAATATATTACAAAGATATAGCAATCAAAATAGTATGGTATTGGTATAAAAGCACATACAGACATATATCTGATAAACATAGACATACAATACCAATAAAACAAAATGAAAGTGAAAGTGTTAGCCCACCAGGCTCCTCTGTCCATGGAATTCTCCAGACAAGAATACTCAAGTGGATCACCATTCCCTTCTCCAGAGGATCTTCCTGATTCATGGTCAAACCTGGGTCTCCTGCATTGGAAGTTGATTCTTTATCATCTGAGCCACCAGAGAAGCCAGTAGAGAGTCCAAAATAAGCACACATAATATTGTTAACTAACTTTTTTACAAAGGCA
Organism: Bubalus bubalis; assembly: GCF_019923935.1. Taxonomy (NCBI): domain Eukaryota; kingdom Metazoa; phylum Chordata; class Mammalia; order Artiodactyla; family Bovidae; genus Bubalus; species Bubalus bubalis. The sequence continues at coordinate 72,037,714 of NC_059161.1, forward strand.
CTGAGAATACACAATGAGTAAAGGATAGTGTCTTCAGGCAATGGTATTGGGAAAACTAGATACTGAGATGCAAAAGAATAAAAATGGACTCCAGTCTTACACTATGAACAAAAATCAACTCCGACTGAATTAAAAATTCAACAAATTTGAAACTATAAGACTCCTAGAAAACATGGAAAAACGCTTTGGCATTGAAATTGTCAAGTGTTGGATTTGACACTGAAGTTTAGGCAAGAAAAGTGAAAATAAGCAAGTGAGACAATATCAGACTAAAATATTTCTGTCCCGCAAAGGAAACAGTCAAAAAATGAAAAGGCAATCTACAGAATTGGAGGATATATTCTTAAACCATATGTCTTATAAGAGGCTAATATTAAAAAATATATCAGGAATTCATACAGCTAAATAGCAAAAATAAACTGAGTTAAAAGTTAAAAATTGGACAAAGGCCCTCAATATATGTTATATATATATTCAAAGTCCAACAGATACACGAAAAGATACTCAGCATCATGAGTAATCAGGGAGATGCAAATCAGAAATATAATATGATATCACCTCACACCTGTTAAAATGACTATTATCAAAAAGACAAGATACAATAAGTGTTGGAGAAGATATGGAAAAAAGGAAACAATTATGCACTGTTAGTGGAAATTTAAATTGGTATTACTGCTATGGAAACCAGTATGGAGGTTCCTCCTAAAACTAAAAATAGGACTACCATCAGTTTAGTTCAGTTCAGTCGCTCAGTTATGTCCGACATTTTGCGACCCCATGAATTGCAGCACGCCAGGCCTCCCTGTCCATCACCAACTCCCGAAGTTCACTCAGACTTACGTCCATCGAGTCACTGATGCCATCCAGCCATCTCATCCTCTGTCATCCCCTTCTCCTCCTGCCCCCAATCCCTCCCAGCATCAGAGTCTTTTCCAATGAGTCAACTCTTCGCATGAGGTGGCCAAAGTACTGGAGTTTCAGCTTTAGCACCATTCCTTCCAAAGAAATCCCAGGGCTTATCTTCAGAATGGACTGGTTGGATCTCCTTGCAGTCCAAGGGACTCGCAAGAGTCTTCTCCAACACCACAGTTCAAAAGCATCAATTCTTTGGTGCTCAGCCTTCTTCACAGTCCAACTCTCACATCCATACATGACCACAGGAAAAACCATAGCCTTGATTAGACGGACCTTTGTTGGCATTTGAATATGCTATCTAGGTTGGTCATAACTTTCCTTCCAAGGAATAAGCATCTTTTAATTTTATGGACTACCATATGATACATCAATTCCTCCAGTGAGTATATACTGAAATGAAATGAAATCACCATCTTGGTGAGATATCCTCACACCTATATTCACTGCAGCATCATTTACAATTTTCAAGATATGAAAATAAACTACCAATCATTTGCAACAAAATGGATAGATTTGTAGAAAATTATGCTAAGTGTACTGCCAGATACAGAAAAAAAGAAAAGAAAAATCTGTGAGATATCACACTCTCTATAGACTCTACAAATACACATTGAATTAGAGAATAGAATCATTGCTTCTGGAAGCAGGAAGGTGGGGATAAATGGGAGAAATTTTTAAAAGTTTAAAAAGTTCCAATTATGTAACATGAATACACCTAGATATCTAAACTGCCACAGATTGGCTATAGTTAATAACACTGTTTTTAACACTGGACATTTGCTAAGAGAGTAGATTTCATTTGCTCTCATCACACAAAAAATGGTAAGTATGTGAGGAAATGATATATGAACTGACTACAGTAATCAGTTCACTATGTATACATGCAGCATACTTCAGAAAATTTGCAATTTCTATCCCAGACCATCATGATAAAGCAGATATTGCAAGCAAAAAGGAATTCACATGAATTTTTTGGTTCCCCAGTGGATATAAAAGTTATGTTTACACCACATTGGAGTTTATTAAGTGTGCAATAACATTATGTCTAAAAAATGTACATACCTTAATTTTAATAAATCCTTCATTTGGGTTAAAATAATCAAGCCACATTTTTCTCTAGGTAAGCACTTCTTACAAATTTTCTGAGTTGAAGTTTGAATACATGACTTGCTTAGAAATGAGATCACAGTGAAATGAAATTGATTAACCTTTCCAGGAGGTCTGTGAATAATTTAAATAAATTACTCATTTAATTTAAATAATATAATAATCATAAGCTAGCTAATATCCAACTGGGTAAAAGCCTACACCTACTGTTAGAAAACAGCAAGAGTGTTGTTTAAAAGCCTTCAAATAAGAGAGAAACTTTACTTTTAGGTGTAAACAACCCTTTTGCCAATTTCAAAAGACGCAATTTTAGTATCCACTGATGCTTTGAGGGCATCATCCATTAGGAAAAAATCAAAAATTTTCATTGAGAATAAATATCAATAGAAAAACAATTTAGTACCATGCTTATCTCACTGTAAAAATGTCAGCAGCAGTGTACATAATAAATATGCTCCTCTCAAAACACTAGCAGCTTTCTCAATGAAGGTAATAATTTGGTTAGAAAATATATTATTATATAGAAGCACCCTGCACAACATAGGATATTTAGTATCTGACTGAGTTGAAGAAATGAATATTTGCTATCGCTACAGTCAATCATCTACCAGTTACAATCTCATTCTACATAGTCAGTTCTCTGATTATCTGGTCCATTTCCCTTCTGGTTTTCTTCTTCTCTTCACAAAATTTGTTTAAGTCTGTATTTCTAGCAACACCTCAAATTTTCATTCTCTGCTATTCTCAAACTACTATATGTTTATTTCAGTGCTGGGAGACAAACGTGTGCTAAGTTTCTACCCTACCAGGTTGAATCAGAATATTTTAGAGGACAGGATTTAAAATTAATAAGTATATAAAGTTTATTAACATAATAGTAATTTAATGTAATACACACAGATTGAAGTTTGTGCCATGTGACCAAAGCACTTAAAGCCATTTGTATTTGCTACCATTAGCTTCCAATTTTATGGCTTGAATGAATTTTTGAAGTTACAGTCTACAGATACAAGTTATAAAGAAATACTACATCATGAAATAGAAGCAGATACACTTGAGCTTATTTAAAAACACCATCAGGAATTCCACATTAACTAAACATGCTAGAAGGCATAAAAATCAAATAGAATTGCATTTGGTGAATAATGAATTTTTTCCGTTGACCTGAACATGATTCTCTGAATATGTAAGAATAATAATTTGGTCAAGGTGTAAACTATACAATAGATCAAGTGAGCATCGGTAAATAAAATATATTTTAGACGTTAACCTTACATTTCAAATATCCACTTCTTTAAAATGAAATTAAGATTGGTTCCAATGCAATTTCAATTCCAAAGAAAGGCAATGACAAAGAAATGTTCAAATTACCATACAAATGCACTCATTTCACATGCTAGCAAGTTTATGCTCAAAATTCTTTAAGCTAGGCTTCAGTAGTAGGTGAATCAGGAACTTCCAGATGTACAAGCTGGATTTAGAAAAGGCAGAGGAATCAGAGATCAAATTGCCAACATCTGCTGGATCATAGAAAAAGCCAAGGGAATTCCAGAAAAAACATCTACTTCGGCTTCATTGACTATGCTAAAGCCTTTCACTGTGTGGATCAAAACAAACTGGAAATTCTTCATTAGATGGAAATACCAGATTAGACCACCCTATCTGCCTCCTGAGAAACCTGTATGCAGGAAAAGAACCAACAGTTAGAACTAGACATGAAACAACAGACTGGTTCAAAATTAAGAAAAGAGTGCCTCAAGGCTATATAATATCACCCTGCTTATTTAACTTATATGCAGAGTATATCATGCAAAATGCTAAGCTGGATGACTCACAAGCTGGAATCAATATTACCTAGAGAAATATCAGTAACTTCAGATATGTAGATGATACCACCCTTATTAGCAGAATGTGAAGAGGAACTAAAGAGCCTCTTGATGAAGGTGAAAGAGAGTGAAAAAGTTGGAATAAAACTCAACATTCAAGAAATGAAGACTATGGCATCTGGTGCTATAATTTCATGGCAAATAGATAGGGAAAAGTGAAAAGAGTGACAGATCTCATTTTCTTGGGTTCCAAAATCACTGCAGGTGACTGCAGCCACAAAATTAAAAGACACTTGCTCCTTCGAAGAAAAGCTATGACCAACCTAGACAGTGTATTAAAAAGCAGAGACATCACTTTGCCAACAAAGGTCCATACAATCAAGGCTATGGTCTTTTGAATAGTCATATATAGATGTGAGAGTTGGACCATAAAGGCTGAGCACCGAAGAACTGATGATTTCAAACTGTGGTGCTGGAGAAAACTGTTGAGAGTCCCTTGGACAGCAAGGGGATCAAACCAGTTAATACTAAAGGAAATCAAGCCTGAATATTCATTGGAAGGACTGATGCTGAAGCTCTGATACTTTGGTCACCAGATGTGATGAGCCAACTCACTGGAAAAGACCCTGATGCTGGAAGAATTGAGAGCAAGAGAAAAGGTGGTGACAGAGAATGAAATGGTTGGATGGCATCATCGAGTCAATGGACATGAATTTGAGCAAACTCAGGGAAATAGTGAAGGACAGGGAAGCCTGTCATGCTGCAATTCATAGGGTTGCAAATATTTGGACACAGCAACTGAGCAACAACAATGATTGGTTCATAGTTAAATTTATATTCATTTGTATCTGTTAATTTTTGTAATGTCCAAATTATAACAGATTAGATTGAGTTATCCCAAATACCTTTCTCTCTACACCCCTAGAAGATTCAATGCTAATATGTGTTGTTCCTATTTTTCAATATTTGGATTGGCAAAAATATTTATACTTTTTTTAGTTACTTTCTATAATCCTGTTCTGAATTTTTATTCCTCACACCCAACAGTTAATCTGCAGCCTTGTTTGGTCTCCATGGGAGAGAAAGTCTCTTTTCTTAGCTGCACCATTCCAGATACCCCATGGGCACTAGATATTGTGCGTGCATGCTCAGTCACTCAGTCGTGTCCAACTCTTTGCAACTCTATGGAGTGTAGCTCACAAGGCTACTCTAAATAGTTCTTTCTTCATAAGAACTGCAGCTATCTGACGCATCAGGATTCACTTCTAAATAGTCATGGGTTTTACTGGTGTAGCTAGGACAATGAGCAGAGAAGGAATGCTCATTTGATAGTTTTAAAACTAGAAACTTTTATAGGCTCATCAATTTGATGATGAAAGTAATTTTTAAAATAAACAAGTTGCTTAGCTATAAGTATCCCTGTAAAGACCTTAGAACCAAGTTTGACTATTAAATAACTAAGAAGAATTTGAGAAAATCTGCCTGCAAGCAGGAGACCTGGGTTTGATCCCTGGGTTGGGAAGATCCCTGGAGAAGGGAAAGGCTACCCACTTCAATATTCTGGCCTGGAGAATTCCATGGACTCTACAGTCGATGGGCTTGCAAAGAGTTGGACACAACTGAGCAACTTTCATTTTTCATAATATGAATAGGGCTTCCCTGGTGGCCCAGCTGGTAAAGAATCTGCCTGCATTGCAGGAGACCTCGGTTCGATCCCTGGATTGGGAAGATCCCCTGGATAAGGGAAGGCTATCCACTCCATTATTCTGGCCTGGAGAATTCCATGGACTGTATAGTCCATGGGGTCACAAAGAGTCGGACACGACTGAGTGACTCACACACACACATACATAATGTGAATAGAGAAAGTACCTAATTTACAATTTTATAGCTTGAAGAAATATTGCAATGTGAACACAAATAGCTAAATACCACTATGATATATTCATCCATACTCAGTCACCAAGTGGTGTCTGACACTGCAATTCATTGGACTGTAGCCTACCAGGCTCTTCTGTTCCTGAGATTTCCCAGGTGAGAATACTGGAGTGCATTACCATTTTCTCCTCCAGAGTATCTTCCCATCCCAGGGATCAAACCCACTTCTCCTGTGTTTCCTGCATTGCAGGTGGATTGCTTACCTGCTGAGCCACTGGAGAAGCCTAAATACCACCACAGCATCAAGTATAATGTCTTCATCACTCCCACAAGATTCACTCTCCCCTCTCCACACTACTCTTCCATTTTTCTTTCCCAAATTTAACTGCTGCTTTGACTTCTAACTTTGTCATCTTTTAAAACTATATAAAGAGATACATGCAACCTGCAGTGTTTTCTTTTTTCTTTTTCCCTCCTAGCTTTATTTTTTTTAACTAAACATCATGTTTGTATGTTTCATCCAATATGTTGGATGTGGCTGGAGATTAACTATTTTCATTACTGCGTGTCGTTGCTAGGTTATAGAGTCTACCTACATTAAACATCAATAAATATTGCAAAATGAAAATTACATCATGAAAAGTAGTGTTTGTGTTTTATGCTTCCCTCAGAAATTCATGAATACTAAAGTGGAAAATAGAACATTAAAAGAATATTCAAAGAATATTGAACAAGGAAAAGTAGATATGTATTTGTGGTCAAATGGAGTTTTTATTTTGCTATGCAAATATTCCCTTTGTTAAACCTAGTGTCTTCACAGACTATAATATTCTTGAGAATAATTTGAAGGTATGTGTTTTATTAATATTCACAAAAGTAATCAGCTTTTCTGAGTTTTTTAAATACATTGACTCTCATAAGATTTATAATCACATACATTAATCTTCGTATTTCAACAGTATTAATGCCAGAGTCAAATCATTTTCTTCTACAAAAGACTTAAAATTCTGAGCATAGTGATCTTAGTTTCTGTAATAAATGTAATGGTGTCTCTTAATTTTCAGGTTCTCAGAAGCAGCTTGAAATCTTTGTCCTTCCCCTCCCTTGGAATTCTTAGTCAAGGAAATAAATATTAACATAACCAAGACAACATTTAGAGAAACCAGGTGATTATGTGACAATTGACTTTATCATTTCATTGTTGTTCATATTTTATGACTATCTATTAATGACATTAATCAGTGTTGAAAATTAGTAAAAGCTGCTCAATCATGTCCAACTCTTTTTGACCTCATGGACCATACAGTCCATGGAATTCTCCAGGCCAGAATACTGGAGTGGGTAACAGTTCCCTTTTCTAGGGGAATCTTTCCAACCCAGATCTCTCCTACATTGCAGGCAGATTCTTTACCAGCTGAGCCACCAGGGAAGCCCCATTTAAAAGTAAATATGTAGCATTAAAATGCCTTTTAAAATAAATTTTAATAGAACATTATAGGAAATATAAAATATGAAAATCACATAAAATAGCATATTTAATAACTTCTTCTATTTGATTAGAAATTTGTTACTGATTATAACTTTAAGTTTCATTTCAACATTAACTAGAATTGGACTGTTGAAGAATTAATTATGGGTGAAACAAGTAAATAAAGCAGTGTTCTATGCCATGTACAATAATAATGTTTTTTTGGATTATTAGAAGCATTCACAAGACTTTACAAAGTAAACATGTGAAGGATACTTACTAAATTAAATTTAAAAATATCATACATCAAAATATTTTCAATAATTATAAGTTGATATTAATTCAATTCTTATGGTGTGCAATAAACTGTCTTACTTTACATAAATTAGTTCATATGATATTTAAAATAGCACTGTGATCCAGTTTATATCACCCCCATTTTAGAGAGTATAGTAGTTTATCAAAGTTTATACAGGTAGTAAGTTAGAACTGTGATCTACATGAAATTTACACTGAAACTGTTTAATTTTATATACTTTATGACCATTTCTTAAAATGCTTCTAAAAATGAATTAATTTCTGTACCAATATATTTTGAATCTGTATATACTCATCAGTGGCTGGGTAAAAAGATATCTTTGCTAAACTGCACTATTGTTTTTAATATAAAAACAAATATTTTAATTTTTTTATTTCTATTGCTGTTATTATTATTTTTTTATAACAGTGTCACAAAAGCTATCTATGCACCAAAATGCATGGTGACATTGAGTGATTTCTGAATCTTACAAGGCTGCATTTCTTTCTTATTTAAAAAACTGGAACATAGTATTAGTATTGAAGTGCATGCTAAGTCGCTTCGGTCCTGTCCAACTCTGTGCAATCCTATGTCACAGGATTCTCAAGAGCATACTGGAGTGGATTGCCATGCCCTCCTCCAGGGGATGTTCCCAACCCAGGGATCAAGCCCATGCCTCTTACATCTCCTGTATTGTCTGGGAGGTTCTTTACCACTAGCACCACCTGGAAAGCCCAAGCATTAAAGTACATAGTTATTTTTCTAGCAATAACATTTAATAGAACATATTCTTAACTGATTGTGACTGTTTTAGAGAACTTTTTCTTTATCTCTTTTTCGTTTTTTAATAGAAAGCTCTTCATGACTTAAATGGGACATTACACACAGCACAGTTACAGTGGTGGTACTCTTAGGGTGGTGATACCCTACCCTGCATACTGGAGAAGCTGAATGCATTTGGAAACCAGAGAACAGGTTGGTCCTCCATTGACATGGATATTAAGCGTGGAGAACCTGAATGAAAAATGGAAGTAAAAGGCCAATCTTTGTATCATGTTTTCTTATTCTCTCTTGATTTAAAGAGATGCTGTCTACCAGTTTTGTGTAATCTTTTCTTTTTGTCGTGCCTAACTTCTTTGTCTCCTCTTACCAGTCTTTAAAATGACTGTGATAGTGGTGCCTCATGGGGTTAGCACACACTGTGTTAGCAGTCATATTAATTGTAATAGTAATAGAACAGGAGCAGTTTTAGTGTGATTAAAGAACAAGGAAAAGAGATTATTTTATATTTGATACTCATAAAATGCACTTACAACACTTAAAAAGTAATATTTATCTTTATTAAAAACAATAACGCTGCACCCACATGGAGTGTGCAGTTGGGGGAGGAGAAAGCTCTTTCTTATCTAGTTCGATCCCATTCCGATATGGATCCTTTGAAAAAGAAGTTGCATGCACTATAAATAAGTATTCCTTTTAAAAGTGTGTTGCCTAAGCAGTGTAAGTAGATTCATGGGACTTCACTGGGACTGTTAAGAATATGCTTAAGGTTCATTAGCTTTCAAGGAGCTGTTCAAGTGTTGCATTAGGACCTGGGGACCATGGTGGCTGACCTAACAAAATGCTGGTGTGAAGGGACCACTCAGTTTCCTAGTGAAGCAAAACAGAACTGCTTAGAGAGCAGGATCTGCTTATCATGAGCCAAAGAAAGGAGGCACTTCATCTAAGAAGAACGTGCCATGCTAAGTTGCTTCAGTTGTGTCTGACTCTTTGCGACCCTATGGACTCTAGCCCGCCAGACTCCTCTTTCCGTAGGATTCTCCAGGCAAGAATACTGGAGTGTGTTACCTTGCCCTCCTCCAGGGAATCATCTATACCCAGGGATCAAACCCACATCTCTTATGTCTCTTGCATTGGTCAGACAGTTCTTATCACTAGTGCCAACTGGGAAGCTCAAGAAGTAGGTACTGTGTTCATTTTTAGAGACTGATCATAGTGTGATGTGCTCTGTTAATTCTAAGCCTAGAATAAACATTGTTTTATTTTCTCTCTTCATAAACAAGTTTCATTGGGTCAAAAATTTTAAGTGACAGATTGAATCAAAATCAAATCAAAAACAAGTACTCTTTAGTGAATACATATACAAGTTTAGACAATGTGAGGTATGAATTAAAAAAAAACACTATGTAATATTATTCTTGAGACAGACTTGCTACTTGAAATTGGATTTAATTATAATATTGAGTGAGAGAGTGAAGAGAGTGAGTGAGTAAATGAAAGTCGCTCAGTTGTGTCTGACTCTTTTCAACCTCACGGACTATACAGTCCATGGAATTCTCCAAGCCAGAATACTGGAGTGGGTAGCCTTTCCCTTCCTTCTCCAGGGGATCTTCCCAAATCAGGGATTTAACCCAGGTCTCCTGCATTGCAGGCAGATTCTTTAACTGCTGAGGCACAAGGACAGCACTAATTATAATATTATTTCTGTAAAAAATTAAGGGTGTGGGGAATAGTTCTTTGCAAAGAAAATTACTTCTGTCCTTTATGTTTGAGAAATTTAAACTTAGTCTTCACTGGTATAAATTTTTAGGAAAAATATACCAGTAAGATAACAATGGTATTGGCCCATAGGAGAATCTTTGAGGACTGATAAAATCAGAGTACTGCTTTTTTTGAGAGAAGTGTGAGTCATGTGGCCCTATTCACACCCATGCTGTCTCCTCTGCTATTACCTCTCCTGAAGTTTGTTGCTTAGCTTCTACTTGAGGATTTTCAAAATACAGTTTACAATACAGCACATTCCATAATTATTCTTTTCAGAAAATAAAGTTAAGCTGAAACAATGTAAAACAATGTTAATAACTGACCAAAATGCTCTGTTTCTCCAAATCCCATCACCGTATCTGGATGTAAATAACTGCATGTTTATGACAATCTACATCCTCCATATAGGAACACAGTATATCTTTCCATTTGCTCAATTTCTATTTTATATTTTTTATAAAATGTATGTTCCTTGTACAATTCACACTATTTCTGATTAACTTTTTTGGAGCTGTTAGGGAAGCACACTAGCTGAAACCACCCACCCTGTCCAGGCACCAAAGTAACTATTTGCATGAGTTACTTTAAGGGAAGTCCTGTAAACAACACAGAACTAATAAGCCACTACCAACTAGAAGAGTTCGGGAAAGGTCAAAAGAAGACACCATGTGTCCAACCACCTCCCAGAATCCTTCTCACTGGCAGCCATGTTGGCTGAGCAATGTGTGCACCACCAGGAAGGACTCAGAGTCAGAATGATTGATTAACTATAACTCAGAAACTAACCCTATTAACATAAAACCTGGGACTATAAGCCATGTGGCAGAGAAGTTCTCCTGGGTTGCCTTACCCTACTACTCTCCACTCAGGCACGCTTTCCAATAAAGTCTTTTGCTTTGTCAGTACATGTGTCTCCATGGACAGTTCATTTCCAAGTGTTAGACAAGAGTCCCACTCTTGGGCCCTGGAAGGTGTCCCCCTTCCTGCAACAGAGCTTTTAGTTTTTTTTTTTTTTCTTTTTTTCTTTTCATTATCGTGAACAAGATTCTCTTCATTTATTAACAAGGAAAAAATGAGAATTTAAAGAATATTAAATGCTTACAATATGATTGCACAATCCAGTGGAAGAATCCTTTTTTAGTAGCCTCATATGGGTGCATTGTGTCTGTGTGTATTCATGATAGGACTGTTTGTACTTTATAAGATGAAGGGTTCAACATGTGTAAAATGAATATATTCATTCCATAAATTATTTAAGCAACTTTGAAATACAAGACACTGTGTGAGACAACGGCAAAAGTAGAGAAATAATTTTAATAGGACTAAGAAATATGTATAGAAGCAAAAGAGAAGCAAAATACTGTGATAGGTTGCATGAGTGGAGTAAACACCTTATAATTTAAAAGAAGGAATTTGGGGACTAAATCAACCAAAACATTAATGGAAGCTTAGACAACCCAAAATATAGAAACATTAATGGAAGTCTAGATAACACAGAAAACACTACAGCTAGACTGTGATTCCAGATCTCAAAGACTAACTGAGGAAAGTTCCATGATTAAAATTAGCCTTAAATAGTAGACAAGATTAAGTTATATATGGAGAAGTTGGGAGAGTGTGATTTTATTTACCATTATAATTGTTTACCTATAAATCATCTATAAAACAGAATAATTACCTATAAAATAAATTACCTAAAAAACAGAATGGGAAAGACTAGAGATATCTTCAAGAAAATTAGAGATACCAAGGGAACATTTCATGCAAAGATGAGCACAATAAAGGACAGAAATGGTATGGACCTAAAAGAAGCAGAAGATATTAAGAAGAGGTGGCAAGAATACACAGAAGAAACGTACAAAAAAGATCTTCACGACCCAGATAATCACGATGGTGTGATCACTGACCTAGAGCCAGACATCCTGGAATGTGAAGTCAAGTGGGCCTTTAGAAAGCATCACTATGAACAAAGCTAGTGGAGGTGATGGAATTCCAGTAGAGCTATTTCAAATCCTGGAAGATGATGTTGTGAAAGTGCTGCACTCAATATGCCAGCAAATTTGGAAAACTCAGCAGTGGCCACAAGACTGGAAAAGGTCAGTTTTCATTCCAATCCCAAAGAAAGGCAATGCCAAAGAATGCTCAAACTACCACACAATTGCACTCATCTCACACGCTAGTAAAGGAATGTTCAAAATTCTCCAAGCCAGGCTTCAGCAATATGTGAACCATGAACTTCCTGATGTTCAAGCTGGTTTTAGAAAAGGCAGGGGAACCAGAGATCAAATTGCCAACATCCACTGGATCATGGAAAGAGCAAGAAAGTTCCATGAAAACATCTATTTCTGCTTTATTGACTATGCCAAAGCCTTTGACTGTGTGGATCACAATAAACTGTGGGAAATTCTGAAAGAGATGGGAATACCAGACCACCTAATCTGCCTCTTGAGAAATTTGTATGCAGGTCAGGAAGCAACAGTTAGAACTGAACATGGAACAACAGACTGCTTCCAAATAGGAAACGAGTACGTCAAGGCTGTATATTGTCACCCTGCTTATTTAACTTATATGCAGACTACATCATGAGAAAGGCTGGACTGGAAGAAACAAGTTGGAAACAAGATTGCCAGGAGAAATATCAGTAACCTCAGATATGCAGATGACACCACCCTTATGGCAGAAAGTGAAGAGGAACTAAAAAGCCTCTTGATGAAAGTGAAAGTGGAGAGTGAAAAAGTTGGCTTAAAGCTCAACATTCAGAAAACAAAGATCATTGCATCTGGTCCCATCATTTCATGGGAAATAGATGGGGAAACAGTGGACACAGTGTCAGACTTTATTTTGGGGGACTCCAAAATCACTGCAGATGGTGACTGCAGCCATGAAATTAAAAGAGGCTTACTCCTAGGAAGGAAAGTTATGACCAACCTACATAGCATATTGAAAAGCAGAGACATTACTTTGCCAACAAAGGTTTGTCTAGTCAAAGCTATGGTTTTTCCTGTGGTCATGTATGGATGTGAGAGTTGGACTGTGAAGAAGGCTGAGCACCAAAGAACTGATGCTTTTGAACTGTGGTGTTGGAGAAGACTCTTGGGAGTTCCTTGGACTGCAAGGAGATCCAACCAGTCCATTCTGAAGGAGATCAGCCCTGGGATTTCTTTGGAAGGAATGATGCTAAAGCTGAAACTCCAGTACTTTGGCCACCTCATGCGAAGAGTTGACTCATTGGAAAAGACTCTGATGCTGGGAGGGATTGGGGGCAGGAGGAGAAGGGGACAACAGAGGATGAGATGGCTGGATGGCATCACTGACTCGATGGATGTGAGTCTGGGTGAACTCTGGGAGTTGGTGATGGACAGGGAGGCCTGGCATGCTGCGATTCATGGGGCTGCAAAGAGTCGAACAGGACTGAGCGACTGAACTGAACTGAACCTATAAATCAATTAAATACTAATTTAATTAGAACACTTGTGAATCTTTCACACATATATGAGTGCATGCTAAGTTGCTTCAGTCTTGTCCAACTCTTTTTGACCCTATGAACTCTACCCTGCCAGGCTCCTCTGTGTATGTGATTCTCCAGGCATTAATACTGGAGTGGGCTGTCATTTCCTTCTCCAGCTTATTTTTCAAATCCAGGGGTCAAACCCACGTCTTCTGAAATGCAGGAGGAGTCTTTACCACTGAGCCACATGGAAAGGCCTATATATGTATGTACATGTGTGTGTGTGTATGCATGTGTGTGTATATATATATATATATATATATATATATATGTAAAATGTTTCTTTGGCCTTTACATAAATCACTACGGACAGTGACTACATCCATGAAATTAAAAGATGCTTGCTCCTTGGAAGAAAAGCTGTGACAAACCTAGATAGTGCATGAAAAAGCAGATACATCATTTTACTGACAAAGGTTCGAATATTCAAAGCAAATGTTTTTCCAGTAGTCATGTATGGATGTGACAGCTAGACCATAAAGGAAGCTGAGCACTGAAGAATTGATTCTCTCAAACTGTGATGCTGGAGAAGACTCTTGAGAGTCCCTTGGACTTCAAGGAGATCAAACCAGTCAATCCTAAAGGAAATTAACCCTAAATATTCATTGGAAGGACTGCTGCTGAAACTAAAACTCCAATTCTTTGGCTACCTTATGCGATGAGCCAACTCATTGGAAAAGACCCTGTTGCTGGGGAAGGTGGAAGACAGGAGGAGAAGGAGGCGACAGAGGATGAGATGGTTACAAGGCATCACTGAGTAAATGGACATGAGTTTGAGCAAACTTTGGGAGATAGTGAAGGACAGGGAAGCCTACCTAGTTCATGGGGTCACAGAGAGTCGGACATGACATGGCGACTGAATAACAACAACATATAACGTTTCTACAGTCTGCTAAGATCTTGTAGTTGATCCTGTGAATAGTGTGGGAAAAATAACTTCTAAGATTATGATTCCCAAGAATTTGTCTCACTTGTCTTCATAGACCTATCCAAGAAAATTCTCATTAAATGCTCACTGACTGACTGCCTGAACTCATTTGATGAACAGAGTGAAACAGTTATAGAAATAAATAAGTTTGTTAGATGTGTTAGGGGTAGAATGTATAGGAAATAGTGAGGTCACAAAGAAGAAATCAGTCATTTTCTCTGATGAGTTCAGGAAAGCTAGCAAATGAGTTGAATGCTAACGGATGAGTGGTTGCTGGTTAGTAAATGAAGTTAAATTAAAAGTTAAAGATAACCCCCGAAAAAGGCATCCAAGCCATAAAAGATGGTGACTTGCCAAAGAATAAGCATTTTGCTTACACTGAATTGGAGAGGTTTGGGGTAAAACAAGGAAAGTCCTGGGTGCTTGGAATACCAAGATTATGGAGGGTACAGTGCACTAATAACTTTGAGTTTTGTAATGTAAGAAATTATGAGCCATTGAAAAATTTTTAAGCAATGGAGTAATATGGTAAATCTTGCAGTTTAGGAATATTAGCATTTATGTAGAGGACAAATGGAGAAATTTAAGAGGCAGGGGGACGATTTTGGAAAATATGACAATGGTTGAGAAAATATGAACTAACTGTGGCATTGAAATTGAACAAAGAAACAAAAGGTACAAAAATGCAAACTTATTTAGAACTTGTGGGAATAGGGGTAAAAGAAAGATTAAAAGATAGCTCCCAAGCATATTTCCTAAATGACTGAATAGAGAAAAGCATATGTCATCAAAAAAAGAAATACAGGAATAGTAGCGATATCTATGGATTTTTTAGTGGAGTTGTCAAGTAAGCACTTTGATATAGAAGACAAAACTTTTGAAGATGCTGCTGCTCCTAAGTCACACACAGTCGTGTCTGACTCTATATGACCCCATAGATGGCAACCCGCCAGGCTCCACGGTCTCTGGGATTCTCTAGGCAAGAACACTGGAGTGGGTTGCCATTTCCTTCTCCAATGCATGAAAGTGAAAAGTGAAAGTGAAGTCGCTCAGTCCCGTCCGACTCTTTGCGACCCCATGGACTGCAGCCTACCAGGCTCTTCCATCCATGGGATTTTCCCGACAAGAGTACTGGAGTGGGTTGCCATTGCCTTCTCCATTGGAAGATGCTATGGGGTAAATAAGTAATCTAAAATCACATACGAAGAGATAGCATTTGACACCACAGGAGAAAACAAGTTTGAAAGTGAAGGATGCATTAGAACAGGATAAGAAAAAGGTTTTAGGGAGGAACACGGTGGGGGGGAGGGGCAATATATAAGAAGCAAACAAAGGAAGCATATACAGTTACATTTTCCATAGAGGGACTCTAAATTAATGAAAAGACAGACAGTAGAAGATAAGGCAGAATATTTTGCATTAATACCAGAAACCAAACAAAGATAGTGCTTTAGAAGTACAAATGTACAACCTTTCAAGGCATCTGTTGGGCAAACCATAGGCAGTAATGATGCCTGTTATTAAGACATCTGAAAGTGAAATTCTGTGTGAAGGGTACACGTGAGATCTTTTATTTAGGCTAGAATCCTCTAACATCTCATTGATTTGCTAAGTCCCTCTGAGATTAAATCCATCCTTTTGATCATTGTAAAGCAGCATAAAAGAAGAGACTCCACCATTGCAGATGTTTAACTTATAATCTGGTTGGGTAATATGATTAGCAGTTGCTTACAAAAAAAGAAAATAATGGAATGTGATTAAATGGCAAGACGGATTATATGAGTAAGTTCTGGAGAAATCCGAGGGCCTGAGAAGTCAATTTTAGATGAATCAGATTGAACAAAAACAAGAAGCGGTTGTTATGGTTGCCTTGGGGGTAATGTTCAATGGAATTATCAGATAGATTTCTGGCATTTGTGGGCAGAAAAATGAGGATGAGGTCATTTAACAGATGTTTTGAACTGACACTATGTTTTGCAAAATCTTAGTGATGGAATAATGAAAAAAATGCTATAGTATTATCACAAGTGTAATACAGAACTAAGATTTTCCGATAGAGCAATTTTATATATGACTGTGAGCTGAACAGAAGAAAACAGTGGGAAAGAAGATATTGAAAGAATAGGAGAAAAAATGTTCTCAATAACACAATGCTTTGGCTTTAGGTACCAGCTATGTTTACAAAGCTATGTTTTTTCCAGTAGTCAAGCACGAATGTGAGAGTTGGAACATAAAGAAGGCTGAGCGCCTAAGAACTGTTGCTTCTAAACTGTGGTGCTGGAGAAGAATCTTTAGAGTCCCTTGGACAGAAAGGAGATCAAACCAATTAATCCTGAAGAAAATTAACCCTGAATATTCAGTGGAAGGACTGCTGCTGAAGCCAAAAGCTCCGATACTTTAGCCACTGATGTGAAGAGCCAACTCATTGGAAAAGACCCTGATGCTGGAAAAGATTGAGGGCAGGAGAAGTGGGTGACAGAGGATCAGATGGTTGTATGACATCATGGACTCAATTGACATGAATTTGAGCAAACTCTGGGAGATAGTGAAGGACAGGGAAGCCTGGCATGCTGCAGTTCATGGGATCACAAAGATCGAACATGACTTAGCAACTGAACAGCGAACAGCAAGAACAATACGTATCAAATTCTTATTTCCATTGCAATTACTCACTTTATGTACAAAAACAGTGGAAATCCACTCAGATGCTTGAAATTAGATACATTTTGTGTAGTATACATCAGACAAGGCTACAGAAATAGTGTCAAGACTGATTCACAATTCACACTCCTAATAAAGTGCAAAGCCCAAGAAAAATATTGATTGGAAAGACTTTGTAAGAATTCCAGTAATACAGAGGCTTGACAAGTGCAGTCAGGTGGTGAGAATGACAAATCACAGGTAAATGTAGGGACAAGACATGAATTCCTTTATACTGTAGAAAAGACACACTTTCACAATCAATACCCCAGGATAAAAAAAGGGTTAATATGGTGACTTCCCAGTGGGAAGCTGATAGAGGACAGTGGGAAAGATTTTCTTCCTTAAGTGAATGGGAGCAGAGACCCAGAGAAAACCTAGGCTTTCACACAGTTAAGTTCTGCCAGGGAAAGACCTTGTGAAAGAAGCCTTTATGAAGAAACTGGCCACAGCCTAGAGTTCTACACAAGAGTAAGAAATAAAACATAGGTAAACTTATTCAAAGTCTTCAAACTACTGTGCCCTACAAATTTTTCTCAGCTTACCTAAATCCTTGCCAAAGTAACAAACAAAAAATTGTCAAATATCCTATCTAGAAACAAGGGTGTTACTCTTAAACTTTACTTCATTTTTTAAAAATTGCTTTATTTATTTTAATTGGAGGGTAGTTACTTTACAATATTTTGGTGGTCTTTGTCATACATTGACATGAGTCAGCCATTGGTATACATATGTCCCCCATCCTGAAACCGCCTCCCACCACTTTCCTCACCCCATCCCTCTGGGTTATCCCAGAGTACAGGTTTTGAGTGCTCTGCTTCATGCACCAAAATTATACTGGTCATTTATTTTACATATGGTAATACATATATTAACCTTTACTTTCTAATAAACCACAAATGATGCTGTGATTCTGTGACACAAATGTAGGACATGGTAAACAAGCAACATTGATATAGAATCAATGTCCTAAATGGTCATTGTGTCCCAGCCTTACAGTCTTATAATACATCAAGAATAAAAGGGAAATACAAGTTTCTTAAGCACTAAGAACTATACAAAAAGATCTTAATGACCCAGATAACCTGGTATGGTTACTCACCTAGAGAAAGATATCCTGGAGTGTGAAGTCAAGTGGGCCTTAGGAGGTATTAGTATGAACAAAACTAGTGGTGTGATGGAATTCCAGATGAGCTATTTCAAATTCTAAAAAGAAGTTACTGTCAAAATGCTCCACTCAATATGCCAGCAAATTTGGAGAACTCAGCAGAGGCCACACAATTGGAATGGGTCAGTTTACATTCCAATCCCAAAGAAAAGTAATGCCAAATAATATTCAAACTACCATAAAAATGAATTAATTTCACATGCCAGCAAAATTATGCTCAGAATCCTTCAAGCTAGGCTTCAGCAGTACATGAACCAAAAACTTCCAGATGCACAAGCTGGATTTATAAAAGACAGAGGAACCAGAGACCAAACTGCCAACATCTACTGAGTCATAGAAAAAGCAAGAGAATTCCAGAAAACATCCACTTCTGTTTCATTGACTATGCTAAAGCCTTTGACCGTGTGGATCACAATCAACTGTGGAAGATTCTTGAAGTGACGGGAATGCCAGGCCACCTTAATTGTTTCCTAAGAAACCTGTATGCAGGTCAAGAAGCAACAGTTAGAACCAGACATGAAACAAAGGATGGGTTCAAAATTGGGACAGGACTACTTCAAGACTGTATATTGTCACCCTGCTTATTTAATTTATATGCAAAGTACATCATGAGAAATGCTAGGCTGGATGACTCACAAGCTGAAATCAAGATTGCCAAGAGAAATATCAATAACCTCAGATATGCAGATGATACCACCCTTAGGGCAAAAGGTGAAGAGGAACTAAAGAGCTTCTTTTTTTTTTTTTTTTTTTTATTTTATTTTTTAAACTTTACATAATTGTATTAGTTTTGCCAAATATCAAAATGAATCCGCCACAGGTATACATGTGTTCCCCATCCTGAACCCTCCTCCCTCCTCCCTTCCCACACCATCCCTCTGG
Organism: Bubalus bubalis; assembly: GCF_019923935.1. Lineage (NCBI taxonomy): Eukaryota > Metazoa > Chordata > Mammalia > Artiodactyla > Bovidae > Bubalus > Bubalus bubalis. Next base: position 72,056,936 of record NC_059161.1, read on the forward strand.
GTCGTCCCAGTGCACCAGCCCCAAGCATCCAGTATCGTGCATCGAACCTGGAGAGCTTCTTGATGAAGGTGAAAGAGGAAAGTGAAAATGCTGGTTTAAAACTCAACACTCAGAAAATGAAGATAACGGCATTGGGCCCCATGACTTCATGGCAAATAGATGGGGGAAAAGTGGAAATAGTGACAGGTTTTATTTTCTGGGGTTCCAAACTCACTGTGGACAGTGACTGCAGCCATGAAATTAAGACACTTGCTTCTTGGAAGAAAAGTTATGACAAACCTAGCCAAAGTATTAAAAAACAGAGACATCACTTTGCTAACCAAAGTCCATATAGCCAAAACTATGGTTCTTCCATTAATCATGTACAGATGTAAGAATTGGACCATAAAGAAGGCTGAGTGCTGAAGAAGCGATACTTTCAAACTGTGGTGCTAGAGAGGCCCTTGGGCAGCAAGGAGATCCAACAAACCAGTATTAAAAGACATCAACCGACTATTCATTGAAAGGACTGATGCTGAAGCTCCAATATTTTGGTCACCTGATGCAAAGAGCTGACTCATTGGAAAAGACTGATGCTGGGAAAGATTGAGGGCAAGAGGAGAGGGGGCAACAGAGGATGAGATGGTTGCATTGCATCACTAACTCAATGGACATGAGTTTGAGCTACTTCAGGGAGATAGTGAGGGGCAAGGAAGCCAGAAGTGCTGCAGTCCATGAGGTCACAAATAGTCAGACAGGACTTAGTGACAGAACAACAACAACAGTAACAACAACAAGCATTATAATGGTATTATTTGTCAGCTTTAAATCCTTTGATGATCTCCTGATACTCTTGGGGTAAGTCCAGATTGATCTATGTTATTTGTAATATCCTTTCTGATTTCAGACCAAGATGGCTTCACTGGTGAATTATACCAAACATTTAAGGAAAAATTAATGCCAGTTCTTTAAAATATCTTAAAGATAATGTAAGAGAAAACAGCCTTTTGTATCTCACTTTAGAAGGCCAGCATCCTTTGACACACCAGACAGAAATAATAAGATCAATCTGAGTCATCTGTTTAAGAATTTTCCAGTTTTCTGTGATCCACACAGTCAAAGTCTTTAGCATAGTCAGAAACAGAAGTTTTTCTGAAATTCCCTTGCTTTTTCTATGATCCAACAATTTGATCTCCAATTGGCAATTTGATCTCTGATTCCTCTGCCTTTTCTAAATTCAGCTTGCACATCTGGACATTCTTGTTTCACATGCTGCTGAAGGCTAGTGTGAAGGATTTGGAGCATTACTTTAGTAGCATGTGAAATGATTGCAATTGTGCCATAGTTTGAACATTCTTGGGCATTGGCCTTATTTGGGAATGGAATGAAAACTGACATTTTCCAGTCCTGTGGCCATGCTAAGTTTTTCCAAATTTGCTGGCATACTGAGTGTATGCAGATGACACCAATTTTATGGCAGAAAGAGAAGAACTAAAAAGCCTCCTGAAGAAAGTGAAAGAGGAAAGTGAAAAAGTTGGTTTAAAACTCAACATTCAGAAAACAAAGATCATGGCATCTTGTTCCATCACTTCATGGCAGATAGATAGGGAAATGATGGAGACAGTGAGATACTTTATTTGGGGGGGCTCCAAAATCATGGCAGATTGTGACTACAACCAAGAAATTAAAAGTCACTTACTTCTTGTAAGAAAAGTTATGACCAACTTATACAGTGTATTAAAAAGCAGAGATATTACTTTGCCAACAAAGGTCCATCTAGTCAAACTATGGTTTTTCCAGTAGTCATGTATGAATGTGAGAGTTGGACTATAAGAATACCGAGCACTGGAGAATTGATTGTTTTGAACTGTGGTGTTGGAGAAGACTCTTGAGGGTGCCTTGGACAGCAAGGTGAGGCAACCAGTCCATCCTAAAGGAAATCAGGCCTGAACATTCATTGGAAGAACTGATGCTGAAGCTGAAACTCCAATACTTTGGCCACCTGATGTGAATAACTGATTTATTTGAAAAGACCCTGATGCTGGGAAACATTGAAGGTGGGAGGAGAAGGGGACAACAGAGGATGAGATGGTTGTATAGCATCATCGACTCAATGGACATGAATTTGAGTAAACTCTGGGAGTTGGTGATGGACAGGAAGGCCTTGCATGCTGCAGTCCATGGGGTCGCAGAGTCAGAAATGACTGAGTGACTGAACTGAATGCAGCACTTTAACAGCATCATCTTTAGGACTTGAAATAGCTCAGCTGGAATTTCATCACCTCCACTAGCTTTGTTCATAGTAATGCTTCCTAAGGTTCACTTGACTTTACACACCACGATCTCTAGCTCTAGGTCAGTGATGACACCATCATGGTTATCTAGGTCATTAAGACCTGTCTACAGTTCGTGTTTACCTGCCACCCCTTCTTAATATATTGTGCTTCTGTTAGACCCTGGCCATTTTTGTCTTTTATTGTGTCTATCTTTGCATGAAATATTCCCTTGGTATCTCCAGTTTTCTTGAAGAAATCTCTAGTCTATTAGATATTTATCTCTAATAAATCTCCATTCTAGTGTTTTCCTCTATTTCTTTGCATTGCTCACTTAAGTCTTATCTCTCCTTGCTATTCTTTGAAACTCTGCATTCAGATGGGTATATCTTTCCTTTTCTCCTTTGCCTTTTACTTGTCTCCTTTTCCCAGCTTGTAAGGCCACTTCAGGCAAGCATTTTGCCTTCTTGCATTTTTTTTTTTTTTTCCTCTTGGGGATGGTTTTGATCACTGCCTCCTATACAATGTTCAAAACCTTGTCCATAGTTCTTTAAGAACTCTATCAGTTCTAATCTCTTGAACTATTCATTACTTCCACTGCATAATCATAAGGGATTTGATTTAAGTCATACCTGACCTGAGTGATCTAATGGTTTCCCTACTTTTTTCAATTTAACTCTGAATTTGGCAATAAGGAATTCATGATCTGAGCCACAGTCAGCTCCTGGTCTTGTTTTTGCTGACTGTATAGAGATTCTACTAGGAAGAAAATGGCAACCCACTCCAATATTCTTGCCTGGAGAATCTCATGGACAGAGGAGCCTGCCAGGCTACAGTCCATGGGATCCCAAGAGTCAGATATGACTTAGTAACTAAACCACCACCACCACCATCAAGCTTCTACATGTTCAGCTCCAAAGAATATAATCAATCTCATTTCAGTACTGACCATCTGTTGATATCCACGTGTAGAGTCATCTCTTGTGTTGTTGGAAGAGGGTGTTTGTTATGACTAGTGCATTCTCTTGGAAAAACTGTTAGCCTTTGTCTTGCTACATTTTGTTACTCCAAGGCCAAACTTGCCTGTAATTCCAGCAGTCTCTTGACTTCTTACTTTTACATTCCAGTCTCCTATGATAAAAAGGACTTTTTTTTTTTTTTTTTTTGGTGTTAGTTCTAGAAGGTCTTGCCCACAAAGGTTCATTTAGTCAAAGCTGTTTTTCCATTAGGCATGTATGGACATGAGAGTTGGATCATAAAAAGGCAGAGTGCCAAAGAATTGATGTTTTCAAACTGTGGTGCTGGAGAAGACTCTTGAGAGTCCCTTGGACAGCAAGGAGATCAATCCAGTCAATCCTAAAGGATATCAATCCTGAATACTCATTGGAAGGACTGATGCTGAAGCTGAAGCTCTATTACTTCGGCCACCTAAAACAAAGAGCTGACTCATTGGAAAAGACAGTGATGCTGAAAAACATTGAGGGCAGGAGGAGAACTGGGTCACAGAGGATGAGATGGTTGTATGGCATCACTGACTCAATGGACATGAGTTTGATCAAACTTTGGGAGATAATGAAGGATAGTGAAACCTGGCATGTTGCAGTCCATGGGGTCACAAAGAGCCGGACATTAATGAGTGACTGAACAATGACAATCTGACTGAACAACAACAATAAAATAGATATAAAATTTCTTAGTGAAATACTAGCAAATGGACATTATATAAAAACAACAAAAAATCACAATCAGGAGAGTTGCAGTAGGAATGCAAAGCTAGTTCAACATTCCAAATTCATTTTTTATAAGGAATTACATTTTCAATGTGATTAATTTTCTTAAGAGAGTAAACATACAAGAAAACAGGATCATAGCAAAAGGTGAGGAAAAAGCATGTGTCAACATTCAATATTTATTTTTGATTTAAACAAAATTCTCATCAAATTTGGAATACAAGGAAGCTTTCTTAATCTGACAAAATAACTACAAATATCTATAGCTAATATCAAATGCAATTTCAAAAGATAATATCTTTCTCCTATTTACAATCAATATCTGGGCAAGACTTCCTCTTATAACCACTCCTATTCAGACCCATGTGAAGTTCCTACATCTAATATTATATTCTTTATTATTATTATTACTACTGCTACTAATCCTCAAGAAAACCCAGAAATAATAGCTGTCTGTATCTTATGATCTCAGTTGTAGATCTGCCTCATCATAGGATGTGAAAACACCGTACAGTCCCTTCTCAGCCATTATAGCTAAGGGGTTCAAGTTTTGTGTCAAGGCTTTACCAAACACACCTAGCCTAATTTGGGAGATAAAAGGGACCTTGATTCTGAAGATTGGGAGATGTAATTCACATAGATCCCCCTCCTCCTGGAGCTCTTAAAGAAAGGCATCTGTGAAATGGAGCTTCGGCTTCTTCAATGGCAACATTCCTACACTGTGTGTTTCCTATCAGGGAGCAAATTGTAGTATCAGTACTCAGTGGGAGGTGCAGGGGTTTTCTCATCAGACCAGGCCTGCAGTTTTATTGTTCTTGTTCTTATGCTTCATTACTGATTGGAATACATTAAGCCTAATTCTCAATCTTCATTAAAAAAAAGAGCAAAATAATGTCATTTGCAGCAACATGATGGATATAGAGATTGTTACAATTAGCGAAGCAAATCAGACAGAGAAAAGTGAATATCATATGATATTGCTTATATGTTGAATCTAAAAAAAAAAGTTCTTGTTCAGTCACTCAGTTATGTCCAACTCTTTGCGACCCCATGGACTGCAGCACTCCAGGCTTCCCTGTCCTTCACCATCTCCTGGACCCTGCTCAAACTCATGTCCATTGAGTCGGTAATGCCATCCAGCCATCTTGTCCTTTGTTACCCGCTTTTCCTCCTGCCTTCCGTCTTTCCCAGTACCAGGGTCTTTTCCAATGAGTCAGTTTTTCACATCAGGTGGCCAAAGTATTGGAACTTCAGATTCAGTATCAGTCCTTCCAATGAATATTCAGGGTTAATTTTCTTGAGGTTTGACTAGTTTGATCTCCTTGCTATCAAAGGGTCTTCTCCAACACTACAGTTTGAAAGCAACAATTCTTTGGTGCACAGCCTTCTTTATGGTCCAACCCACATATCCATACATGACTACTGAAAAAACCAGTGGTACAAGAAAAGAGTACAAATGAACTTATCCATAAAACAGAAATAGAGTTACAGATGTAGACAACAAGCTTATGGTTACTTGAGGTAAAGGGGGTGGGAGGAAGGATAAACTGAAAGAGTGGTACTGACATATACACACTAGTATATATTAAAGGTAACTAATAAGGACCTACTATGTAGCACAGGATGCTCTACTTAGTATTCTATATGTCCTGTATGGAAAACAATCTAAAAGAGAGGGATATATGTATATGTATAACAGATTCACATTGCTGTAAAACTGAAGGTAATACAACATTGCAAACCAGCTATTCTCCAATTTACCAACTTATTAATAATAAAAAGTTACCTAGTATCCTTTTAATAAACATCTATTCTGCTATAGTAACAATCCTTGGTGATGTGTTATGTAACATTTTAGTAGCCACCTGAAGTACCTAGACTGTTTCAAGACTGTGCAAAAGTAGCTACTGAATACACACAAAAAAATACTTTTATAATTTACAAACATTTAAAATATGAATTATAGTCTCAATATCTGAATCTCATTTTCTGCATTGTTAAAAAAAAAAAAAAAAAAAAAAACAAAACAGTAATTAGCCCATAAGAGTGTAAAAGAGAAAGACTGTTTTGCACATTTTAATATTGTGTTATAAAAAAAGAAAAGTCTTTTTCATGTAAAATGCTATTAAAAGAACTCTCATATTCAATGCGAGATTACTATTTGTCCACTGGAAAAGTTATAAGGAAGAAGAAAATTAATCACACATTTTTCAGGAAATATTGACTTTTCTGACTGTATTGTAAATTAAAATGAAGGAGAATTAAATTCTGCATTGTGGTAAAGTAGATATATCAATTAAGATGAAGAAAATACCTGAATTTTATCTCAAAGTTAAAGGTCAAGGGAAAAATTATCTTGTGATATATCAGGAATTCAAAACTTTAGCTCACTGTTTTGTATATACAGAAGATATAACAATATAAAACACCCTGAAGCTATCAAGTCTAAATATACAAAATACGGTAAAGTAAATATGAGTGCATTTGTGCTATTGATCTTTTTTTTTTTCCAAAATTGAACAAATGATTCATAAAATGAGAAAAAAAAAAAAGTCACTTAAAGTTTTAAGCATACCAAAAATAATTCCAATTAACAATTGCTACTTATTGCCAAGAATTTGTTCTTGGGAGATAAAATGTGATCATTTTAATAAAATATTCAGAAATTCTCACTGTTGTGCATTTTAAAGTAATCTAACTAAAACTTTAGTTGACAATTGATTAGATAATATTTACATCATCATATTCACACTGACAAATTTTTTAAAAAACTGTCAGAATTTTAATTTTATGGACTATATGTGCTATTAAATCAGAAATTCCAGATGTTAATATAATCTTCTACCTCTCATTGCTTTACACTACACATATTTTCAAAACATGATCTTTAAACATGATCACATATATTTATCTTAGAAGATAAGAATATATGAGACAACATTCAGGAGGGGCTCTCTGGAATAAAAAACAGATACACATCAGAGAGGATTAATTTTTTCTTCCAAAAGCCCTACTGAAAAAAGTCATAAGGCCAGTGTACCTTTAAGCTTAGAAGAATCACTTTAAATTACTTATTATATATATAATCTTTCTTATAGTTTTTAGTTATTATGTTACAAATTGACTGTGTTATTTTATTTCCTATGGCTTAAGAAAATGAGTAAGGCAAATTTTGAGTGAACAGTGCTAACTCAAAGAAACTTCTAGATTCAATTGATCATTCTAATTTTATTATTCCTTTTCGATACTAATAAATTCAACAAAAAATTTCAATTACTTAGAAAAATGATAAGCTGTATACTCATTTAAAATGACCAAAATATTGAAGTAAAGCTTTAAATTCTGAAATTCATCAAAAATGTTCAATCTAAAATAATATTCAATAATAAACTTTAATATACCTTAAATTTACTTTTTGAATAGAGACACTTACTTAGAAAGTAATAAAATTATAGGTGGTATGTTGCCATACTCACAGAATACATTGCCAGTTTGATAAAAGAAAATGCAAGAAATAATCAGTGAATAATTTCTTTTTATAATCTTCCCAAACTCAAATGTACTAAAAAAAAATTTCCAGGTACTTTATTTAGAAATCATGGCTTATGAGACAATAGGATGTCTGAGCTTGAGACTTCATTATTTCCTTGCCTCAGCATGAGGTATTACAGATGTTATTAACACCTCCAACTCCTGGGAGAAACCTGGAAGGAAGTTGTCCAAAATTCTCATTAATTTTAGGAGGCGAAAATTATGACCATCTGATTAAATAAATAGTGTTAATTGCATTTTTACACATTGGCATGCCACATTCTTTTCACCAAGAGAAAAGAATAAGTTGAAGGGGAAGAGTTTAAAAAACTTTTCACACTTAATTGATCCAGTTTTATTACAAATTGTTTCTCAACTGAAAAAGGTATGAGCAACTACACAATCAGAAGGAAGAAAAAGTTGGAGAAAATATTTTTCAAATAATTGATAAACATAGAAACACATAATCCATTTTATTTGCATCAAATCAACCTGAAGGGAAATTTATGAGTACTTTGGGTATTTGCATTTATTGCATCCTGAAATAAGACTAGCCTTTAACATCTGCAGGGTTGGCTCAAGTATAAAAATGAAGGCCCATGTACCATGTATCTAAATATTTAAAATATATAAACAATATAGAGCATTATATGAGATACGTTCCATTATCCTACCATGAAAATTATACTTCCATTACAACCTGGAAGGCAAGGATTGGGTTAAGAATTATTTTACCCTTTTTATATCAGAATCAGAGACACAAACAAAATCAAGGAGGGTGGACCTATGTGTAACTCCATAGATTACTCTTCCATAAGAACCAACAGGGCCAGAGAAAAACCCTTTGAATGATAAGGTACCATCTAAAAATTGGTGTTTTACATCTAAATAATTTAGTACAGAACTATGAGACAGAAGTAATTACACTTCAAAAGGGTTTGATAATGGATTAAAAAGCAATGAATCATTTCTATTTTTGCTAACATGACTCTCTGGTTAATAATGCTATCACTCTAGTTCTACTCGAAACCTCTAGAAAATTGTGAAGGAATATTATCAAAATTTGTAAAGCCTATTATAAGTGACAGGATGCAGAAAGCATAAAGAGAAGAGAAATGGAGATAAAAGAACAACCCAAAATAGATGTGACTACATCTAAGAAATTGGGCTTCCCTGGTGGCTCAGACAGTAAAGTGTCTGCCTGCAGTGCAGGAAACCTGGGTTGGATCCCTAGGTCAGGAAGATCCCCTGGAGAAGGAAATGGCAACCCACCCCAGTACTTTTGCCTGGAAAATTCCATGGATGGAGGAGCCTACTGGGCTGGGGTTGCAAGGAGTCAGATGCAACTGAGCAATTTCAAGCGTTCACATCTAAATAAAAATAGACTTAGCAACACAAAAGAAAGACATGAATTGCAGATCTAATCAGGCAGTGAAAACAAGGTCAAATAAGACAAAGATATTAGGAGAAAGGCTCAACAACTTGACTCTAGTGTTAAAGAAAAGTAAAGGAATATTTATCCTTAATCAAACTTCTTGAAATGTTAATTGAAACAATGCACACAGTTTGAGACAAAAGAACATCTTCCTGAGGTTATTATGTTCTGATTACTGATTCAAGAGTATTTCCAAGGTTTAGTTATTAAGATTTTTTTTTTTAAACAACATGTAAACCATGACTTCAGCAGCACTAAAATGACAGTAGATCCACAGCCCTTCAGGGGCAAGTTTGCTAGCAGGAATTTTAAGCTGCAAGTCTCTGGACCCTTCAGCTTTCTTTTGTTAATGTGACCTTCTTTTACAGCAGCTCTTATCTCCAAACTGAACTCACCCCATTAGTTGACAGTGACAATGGAAACTGTATTTGCTGTGTGTGTGCTACTCTGCCTTCTCTTCTGCAACATTTCTGAAAATTACTGTCGGGAAAGTCCGATGTGAACTTGATGATAATACGAAACATCTAGCTACTCCACTGTTGCTTGGAAAAAAATCATTAAGAGAGAAGTATCTCTCTTGGAGTAAATGTGGCATCACCAACACTCCTGATGACACAGAAAATGTTATCTGTAGCAAAGTGTTAGGATCAGCAAGCACCACTGATTCAAGAGACATGTTTGAGAAAACTCCAGGAGATAGTGAAGGACAGAGGAGCCTGTTTTGCTGCAATCCGTGGGATCTCAAAGAGTCACACACAACTTAGCTATCTGAACAACAAATCAGTCAGAAAGATATTTGAAAGAGATGGCCTTTGTGCATGCTTTTTAGAAATAATATACTTTATGAATATTTTCTTTTTATTTTTTCAGAAAACCCTGAATAACTCAAATAAAAGACCACATCCAATACGTACCAAATAAAGTACATAAGTAGAGAAAAATTATTATTACACAGTTCAAGTGGCAGCATGTTTCCTTCTGTAATGTACATGAAATAATGGCACAACCTATAATATATTCTATCTATATTATTGAAATGCCTTGAGATGTAGATATTTATTCCATTATTGGAATGCCTTGCTCTTTGAAGAGTATGATTATTAGCAATGAGTTGTTGATTATAAGCTTTTCTAGAAACACAGATTAAAAACATAAACCTATTTATACAAATAGGCCATGAATTTCATCACTGCACTCTTTAGATGTCTGCATAACTTTTCTGCCCTCCTTTCAATCTTGACACATTTTTAATGCATTGTCTGGGACAACTTGAATCAGTCAGGTTTATAGAAAATCTGACTAGCCTTGTATTAAGGAACAATGCTGCAGTTACAGATGGAGCTTAAGTTGCCATATTGGAAAGATCAAAATCAATATTCAGACAAATATAAATGATAGCTTCAAAATGTTGAAAATTAGTTCAATTGTTATTAAGAAATATTTGAAACTAATGGTAAAGAGCTCGCCTGCCAATATAGGAGACATAGGAGATGTGGGTTTCATACATGGGTCAGGAAGATCCCCTGAAGGAGTAGCAACCCACTCCAGTACGCTTGCTTGGACAGTCCCCATGGACAGAGAAGGCTGGCAGGCTCTAGTCCATAGGGTCACAGAGTCAGACACAACTGAAGTGACATAGCATGCTTACTCCATATTGTTAAGATCATGTTACCTCAAGGTTATAAATCACCTTGTTTTTCTTAAAGAAAATATAGAAGAATTTTTAATGGAAGCCTGTCTATTCTAAATGGAAATTTAAAAAGAACAGTCATTTATTGACTTAAAAAATAATCACAACAAACTTTGGCAAATTCTGAAAGAGATGAAAGTGAAAGTGGAGAGTGAAAAACTTGGCTTAAAGCTCAACATTCAGAAAAGGAAGATCATGGCATCTGGTCCCATCACTTCATGAGAAATAGATGGGGAAACAGTGGAAACAGTGTCAGACTTTATTTTTTGGGGCTCCAAAATCACTGCAGATGGTGAATGCAGCCACGAAATTAAAAGACGCTTACTCCTTGGAAGGAAAGTTATGGCCAACCTAGATAGCATATTCAAAAGCTGAGACATTACTTTGCCAACAAAGGTAAGTCTAGTCAAGGCCATGGTTTTTCCTGTGGTCATGTATGGATGTGAGAGTTGGACTGTGAAGAAGGCTGAGCACTGAAGAATTGATGTTTTTGAACTGTGGTGTTGGAAAAGACTCTTGAAAGTCCCTTGGACTGCAAGGAGATCTAACCAATCCATTCTGAAGGAGATCAGCCCTGGGATTTCTTTGGAAGGAATGATGCTAAAGCTGAAACTCCAGTACTTTGGCCACAGATTCTGATGCTGGGAGGGATTGGGGGCAGGAGGAGAAGGGGACAACAGAGGATGAGATGGCTGGATGGCATCACTGACTCGATGGACGTGAGTTTGAGTGAACTCTGGGAGTTGGTGATGGACAGGGAGGCCTGGAGTGCTGTGATTCATGGGGTTCGCAAAGAGTCAGACACGACTGAGCGACTGAACTGAGCTGAACTTAAAGAGATGTGAATACCAGACCACCTGCCCCTTAAGAAGTCTGTATGCAGGTCAGGAAGCAAGAGTTAGAACTGGACATGGAACAACAGACTAGTTCCAAATAGGAAAAGGATTACGTCAAGGCTGTATATTGTCACCATCCTTATTTAACTTATATGCAGAATACATCATGAGAAACACTGGATTGGATGAAGCACAAGCTGGAATCAAGATTGCCGAAGAAATATCAATAACCTCAGATATGCAGATGACACAACCCTTATGGCAGAAAGTGAAGAAGAACTAAAGAGCCTCTTTATGAAAGTGAAAAAGGAGAGTGAAAAAGTTGGCTTAAAGCTCAACATTCAGAAAACAAAGATCATGGCATCTGGTCCCATCACTTCATGGCAAGTAGATGGGGAAACAGTGGCAGACTTTATTTTTTTGGGCTCCAAAATCACTGCAGCCATAAAAGTAAAAGATGCTTGTTCCTTGGAAGAAAATTATGACCAACCTAGACAGCATATTAAAAGGCAGAGACATTGCTTTGGCAACAAATGTCTGTCTAGTCAAGGCTATGGCTTTTCCAATAGTCATGTATGGATATGAGAGTTGGACTATAAAGAAAGCTGAGTGCCAAAGAATTGATGCTTTTGAACTGTGATGTTGGTAAGACTCTTGAGAGTTCCTTGGACTGTAAGGAGATCCAACCAGACCACCCTAAAGGATATCAGTCCTGAATATTCACAGGAAGGACTGATGTTGAGGCTGAAACTCCAATACTTTGGGTACCTGATGTGAAGAATTGACTTATTGGGAAAGACCCTGATGCTGGGAAAGATTGAGGGCAGGGCAAGGAGGGGACAACAGAGGATGAGATGGTTGGATGGCATCACCAACTCAATAGACATGAGTTTGAGTCAACTCTGGGAGTTGGTGATGGACAGGATGGCCTGTTATCCTGCAGTCCATGGGGTTGCAAAGAGTCCGACATGACTGAGCGACTGAACTGAGGATTTAAGAGCCATGTTTTATTCAGTGGAATTTGTCAGACTTAAGCCCGGAAGCAGCATCTCAAGTAGCCCTGCTCCAAGGAGGCGGGGGGGCAGAGGAGGAGCATAGGAGTCAGGTTATATAGAAGTTTGCAACAAAGTGCAGGTAGTCTGAAACATCAAAAGTATCTTTGTGAATGAAAGAAAACCAGATATCTCAAGTTAAGAAATTCAGAGTTTTTCTATGTATGAAAAGATGCAAGAGTCTGGGCTCACTGAAATCTTTCCTTTTATATGCATCTCAGCTATCTGGGCCAGTATCCTGTGCCTTCACATTTTGAGCTTCCTCTGGGCTCCTGGGTAGGAAGTAATTGAAGCCTGATGGTTGCTGATCACAGGGATTCTTCTCCTTTTAGTGTCCTGGAGGGCCGGAATGGCTGATGACTGTGACATCCTTGTTTAGTTATGGCAGGAAATGTTCCAATTCTCACATTTTATGGCATTTCTGTTACTTTACTATTATATGCTATTTAAATTTATAAACACCTCTGTGCATGCCTGCTATTAATAAGCTGCTTCAGTCGTGTCCAACTCTCTGTGACCCAAAGGACTGTAACCAGCTAGGTCCCTTTGTCCATGAGTTTCTCCAGGCAAGAATACTGGAGTGCACTGCCATTTCCTTCCCCAGGGGACCTTCCCCACCCAGGGATGGAACCTGAGTCTCTTATGTCTTCTGCATTGGCAGGTGAGTTCCTTACCACTAGCGCCACCTGGGAAGCCCTAATCAAGTACATATAAGGTGGCTTAGTGGTAAATAATCTGCCTGAAATGTGGAAGACATGAGTTCGATCCCTAGGTGGGGAAGATCCCCTGGAGAAGGGCATGGCTACCCACACCACTATTCCTGCCTGGAGAATCCCCATGGACAGAGGAGCCTGGTGGGCTGCAGTTCATGGGGTCACAAGGAGTCTGACATGACTGAATGATTAAGCACAGCATAAATATATATATAAATTTTGTATGATGTGTAGTGAAATCCTGAATCCTCATTTGCTTCTGCCTACCACAATAGTCCCTCATCTGTGAATCATGAATTCATCAAGTGGTCCATAATTTGTTGAGCAAACCTAGTGGCAATATTCATGCAGTAACATCAACATGAACTTGAGATATAATTGAAGGAGTTAAAAAATATGGCCCCCAAATTCCTTGACTCTCCTCTCTTTAAGTTTACTACTAGTGCTTCAACCAATTGTACAGTGGTAAAGACCTAACTGACCTCTGAGGCCATTTGGAAAGCATGACTGGTGATTCCTATAAATCTTGGGCTTATTTCTTTTTACAGTTAAGTTACTGGGAACCTGTTCCTTTTGCATCTTGAGTTCATGCTTTCTTAGTTCCAGAGAAGTGTTCAGTCCAGGGCTAATTATGACCTACAACTGAAGCAAGACCTTCTTGAATATTTTTCAGATCATGCTGTGAATTGAGTGTTTCTAGGTGGTGGTGGTTGTTCAACTGCTCAGCCATGTCTGACTCTCTGTGAATCCATGGACTGCAGTGTGCCAGGCTCCTCTGTCCTTCACTATCTCTGGGAGTTTGCTCAGATTCATGTCCATTGAGTCAGTGATGCTAGTGGGTAGTGGTAACAGGCACCATTCCTGGATCAGCTCTGGGCATTGTTTCCTTTAATCCTCTCAGACCCTTCTTTCCACAGCTCTTCATCTCATGCATGTGAGATCAGTTGCCTATGGGCTGTATCTTGGAGAGCCAGCCTCCCCAGATCTCTAGGCTTCTCCATTTGCAAAGTTCTCTCTTCTCTAGTATTGTGTTGTATGAACTCCAGCCATCTGAATTTCTCTGAAGTCTCAGCTCTGTCTCCTCAGCTCATGAAACCAATCTGAGCTTCACTTGGATCTCCCCCTCCATAAATTCTTAACAAAATAAAAAGACAACCATGGAATGGCAGAAAATATTTGCAAACAGTGCAACCAACAAAGTGTAATTTCCAAAATATACAATCAGCTCAATATGAAAAAAAAAAAAAAAAGCCTAAATTTTTGACTCTTTGTGACCCCATGGGCTGTAGCACACCAGGTCTCTTTGTCCATGGGATTTTTCAGGGAAGAATACTGGAGCAGATTGCCATTTCCTTATCCAGGGGATCTTCCCAACCCAGGGATCGAACCCACATTTCCTACAAGTCTCCTGCATTGGCAGCAGATTCTTTACTGCTGAGCCACCAGTAAAGCCCCTCAAAACGGGAAGGAGACATAAATAGTCATTTGTCCAAAGAATACATATAGATGGCCAACAGGAACATGAAAAGATGCTCAGCTACACTAACTATGAGAGAAATGCAAATCAAAACTAAAATGAGATATCACCTCACCCTGGTAAAAAAGGCCATCATCAAAAAAAAAATCTACAAACAATAAATGCTGGAGAGAATGAGGAGAAAAGGTGAAACGGTCATATATTGTAAGATATTATAAGTATATATGAAAATACAATGGATTTAGAAACTTTAAAAAAGAACAAATTTGAAGAGCTTATGCTGTTTGATTTAAAGATTTACTTTGAGACTATGTCTTAGTTCTATTAGAACAGGTATAAGGGACAAACATATTTAAAACACAATATCTTAGTAAACCAAAAATTGAAAAGGATGATACTAATTTGGGAAAAAATAATATGATAAAGTAGAGAAAATGGAACCCTCATACACTGTTGGTAGGAATGTAAATTGGTGCAGTCACTATGGAAAACAGTATGGAGGTTCCTCAGGAAACTAAAAATAGAGCTACCATATGATCCATCATTCTCACTCCTGAGAATATACCTGGACAGTACTCTAATTCAAAAAGACACAGATGCCCCAAAGTTCACAGAAGCACTGTTTCAATAGCCAAGACACTGAATCAAACTAAATGTACCTTGACAGATGAATGGATAAAGAAGATGTGGTATGCGAAATGAAAATATTTCCTGCCATATCAATAAACAATAAATGTGACAGCCATCAATGATTTCTGGCCTCCAAATGTTATGAGAGCTCTCAAAACTGCAATTCAACAGATGCTGCCACACCTTACGGTGATTTCTGAGGAACTGGGGGAACTCAGGAAGCACCCATTTGCCACTCCTTAAGGTGAACAAGGAAACAGGATCTGCCCCCAGACAGCTGAGGTGCATCTGAAAGGAGTGAGGTCAGTGAGCCCAGATGCTTGCATCTTACCATACATAGAACGATAAATTCCTTAACTTGATATCTGATCTTTAATGTTCAGATTTCAGGCTCCCTTTGTTGCAAACTTGTATGTGATCTGACTCCCCATCCTGCCTCACCTCCTTGAAGCACTTTTCTCAGAGGTACTGGGATGCTGTTTCCTGGGCTCAGAGCCCTAAATATCCTCACCAAATGAAACCACTCTACTTGCAGGTTGTGACTATATTTTTTTTAGTCTACAGGTACATATACAATGGAACATTATTCAGTCATAAAAAAAGGATGAACTAATGCCATTTGCAGCAACAGGGATGCAACTAGAAATTATCATACTAAATGAAGTAAGTCAAACAAAGACAAATAACATGTGATATCATTTATGAGTAGAATCTAAGAAAATGACATAAATCAACCTGTTTTGGGGCTTCCCTTGTGGCTCAGCTGGTAAAGAATCTGCCTGCAATGTGGGAGACCTGGGTTCGACCCCTGGGTTAGGACGATTCCCTGAAGAAGGGAAATGCTACCCACTCCAGTATTCGGGCCTGGAGAATTCCATGGACTGTATAGTCCATGGGATCGCAAAGAGTCAGACACGATTGAGAGATTTGCACTTTCACTTTCACTTTTCAACTTGTTTTCAAAACAGAAGTAGACTCACAGATACAGAAAACAAACTTATAGTTACCAAAGGGGAAAAGTGGGGAGGGATAAATTTGGAATTAACAGAAACACAACTACTATATATAAATTAGATAAACAGCAAGGACCTAATGTATAATATAAAGAAATATATTCACATCTTGTAATAAACCATAATGGAAAATAATCTGAAGAAGATATACATCTGTATCTATCTATAACTGAATCACTTTGCTGTATATCTGAAAACTAATAACATTGTAAATCAACTCTGTTTCAATTTTTTTTTAAAGTAATAATCAGGGTAATTATAGATCTAATCTATAAGCTTCCCTTCTCTCAAGGCTTGATTTCTTATGTTGTCTGATGACTGGCATCTGAAATACCAATGTTTCATATATTTCAGTGCTTTTTTTCTGTTTCAAGCCAGAAGGTAAATCTCATCACTGCTGGTCCATGAGAGCTAGAAATGTCAATCTCAACAGTATTCATGTGGATCTTGATTTCATCTCTTTGATGATACACATCCATGAGAAGAAATTGAATTATAAAAAAATATTTTTATTAATAATGTTTTAGATGAATAGGAATTGGAAGGACTGATGCTGAAGCTGAAACTCCAATACTTTGGCCACCTGATGAGAAGAACTCACCCACTGGAAAAAACCCTGCATTGGGAAAGATTGAAGGCAGGAGAAAAAGTGATGACAGAGGACGAGATGGTTCAATGGCATCACTGACTCGATGTACATGAGTTTCAGCAAGCCCCAGGAGCTGGTGAGGGACAGGGAAGCCTGGCATGCTGCAGTCCATGGGCTTGCACAGAGTCAGACATGACTCAGCGATTGCACTGAACTGAACACTAAACACATTAGCAATAAATCCATTATAATGATATGCTATGAAAAAAAAAGTATATATGCATCTAGATTTCCTTGTAAAGGCAGAACTTATGCATTTAAAAAATACTTAGAACAGAAAAAATTTTAAGACAGATATATTAGTCTGTGAAATGTCATTAATTAAGCTTCAAGAGAATGTTGCCACTAATATTTTACTCTATATGCAGACATTTCATCCAATCCATTTTTCATGTTTCCTGATGACAAGAATGGGAGAAGAGGGAAAAGATGGTGATAATGTTTTAATGCATGTAAGCTATTAATGATTTTGCATGAAATCTTCTAGGAGAGGGTGATTGAAGTGGAGGAAACGACATCTGTCATTGGAACTGAGGAACCTAAAGGATTGATAAGCTAAGGTATGGTTAGATCCTCTATGTGGATTTTTAAATTCCCACAAGTGGTGACAAGTATTAATACTGGGGAGAGCAATCATAAGCCAGGTGCTATGAATTAGAGGCATCAACCATAATGAATGCCTGGAACCTAAATCCAACACCTTCCTCTTCCCAATATTGTACATCAAAGAAATATCTGGAAGTGATAATGCAGAGCGAGAAAGACATCTGACTTTATCCAAGGTTAGAGATTAGGGAAAATAATATAAAATTACTTTATTAAAAGAGCCATGGGGATGCTGGATTGCCAAAAAGAGTGGAAGTGGAGGAGAAAGCCTAATTTTAGAAAGAGCAAAAGAGTCAAAGTGATGATCCTGCAAAGTGCTTGATGTTATTAGAAAAGTTGGCTTTTGACACATCTTCAATTTCAGAGGCGACACTGGGTGAATTTTCACAGGTTTCAGTGGGTGACAATTTGTCCTGAAACCAGTGTTCTCCTAGACACCCAGAAAGAACTGTCTAGTGCATGGAGAGACTGTAGTATGGTGGGTCTGAAGCAATTGGTACTGCTGGGTTTTAGTAGTAAATTGAAAACCAGCTCTAAATAATCCATTTTGGGGACTGGGTTCTAAATCAGTTTGTATTTGCAACCTGGAAGGAGCTGATGAATAAAGTGACTATAGTGTCATAAAGAATACCTGGCATCTAATTGTATGCTAAGATGGGGCCCACTTACCAGGCTCAATGGGGGCATTGTTGTTGGTTATGTAACCAGGTTTCCTGTAGAACAGCCAGAAACAATTTAGGTATGTTAAGCACATTTACATAGAGCACTTACAGGAAAATTGTAGGTCATATGAAAGTCAGGACAAGCCATTGAACTTATATTTTGTGTGCACTCTTCAAGGCATTCAGCCACCTTAAAGATCTCTTCATCCTAGAATTTCTCTACACACTTATTAATGAAGTGTTGCCAAAAGAAATCACACTGATCTGATTTCATTGCCCTTGTGACTGCCTCAGCTTAATACTTCAAAAGGCCTATGAGTTATTTCCTCAACTGCATAAAAGAAGTAGGCTATAATACTGATAATTATAAGAGAATTATATCAGTTCAGTCAGTTCAGTTCATCAGTCACGTCTGACTCTTTGCGACCCCATGGACTGCAGCACACCAGGCCTCCCTGTCCATCACCAACTCCCGGAGCTTACCTAAACTCATTTCCATAGAGTCGGTGATGTGATCCAACCATTTCATCCTCTGTTGTCCCCTTCTGCTCCCACTTTCAATCTTTCCTAGCATCAGGGTCTTTTCCAATGACTCAGTTCTTCACGTCAGGTGGCCAAAGTATTGGAGTTTCAACTGTAGCATCAGTCATTCCAATGAATATTCAGGATTGATTTCCTTTAGGATGAACTGGTTGGATCTCCTTGCAGTCCAAGGAACTCTCAAGAGTATTCTCCAATGACACAGTTCAAAGCATCAATTCCTCAGCACTCAGCCTTCTTTGTAGTCCAACTCTCACATCCATACATGACCACTGGAAGAACCATAGCTTTGACTAGACGGACCTTTGTTGGCAAAGTAATGTCTCTGCTTTTTAATATGCTGTCTAGGTTTGTCATACCTTTCCTTCCAAGGAACAAGATTCTTTTAATTTCATGGCTGTAATCACCATCTGCAGTGATTTTGGAGCCCCCAAAAATAAAGTCTCTCATTGTTTCACCATCTTTTTGCCATGATGTGATGGGACCAGATGCCATGTTCTTAGTTATCTGAATGCTGAGTTTTAAGCCAACTTTTTCACTCTCCTCTTTCACTTTCATCAAGAGGTTCTTTAGTTCTTCGCTTTCTGCCATTAAGTTGGTCCCATCAGCATATCTGAGGTTATTTATATTTCTCCTGGCAATCTTGATTAAAGCTTGTGCTTTATACAGCCCAGTATTTCGCATGATGTACTCTGCATATAAGTTAAATAAGCAGGGTGACAATATATAACCTTTCCAGATTTGGAACCAGTCTGTTGTACCATGTCCAGTTCTAACTGCTGCTTCTTGACCTGCACATAGATTTCCCAGGAGACAGGTCAGGTGGTCTGGTATTCCAATCTCTTGAAGGATTTTCCACAGTTTGTTGTGATCCAAATAGTCAAAGGCTTGGCATAGTCAATAAAGCAGAAGCAGATGTTTTTTTCTGGAGCTCTCTTGCTTTATCAATGATCCAAAGGATGTTAGCATTTTGATCTCAGATTCCTCTGCCTTTTCTAAATCTAGCTTGAACATCTGGATTGAACACGGTTCACGGGCAGTTGAAGCCTGTCTTAGAGAATTTTGAGCATTACTTTGCTAGTGTGTGATTTTATTTATATGAGGAATTATACCATAAAGGGCAATGCTTTTATTTTTGATAGGTTTATTCACTAGCATGCCATATATTATTTCTGATGTGTAAATAATTGCATTAATAACTTATCAAGGAAAAAAATAACTCATTGTTAAATTACATCATTCCTCCTTTTTTCATTCAACACATTTTTTTTTTAAGTTTCTGTCAATTGATGGTTGCATTAGTAATAATACAGAATCTGGATTTTGAGCTTTTACTTTCAAATCAAGAACTAGATTAATAGACATGTTGACTAAAAAGAAAAATAGTCACAACCTGAAAGTAGAGAGATCTTTTATTTGAAAGGAATATTAAGGACTGTGAGTCTAAGAGGCAGCCTCTCTGTAGCCGTGAGAAAACTGCTCCAAAAATCCAGGAGAGGGAGCCAAGCTACATACTAGTGTAATAAAGGGAGCAGTCAGTCTGAACATCAAAGAGGTTTCCACAGTTTGTTTTGATCCATATACTCAAAGGATTTAGCATAGTCAATAAAACAGAACTAGATGTTTTTTTCTGGATTTATCTTGCTTTTTCTATAATCCCACGGATGTTGGCAATTTGATCTCTGGTTCCTCTGCCTTTTTGAAATCCAGTTTGGATATCTGGAAGTTAATTCATGTACTGTAGAAGGCTAGGTTGGAGAATTTTGAACATTACTTTACTAGCATGTGAGATGAGTGCAATTGCATGGTAGCCTGAGCATTCGTTGGCATTGCCTTTCTTTGGGATTGGATGGAAAACTGACTTTTTCCAGTCCTGTGGCCACTGCTGAGTTTTCCAAATTTGCTGGCATATTGAGTGCAGCTCTTTAACAGTATCATCTTTTAGGATTTGAAATAGTTTAACTGGAATTCCATCACCTCCACTAGCTTTGTTTGTAGTGATGCTCCTTTAGGTCCACTTTATTTTGCATTCTAGGATGTCTGGCTCTAGGTGAGGGATCACACCATAATGGTTATCTGGGTCATGAAGGTCTTTTTTGTATAGTTCTTCTGTGTATTCTTGCCACCTCTTCTTAATATCTTCTGCTAGGTCCATACCATTTTCACCCTTTATTGTACTCATCTTTGAGTATTCCCAGGGACGGGGGAGCCTGGTGGGCTGTCATCTATGGGGTTGCACAGAGTCGGACACAACTGAAGCGGCTTAGCAGCAGCAGCAGCAGTATCCAGAAACTTGGTAACTACAAGGCTTATTAACTCAGATACTTGCTCTCAAATGTGAGTCTCTACTTAAACAAAAGAATTTGAGCTGCATACTCAGAAAACTCTTCCTGATCTAACTTACTGAATACTGTTATGATGAGAACATATATACTACACAAATTCACTGTGGAAAACATACCCTGTCCTGTTACTTCTAAAATCCATATATTAGGTTTTGATGAGATTAAAAAATATATAATAAATTTTTAGTAATTTCTTCTTTAAAATAAAATCAAAGCAAACATTTTGAAAGAGCCATTTATTTGGCAGATATAAATTTAACTTTTGATCTTGCAAACTATAGTTTAAACTCACAAAAAGGTTAAACCAATGAAACACTAAAATAAGTGTGTTTTATTTAAAAAAAAAAAAAAAGACCTCCTTGCAAACAGATGTGACTTCTCAACTCCAGTATACTATATACTGTTACTTAATTTCAGAGCCTTGATTTCCATGTTTAACTTGTGCAGTGCTTACACTGTACAAGTTATATTGTAAGAATTATTGATAAGGTTTATATAGTGTCTAAAAGAGTGGGTACTTAACAACCCCCCAAATTCAAATACATACACATACATACATTATTCTAATGTGTGCACATTTTGAAGTAAATAAGTCGAACAAGTTACTGGACCTATGCTCATAGAAAAATCATCAACTTCAAAATATGCCTCTTCAAATTAGATGCACTGGTTTTCTAATTTATTGTTCCAAATATAGGTCAATAAATATAATCAATATAGAGGCATATTAAGGTTCAGTCATTCTACATAAACACAGTAACCATCTTTTTCCATATATTTCAGCTCTGGAATGGTATTTAACTGTTAACAAATTAACAGATTAAAGCTATGAATATTACATAGCATTAGACCATTCTTCAGAAAAGTCAATTATTTTAATTCTAGACCTTGCATTTGCATTTGCCTATCTAAAGTATGCCACTTTCCATTGCGGTTGTACATTCATTTGCATTCTGAAGTAGTGTGCCTCCATTCTTTGTTTCACCCTCTGAACACAGTTATTTGAGCATATTTTGTTCTAGTGAGTTTATATGGGCTGCAGGCAGGTGCCAGTTCCTGTTGCAGCTGTGCATATATTTTAGAATGGGCTACCAGAGAACACCCCCTTCATGGATCACTGCCTTGTAGTGGTGAAGCGGCCTGCATTACTCAATGAAGTTATCAGCCATGCCATGCAAGGCCACCCACAGCAGAGCACCAAAGATTGATGCCTTCGAACTGTGGTGCTGGAGAACGTCCCTTCGACAGCAAGGAGATCAAACCACTCAATCTTTAGGGAGATCAACCCTGAATATTCACTGGAAGGACTGATGAGGAAGCTGAAGCTTCGGTATTTTGGTCATCTGACATGAACACTGACTCATTGGAAAAGTCCCTGATGCTGGGAAAGATTGAGAGAAGGAAAAGAGAGCATCAGAGGATGAGATGGCTGGACGACATCACTGGTACAATGAACATGAACTTGGGCAAACTCCGGGAGATGGTGAGGGACAGGGAGGCCTATCTTGCTGCAGTCCATGGGGTTGCAAAAAGTTGAACACGACTGGGCAACTGAACAACAACAACAACCATAGAACACAGAGTGCAATGACATACCACATTCACAAAGGTCTAGTCTGATTCGTATTGGATTAGTACTTCCAGAAAGCAACAGCAGGAACTAAATGACAGGCTTTCAAACCTGAAGCCTTCGAAACCTCTGGACACTGATTACAGAAGTGATGCTGAAGCAGAGTCTGACTGTTCTAAAAGAGCAAAAATCTGTACAACAATTTCCTTTGAAAGACTAACCAGTACATCAAATTCTTATTAATGAAAGCACATTTGATTAAATGGTCCATGGCTTCTTAAAGCAAATAAGATGCTTACAAAGTGCTTTTTGCATCAGGAATATTTTGTTGTAAAAACCATGAAGAACTGGAAACAAAATAGCTCTCACTATTTTGTGTACTTTGTTTTGTGTACTTTCTTGAAAAGGATGAGAGACTCTGGTATTATGGCTTATTGTGATTTATTTTTTTTTCCCTTCCAAAGTCAAAGAATTCCACTGAGATACTGTACTATCTTCAGTGTTGCTTTGTTCTAAATCCCTGGGAGCTCACACATTCAGTGCATCTCCTAGATTCCAGTATTAGCTGTTTTCCATCTAGATCCACCTTCAGTAGGTGTTGGCAGAAGACTGTAATGTGGGGAGAAAGAGAAGTCATAGTATTTGTTCCTCTTCCTTTCTGTGTAGATGGTGTTTTGAGCAGTAATCCAGCTGGCGCTAGTGGTAAATAACCTACCTTCCAATGCAGGAGACATAAGAGATGTGGCTCAATCCCTGGGTTGGTAAGATCCTCTGGGGAAGAAAATGGCACCTAACTCCAGTGTTCTTGCCTGGAGAATCCAATGGAATGAGGAGCCCGGAGGGCTACCATCCATAGGGTCACAAAGAGTTGGGCATGACAGGTGACTTAGCACAGCACCTATCTCTACCATGGTTCCAGTGTCTCTTCAACAGTCCATGTTTTTAGATTCTATTTGGTGATCTCTCCTCTTGGGGTCTTATACTCCACTGTGGTATATTGGATAATATCCTCTTCTCAAATCTTTCCAGGTCTTAATCTCTGGAATCTATGAATATGCTATTTCACATAGAAAAGCTAATTTGCAGATACAATTTTACTAAGAATTTTGTGATGGAAATATCATCTTGGATTATATGGGTGGGACCAATATGCCCACAAGGGTACTTATAAGACATAAGCAAGAGGGCCAAAAGAATCAAACAATATACTGATCTGAATGAGAATGAAATTATGATATATCAAAATACATGGGATGGACTTAAAGAAAGGCAGAGAGAAATTTATAGCATTCTATAGTTACATTAAAAAATAAAAACCTAAAAAAAAATCAATATTATTAACTCCCTCCCTCAAGAGACTAGAAAAAGAAGAGCAAAATAAACCCAAAGGAGCATAAGTGATAACTAAAAAGATAAGAACAGGAATAAATTATTGAAAAGAGAAAATAGGAAAAAAATCTGATTCTTTAAAAAGATTAAACTGGCAAAATCTCTAGCAAAACTAGTAAACAAAAGGAAAAAAAAAGTGAAAAAGAGACTACCAATGTTAAGAAGAAAACAGGAGATATCATTACAGACTCTGTAGAAATTAAAAGGGTTAATAAGGAAATACAACAAATATCTCTATACACATAAATTTAACAACTTAAGATAAAATGGTTCAATTTCACCAGAACTCACCTATATGAAAGGGATCATTTGTTTTGTCCTATAACTATTAAGAAAATTACATTTGTATTTAAAAATTCCCCAAAAGAAATGTCCAGGCCCAGATGGTTTCACTTGAAAATTATATCAAAATTTTTAAAAAGAATTAACAATGGTTCTGCACAGTTCTTAGAGAAAACAGAAGAAGAGATAGTATAAGGGCACTTTCTTAATTTGCTAGTTATCTTAAAAATCTATGACAACATCGTACATAATGGTGGAAAACTACACTTTGGAAAATCGCTACAGACACTATAGACATTAAAAGAATGGTAAAGAAATACTATTAACAATTCTAGGTTGCAAAATTTGATAAACTAGATGTCATGGACCAGTTACTTGGAAGATGCAATTTGCCAAAACTCATGCAAGAAGAAGTAGACAAATGAATAGCCCTTTGTATATTAAAAAATAAAATGGAATCAATAATTAACAGCTTTCCAAAGTAGAAAACACTAGGATCAACTAGGTTGATTGGTGAAATCTACTGAACATTTATGAAAAAATTATACTAAATCTCTACAAACTTTTCAGAGGATAGAAGCAGACAGCATATTTCCTAACTCATACTATGAGGCCAGCATTACAGTTACACTCAAACCAGACAACAACATTACAAAAGAAAATTATAGAGAAGTATCTCACAAACTTAGATGTAAAAATTCTCAAAAAAATTTTAGCAAATGATTTTTTTATTAGTGTATACAAATGCAAAACAAATTTCTGCATGTGAATTTTGTATCCTGTGACTTTACTGAGTTCATTGATAAGCTGTAGTAGTTTCTATTAGCATTTTTTTAAATTTCCTATGTACAATATCATGCCATCTGCGAACAGTGACAGTTTTACTTCTTCTTTTTCAATTTGAATTCCTTTTGTTTCTTTTTCCTCACTGATTGCTATGCTAGGACTTCTAAAACTATGTTAAATAAAATAGTGATAGTGGACCACCCTAGTCTTATTCATAACCTTACAGGGGATGCTTTCAGTTTTTCACCATTGAATATGATGTTACTTGTGGATTGTTATATATAACCTTTATTATGTTAAAGTATGGTCCGTCTATGCCCACTCTCTGGGGAGGTTTTTCTTTTCTTTTTTTTCTTTTTTTTTATCCTAAATGGATTTTGAATTTATTAAAGCTTTTTCTGCATCTACTGAAATGATTATATGGTTTTTATTTTTCAATTTGTTAATGTAATGTATCAGGCTGTTTAATTTGCAGATATTGGAAAATCCTTACATCTCTGGATAAATCCCACCTGATCATGGTGTAAAAAAAAAAAAAAAAAATCCTATTTACTATCACATCAAAAAGAATAAAAAACAAACAAACAAAAAAAAAAAAAAAAAAAAAAAAAACAAGAAATAAAACTACCTAAGGAGACAAAAGAATTCTACTCTGAAACAGATAAGACACTGATGTAAGAAATCAAAGATGACACAAACAGCTGGAAAGATATACCACGTTCTTGGATTGGAAGAAGCAATATTGTGAAAATGACTATACTACCCAATGCAATCTATAGGTTCTATGCAAACCCTATTAAATTGCCAATGGCATTTTTCACAGAACTAGAACTAATTTTTTAATAAAAATTCTGTGGAAACACAAAAGACCCTGAATAGCCATAGCAATCTTCACAAAAAAAAAAAAAAAAAAAAAAAAAAAAGATGGAGCTGGAGGAATCAAGCTCCCTATATTGCAAAGGTATAGTAGTCAAAGCAAAAGAGGATGGTATTGGTACAAAAATAGACATATAGATCAATGGAACAAGACAGAAAACCCAGAAAAAAACCCCAGAACCTATGGTCAACAAACTATGACAAAGGAGGCAAGAATGTACGATGGAGAAAAGACAGGCTCTTTAATAAGTGGTGCCATTTCAAATCCTGAAATATGATGCTGTGAACTCTGGGAGTTGGTGATGGACAGGGAGGCCTGGCATGTTGCAATTCATGGGATCACAAAGAGTAGGACACGATTGAGAGACTGAACTGAACTGAACATGGAAAATAATAAAACTAGAATAGTGTCTGATACCACATACAGCAATAGACTTAATATAGCTTAAAGGCTTAAATGTAAACTAGATTATAAAATATTTAGCAGAAAACACAGCAGAACACTCTGTGACATAAATTTCAGCAATATCTTTTTTAAACTTAAAAGTTTTTGCATACCAAAGTAAATAAAAAACAGGTGAAAAGATTATGCACAGAATGGGAGAAAAAGTTTGAAAATGATTCAACTGACAAGGGATCAATTCCCAATTAAAAATTCCCAACTAATTCCCAGTTGTATATAAACAGCATATACAACTCAATATCAAATAAAAGAAAACTCAAACAACCAACCAAAAAATGGACAGAAGTCCTAAATAAACATTTTTGCAAAGAAGATATACAGATGGCCAAAAGGCACAAGAAAAGGTACTCAACATTGTTAATTACTAGAGAAATGCAAATCAAAGCTACAATGAGGTATCACCTCACACCTGTCAGAATGGCCATCATCAAAAATGTACAAATAATAAATTTTGGAGAGGGTATGGAGGGAAAGTAAATCACCTATACTGCGGGGGTGAGTATGTAAAGTGGTACAGCCACTATGGAGAACAGTATGGAGGTTCCTTAAAAAGCTAAAATAGAGCTAACACAAGATTACAGGAGAAATATCAACAACCTCAATTATGCAAATGATACCACCCTAATGGAAGAAAGCAAAGAGAAAGTAAAGAGCCTCTTGAAGAAGGTCAAAGAGGATAGTGAAAAGGCTGGCTTAAAATTCGATATTCAAAATACTAAGATCATGGCATCCGGTCCCATCGGTTCAGTTCAGTTCATTCCCTCAGTCATGTCCGAATCTTTGCGACCGCATGAATTGCAGCACACCAGGCCTCCCTGTCCATCACCAACTCCTGGAGTTCATCCAAACTAACATCCATAGAGTCGGTGATGCTATCCAGCCATCTCATCCTCTGTCGTCCCTTTCTCCTCCTGCCCCCAATCCCTCCCAGCATCAGAGTCTTCTCCAATGAGTCAACTCTTCGCATGAGGTGGCCAAAGTACTGGAGTTTCAGCTTTAGCATCATTCCTTCCAAAGAACAGCCAGGACTGATCTCCTTTAGAATGGACTGCTTGGATCTCCTTGCAGTCCAATTGACTCTCAAGAGTCTTCTCCAACACCACAGTTCAAAAGCATCAATTCATTGGCACTCAGCTTTCTTCACAGTCCAACTTTCATTTCCATACATGACTACTGGAAAACCCATAGCCTTGATTGATGGACCTTAGTTGGCAAAGTAATATCTCTGCTTTTCAATATGCTATCTCATATTCAAGTTAGTTTGGTCATAACTTTCCCTCCAAGGAGTAAGTGTCTTTTAATTTCATGGCTGCAGTCACCATCTGCAGTGATTTTGGAGCCCAAAAAAATAGTCTGACACTGTTTCCACTGTTTCCCCATCAATTTGACATGAAGTGATGGGACCAGATGCCATGATCTTAGTTTTCTGAAAGTTGAGGTTTAAGCCAACTTTTTCACTCTCTTATTTTCATCAAGAGGCTTTTTAGTTCCTTTTCACTTTCTGACATAAGGGTGTTATCATCTGCATATCTGAGGTTATTATTCTCCTGGCGATCTTGATTCCAGCTTGTGCTTCTTCCAGCCCAGTGTTTCTCATGATGTACTCTGCATAGAAGTTAAATAAGCAGGGTGATAATATACAGCCTTGATGTACTCCTTTCCTATTTGGAACCAGTCTGTTGTTCCATGTCCAGTTCTAACTGTTGCTTCCTGGCCTGCATATAGGTTTCTCAAGAGGCAGATCAGGTGGTCTGGTATTCCCATCTCTTTCAGAATTTTCCACAGTTTATTGTGATCCACACAGTCAAAGGCTTTGGCATAGTCAATAAAGCAGAAATAGATGTTTTTCTGGAACTCTCTTGCTTTTTCCATGATCCAGCAGATGTTGGCAATTTGATCTCTGGTTCCTCTGCCTTTTCTAAAACCAGCTTGAACATCTGAAAGTTCATGGTTCATGTATTACTGAAGCCTGGCTTGGAGAATTTTGAGCATCACTTTACTAGCGTGTGAGATGAGTACAATTGTGCAGTAGTTTGAGCATTCTTTGGCATTACCTTTCTTTGGGATTGGAATGAAAACTGACCTTTTCCAGTCCTGTGGCCACTGCTGACTTTTCCAAATTTGCTGGTGTATTGAGTGCAGCACTTCCACAGCATCATCTTTCAGGATATGAAATAGCTCAACTGGAATTCCATCACCTCCACTAGCTTTGTTCGTAGTGATGCTTTCTAAGGCCCACTTGACTTCACATTCCAGG
Source organism: Bubalus bubalis (assembly GCF_019923935.1). Classification (NCBI taxonomy): domain Eukaryota; kingdom Metazoa; phylum Chordata; class Mammalia; order Artiodactyla; family Bovidae; genus Bubalus; species Bubalus bubalis. The sequence goes on from NC_059161.1 coordinate 72,085,720, forward strand.
ATGTCTGGCTCTAGGTGAGTGATCACACCATCCTGATTATCTTGGTCGTGAAGATCTTTTTTGTACAGTTCTTCTGTGTATACTTGTCACCTCTTAATATCTTCTGCTTCTGTTATGTCCATACCATTTTTGTCCCTCATCGAGCCCATCTTTGCATGAAATGTTCCCTTGGTATCTCTAATTTTCTTGAAGAGATCTCTAGTCTTCCCCATTCTGTTGTTTTTCTCTATTTCTTTGCATTGATTGCTGAAGATGGCTTTCTTATCTCTTCTTGCTATTCTTTGGAACTCTGCATTCAGATGCTTATATCTTTCCTTTTCTCCTTTGCTTTTCGCTTCTCTTCTCTTCACAGCTATTTGTAAGGCCTCCCCGGACAGCCATTTTGCTTTTTGCATGTCTTTTCCATGTGGATGGTCTTGATCCCTATCTAATGTACAATGTCACGAACATCCGTCCAACGTTCATCAGGCACTCTATTTTTATCAGATCTAGTCCCTTAAATCTATTTCTATCACTTCCACTGAATAATCATAAAGGATTTTATTTAGATCATACCTGAACGGTCTAATGGTTTTCCATACTACCTCAATTTAAGTCTGAATTTGGCAATAAGGAGTTTATGATCTGAGCCACAGTCAGCTCCTGTCTTGTTTTTGCTGACTGTATAGAGCTTCTCCATCTTTGGCTGCAAACAATATAATCAATCTGATTTCAGTGTTGACCATCTGGTGATGTCCATGTGTAGAGTCTTCTCTTGTGTTGTTGGAAGAGGGTGTTTGCTATGACCAGTGCATGTTCTTGGCAAAACTCTATTAGCCTTTGCCCTGCTTCATTCCATATTCCAAGGCCAAATTTGCCTGTTACCCCAGGTGTTTCTTGACTTTCTACTTTTGCATTCCAGTCCCCTATAATGAAAAGGACATCCTTTTTGGATGTTAGTTCTAAAAGGTCTTGTAGGTCTTCATAGAACCATTCAACTTCAGCTTCTTCAGCATTACTAGTTGGGGTATAGTCTTGGATTACTGTGATATTGAATGGTTTGCCTTGGAAACGAACAGAGATAATTCTGTCATTTTTGAGACTGCATCCAAGTAATGCATTTCAGAGTCTTTTGTTGACCATGATGGCTACTCCATTTCTTCTAAGGGATTCCTGCCCACAGTAGTAGATATAATGGTCATCTGAGTTAATTTCACCCATTCCAGTCCATTTTACTTCTCTGATTCCTAGAATGTTGACGTTCATTCTTGCCATCTCCTGTTCGATCACTTCCAATTTGCCTTGAGTCTTGGACCTAACATTCCAGATTCCTATGCAATATTGCTCTTTATAGCACTGGACCTTGCTTCTATCACCAGTCACTTCCACAACTGGATATTGTTTTGCTTTGGCTCCATCCCTTCATTCTTTCTGGAGTTCTCCACTGATCTCCAGTAGCATATTGGGCCCCTACAGGCCTGGGGAGTTTCTCTTTCCATATCCTATTACTTTGCCTTTATCATTTCAGTATCCTATCATTTTGGCTTCATCCCTTCATTCTTTCTGGAGTTATTTCTCCACTGATCTCCAGTATCATATTGGGCACCTACCGACTTGGGGAATTCCTCCTTCATTATCCTATTATTTTGTCTTTTCATACTGTTCATGGCATTCTCAAGACAAGAATACTGAAGTGGTTTGCCATTCCCTTCTCCAGGTGACCACATTCTGTCAGACCTCTCCACCATGAACTGCCTGTCTTGGGTGGCCCCACAGGGCATGGCTTAGTTCCACTGAGTTAGGAGAGGGTGTGATCTGTGTGATTAGATTGAGTAGTTTTCTGTGATTATGGTTTGTGTGTCTGCCCTCTGATGCCTATCACAACACCTATTGTCTTACTTGGGTTTTTCTTACCTTGGGCGTGCGGTATATGTTCATGGCTGCTCCAGCAAAGCAAAGCCATTACTCCTTACCTTGGATGAGGGATATCTCCTCACAGCCGCCTCTCCTGACTTTGAAAGTGGAGTAGCTGTTCTTAGCCCTCCTGCGCCTGCGCAGCCACTGGTCCCATCACTTCGTGGTACATAGATGGGGAAAAAATGGGAATTTTGGCAGATTTTATTTTCTTGGGCCCCAATATCACTGTAAATGGTTACTGCAGACATGAATTAAAAGTTGCTTGCTCCTTGGAAGGAAAGCTATGACAAACCTAGAGAGCTTACTAAAAAAGCAGAGACATTACTTTGCTGAGAAGGGTTCATATAGTCAGTTATAGTTTTTCCAATAGTCACATAGAGATGTGAGAGCTGGACCATAAAGAAAGTTGAGCACTGAAGAATTCATACCTTTGAACAGAGAGTCCCTTGGACAGCAAGGATATCAAAATAGTCAATCCTAAAGGATATCAACCCTGACTATTCATTGGAAGAATTGATGCTGGAGCTCCAATACCTTAACCACCTGATGCAGAGTGACTCATTGGAAAAGACTCTGATACTGGGAAAGATTGAAGACAAAAGAAGAGGATAGCAGAGGTTGAGATGGTTGGATAGCATCACTGATTCAGTGGACATGAACCTGGGCAAACTCTGTGAGATATTGAGGGACAGAGAGGCCAGTGTGCTGCAGTCTATGGTATCACAAAATGTTGAACACAACTTAGTGACTGAACAACAACCAGAGATCCTTCAACCCCACTATTAGGCACATATCTGGAAGAACTGTGCAATTCCAATGGTCACAGCAGCACTGTTTACAATAGCCAGGACATGGAAGCAATCTAAATGTCGATCAACAGATGAATGGATCAAGATGTGGTATCTATTTCTTATATTTTAGTTTTGTCCTTATGCAGTGTTCTGCATTTCTTCCTGCACATTCAGGCTGAATTCTGAGAATCTGAATGAGCCACCTCATTTAATGAAAAAGCTGAGGTTTCCAGCTTATCTAAAGTGATGCAAATAAGGTAGACATGTGAAGAGGATAAATTGAGGGCAAGAAAATGTGGAACTAATGGAAATAAAATTAAAAATCTAATGAAAATACATTAAAATACATGATGTAAAAATAGAGGGTAGAGAGGGAAATAATGAATACCCTTAAGCAAAAAAACAAAAACCTAGCTAGCCTGATACAAATGGTCTAAATATTTTATATATGATGATATGTAACATTTCATTCACAAAGATATTTGTGTGCTTTCAGCTGATAATTACCATCTGAGCCACCAGGAAGCTCTTTATTAGAAACCCTAACAGAGGAACTAAAAACTATGGTTGAAAACAGATACCTAAAATACCGCTTAATTGACTTAGTCACAGTCATCAGCTATATTTTTATTTAATTTATATTCGAATAAGAATTTTTAGAAACATGAATTATAATACTGGATAGGCCAAAAGATTTGTCTGGATTTTTCCATAACAACTTACAACCCAATAATTGTAAATTGTTTTAAATTACTGATGGAAGTTCTAAGCCAACATTTATTTTTCAAAATCTCTTTTGTAAAGCATTTGACATTTAAAAAAATGTCCTTTGAAAATGTTTTGAAATTCTTGCTAGAGATTTTAAAATAAAATATTTTTAAATGTCAATTTTTTCATAAACTTCATGACATACTGTGTTCCGCCAGAATTTTAATATACTGCAAACCCCCTGTTGAGTACAATAAAAAGATTTTTATGTAGTTCATATGTCTTTTTTTCTGACTAACGGAAAACAAATGAAATGATGAAAAATTCACATTAGAGTCAGTCACACACCATAAATTGCCTTTCTTAGTGTGTCATTGTATAAAATGACTTGATGTGCCTCAGGGGAGAATTCCATTAAAACGCATACCCTTTTCATTCAGAAGCTTAGCTTCATAAAGAAGGAAAGACAGAAAAGTGTATTAACCCTCATCTGAACAGCTTGATGTTATAATAGATGCAGGCAACTATAGCTGGGAACCAGCAAAATATTTTAAAGAATGGAACATACCACTTCTAAAATATTCCCTAGTGTAATGAGAAGATTAATAGATTTCTAAATTCCTATTTTATTCTTTTAAACTGCCTAAAATACCCACCCATTACCATAAAACTCATACAACTCTGTTGTAAGTGAATAGTAGCAGTATTTGTGCAAACTGGTCATTTAATCAAAATATATTAAATTTTTTCTTTCCAGGTAAAGAATCTGCCTGCAATGTGGGAGACCTGGGTTCAATCTCTGAGTTGGGAAGAACCCCTGAGAACAGAACAGCTACCCACTCCAGTATTCTGGCCTGGAGAATTCCATGGACTGTATTGTCCATGGTGTCGCAAAGAGTTGGACACAACTGAGCGACTTTCACTTTCATAAACTCATCATGGGAATGGTTTTAAGCGATAAGCTCAACACCAGTAAGCCTTGTATATAAATTTTGTAATTGGCTGATACTAAATGATACACTGTCTTACACACACATACACAATTTTTAAATCCTCTAAAAATTAAAACAAATGAAAAGAATGAAAAATACTTTTCATTTATACCTTTGCTACATTATATTTACAATCCATTTAGCATAGCTCCATTTTATTTTGCAAAAATAAACACAGTAATTTTGTACATTCTCCAAATCTAGCAACACCATTCATGTAGAATTTAACTTTCATTGCCACATTCTACAGCCTTGATATTTTTCCAATTGTTTATTTTCCATTATTGCTACTAAAACTTTTCATATTGATATGATGGACACTTATGCATGAGATGGAAATTTAAAAATGGTGTCTATACTGGTGGCAGTAAAATTTAATCTAAGATAATAGATAGTACAGCATTTGTCAGTGTTTATTTTATTATGTAAAATACATGTGGAGTCATCTTTATTTGAATCTACTTCTCAAACGATCATTTTTTAGCGAGTTTTTGTTGAGAAAAACCAGCCCTTAGCTGTGAAATACACAAAAATAAGAACATTACTAAGGTGAGTATACATGAAGTTATCATCCCAATTTCCATAATATTTTTATTCCATTTTTACACGACCTCAAATCCTTTGAAGAACATTTTAACATTTTTCCCACTCTATTTTCTCACCTTTTAGCTGTTGCCTAGTGACAGCTATCATAACTTGAGTATCCGATTTACCATCTTTTTGTCCACCACAGATATTTTGATTTTATTGAAGAAACATATTTTCCACACAATAATTTTTCCAGCATTTCTAAACTCCACAGATTGAATCTTTTCCTCCATCTTTTTTAGCTTCATATGCTTATGGTCAGATTCTAGCCAAGCATTACCCAATAGAAATATAACACAACCATACTAAAAAAACAGTGTAGTATACCATACATCGTGTTAAGAAATAGGCAAACTTAATTTTAATGTTATATTGTACCTAAACCAATGTATCCAAAGTATTTGATATTGGTGAAAATTCCTCTATTAAAATTATAATATAGTCCACCCAAGCCATTATTAACAAGAACATTTATGATTTATAAGCAACTTGAAACTTTGGAAAACCTGAGAAAACTGAGAGAATTATAAATAGAACAAAATCTATTTTCAACCACTCTGATTTAAAATAAAGTTTTTTTTTTTTTTTTTTTTACCGTTTGTAGATTTTTTTCTTTTTTTTTTAATTTTATTTTATTTTTAAACTTTACATAATTGTATTAGTTTTGCCAAATATCAAAATGAATCTGCCACAGGTATACATGTGTTCCCCATCCTGAATTCTCCTCCCTCCTCCCTCCCCATTCCATCCCTCTGGGTCGTCCCAGTGCACCAGCCCCAAGCATCCAGTATCGTGCATTGAACCTGGACTGGCAACTCGTTTCATACATGATATTTTACATGTTTCAATGCCATTCTCCCAAATCTTCCCACCCTCTCCCTCTCTCACAGAGTCCATAAGACTGTTCTATACATCAGTGTCTCTTTTGCTTGAAACAGGAATCAAAGCTGAGACAAAGAATAGAGAGTGACACTTTTCTTTCACAACAGCAGAGAGAGAATGCCTAATACACTATTAGCAAGAGAAAAATGTGTTTTCTGTTTTAATTATAATACAATTAATTTTGATATGCCAGTGAAATGAAGGCAGTGGCACCGCACTCCAGTACTCCTGCCTGGAGGATTCCATGGACGGAGGAGCCTGGTGGACTGCAGTCCGTGGGGTCGCTAAGAGTCGGACATGGCTGAGGACTTCACTTTCACTTTTCACTTTCATGCATTGGTAAAGGAAAGAGCAACCCACTCCAGTGTTCTTGCCTGGAGAATCCCAGGGACAGGGGAGACTGGTGGGCTGCTGTCTATGGGGTTGCACAGAGTCAGACACGACTGAAGCGACTTAGCAACAGCATCAGTGAAATGCTCACTGATTTTCTTTGAAGTAATTTCAATAAAAATAATTATAGAATATAGCTCTCAAAAGAAGCTCATCTTCTTAATGACATGAAACACTCAAATTAGGAAAAATTACTTTTTCATTATCAGTCTGTATTTTCCACATATGTTGGATTTTAATGACATTTTTGGAAGGTTACAAGTAAGTTTATTACTGTTTTTCTTCTTCTCTGAAGTAATTGACATCAGCTTTCTTTTTGTGTCTGTTTTGAAAAATTACAAAACTCCTTATTGCAGCCATAATTTTTACATATCCATTAGCAATTCCCTTTGCCAAGATAATGATAATAATAACTTCTATCTTTTAAACTAAATTTGTTTCAATTTTGGTCAAATATACTTTAATATATCAAACTATAATATTTGATTGAAAAGAAACACAACTAAATAGAAACTGTCAAAAAACTGACAGTTATGGTTTCCTAGTAGCTATTGAATTTCATAAGAAAATTGTGTTGTTGAAATAAGATAAAAGATTAATATAACAATTGAAGCAAAATACACAGAAACATAGTCATCACAATTTTAAAGAGAAAACTCCCTTTAAGCATGTCTTTATTGAGGATTAAAAGATATGTGTAACTTCTGTATAAAACATGTGTATGTACATTTATCTATCTCTAAGACTGAAAGGAAAAGATAGATTTACAAATTGGAAGAATAGGGATGACAGCTAGAGTGTATGCTATCCTCCTTACCGTGATAGTACTGAGAAGAAAGGAAAGTGAAAAAAAAAAAAATAGTTCATCATAAGTGTTTGCAAACATGTTCATCCATTGTGCTGGATAGTTTCTAACAGAGAAATATAAGCAGAGTCCTAACCCATGGGATGCTTTTAGGATGGCGCTTCTAGTCTATCTGGACTTTTTATGATAAACAAACCTGGAATTTCTTTTTTATTTATGGGGCAAGGCCAGTGCTGTGCTGGAGTTGGTTCAAACTGGTTCTTTGAGCACAAATTGAGTATGTCACTTTTCTACTCCAAATCCAGGGACACAACATTGGTAGCTTGTAATTTACATCATAAAGATTAGCTTATGCTATTAAACCAGGCCTTGTGAACCATCCCCACAACTACAGAGCCAACTGTTAAACATGTAACAGCATGTGAGTTCCACTTTCCCCCTTATACTTGGTTCTACTGTAGAGAAAGACACCCATCTTTAAAAAGAGCTCTTCCCCTCTTTTTGTCTGAACTGAATTGTGCATCTTCCTTCCCTTAGGTCATTGTTTCCCATAAACCATCTAGAGAATCTGCTAATCTGGCAGGCATACATCTAATCCCCACTGGAGACGGCCCACTGGAAAATGTTAGGTTCATCTACATAGTTACTGGAGTAGAACATGGAGATGTTTCAAGACAAAAATAGCTCTCTTTCTGTAAAATGATTTCTACATGCATCACTTAGGGACCTGTTTTTCAAATATGGAGCAAGAAACCTAGCAAGGAAAGACCAAGGAAGCTGTATGGATTTTCTCCAGATTCCATCATAGTTCATTACTTACATGTTTATATGTGTCTTTTAAAATAGGAAAAAAAAAATCTGAAAATGGGTAACATCATTGATTCTTAGAGTCAAATTTGATGCTTTTTACTCAGCATATTTTTAACAAATAAGGAAGAGTTTCACATTTAGTAGTATAGGCTATTGCCTCTTCTATTTGGCAATTCACCAATTCCACACCCTCCCCCTTCCCCCACTGCAAAAACAAACAAACAAACAAAAAAATGTCAAAACCGTTGAAGCCAAAAAGGAGCAAGAAACTAAGGAATTAACAACACCTACAACAAGTTTTCTAAAAACACCAAGGACTTACTCTATAACACAAGGGATTTTGTTCAATATTCTGTAATAACCTAAATGGGAAAATAATTTGAAAAGAATAGATAAATGTATAACCAAATCACTTTGTTATGAATTGAGACTAATACATTGTAATACAACTACAGTCCAATATAAACATTTTAAAGTATATAAAACATTTTTAAAAATCAGTAAAGTCCCCCTGAAAGCAAAGCAGTAAGTGTCATGAATTGGTTTGTGTGTGTAAGTAATGGGGACAACATGGAGTAGAGGTGGTCAGCAGGCAACCCTGGGATTTTATATGAAGACAATCATTGCCTTAACTCATACCAACAGCATAAGCCATTAATGGCTGTGGAATAAGGTAAGGACATTGCTAAAGGCCTGCTGAAGTGCTGCTGCTGCTGCTAAGTCGCCTCAGTCCTGGCCAACTCTGTGTGACCACATAGACAGAAGCCAACCAGGCTCCCCCATCCCTGGGATTCTCCAGGCAAGAACACTGGATTGGGTTTCCATTTTCTTCTCTAATGCATGAAAGTGAAAATGAAGTCACTCAGCCGTGTCCGACTCTTAGAGACTCCATGGACTGCAGCCCACCAGGCTTCACCGTCCATGAGATTTTCCAGGCAAGAGTCCTGGGGTGGGGTGCCATTGCCTTCTCTGCCTGCTGAGGTGAGGATTTAATAAAAGGAGGTGTGAGTTGACCCGGCAAACCTTTTGACATTAACTGCCAAAATGTGTTATCTTGCAGAACTCCAGAGCTTTTGACCAGGGATGATTTCCTAAACAAGAGAGTTGCCTGATGAAGATGCAACAAAGGGCTATGTTATGAGGTTGGAGGGCAGGGGACAGGAAGAACTTCCAGGATATCTGAGCAAAGAACTCTTCTAAACAAGCAACACCATCACCACCAACAAAAACCTGAGCAAAACTGTCAAAAACAATGGCCCATAGTAGTGGTGAAAAAACATGCAACAGTTGAGAAACATATTCAAGAGTATCTATTGAATCTCAGTGACTCAGTGGTAAATAATCTGCCTGCAATGCAAAAGATAATGGTTCCAACCCTGGGTCCAGAAGATACTCTGGAGAAGCAAATGGCAATCCACTCCAGTATTCTTGCCTGGGAAATCCCATGGACAGAGCGGACTGGCAGGCTATGGTCCTGGGGGTTTCAAAGAATCTGACATGTGGAAAGAATCCATGCCCAGATTTTAAAAGATGTATCTCAGACCACACAGCGACCTGGTGGACCACCCTGGTTAAAAGTACTGAGAATATTTCAATTGTCAGTAAGCTGCAACACTTCAAAAATCAAACTATGCATTTTTAAGATTTTCATAGTTGTTTCTTCAGCCTGAGTCTTACTGGAACATCTCATTCCTGCTACTCTGCACCATATTCCTAAATACAATCCTTTCATCAAATTTCTTTTGTAGAACCCCTCACTCCAAATGATTTGTGCTTTCTCTCTCCAGACTATCTTCCAGTGCCAACTTTCTAGCAGTTCCCATCTTCCTGCCTAGATTTAGTTCCATTTTAAAGAATTTTCCCCACCCTCATCAAAGGTACCATCTCTACTAAGACTTTGTCCCTCCTTGTCTGAGCCAAAATATGGATTCTCTGAGGGCACTGTTTCTCTTATGCCATGTATGGAAGGTTGATACTTTTCTTGTAGCTCATGCCCCTAATGTCCAGGGTGAGCTGCTGCTGTCACCAAGACCCTTTTGCTACCATTTACATCTTCAATTTCTCTTTACCAGCATAATCTTAGTGTGTGTGTCTGTGTGTGTGTGTGCACACGCGCTCAGTCGCTCATTCATGTCCAATTGTGTGTGACTCCATGAACTATAGCCTGCCAGGCTCCTCTGTTCATGGAACTTTCCAGGCAAGAATACTGGAGTGGGTTGCCATTTCCTACTCCAGGGGATCTTCCCAACCCAGGGATTGAATCCATGTCCCTTGCATCTTCTGCATTGACAGGCAGATTCCTTACCACTGCACTACCCAGGAAGCACCAAACCTATAACACTCTAGTCCAAACTGATTGAGAATTTGCACCCTGAATCACAATTTACTTTCCTTCCATAATCCTAGATGGCTTCTATATCTACATAAGTAAGCAAGAGAACACATATGTTTTATAACATCAACACTATTTTAATTTCTATGGCCTGTTTTCCAAACCTTCTCAGCACTTTACCTCTTTAGACAATACTTTTCAAAATAATTTTTAATTTAGGTATCACTCCCTTTATTATATTTTATATTTTGGCTTTGCTGCGTGGCATGTGGGATCTTCGTTCCCCAGCCAGGGACTGAGCCTACAACCCCTGCATTGGAAGTACAGAGTCTTAACTGCTGGACCAGGGCTTCCCTGATGGCTCAGTGGTAAAGAATTCACCTGCCAATACAAAAGACACAGGTTTGATCCCTAGGTCAGAATGATCCCATGTAGGAGGAAATGGTAATTCCTTCCAGTATTCTTGCCAGTGTGATCCCATGGAGAGAGAAGCCTGGTGGGCTACAGTCTATGGGGACACAAAAGATTCTGACACAACTTGGTAACTAAACAACAACTGCTGAACCACCAGGGAAGTCCCTAGACAATACTGTTAATATTATTATAATCTGGAACTCTTCAAACAAATTAAAGAAATGACAGCTTATCTAACCTTCATAATCATTTCTACCTTTCTTGTTCTTTCACTCTCTTATTTCTGTCTCTTCCTCTTTCTTAAGCTTTTAAACACCTTCACTTTTTCATATAAAACCTTTATTCTCTCAGCTCCTGTCACTTTCTTACCAAAATGTTTTTTTTTTCTTTTCAACCATAATTTTATCTGTGCTTTTTTTTTTTTGCCATTTTATTTATTTATTTATTTATTTTACTTTACAATATTGTATTGGTTTTGCCACACATCAACATGAATCTACCACGGGTGTACACGTGTTCCCCATCCTGAACCCCCCTCCCACCTCCTTCCCCATACCATCCCTCTGGGTCATCCCAATGCACCAGCCCCAAGTATCCTGTATCCTGCATCGAACCTGGACTGGTGATTCATTTCTTATATGATATTATACATGTTTCAATGCCATTCTCCCAAATCATCCCACCCTCTCCCTCTCCCACAGAGTCCAAAAGACTGTTCTATACATCTGTGTCTCTTTTGCTCTCTTGCATACAGGGTTATTATTACCATCTTTCTAAATTCCATATATATGTGTTAGTATACTGTATTGCTTCAACAAAGGAAACTATAAGCAAGGTGAAAAGACAGACTTTATCTGTGCTTTGAATGACTGTATTCCTTCAAATCTTGGCTATCTTCTGTAATATTGTATGGTGCTCAAACTTTTGTTAATCTCATCATTAGTTTTCTTCTAGTACATTTGGAGACTGCTGATTATTTTTGAAAAATGCTGCAAAATCTCTCTCAGAGTTCTTTTCTGCTTTCTTTTTCCATTGTTATTTACACTGAGTCATTTGTAACTTTGAAAAAAATTGCAATCAACTCCATACCTGGCTCCCTATTTAAAGGTGAGTGCATTATCCATTTGGAGAAGGGAATGCTGAAAAAAAAAAAAAAAAAAAGAAGTGGTTACCTACAGATAGTACCTCTCATATCTTGCGGCATGGAAAAACATAAAAAAATCCCAACTCTTCTCAGATAATGGGAAGTTTGAAGTTCTAATTTCTAGAAGCTCTCTCTAGGCTGTTGCTTTTCATTGCAATACAGTAAGCCCCCTACCTACAAACAAGTTCTGTTCCAAGAGCTTGTTCATAAGTCCAACAAAGTTAGCCTATGTACCCAACTACCTGAAGCTGAAGATCCAATACTTTGAATGCCTGATGCAAACAGTTGATTCATTGGAAAAGACCTTTATGCTGGGAAAGATTGAGGACAGGAGAAGGGGGTGACACAGGACGAGATGGTTGGATGGTATCCTCAACTCAATGGACATGAGTTTGAGCAAATTCCAGAAGGTAGTGAGGGACAAGGAAGCCTGGCACACTGCAGTCCATGGGGTCACAGAGAGTCGGACACAACTGAGCAACTGAAAAACAATGGGGCTATATAGAACTGTAATGTAATAGGTTTATAGTATTTTTCCCACAACTAATAGGTAAAAAAAAAAACAAACAAACACAAAAAATAAGGAAAACATTTTAAATCTTACAGTAAAGTATCTTTAAATGTACAGGACAACAGCTGGCATGCAGGGGCTGTATCAGGTGAACTGCCAAGAAGAGTTACTGACAGGAAGAGAGAGATGAGGTGGGCGATGGTAGAGCTGAAGGATCGTCAGCAACGGGAGACAGAGGGCAAGCTGCAGTGTCACTCACACCTGACACGGATGGCACAGGTTCTGGTTACTTACCAGATTCTATCTACCCTCTTGAAAAAAATGGTCCAGTGATGTCTGGGTGGCAGATTTTTTTCACCCCTCATCATTAATGACATGATAGCAGAGGTTGCTTTCTGAACATCTGCTGCAACCTTCATGTAGCATTCTACATTCTATAGTCCTGTGCCTCAACAACTAACAGTGCCCCCTCAAAGAGAGAAAATCCCCTTGCTATTTCCTGCATCGTGAACCTCTTCAGTTCTTCAGTTACTTCTTCTTCTCTCTTTGTCCTGTCTCTGGCCATGTTCACATCTTGGAAAGTTTGCAACTTGAAGGTTCGTATGCAGGGAACTTTCTCTACCTTGCAATAGGCATTTTTAGGAAGTGCAAACACTCACAAGGCACCTTTGTTACTCCCTCCTGTCGGATGACTGACTGTGGGTTTCCTACACTGTTGGATAAGCCCAAGCTGTTGTCTAGGTCTGATTTTCCGCTGACATCTCACATGTCCCTCAAACACGTGGGAGGTTTCAGGGCTTATTTGCTTTTGTTTGACTTCATTAACTAGAGTTTTGGAGGTCTAGAAATCTTGCTATTTTACTTGCATGATGGTACTTCTGTGTCCTTCTCTCTGCACCTCTCCTAATCACTATCTTCAGGTTCCCCACCTTCATTTCCAGACAAACAATGTAAAACCAATGCCTTAGTGCAGTCACCCCAAATTTGTATTATAGGTCTAACTCTGAATCAGCTGCCATTTAAAATTTATTTTTTTCTCATATCTTCTTTCTCTAACCAACACTCCCTCACTGTCCGAAACACATTACTCTCATTAAATACTTAACCCACTGTATCTGAGGAAGGTCTGAGAAGATTCCCTTATCCTGTTTGAAAAATCTTTTGGAAAACTCAATCCTGTCTCAATATTTCTGCAATAAAAACCTTGGCATGGGGCAGATCATTTAACTCTTCTAAATGTCTCAGTCTCCAGATTATGACTGGTTCATTTTGGACTTCAGTCTGCAAACAGAAAATGCTCTTCTTAGAAAAATGTGCAATTTCTTTCTTCTCAGCTTTCAAATCCCTTACTTTAGTTCTTCTCTTTCTTTGATTATAACCAGTGACTTTAGGAAATACACAATACATATAAGACTGCTTACCATTTTTGTTCCTCTAAACTACTAATGCTACATGTTTCTGATGAATAACCTGAGTCTCAATATAAAACAGGTCACAGTGTCAGCAGCCATCTCATCACTGTAGATAAGGCACCGGATTTCTATCCACATCTTCTACCAGATAAGCATCATCTTTCATCTGTTCCACATCGCTGACTCAGCTTATCCTACACTTTAGGATCTATCATTTGTTCTATGGACCTTATTCCTTACTAACAGTTTTACATAAAATAGTACCCTTTGGTTTGAAAGTAACAGAAAGCACAATTTTAACTGGTGTAAGAAATAGTGATTTATACTTTAGAAATGCTTAAATCAAGGTTTTCTGTAATTTGTATTAAATATCTCCAAATCCTACTTTCAGTAGTGCTTCCACTTTTATTCTGCTAATAGAAAACTGGCTTTGGCTGATCATTGCCATAGGAAATGCTCACATGGGATGTGACTTGGGATTTCTAGCACTGATCTGGGTCACAGCTGACCATGCAAAATGCATTAACAAAGCAAAGAACAAATTAAGGAGAAAATTCTGTTTTCTCCTGTAATATCAAAGGCTTTCAGTTTGGTCTGTTATTTCACAAATGAAAAGCAGATTTTTTTTTGTTTATCCTTCTGTAAAAAGAACATAATAAAATAAATCCAAATATATCCAAATATCATGCAATAGTAGGCCTGCAATAAATGCTTCCTGAGAAGAGTGAAAAAGTTGGCTTACAGCTCAACATTCAGAAAAGTAAGATCATGGCATCTGGTCCCATCACTTCATGGGAAATAGATGGGGAAACAGTGGAAACAGTGGCTGATTTTATTTTTATGGGTTCCAAAATCACTGCAGATGGTGATTGCAGCCATGAAATTAAAAGACACTTACTCCTTGGAAGGAAAGTTATGACCAACCTAGATAGCATATTCAAAAGCAAAGACATTACTTTGCCAACAAAGGTCCATCTAGTCAAGGCTATGGTTTTTCCTGTGGTCATGTATGGATGTGAGAGTTGGACTGTGAAGAAGGCTGAGCGCCAAAGAACTGATGTTTTTGAACTGTGGTGTTGGAGAAGACTCTTGAGAGTCCCTTGGACTGCAAGGAGATCCAACCAGTCCATCCTAAGGGAGATCAGTCCTGGATGTTCATTGGAAGGACTAATGCTGAAGCTGAAATTCCAATACTTTGGCCACCTCATGAGAAGAGTTGACTCATTGGAAAAGACCCTGATGCTGGGAAGGATTTCAGGCAGAAGAAGAAGGGGACGACAGAGGATGAGATGGCTGGATGGCATCACCAACTTGATGGACATGAGTCTGAGTGAACTCCGGGAGTTGGTGATGGACAGGGAGGCCTGGAGTGCTGCGGTTCATGGGGTCACAGAGTCAGACACGACTGAGTGACTGAACTGAACTGAACTGAACTGATGCTGGGAAAAATTGAGGGCAGGAGGAGAAGGAGACGACAGAGGATGAGATGGTTGGATGGCATCACTGACTCAATGTACACGGCTTTGGGTGGACTCCGGGAGTTGGTGATTGACAGGAGGCCTGGCATGCTGTGATTTATGGGGTCACAAAGAGTTGGACATGACTGAGTGACTGAACTGAACTGAACTGAATCAATGAAAGAACCAATGATGGTTTTGATCAATTTATACTGTTCCTACTATGGATTCATTTTGAATTAAACAAGCTTTGTAGATAAATGAGCTACAATATGTTACTTGCTGTATTTGTGTATATCCATTGTTTTCAAAGAAATATTTCAAAATACTATAATAATTTAATACTCACCTCTTTGTATTAGTATATCTGATTACCATACTTTGCCAGATTTTATCTAGGAGAGAAATCTTGTAGAAATCAGTTCAGTTCAGTTCAGTTCAGTTCAGTCTCTCAGTCGTGTCCAACTCTTTGTGACCCCATGAATTGCAACACACCAGGCCTCCCTATCCATCACCAACTACCGGAGTTCACTCAAACTCACTTCCATCGAGTCAGTGATGCCATCCAGCCATCTCATCCTCTGTCATTCCCTTCTCCTCTGTCATCCCCTTCTCCTCCTGCTCCCAATCCCTCCCAGCATCAGAGTATTTTCCAACGAGTCACCACTTTGCATGAGGTGGCCAAAGTACTGGAATCTCCTCTTTAGCATCATTCCTTCCAAAGAACTCCCAGGACTGATCTCCTTCAGAATGGACTGGTTGGATCTCCTTGCAGTCCAAGGGACTCTCAAGAGTCTTCTCCAACACCACAGTTCAAAAGCATCAATTCTTTGATGCTCAGCTTTCTTCACAGTCCAACTCTCACATCCATACATGACCACAGGAAAAACCATAGCCTTGACTAGATGGACCTTTGTTGGCAAAGTAATGTCTTTGCTTTTGAATATGCTATCTAGGTTGGTCATAACTTTCCTTCCAAGGAGTAAGTGTCTTTTAATTTCATGGCTGCAATCACCATCTGCAGTGATTTTGGAGCCCCCCAAAATAAAGTCTGACACTGTTTCCCCATCTATTTCCCATGAAGTGATGGGACCAGATGCCATGATCTTCGTTTTCTGAATGTTGAGCTTTAAGCCAACTTTTTCACTCTCAAGGCCTTCAAATAGCTGAGAAAAGAAGAGAAGCAAAAGTAAAGGAGAAAAGTATTCATACCCATCTGAATGCAGAGTTCCACAGAATAGCAAGGAGAGATAAAAAGAAGCCTGCCTCAGTGATCAGTGCAAAGAAATAGAAGAAAACAGTAGAATGGGAAAGACTAGAGATCTCTTCAAGAAAATTAGAGATACCATGGGAACATTTCATGTAAAGATGGGCACAATAAAGGGCAGAAATGGCATGTACCTAACAGAAACATAAAATATTAAGAAAAGGTGGCAAGAATAAACAGAAAAACTGTACAAAAGAGATCATAATGACCCAGATAACCACGATGGTGTGATCATTCATCAAGAGCCAGACATTCTGGAGTGTGAAGTCAAGTGGTCTTTAGGAAACATCACTATGAACAAAGCTAGTGGAGGTGATGGAATTCCAGCTGAGCTATTTCTCATCCTAAAAGATGATACAGTGAAAGTGCTGTATCAATATCATCAATATGCCAGCAAATTTGGAAAACCTAGCAGTGGCCATAGGACTGGAATAAGTCAATTTATATTCTAGTCCCAAAGGAAGGCAATGCCAAAGAATGTTCAAACTACTACACAATTGCATTCATCTCACATGCTAGCAAAGTAATGCTGAAAATTCTTCAAGCTAGGCTTCAATAGCACGTGAGTTGTGAATTTCTAGATATTCAAGCTGGATTTAGAAAAGACAGAGGAACCAGATATTAAATTGCCAACATCTGTTGGATCATAGAAAAAAAAAAAAAAAAGAATTCCAGAAAAAAAAAAAAAATCTGCTTCTGCTTCACTGACTATGCTAAAGACTTTGTGTGGATCCCAACAAACTGAAAAATTATTCAAGAGATGAGACCAGACCACATTACCTGCCTCCTGAGAAATGTATATGCAGGTCAAGATGCAACAGTTAGATCAGACATGGAGCAACAGACTTGTTCCAAATTTGAAAAGGAGTGCATCAAAGCTATAAATTGCCACCCTGATTATTTAACTTATTCTCAGAGTGCATCATGTGAAATGCCAGGCTGTATTAAGCAGGAGCTGGAGTCAAGATTGCCAGGAGAAATATCAATAACCTCAGATAGGCAGATGACACCACCATTATGACAGAAAGTGAAGACTAAAGAGACTCTTGATGAAAGAGGAAAGAACAATTCCATTCACCATTGCAACGGAAAGAATAAAATACTTAGGACTATATCTACCTAAAGAAACTAAAGACCTATATATAGAAAACTATAAAAAACTGGTGAAAGAAATCAAAAAGGACACTAACAGATGGAGAAATATACCATGTTCATGGATTGGAAGAATCAATATAGTGAAAATGAGTATACTACCCAAAGCAATCTATAGATTCAATGCAATCCCTATCAAGCTACCAACAGCATTCTTCACAGAGCTAGAAAAAATAATTTCACAATTTGTATGGAAATACAAAAAACCTCGAATAGCAAAAGCAATCTTGAGAAAGAAGAATGGAACTGGAGGAATCAACCTACCTGACTTCAGGCTCTACTACAAAGCCACAGTCATCAAGACAGTATGGTACTGGCACAAAGACAGAAATATAGATCAATGGAACAAAATAGAAAGCCCAGAGATAAATCCACGCACATATGGACACCTTATCTTTGACAAAGGAGGCAAGAATATACAATGGATTAAAGACAATCTCTTTAACAAGTGGTGCTGGGAACTCTGGTCAACCACTTGTAAAAGAATGAAACTAGAACACTTTCTAACACCATACACAAAAATAAACTGAAAATGGATTAAAGATCTCAACGTAAGACCAGAAACTATAAAACTCCTAGAGGAGAACATAGGCAAAACACTCTCTGACATACATCACAGCAGGATCCTCTATGACCCACCTCCCAGAATATTGGAAATAAAAGCAAAAATAAACAAATGGGACCTAATTAACCTTAAAAGCTTCTGCACATCAAAGGAAACTATTAGCAAGGTGAAAAGACAGCCTTCAGAATGGGAGAAGATAGTAACAAATGAAGCAACTGACAAACAACTAATCTCGAGAATATACAAGCAACTCCTACAGCTCAACTCCAGAAAAATAAATGACCCAATCAAAAAATGGGCCACAGAACTAAACAGACATTTCTCCAAAGAAGACATACAGATGGCTAACAAACTCATGAAAAGATGCTCAACATCACTCATTATTAGAGAAATGCAAATCAAAACCACTATGAGGTACCATTTCACACCAGTCAGAATGGCTGCGATCCAAAAGTCTACAAGTAATAAATGCTGGAGAGGGTGTGGAGAAAAGGGAACCCTCTTACACTGTTGGTGGGAATGCAAACTAGTACAGCCACTATGGAGAACAGTGTGGAGATTCCTTAAAAAACTGGAAATAGACCTGCCTTATGATCCAGCAATCCCACTGCTGGGCATACACACTGAGGAACCAGAAGGGAAAGAGACACGTGTACCCCACTGTTCATCTCAGCACTGTTTATAATAGCCAGGACATGGAAGCAACCTAGATGTCCATCAGCAGATGAATGGATAAGAAAGCTGTGGTACATATACACAATAGAGTATTACTCAGCCATTAAAAAGAATACATTTGAATCAGTTCTAATGAGATGGATGAAACTGGAGCCTATTATACAGAGTGAAGTAAGCCAGAAAGAAAAACACCAATACAGTATACTAACGCATATATATGGAATTTAGAAAGATGGTAACAGTAACCCTGTGTACGAGACAGCAAAAGAGACACTGATGTATAGAACAGTCTTATGGACTCTGTGAGAGAGGGAGAGGGTAGGAAGATTTGGGAGAATGGCATTGAAACATGTAAAATATCATGTATGAAACGAGTTGCCAGTCCAGGTTCTATGCACGATACTGGATGCTTGGAGCTGGTGCACTGGGACGACCCAGAGGGACGGAATGGGGAGGGAGGAGGGAGGGGCATTCGGGATGCGGAACACATGTATACCTGTGGTGGATTCATTTTGATATTTGGCAAAACTAATACAGTTATGTAAATTCTAAAAATAAAATAAAATAAAATAAAAAAAAAAAAAGAAAGAAAAACCTGGCTTAAAACTCAACATTCAGAAAAGTAAGATCATGGCATACAGGCTCATCATTCATGGCAAATAGATGAGGAAAACAATGGAAACAGTGACAGACTTTCTTTTCTTGGGATCCACAATCACCACAGATGGTGACTGCATCCATGAAATTAAAACACTTACTCCTTGGAAGGAAAGTTATGACCAACCTAGACAGCATATTAAAAAGCAGAGACATTACTTTGCCAACAAAGGTCCATCTAGTTAAAGCTGTTGTTTTATCCAGTAGTCATGTATGGATGTGAGAGTTGGACCGTAAAGAATGCTGAGTGTTGAAGAATTGATGATTTGAACTGTGGTGTTGGAGAAGACTCTTGAGAGTCCCTTGGACTGCAAGGAGATCAAGCCAGTCAATCCTAAAAGAAATCATTCCTGCATATTCACTGGAAGGACTGATGCTGAAGCTATGAAACTTTGGTCACCTGATGCAAAGAACTGACTCATTGGAAAAATCCCTGATGCTGGGAAAGAGTGAAGGCAGGAGGAGAGCGAGACAACAGAGGATGAGATGGCTGGATGGCATCACCGACTCAATGGACATGAGTTTTAGCAAGTTCTGGAAGTTGGTGATGGAGGGGGAAGCCTGTCATGCTGCAGTCCATGGGGTCTCAAAAAGTTGGACACAACTGAGTGACTGAACTGAATGCTTTTAAAATTCTCAAGCCATTTTTTGGAGTGTTTGTAGCCTAAGAACTCAATGAATTATTAATGATGTAAGAAAAATAACAATAGCATAGAAATCAGTGCATTCATTGGTAGCAATGGTTATTTCCTACATAAGCTGAGTTTTTCAAAATCCAGCTAAAATATGCCATAACTTTTCTAAGGTCAGGAATGGTACACTGCTGGTGGTTTCTGTAAGGTTAAAATCATAATTTTGATGAAGATGATTTAGATATTGACATGACAATAGCATCCATTTTAAGGACAATATATGGGAAAAGATTCAATATTCTTATCATACTCTCATTTCTTTTTAGTGTTTGAGTTGAAATTTGCTTCTCTGATTTAACACAGGATATTGATGAAATTCTCGTCTCCTCATTAAGAATATGTGAGCTCATTCATCTACCACAGGATCTTTAACTAAGAGGACACCATCTTATTATGTTTTGCATGCAGTTGTGTATGGTACACAATTTTTTTTTTTTTTTTTAGTGGGTCGTATATGTTACAGACAATGATGTGAGTAGTTGTTTGGTGGCATTTTTTTTTAACATATTTTTCGAGAAGGGTGTGACTGCAGAATTTAAAAATATCTATGACCAAGATAAGCAGCAATATTAAGCATACAATTTCTTTAAAAATTGTTCTGAAAATCTATAAGAATATTTATTTGGAAAAAAGAAACATAATTTCTGCACTTATGAGAAAATAGAGGCTTTCTGTTCCTGCCACTGTCTCCATTTCCCCCCATCTATTTGCCATGAAGTGATGGGACTGGATGCCATGATCTTAGTTTTTTGAATGTTGAGTTTTAAGCAGGCTTTTTTACTCTCCTTTTTCACTTTCATGAGGATCTTTAGTTCCTCTTCACTTTCTAACATTAGGGTGTTTTCCTCTGCCTATCTGAGGTTATTAACATTTGTCCCAGAAAACTTGACTCCACCCTGTGCTTCACCCAGCCTGGAATGTCACATGATATACAGTGCATAGAAGTTAAAAAAGCTGGGTGACAATACATAGCTTTGACCTACTCCTTTCCCAATATTGAACCAGTCCATTGTCCCATGTCTTGGTCTAACTGTTGCTTCTTGACCTGTATACAGGTCTTATAACAAGGCAGGTAAGGTGATCTGATATGCCCATATCTTTAAAAATTTTCCAGTTTTTTCTGACCCACACAGAAGCTACTGTATGTTATTTAAAATACAGAAATATGGTATGCTGATGATTTACATGGTAGCAGGTTAGAAACAGGCTTCCCTGGTGGTTCAGAGGTAAAGAATCCAGCTGCCAATCAGGAGGCCCAGATTTGATACCTGGTTCAGGAAGATCCCCTGGGGAAGTAAATGGCTACCCACTCCAGTATTCTTGCCTAAGAAATCCCATGTACAAAGAAGCCTGGCAGGCTACAATCCATGGGATCACAAAGAGACACAATTGTGTGACTAAACTGCAGGAGTAGCAGCACTTTAGTAACAGTTACAGTGTTTGAAGTAGTTTGCACCAAGAGGGTTATATTACAATGAATCCTAATGAGTGATTAGTATTCCCATGTGAAGTGAAAGTCACTCAATTCTGTCTGACTCTTTGCAACCCCATGGATTATACAGTCTGTGGAATTCTCCAGGTCAGAATGCTGGAGTGGGTAGCCTTTTCCTTCTCCAGGGGGTCTTCCCAACCCAGGGACGGAACTCAGGTCTCCTGCATTGCAGGCAGATTCTTTATCAGCTGAGTCACAAGGGAAGGAATGGGTCAGTTCAGTTAGATAAGTTCAGTCGCTAAGTTGTGTCTGATTCTTTGAGACCCCATGAATCGCAGCACGCCAGGCCTCCCTGTCCATCACCAACTCCCAGAGTTCATTCAGACTCATGTCCATCGAGTCAGTGATGCCATCCAGCCATCTCATCCTCTGTCGTCCCCTTCTCCTCCTGCCCCAAATCCCTCCCAGCATCAGAGTCTTTTCCAATGAGTCAACTCTTCACATGAGGTGGCCAAAGTACTGGAGTTTCAGCTTTAGCATCATTCCTTTCAAAGAAATCCCAGGGCTGATCTCCTTCAGAATGGACTGGGTGGATCTCCTTGCAGTCCAAGAGACTCTCAAGAGTCTTCTCCAGCACCACAGTTCAAAAGCATCAATGCTTTGGCGCTCAGCCTTCTTCACAGTCCAACTCTCACATCCATACATGACCACAGGAAAAGCCATAGCCTTGACTAGACGGACCTTTGTTGGCAAAGTAACGTCTCTGCTTTTGAATAGGCTATCTAGGTTGGTCATAACTTTCCTTCCAAGGAGTAAGCGTCTTTTTTTTTTTTTTAATTTTATTTTATTTTTAAACTTTACAATATTGTATTAGTTTTGCCAAATATTGAAATGAATCCGCCACAGGTAGTGTCTTTTAATTTCATGGCTGCAGTCACCATCTGCAGTGATTTTGAAGCCCCAAAAAATAAAGTCTGACACTGTTTACCCATCTATTTCCCATGAAGTGGTGGGACCGGATGCCATGATCTTCCTTTTCTGAATGTTGAGCTTTAAGCCAACTTTTCACTCTCCACTTTCACTTTCATCAAGAGGCTTTTGAGTTCCTCTTCACTTTCTGCCATAAGGATGGTGTCATCTGCATATCTGAGTGTTGGGGGCCGGCATGAGGCACTCTGCCTGTGGCAAAACTCATGAGGAAGGAGACTCGACATACGCAAAGGCGGGATCGAGCCTCAGGAGTCCCCCTGGAAATTCTCGAGCATCTACCCCCATAACCGGAGCCTGCCTACTTTACTACTTTGTGCTCTCACCTACACCTGACTTTATGGGGGTCTGTCCCCCACCATTTCTTTCGGAGAAGGAGTTAACTTAGAGCTCCAGTTAATAAAAACTCCTGGGCGTAACAAGAGTGTTTTAACCTACACACTCCTCTGAAGGTTCTCTAGCCTGCCTGACAGGCTTGTCCAGCTACATGTGATTGCTCACAGCCTCCCAACCGTGAGAGGCAGGAGATGCTTTAAACCTTCTAAAAACAGGTTCCTTAGAAAAGTTAGAAAACCGAAGGGAGAAACGCGGGTGGGTTCCAGCCTCTCTTAGTTGTGATAGGCGCCTTTTGCCCGCAGATGACTGTGTTCTCACCTAGTGCCGTCTAGAACTGGTGGAGGAGTCTTGCCTAAACCCGGAGCCGAACCAGCGGGCCCGGTTGGCTGCAGGTCGGACCGCACATCCTTCAACAGCCGTATCAGTGATAAATCTGTAACGTTGACCTCCCTCTCTGGGACTCCTGCCTCCATCCATGCCAACAAGCTCAGGTTGAGTAATGGGAGCGTCCTTTCCCGGGCTGCCGAAAGCCGCTTTCCTGAGGTTCCAGAATCATCTTATTTGAGTCACCTGCAAGGCTGGCCGTGCTGCTCTCCCGTCAGGGCTCAGGAGCGTGGCCGGCATTGCTGGTTGGAGAAGTGAGCCGGCGACAGATTTCCTGTATGTGCCTGTCGCCTCACCCGGAAGCCTGGGGGTGTCTCTACAAGGTCTGCCCTGGAGAAGGAGTTTTGAAAACCTCCTCTGATCTACCAGTGGATCTCCA
Source organism: Bubalus bubalis (assembly GCF_019923935.1). Lineage (NCBI taxonomy): Eukaryota > Metazoa > Chordata > Mammalia > Artiodactyla > Bovidae > Bubalus > Bubalus bubalis. The sequence goes on from NC_059161.1 coordinate 72,109,378, forward strand.
GAGAGGGAGAGATACCAGGAGGCATGGGAGTGCACAGAATCGAGGAGTAGCAGACAGGACCAGAAGGCAGGCCTCTGGATTCCTATTCCAGTGCTAAAAAGTCAGTTACTGAGGCACTGAAGGTAGACTGTAAATTTATAGGAAGACGATCATGTTGCTGAACCCCTGAATCGTAGACCACTGCCAGGCATTGTTAATCAGAAATCTACTGCTCGGGGGGAGGAGCCAAGATGGCGGAGGAGTAGGACGGGGAGAACACTTTCTCCCCCACAAATTCATCAAAAGAGCATTTAAACATCGAGTAAATTCCACAAAACAACTTCTGAATGCCGGCAGAGGACATCAGGCACCCAGAAAAGCAGCCCAACTCTTCGAAAGGAGAGAGAAGAAATACAGTTCCATCCACCAGAACATCGACACAAGCTTCCCTAACCAGGAAACCTTGACAAGCCACCTGTACAAACCCACACACAGCGAGGAAACGCCACAATAAAGAGAACTCCACAAACTGCCAGAATACAGAAAGGACACCCCAAACTCAGCAATTTAAACAAGATGAAGAGACAGAGGAATAGCCAGCAGATAAAGGAACAGGATAAATGCCCACCAAACCAAACAAAAGAGGAAGAGATAGGGAATCTACCTGATAAAGAATTCCGAATAATGATAGTGAAATTGATCCAAAATCTTGAAATTAAAATGGAATCACAGATAAATAGCCTGGAGGCAAGGATTGAGAAGATGCAAGAAAGGTTTAACAAGGACTTAGAAGAAATAAAAAAGAGTCAATATATAATGAATAATGCAATAAGTGAAATTAAAAACACTCTGGAGGCAACAAATAGTAGAATAACAGAGGCAGAAGATAGGATTAGTGAATTAGAAGATAGAATGGTAGAAATAAATGAATCAGAGAGGATAAAAGAAAAACGAATTAAAAGAAATGAGGACAATCTCAGAGACCTCCAGGACAATATTAAACGCTACAACATTCGAATCATAGGGATCCCAGAAGAAGAAGACAAAAAGAAAGACCATGAGAAAATACTTGAGGAGATAATAGTTGAAAACTTCCCTAAAATGGGGAAGGAAATAATCACCCAAGTCCAAGAAACCCAGAGAGTCCCAAACAGGATAAACCCAAGGCGAAACACCCCAAGACACATAGTAATCAAATTAACAAAGATCAAACACAAAGAACAAATATTAAAAGCAGCAAGGGAAAAACAACAAATAACACACAAGGGAATTCCCATAAGGATAACAGCTGATCTTTCAATAGCAACTCTTCAAGCCAGGAGGGAATGGCAAGACATACTTAAAATGATGAAAGAAAATAACCTACAGCCCAGATTATTGTACCCAGCAAGGATCTCATTCAAGTATGAAGGAGAAATCAAAAGCTTTTCAGACAAGCAAAAGCTGAGAGAATTCTGCACCACCAAACCAGCTCTCCAACAAATACTAAAGGATATTCTCTAGACAGGAAACACAAAAATTGTGTATAAATTCGAACCCAAAACAATAAAGTAAATGGCAACGGGGTCATACTTATCAGTAATTACCTTAAACGTAAATGGGTTGAATGCCCCAACCAAAAGACAAAGACTGGCTGAATGGATACAAAAACAAGACCCCTGCATATGTTGTCTACAAGAGACCCACCTCAAAACAGGGGACACATACAGACTGAAAGTGAAGGGCTGGAAAAAGATTTTCCATGCAAATAGGGACCAAAAGAAAGCAGGAGTAGCAATACTCATATCAGATAAAATAGACTTTAAAACAAAGACTGTGAAAAGAGACAAAGATGGTCACTACATAATGATCAAAGGATCAATCCAAGAAGAAGATATAACAATTATAAATATATATGCTCCCAACACGGGAGCACCGCAGTATGTAAGACAAATGCTAACAAGTATGAAAGAAGAAATTAACAATAACACAATAATAGTGGGAGACTTTAATACCCCACTCACACCTATGGATAGATCAACTAAACAGAAAATTAACAAGGAAACACAAACTTTAAATGATACAATAGACCAGTTAGACCTAATTGATATCTATAGGACATTTCATCCCAAAACAATGAATTTCACCTTCTTCTCAAGTGCACATGGAACCTTCTCCAGGATAGATCACATCCTGGGCCATAAAGCTAGCCTTGGTAAATTCAAAAAATAGAAATCATTCCAAGCATCTTTTCTGACCACAATGCAGTAAGATTAGATCTCAATTACAGGAGAAAAACTATTAAAAAATCCAACATATGGAGGCTGAACAACACACTGCTGAATAACCAACAAATCACAGAAGAAATCAAAAAAGAAATCAAAATTTGCATAGAAACGAATGAAAATGAAAACACAACAACCCAAAACCTGTGGGACACGGTAAAAGCAGTCCTAAGGGGAAAGTTCATAGCAATACAGGCACACCTCAAGAAACAAGAAAAAAGTCAAATAAATAACCTAACTCTACACCTAAAGCAACTAGAAAAGGAAGAAATGAAGAACCCCAGGGTTAGTAGAAGGAAAGAAATCTTAAAAATTAGAGCAGAAATAAATGCAAAAGAAACAAAAGAGACCATAGCAAAAATCAACAAAACCAAAAGCTGGTTCTTTGAAAGGATAAATAAAATTGACAAACCATTAGCCAGACTCATCAAGAAACAAAGGGAGAAAAATCAAATCAATAAAATTAGAAATGAAAATGGAGAGATCACAACAGACAACACAGAAATACAAAGGATCATAAGAGACTACTATCAACAATTATATGCCAATAAAATGGACAACGAGGAAGAAATGGACAAATTCTTAGAAAAGTACAACTTTCCAAAACTCGATCAGGAAGAAATAGAAAATCTTAACAGACCCATCACAAGCACGGAAATTGAAACTGTAATCAAAAATCTTCCAGCAAACAAAAGCCCAGGTCCAGACGGCTTCACACCTGAATTCTACCAAAAATTTAGAGAAGAGCTAACACCTATCCTGCTCAAACTCTTCCAGAAAATTGCAGAGGATGGTAAACTTCCAAACTCATTCTATGAGGCCACCATCACCCTAATACCAAAACCTGACAAAGATCCCACAAAAAAAGAAAACTACAGGCCAATATCACTGATGAACATAGATGCAAAAATCCTTAACAAAATTCTAGCAATCAGAATCCAACAACACATTAAAAAGATCATACACCATGACCAAGTGGGCTTTATCCCAGGGATGCAAGGATTCTTCAATATCCGCAAATCAATCAATGTAATACACCACATTAACAAATTGAAAAATAAAAACCATATGATTATCTCAATAGATGCAGAGAAAGCCTTTGACAAAATTCAACATCCATTTATGATCAAAACTCTCCAGAAAGCAGGAATAGAAGGAACATACCTCAACATAATCAAAGCTATATATGACAAACCCACAGCAAACATTATCCTCAATGGTGAAAAATTGAAAGCATTTCCTCTAAAGTCAGGAACAAGACAAGGGTGCCCACTTTCACCATTACTATTCAACATAGTTTTGGAAGTTTTGGCCACAGCAATCAGAGCAGAAAAAGAAATAAAAGGAATCCAAATTGGAAAAGAAGAAGTAAAGCTCTCACTGTTTGCAGATGACATGATCCTCTACATAGAAAACCCTAAAGACTCCACCAGAAAATTACTAGAACTAATCAATGACTATAGTAAAGTTGCAGGATATAAAATCAACACACAGAAATCCCTTGCATTCCTATACACTAATAATGAGAAAACAGAAAGAGAAATTAAGGAAACAATTCCATTCACCATTGCAACAGAAAGAATAAAATACTTAGGAATATATCTACCTAAAGAATCTAAAGACCTATATATAGAAAACTATAAAACACTGGTGAAAGAAATCAAAGAGGACACTGACAGATGGAGAAATATACCATGTTCATGGATTGGAAGAATCAATATAGTGAAAATGAGTATACTACCCAAAGCAATCTATAGATTCAATGCAATCCCTATCAAGCTACCAACAGCATTCTTCACAGAGCTAGAACAAATAATTTCACAATTTGTATGGAAAAACAAAAAACCTCGAATAGCCAAAGCGATCTTGAGAAAGAAGAATGGAACTGGAGGAATCAACCTACCTGACTTCAGGCTCTACTACAAAGCCACAGTTATCAAGACAGTATGGTACTGGCACAAAGACAGAAATATAGATCAATGGAACAAAATAGAAAGCCCAGAGATAAATCCACGCACATATGGACACCTTATCTTTGACAAAGGAGGCAAGAATATACAATGGATTAAAGACAATCTCTTTAACAAGTGGTGCTGGGAACTCTGGTCAACCACTTGTAAAAGAATGAAGCTAGAACACTTTCTAACACCATACACAAAAATAAACTCAAAATGGATTAAAGATCTAAATGTAAGACCAGAAACTATAAAACTCCTAGAGGAGAACATAGGCAAAACACTCTCTGACATACATCACAGCAGGATCCTCTATGACCCACCTCCCAGAATATTGGAAATAAAAGCAAAAATAAACAAATGGGACCTAATTAACCTTAAAAGCTTCTGCACATCAAATGAAACTATTAGCAAGGTGAAAAGACAGCCTTCAGAATGGGAGAAGATAATAGCAAATGAAGCAACTGACAAACAACTAATCTCGAGAATATACAAGCAACTCCTGCAACTCAACTCCAGAAAAATAAATGACCCAATCAAAAAATGGGCCAAAGAACTAAATAGACATTTCTCCAAAGAAGACATCCAGATGGCTAACAAACACATGAAAAGATGCTCAACATCACTCATTATCAGAGAAATGCAAATCAAAACCACTATGAGGTACCATTTCACACCAGTCAGAATGGCTGTGATCCAAAAGTCTACAAGTAATAAATGCTGGAGAGGGTGTGGAGAAAAGGGAACCCTCTTCCACTGTTGGTGGGAATGCAAACTAGTACAGCCACTATGGAGAACAGTGTGGAGATTCCTTAAAAAACTGGAAATAGACATGCCTTATGATCCAGCAATCCCACTGCTGGGCATACACACTGAGAAAACCAGAAGGGAAAGAGACACGAGTACCCCAATGTTCATCGCAGCACTGTTTATAATAGCCAGGACATGGAAGCAACCTAGATGTCCATCAGCAGATGAATGGATAAGAAAGCAGTGGTACATATACACAATGGAGTATTATTCAGCCATTAAAAAGAATACATTTGAATCAGTTCTAATGAGGTGGATGGAACTGGAGCCTATTATACAGAGTGAAGTAGGCCAGAAAGAAAAACACCAATACAGTATACTAACGCATATATATGGAATTTAGAAAGATGGTAACAATAACCCTGTGTACGAGACAGCAAAAGAGACACTGATGTATAGAACAGTCTTATGGACTCTGTGGGAGAGGGAGAGGGTGGGAAGATTTGGGAGAATGGCATTGAAACATGTAAAATATCATGTATGAAATGAGATGCCAGTCCAGGTTCGATGCACAATACTGGATGCTTGGGGCTGGTGCACTGGGACGACCCAGAGGGATGGAGTGGGGAGGGAGGAGGGAGGGGGGTTCAGGATGGGGAACACATGTATACCTGTGGTGGATTCATTTTGATATTTGGCAAATCTAATAGAGTTATGTAAAGTTTAAAAATAAAATAAAATTAAAAAAAAAAAAGAAAAGTTAGAAAACCATTAGTATAACTATAGTGGGCTGATTAGAAATTGTATTGGTGGAGGGTTTTTATTTGTTGAGCCAATGTTTGTTGCTAAGTCTCCACATCCCCTGCCCTTACACACATTAATGAATATATAGAAGAAATAAGTATTAACCTTTGATATTAATCACATTAGACCTTAGGCTAAGTAAATTCTTTCCTTAATTAAAACCCACTACACCCTCACCCTATAGGAATGTAACTTTATCTGGTACCTTCAGAAGGTGGAGTCCTTTTTAAGAATAATCACCCCTGGAGAAATAAGTGTCCTGGTTGACTGACCGCTGTCACAAGGAGAGGGTCATAAATTGTCAGCAGGCCCCCTGGCCAGAAGATGATGTAACACCCCTAAGACCTCTGTATACATTTGTATGAAGCACCTGACTTTGATAAAAGTCAGCACTGCTGATCCCACGTGACTTTTGCATAACAGCTCAGTGTATAAAAGTAGACCACGGAAAATAAAGAATTGGGATCAGTTTCTCAAAATACTGGTCTCCCCATGTCGCTCTCTCTCTCAAACTCTGGCTGAGTCTCCATCTGGAGCGTGGAGCCCACCAAGCTTACTAATTTTGCCTGGGCTTCCAAGATCCGACCGGGGAGGCCTCAGGATCTCCTTTCCTTCGGGAGAACGGAAGGACACCTGCGCCCTACGTAAATGGTGCAAACTTCTTGTCTTGAAGTTTTATTGGTCTCCCGCGTAAATCAAGCTACTCAGCCTCTTTTCTCCACTGCATTTTCCTACTAAGCTATCCTCATTCTATTACTCTTTACATCTCTAATTAATATCTAATTGAAGCTATTGTATCCTGATTCTCGCCGACGCCGTCCCCACTTCGAACTCCCTGGATCAGCCGGGGTTGGACCTGGGCATCTGAGGTTATTGATATTTCTCCCGGCAATCTTGATTCCAGCTTGTGTTTCTTCCATTCCAGCGTTTCTCATGATGTACTCTGCATATAAGTTAAACAAGTAGGGTGATAATATACAGACTTGACATACTTCATTTCCTATTTGGAACCAGTCTGTTGTTCCATGTCCAGTTCTAACTGTTGCTTCCTGACCTGCATACAAATTTCTCAAGAGGCAGGTCAGGTGGTCTGGTATTCCCATCTCTTGAAGAATTTTCCACAGTTTATTGTGATCCACACAGTCAAAGGCTTTGGCATAGTCAATAAAGCAGAAACAGATGTTTTTCTGGAGCTCTCTTGCTTTTTCCATGATCCAGCAGATGTTGGCAATTTGATCTCTGGTTCCTCTGCCTTTTCTAAAACCAGCTTGAACATCAGGACGTTCACGGTTCACATATTGCTGAAGCCTGGCTTGGAGAATTTTGAGCATTACTTTACTAGCGTGTGAGACGAGTGCAATTGTGTGGTAGTTTGAGCATTCTTGGGCATTGCCTTTCTTTGGGATTAGAATGAAAACTAACATTTTCCAGTCCTGTGGCCACTGCTGACTTTTCCAAATTTGCTGGCGTATTGAGTGCAGCACTTTCACAGCATCATCTTTCAGGATGTGAAATAGCTCAACTGGAATTCCATCACCTCCACTAGCTTTGTTTGTAGTGATGCTTTCTAAGGCCCACTTGACTTCACTTTCCAGGATGTCTGGCTCTAGGTCAGTGATCACACCATCGTGATTATCTGGGTCGTGAAGATCTTTTTTGTACAGTTCTTCTGTGTATACTTGCCACCTCTTCTTAATATCTTCTGCTTTTGTTAGGTCCATACCATTTCTGTCCTTTATCGAGCCCAACTTTGCATGAAATGTTCCCTTGGTATCTCTGATTTTCTTGAAGAGATCTCTAGTCTTTCCCATTCTGTTGTTTTCCTCTATTTCTTTGCATTGATTGGGGAGGAAGGCTTTCTTATCTCTTCTTGCTATTCTTTGGAACTCTGCATTCAGATGCTTATAGCTTTCCTTTTCTCCTTTGCTTTTCACTTCTCTTCTTTTAAAACTATTTGTAAGGCCTCCCCGGACAGCCATTTTGCTTTTTTTGCATTTCTTTTCCATGGGGATGGTCTTGATCCCTGTCTCCTATACAATGTCTTGAACCACATTCCATAGTTCATCAGACACTCTATCTCTCAGATCTAGGCCCTTATATCTATTTCTCACTTCCACTGTATAATCACAAGGGGTTTGATTTAGGTCATACCTGAATAGTCTAGTGGTTTTCCCTACTTTCTTCAATTTCAGTCTGAATTTGGTAATAAGGAGTTCATGATCTGAGCACAGTCAGCTCCTGGTCTTATTTTTGCTGACTGTATACAGCTTCTCCATCTTTGGCTGCAAAGAATATAATCAATCTGATTTCAGTGTTGACCATCTGTTGACCATCTATGCATGTTGACCATGTATAGAGTCTTCTCTTGTGTTGTTGGAAGAGGGTGTTTGCTATGACCAGTGCATTTTCTTGGCAAAACTCTATTAGTCTTTGCCCTGCTTCATTTCGTATTCCAAGGCCAAATTTGCCTGTTACTCCAGGTGTTTCTTGACTTCCTACTTTTGCATTCCAGTCCCCTATAATGAAAAGGACATCTCTTTTGGGTGTTAGTTCTAAAAGGTCTTGTAGGTCTTCATAGAACCATTCAACTTCAGCTTCTTCAGCATTACTGGTTGGGGCATAGACTTGGATTACTGTGATACTGAATGGTTTGCCTTGGAAACGAACAGAGATCATTCTGTCATTTTTGAAATTGCATCCACGTACTGCATTTTGGACTCTTTTGTTGACCATGATGGCTACTCCATTTCTTCTGAGGGATTCCTGCCCGCAGTAGTAGATATAATGGTCATCTGAGTTAGATTCACCCATTCCAGTCCATTTCAGTTCGCTGATTCCTAGAATGTCGACATTCACTCTTGCCATCCCTTGTTTGACCACTGACATTCCAGGTTCCTATGCAATATTGCTCTTTACAGCATCGGACCTTGCTTCTATCACCAGTCACATCCACAGCTGGGTATTGCTTTTGCTTTGACTCCATCCCTTCATTCTTTCTGGAGTTATTTCTCCACTGATCTCCAGTAGCATATTGGGCCCCTACTGACCTGGGGAGTTCCTCTTGCAGTATCCTATCATTTTGCCTTTTCATACTGTTCATGGGGTTCTCAAGGCAAGAATACTGAAGTGGTTTGCCATTGCCTTCTCCAGTGGACCACATTCTGTCAGATCGCTCCACCATGACCCGCCCATCTTGGGTTGCTCCAAGGGCATGGCTATGTTTCATTGAGTTAGACAAGGCTGTGGTCCTAGTGTGATTAGATTGACTACTTTTATGTGAGTATGGTTTCAATCTGTCTGCCCTCTGATGCCTTCTTGCAACACCTACCATCTTACTTGGGTTTCTCTTACCTTGGGCATGGAGTATCTCTTCAAGGCCGCTCCAGCAAAGTGCAGCTGCTGCTCCTTACCTTGGATGAGGGGTATCTCCTCACCGCCACCCTTCCTGACCTCCAACGTGGGATAGCTCCTCTAGGCCCTCCTGCGCCTGAATGGGTAGCTTATCCCTTTTCCAGCCTATCTTCCAGACCCAGGAATAGAACCAGGGTCTCCTGTTTTGCAGGCAGATTCTTTACCTCTTTTAGCTTCTGCTAAAAGAAGCACTAGAAGCACAGCATTCTTTGCACTAGATCACATCACTACAGTCTTATAAGCGAGCATCTTCAAATCTCTCTCTGCTTCACATTCACATCACTTTCTTACATGTGTGTGCCTGTGAAATCTCTCTCTACCCCCCTTTTATAATGATATTTCTGTTTGATAGAACTTAGGACTCATATGGACAATCCAGAATAGTCACTGAAGGTTGAAATCCTTTACTTGATCATGTCTGCCATACTTTGACAAATTGGTAGTGTTCACATATTTCAGAGGATAAGGACAGGGGGACAGTTTTCTTGCCTGGAGAATCCCATGGAGAGGAGCCTAGTGATCTACAGTCCATGAGGTCACAAAGAGTCAGACAATGACTGAGTGAACAGTGCACTTTAAAAAATAATAGCACCAAGCTTTTTCTTTCTGGTTCATTGCTGTTCCCCCGGATCTGACATTAATCTATGTCCTCCAACTGGAGCTAGTTGATTGACTAGTGAGGGAATGAAACACTCACCCACACCTGGCCTTGACTGACAAAAGTTTCTCAACTTGGAGTTGCTGTAAGGTATCTGTGTACTTAGGACAATTATAACACTACTTATTTATATGTCCATTAAAGTACAGGTTAATGTCATAAATAATTCTGTTCAGTGCAAAAGAGCATAAAGATGTGGCTCATAGAGAACAATTTTTCACATGAAAAAATGAATTGTCAAAATTAGTATAAGTTTTCATTTTTAAATGGAAAAAGAATAGTAACTATTTAGACTGATTATTAATGGAAAAAAAAAAGTCTTCACTCTAATTAAACTCTGAGAAGTTACGTGTTTTTTCACCAAATACTTCAGCAAGAAACATGTTGAAAAAAATGAACTAAGGGAAACGAGGAGTGGAAATGAGAATTTACTCCTCAAACATGGCTGGCAACCTGCATCATTTAATGTCATCAGAGTGCGTTATAATCTGCAGGGCTGTTAACTAATTTGAACATTTTACACTAGCCTTTTAAACTGAGCATTTTAAAAACACATTTCAGTGACTGATTTCAGACACATCACTTACATTTTAGCTTCCTAATCAGCATTAGAGCATATACTATACTAAGGTATTGAGTTGGCCAAAAAATTTGTTGAGGTTTTTCTGTAAGATGTTATGGAAAAACTTGAGTGAACTTTTCTGGCCAACTCAATACTTGGAAAATTCATTCTATACACTTATGTTCCAGAAGCCAAAAAAAAAAAATGGAATAAAGAACAAAAAAATGTAGGGCTTTAAGCTATTGAAAGAAATTCAAAGATATTATTTTAAATGAGCATCTTCAAGAATGTTTTTGTTTACAAGACTAATATTCCACTGAAATTACTAGGAGGCAAATTTATCTGAATGTCAAATGATGAAGACTGAAGGTACATTAAGAGCTTTCCACGAAGTTACTAACTACAGCTGTAAGTGAATTTGGACCTAATTAAACTTAAAAGCTTCTGCACATCAAAGGAAACTATTAGCAAGGTGAAAAGACAGCCTTCAGAATGGGAGAAGATAATAGCAAATGAAGCAACTGACAAACAACTAATCTCGAGAATATACAAACAACTCCTACAGCTCAACTCCAGAAAAATAAATGACCCAATCAAAAAATGGGCCAAAGAACTAAATAGACATTTCTCCAAAGAAGACATACAGATGGCTAACAAACACATGAAAAGATGCTCAACATCACTCATTATCAGAGAAATGCAAATCAAAACCACTATGAGGTACCATTTCACACCAGTCAGAATGGCTGTGATCCAAAAGTCTACAAGTAATAAATGCTGGAGAGGGTGTGGAGAAAAGGGAACCCTCTTACACTGTTGGTGGGAATGCAAACTAGTTCAGCCACTATGGAGAACAGTGTGGAGATTCCTTAAAAAACTGGAAATAGAACTGCCTTATGATCCAGCAATCCCACTGCTGGGCATACACACTGAGGAAACCAGAAGGGAAAGAGACACGTGTACCCCAGTGTTCATCGCAGCACTGTTTATAATAGCCAGGACATGGAAGCAACCTAGATGTCCATCAGCAGATGAATGGATAAGAAAGCAGTGGTACATATACACAATGGAGTATTATTCAGCCATTAAAAAGAATACATTTGAATCAGTTCTAATGAGATGGATGAAACTGGAGCCTATTATACAGAGTGAAGTAAGCCAGAAAGAAAAACACCAATACAGTATACTAATGCATATATATGGAATTTAGAAAGATGGTAACAATAACCCTGTGTACGAGACAGCAAAAGAGACACTGATGTATAGAACAGTCTTATGGACTCTGTGAGAGAGGGAGAGGGTGGGAAGATTTGGGAGGATGGCATTGAAACATGTAAAATATCATGTATGAAATGAGTTGCCAGTCCAGGTTCGATGCACGATACTGGATGCTTGGGGCTGGTGCACTGGGGCGACCCAGAGGGATGGAATGGGGAGGGAGGAGGGAGGAGGGTTCAGGATGGGGAACACATGTATACCTGTGGCAGATTCATTTTGATATTTGGCAAAACTAATACAGTTATGTAAAGTTTAAAAATAAAATAAAATTAAAAAAAATATGAGTATAGATTTTCATTAGTAAAGTTGAAAAGAAAACAATACAAGGTAAATAAGTCCCATTTATAGAGAACCACATAACTATAAAATTAGTGTATCAGATGGTCAAGTGATAACATATAAGGGCAGATTGCATTGAGAAATATTTGTACTGAGGAGCCAAATTTTCCCCAGTTTTGTCATTATTACTCTAGACCCTTACTAGTCATTTGGATTCCACTTTCTTATTGCCATGCTTAGTTTAGTCTTTTCAATCATATATCTTTTGCACTACCAGAAAAAAAAAGAAAAACACCTCACTTCATAAGGCAGCTATTCACTGGGCTCTGTCACCACAGTTCCACAGACCTAATTGAGTATGACACCTTTTTCTGCTTGAAAGAAACTGCCTGCTCTCAGCATGATTTCTCTCCTTGTAAATTTGTCATCATGGTTTTTGTCTGTCACTTTCAGGAAAGATGCCCTACCTTAACAGAGACCAAGCCAGAAAGTCTTTTTAAGAATACAAAGATCTGCAGCCTCTCGTGAAATGTGGGAAACCTAGCCTAAGTATATCAAAACACAGTTCCTTCAGGTAGACTATATACTGCTGCTGCTGCTGTTAAGTTGCTTCAGTCGTGTCCAACTCTGTGCAACCCCAGAGATGGCAGCCCACCAGGCTTCCCCGTCCCTGGGATTCTCCAGGCAAGAACACTGGAGTGGGTTGCCAATGCCTTCTCTGAAGACTATATACATTAACATACTATTAGGAGAGCTCACAGTTGGTGTTGTTCAATCTCTAAGTCATGTCCGACTCTGCTCATGGACTTTAGCACTCCAGGCTTCCCTGTCCTTCACTATCTCCCAGAGTTTGCTCAAACTCATGTCCATTGAGGCAGAGATGCTATCTAACCATTTCATCCTCTGTCACTCCCTTCTCCTTTTGCCTTCAATTCTTCCCAGCATCAGGGTCTTTTCCAATGAGTCAGCTCTTTTCATCAGGTGACCAGAGTAATGGAAATTCAGCTCCAGCATCAGTCCTTCCAATGAATATTCAGGGTTTGATTTCCCTTAGGATTGACTGGTTTGATTTCTTTGCTGTCCAAGGGACTTTTGTGAGTCTTCTCCAGCACCACCATTTGAAAGGATTAGTTCACAATATTATATGAAAATATTCCATACAGTACAGTAGATCAATGGTTCTTGAAATGCATTTCCAAAACAGATGTGTCATCCTCAGCATCTTCAGGGAGCTTGTTAGAAATAGAAAATACTGAACCACCACCAAGACAAACTGAATCAAAACTTCTGGGCAGAGGACCCAAGAATTGGTACATAATAAACTCTCCAGGTGATTCTGATTCATGAACACGTTTTGAGCAATAAAAGAAAATAACTGGGATAATAGAAAACACACAAATTCTAGAATGAGATGCATTTGGTTGGTCAAAACATAAATGAACTTTTTGGCCAGCCCAATACTACATTTTGAATACTTGTTTTCTTAGAGAAAGCAGTTGATTATAATTATTTAATGTCGTGGTCTCTTTGTGTCTAGCCAACAATATGGAAATTGTATTTCTACCAATTCTCTACTGTGAGAGCTCAAGCAAGATACTTAACATGCTAGTTCTAATTTTTGCCCTCTGAAATGGAATAATAATGGCAGCTTTAAATTGTTGTTTAGTAAGGACTTAATATATGCTAGCTATCTGCTGCACTTATTAATCTTATATATTCTCTTTGGCAAAATGTTTAAGCTTCTGAGTACCAGTCTCCTGAAGCTGAAACTCCAATGCTTTGGCCACCTCATGAGAAGAGTTGACTCATTGGAAATGACCCTAAAGCTGGGAAGGATTGAGGGCAGGGGGAGAAGGGGACGACGGAGGATGAGATGGTTGGATGGCATCACCGACTCAATGGAAATGGGTTTGGGTAGACTCCAGGAGTTGGTGATGGACAGGGAGGCCTGGCATGCTGCGATTCATGAGGTTGCAAAGAGTCAGACAGGACTGAGTGACTGAACTGAACTGAACCAAAAAAAAAAAAAAAAAAAAGGAAAAAAAAATGCTTGCTTTGGAAGAACTACTGTACAAGTCAAATGTGAAAATGGTGAAAATGTATGTTACAGTATTCAAGACTGGCACAGGGTATGTAACATAAACAATTCATGAACAATTTTATTTGTTTGAAATTCCAGTCTTTTAACTTGTTTTCATCTTTTGAATGCCTTCATTGCTAAACATAAATTTCAGCACTTTCTTTACTTTCCTTCTTTCTTACAGTTAATTTCTAACAAGGGGTTAGTCTCTGAAATTTATAAACAGCTCATTCATGCTGCATGCATATAAACATACAAAAACAAACAGAGCTCTTCTGCCTTGGATTATAGATAGATAGATGGATAGATCCTCATTGCTTTATTAAATATTTATTAAATTTATTAAATATAAATTTCTCACTGAAGCCTTTCCTGACCACCTATCTAAAACTGTACCATCCCTGATACTTCTGTTCTCTGACTTTATTTCCTCCTTCCCACCAATCATTATTATCATGCCATGTATTTTCCCTGATTGGGTTGTCCATTGCCTGTCTCTTAAACCAGAACATAAGCTCCACGTGGGTAGGGATTGGTGTCTGTTTGCTCACTGTTGTGTCCACGATGACTTGAACGGTGTCTGATACATGACAAGTGCTCAGTCGATTTTCACTGAATATAAGAATGAATGAGGGAGTGAATATTTGAATAGTATACAGATCCTTAAAGGACTAATAAAATTGCAGTATTTATTATGAAACCCTTCAGTAGAATACACATTTTAGCAAAATAAATATAATGAAAAGAACACTTAATAAAGCCAAAGATCACTGATAATCCTATATAATTTCCCAAATTGTGGAAGACTATTCTGGTTCTAAATTATTTTAATTAATGCATGTTATACTGAAAGAGACAGATAAAATTTAATAGATATCCTTCAGGAAATGGTAACTCAGGCCAATTTTCAGGAGTGATTCAATTTCTAGTTTTAAATGAAGTTACTCTGTCATTTAAATTTTGTTAGCTCCCTAGTTGAATTTCTTTAATAGTTCATCAGGGAATCACAATAGCTGTATAATGCTGGTTTCTTACTTCAGTATTTGCAAGGAGAAAAATTAAATGAAAATCAACCGAACAAACAAAGCTGTGGAGCCTGAATGTAACAATTTTTTGCTCTTCAAAACTCCCACTGTTGATAAAGACTCAGGTACATGCTAAAATTGTTTCTTAATCTCCTGAAGTTTTATCAATCTCCTAAACATTCTTTTTTCAGGTGCAAGGAAGGAGCTGGACACTTTCCAATTACCATGATAACCATTTATTAAAATATTTCTAGGTACCATTAAATCCAGTGTAACTATTTTAAAGAAGAGGAACACAAATTTCAGAAAGGAATGTGATTAATAAATAGTGGACAGATTTATCTTCATTCTCAATTCAGTGTTATTTTTATTA
The DNA here is from genome assembly GCF_019923935.1 of Bubalus bubalis. Classification (NCBI taxonomy): domain Eukaryota; kingdom Metazoa; phylum Chordata; class Mammalia; order Artiodactyla; family Bovidae; genus Bubalus; species Bubalus bubalis. Next base: position 72,124,796 of record NC_059161.1, read on the forward strand.
TACAATAGCAGATCTTATAAAGCTTTATTAAAGCAATCAAAACCTTAAAATCCTAATTCTAATTTAAAATATGGTTAAACAATAAGGTATGAAAAATTTATTTTGTCTATTTCAAATATTTGATTTTACTTTATTTTTTATTTTTTTTTTTCCTTTTTTTTAAATTTTATTTTTAAACTTTACATAACTGTATTAGTTTTGCCAAATATCAAAATGAATCCGCCACAGGTATACATGTGTTCCCCATCCTGAACCCTCCTCCCTCCTCCCTCCCCATACCCTCCCTCTGGGTTGTCCCAGTGCACTAGCCCCAAGCATCCAGTATCGTACATCGAACCTGGACTGGCATCTCGTTTCATACGTGATATTTTACATGTTTCAATGCCATTCTCCCAAATCTTCCCACCCTCTCCCTCTCCCACAGAGTCCATAAGACTGTTCTATACATCAGTGTCTATTTTGCTGTCTCGTACACAGGGTTATTGTTACCATCTTTCTAAATTCCATATATATGCGTTAGTATACTGTATTGGTGTTTTTCCTTCTGGCTTACTTCACTCTGTATAATAGGCTCCAGTTTCATCCACCTCATTAGAACTGATTCAAATGTATTCTTTTTAATGGCTGAGTAATACTCCGTTGTGTATATGTACCATAGCTTTCTTATCCATTCATCTGCTGATGGACATCTAGGTTGCTTCCATGTCCTGGCTATTATTAACAGTGCTGCGATGAACATTGGGGTACACATGTCTCTTTCCCTTCTGGTTTCCTCAGTGTGTATGCCCAGCAGTGGGATTGCTGGATCATAAGGCAGTTCTATTTCCAGTTTTTTAAGGAATCTCCACACTGTTCTCCATAGTGGCTGATTTTACTTTAAAATCTATAAGTATCAATTTATTTGCTGAATATTTGACATAGAACTGAAGATTTTGAATATGGATTTAAAGATAGTGAGTGTTCCCTTCTGTAAATGACAAAGTTCCAATTTGGACTTCTTTAAATTCAGGTGATAATTTCAAAATTCTCAGGAAGTAAACCTGAAGCAAAAATTATTGTAACTAGATCATCCCCATCACTACTTTATAGAAGTCTTATTGTGATTTACTAAGAAAAAGGATACTTTTAGCAACTCATTTTTGCCTTTTCTACAGCTTTCAAGGAAGGATCGTTAAACCACTTTTCTTCCTTTTCATACTCATGTCTGATTTGTTAAAAAAAATATATTGTCACAACAATGACATTCAATGAGCATTAATAAACTTAACAAATCTAAAGGACCACGCTCTCAGATTCAGGATGAAGTGTGTCAGCATATTAAGGAGTGGCCTCCTGGTCATTAATAATTAGCACCAGATGAAAACACCTAAAGGTTTATTTTACAGTGGACATTGTTGTCTAATGATCCAGTGACTCAAATGGATTTTAGTAAGGAGTCTTCCACAGTACTGACTAAAAATACTATATTGGTGTTTATCTCAGCCATTGAGGATATACATTAATTATAAGATTCTAGGAGTGCCCACATGTGTTTAGAGTATGCATTATATTGACCCATTGTACAAGGAGGCAGAGACGATATCACTGCAGTAGTGATATGAGAGACCTGACTTTCACATGCGATCGTAGAGAGCTACCTCACCTCTATTGCAATGCTGACTTTTAGTTAATATATTTTTATTTATTACTTTTTGATACACTCTCAAAAGAGCTTATTTTCAATCTCTTGAATTGCTCATTTTGATGCAAGGTGGACTATTTACTATATATGTGTATATATATATATGTGTGTATATACATATGTATGTGTGTATATATACACACTTGTATCAATGGTTCAGTTTTCCCATTAAATCAATTTTCCCAATTTTCAAATTAACCACTACACAAATCTGACACATTGAAGCTTATGTGTATCTGTTGATTATCCTCCCATGGTAAACTCTAAAGAACATTGAAGAAGCAGCAATAAGAAGGCAGAAATAAGAAAGAGAGGTGGTGATGAAGGACATAGAAGCAGTGAATATTAAAGGTCATAGTCTCTCATTGATATTTTCTTAATTAAAATTCTGTTATGATACATATAATATAAATACATGTATATACACATATATGTATCTGCAACTGTATAAATGTGCATATCTGAATAATGATGGAATTTAAATACATAGTACTTTATTATAGGTTATGTTACTTCCAGTGAACACATCCTTGAAATGAATAAATGAGTCTAATTTTCTGTTTACTCTTATTATGAAGGACACACACTATTTTAAGAAGCTTACAAAGATTTAAATTTATATTTTAATCCTATTAAGTGTTTTATCATAGAATTGATGTTGGTTTTGAATTGCTTTTTTTTCAAATTCAGGAAATATTTTTTTTTTTTTTGGAAAGCTTTATTTCTGGAATTCATTACAATGATAAACTCTAACAGTAATGCTATAAATACCATAATAGCTATATTTCTTCCAAGAACAGTTGAAGATATTATTTATGATGAAAACATGAACTCACCTCAAAAAATCAATTTCTGTGGTAACATAAAAGCATAGGATATGACTTTAATAACTAATGATAGTGTTCCTTGTGAAGACTAAGAGACACCAACCATGGTAAAGATTTCTAACTAAACCATGTGATGAACTGGCACAAGCTACTGCTTCTACAAATAGAATTGCTTTTAGAAAAGTTCATTGAAAAGATAAATTATCTCCTTCTTTCCCCTAAACACCACTATTATTCTCGGAATAATGTTTCCCTCCTTTTGCAAAATTATACCCAATAATTAAACATTATTAGAACATAAGTGTCAGTTTTGTGAAACTTTGCTTTGCATTCCAGAAGTATTCAACCCAGAACTGATGAGAAGAAACATAGTTCTCAGTGAATGACATATTCTCTACAACATTAGGCCAAAATTATGTTTAGAGAACAAAATAATTTTGCTTCTATAAGCACTGACAGAGCCAAGAATATTGAAACAATTCATGGGCAGTGTGCTACTGACTGCTGTCCATTCTGTCAAGTTATTCTGTGTTCTTTCTTGCTAAGCTTCTTTTTATGTTTCCTTGATTTCTCTAACTGAAAGTGGAAAAGCTCACCAGTGTTTATGTAAAATGCACTATTTGCTTGGATAAAATGGTTGTACCAAAGAAAAAAGTATATCTTAAACATGAACTCTAAAAGTGGACAATGTGGGAGCCCCCTGGCAGTACAGCAGTTAAGACTTCACTTTTCGATGCAGGTGGTGACAGTTCAGTCCCTGGTCAAGGAGCTAAGATATTGCATGCCTCGTGGCCTAAAAAATAAATAAATAAATAAACAACAGGAGCAACATTGTAATACATTCAATAAAGACATTTAAAAAATGGTCTGTGGTGGATTCATTTTAATATTTGGCAAAACTGATACAATTATGTAAAGTTTAAAAATAAAATAAAATTTAAAAAAAAAGTTAATATAAAAATTAAAAAAAAATAAAATAAAAAATAAAAAATGGTCTTCATCAATAAAAACTAAAAAAAATAGATAATGCAACAAATTCTTTTAAATAATAATGTCACCAACTGAACTCCATAAGAATTAGTCATTAAAAGACTATTTTAGAAACCTCTTTCAAGATTCCTGGAAAGACAAAAAAAGTTACTGACTGATCACATATTAAGAAAACATAAAAATGTGATTTTGAAACCTAATTTAAAAGATGACATCCAAGTTTCTTTGAGACTGCATTATGAAATGTGGCCAGCATAAGCTTATAGAGAGGATCAATCTCAGGTTTTCCTGGTGGCTCACACAGTAATCAATCTGACTGCAGTGTAGGAGACCTGGGTTTAACTCCTAAGTCGGGAAGAGCCCCTGGAGAAGTGTATGACAACCCACTACAGTATTCTTGCTTGGAGAAATCCATGGACAGACAAACCTAGCCAGCTATGTATAGTCCTTAGGGTTGCAAAGAGACATGACTGAGCAACTAACACTTTTCACTCTTAGGTTATATGGCTAATGTTTTAAGTCTAATATAACATTCTTATGTGTTTATTGTTACTTGATACCCTAGTTTGAGCTGTTATAGAAAGCCATAGACTCAGTTACTGAAACAACGGAAATTTATTCTTACAGTTTGAAGGCTGGGAAATCTGAGATCAAGGTGCCAGCATGGTCAGAATCTGGTGAGGCCTCTCTTCCTGGTTTGCAGACGGCTGTCTTTTGGCTGTGTCCTCACATGGTGGAGCACACAGAGAGACTTATTTTCTTCTTCTGTTTTTGCAGATGCATTGATCCCACCATGAGGATCTAATAATTTAATCCATTCCTAACTGAGGGGGACACACATTTGGTCCAGAGCACTTAAGGTCCACATTGAGGGCCAACTTAAAAACACATGAACTCTGATTTAGTACTTTTATCACAATATAATTCTTCTCAGAACTGTATATTTTTTACACATGGGCTAAGTCAATCAGTTGTTTCCAACTCTTTGCAGTCCCATGGACTGCAGCCTGACTGGCTCCTCTGTCCATGGGATTTCCCAGGCAAGAATACTCCAGGAGTGGAGCCTACACCTTAACTTGACTCAACATGGGAAAACTCACCTGACCCAGACATGGACAGGCTTGACAGATTGACAGTGCTTTTTTGGGTCCATGGGTGGTGGTGCAGGGTTGTTCTTAGTTGGTGGAGTGCTTTTTTATATAAAAATATATAAATTTTATATATTTTGTCTGTGCTAATTCATACACACACAGGCATGCCATGTATTGAATGTCAGTTCAGTTCAGTACAGGTCAGTCACTCAGCTGTGTCCAACTCGCTGTGACCCCATGGACTGAAGCACACCAGGCTTCCCTGTCCATCACCAACTCCTGGAGCTTGTTCACACTCATGTCCATCAAGTCAGTGATGCCATCCAACCATCTCATCCTCTGTCATCCTCTTGCCTTCAATCTTTCCCAGAATCAGGGTCTTTTCCATCAGGTCAATCTTTGCATCAGGTGACCAAAATATTGGAGTTTCAGCTTCAGCATTAGTCCTTCCAGTGAATATTCAGGAATGATTTCCTTTAGGATTGACAGCTTTGATCTCTTTGCAGTCCAAGGGATTCTCAAGAGTCTTCTCCAACACCACAGTTCAAAAGCATCAATTCTTCGGTGTTCAGCTTTCTTTATGGTCCAACTTTCACATCCATACATGACTATTGGAGAAACCATAGTTTGACTAGATGGACCTTTGTTGGCAAAGTAATGTCGCTGCTTTTTAATATGCTCTCTCTTTTATAGCTTTTCTTCCAAGGAGCAAGCATCTTTTGATTTCATGGTTGCAGTCACCATCTGCAGTGATTTTTAAACCCAAGAAAATAAAGTCTGTCACTGTTTCCATTGTTTCCCCATCTATTTGCCATGAAGTGATGGGACTGGAAGCTATGATCTTTTTTTTTTTTTGAATGTCAGTGTCCCCTCAGAATTTCTATGTTGACACTCTATATCTCAAATGTGATATTTGGAGGTCTTGCCTTTGAGAAACAATTATGATAGAATGAAAATATATTTCAAGTTCATGCTCACAATTCACTGCTTCGTCCTCTGCCAAATAATTCTTGTTTAAATAATTTATGAATCAAATAAAATTATTGTGAAATCAATGTATTTTACATTCTAAGATATACATTTTCTATTTTCACATTTTTTGATATTATGAAATATTTTAAAATCAAAGTCAGAAACATGTGCCAGCCACCTGAGGGCTAGACCATGATGCATTTTGCACTGTTCATGCAGGTTTAAATTTAGCCAAGCCTAAAAGTGATATGAATGTCACTTCACTTGCATTTTTGCATTTGTGTTTCCTCTCTTGCTTGAACATCAGGCAATTCAAGTAAAAAAAGAGAAAAATTGCTAAATCCTAGAATGGATAATGACATACTCAAAATGTCAGAGGTTGCTGCAGCTGAGATGTGCCTTGTGGATTTTTACTAGGGCTCCAGGTATCTGCAAAATGCTTCCAGCTAGCTAGAATGTATTTAATTTCTAATAATACATGAATCCGATGGAGGTGTGGAAAGGGGGGGTGATACAGTTTAACCATTAAAAGTGTCATAGGAAGCCCTGGTATTCTATAAATTAATACTATCTGTTCTACATGTCAAAAATAAGATCTGCCCCACATGTTGAGCATTCCCTCCCTAAAAGGTCACATGTTACAGCAATAGTTTCATAATTGTGTTGGTCATGAGTAAGTTGAAGAAAACTTTAGACTGTGGGCTGAAAAGGTATTAGCTAAAACCCTAGCTTTTGCCCAGAACTTATTGTGCTCTTACTGTGCCCCAAATACTATTTTCAGTATATCACTACGTGCAGGTAAGTGAAAGTTGCTCAGTTGTGTCCACCTCATTGCGACCTCATGGACCATACACTCCATGGATTTCTGCAGCCCAGAATACTGAAATGGGTAGCCTTTTCCTTCTCCAGGGGATCTTCCTAACCAAGGGATCAAAGCCAGGTCTCCTGCATTGCAGGCGGATTCTTTACCAGCTAAGCTACCAGGGAAGCCTCTGACATATTTCAGGTTTGATCCCAGGCCATTGCAAAAAATCCAATATTGCAATAAAGCAGTCTCATCTATTTTTTTTTTATTTCTCAGTGCATATGAAAGTCATGTTTATACTATACTACTATAGTCTATCAAGTGTGCAATACCATTATGTATAAACAATGTATATGTTGTTCAGTCACTTAGTCGTGTCTGACTCTTGTGACCCCATGTACTGTAGCTCACCAGGCTCCTCTGTTCATGGGATTCTCCAGGCAAGAATACAGGAGTGAGTTGACATTTCTGTCTCCAGGGAATCTTCCTGACCCAAGGACTGAACTCAAGGCTCGTGCATTGGTAGGTGAGTTCTTTAGCACTGAGCCACCAGGGAAGCAAATAGCATATATACCTTAAATTTAAAAATATTTTATTGCTAAAAAAACGCTAACTGTAATCTGAGCCTGCAGTGAATGGTAATCTTTTTGCAACAGTAATATCAAAGATTATAGAGCACAGATAATACTTTAAAATTTTGAAATGTTGCACAAGTTATCAAAATGTGATTCAGATACAAAGCGAGCAACTGCTACTGGAAAAACAGCACTCATAGATTTGCTGGACTCAGAGTTGGCACAAACCTCAATTTGCAAAATGCAATATCTATGAAGCACAGTAAAGCAAAATATGATAAAAGGTATGTTTATAAATACTTTCATTTTTTACAACAACTCTATAAGTTAAATACTATTATTTACCCCAGATTACAGATGAAGAAATTAATGTACAAAGGTTAAGAAAACTTCCAGATTAGTATGAAGACAAAAATCAGACAGAGCACCTGCTTACAGAGTGCACATGTTCTTAACCACTATGTTTTCCTCTCCATTTTGTTAGGAAGAAAGTGTGTTCTTATACTGATTGTGAGTTTCTTTGTCTAACTACCTTCCATGGGAGGGTTTCCTTCTTTTATGGTAAAACCAATACAATATTGTAAAGTAAAATAATAATAATAATAATAAAATTGATCCTATGTCCCTGCCAATATTTTAGCTTTCCCAGAATCTTTCATGTCCTCCATATGATCAAGCTTGAATAAATATGTACATTTTTAGTGTTCATTTTAATTTAAAGTCATGTAGAACCTGAATTGGAGAAGGAAATGGCAACACATTCCAGTATTCTTGCCTACAGAAGCCCGTGGACAGAGCCTGGTGGGCTGCTGTCCATAGGGCCGCACAGAATCAGACACGACTGAAGCAAGTTAGCATGCATGCATGCATTGGAGAAGGACATAGCAACCCACTCCAGTATTCTTGCCTGGAAGACCTCAGGGACAGAGGAGACTGGTGGGCTGCCATCTATGGGGTCTCACAGAGTCGGACATGACTGAAGCGACTTAGCAGCAGCAGCAGCAGAGCCTCAATATGTAGCCCTAATCATTTCTGACAGTAGCATCCCCTGCTCATCCAAGTAACAAGTCTAGCAATTTGCAATAATTAAGCTAACATAGTACACATATTTTGACATAACCACCCTGCCAGTAAGTATCCCTTGAATTGATCTGGGACTTGCCATGAACAGAGACATTCAAAGTATTATAGACATAGGGGAGTTCAACATACATCTAATGCTGGACTTACTCAAATGTGTAAAGAACTGGGAGAGTGAAAGTCAAGGTGGGCAATATTCACTGATGACTTCATTATGAAATAGTGAATCAACTTCCCAAAATTTGTTGGGAAAATCCCACTACCACCTTAATAGTTGTCAGAAAAATAGTGCTTACAAAGAAGACCAAGAAACCTCTGTGCAACATCTGTGACTTCTCAAAAACAATCGCTTTTCCTCTTCCCAACTTTCAAATAGTTTTTGAGTTACTCTCAATGGCAAACTCTAATCTGGAACCATAGAATGAAGGGAAACCTGGCAAACAAGATTTCTGGGCTCTTCTTTTCAGTGCAGAGGAAATGTTCAAAGTGAGTGACTAAAATAGAAAGTTGACAACTGACAATACAGCACACCCCTTTCCTGCAAACTGCCTGATTATTGTACACAATGATTTGGTGTTACAAGAGTGAGATTTGAAAGAGGGAAGAAACATTGTGACTAAGGAAATGATAGAGTTGTGCAGAGAAGGAAATGGTGGTCATTAAAGCCCTTGAATGATTTAATACCCATGGAAAATCATTCCAACAAAACTTCTCTGTATAACTGCTTGATGATTTCATGTACAATAACATGTCTTAAATTACAGCAGTAGTTGCTGTTCTGAAGGACATATAAGATTTCTCATTAACTGAAAATTACTCTTGGAATACTTTGGAGGACAAACTGGGTTCCTCCAAAGTAATTACACTGAGATTTCAGAGATCTTAAATATCTTCACAAATTTATTCCCTCTCAGTGTTTCAAAATCTTTCTTATTTGTGTTCTTTATTCTGAAAATTATTACCTTGGTTTGTTAATTTGCTTATATGTTTATTCCCCATCCATTTTATTTTCCTGAAGTTTTTTTTTTTTTCTTTTTTCTGATAGATCTATGTCTTTTTTTTTTTTTTAGTTGTCTTTTTTTTCTTTTTTTCTTTTTAATTTTATTTTTAAACTTTACATAATTGTATAGGGTTCAGGATGGGGAACACATGTATACCTGTGGCGGATTCATTTTGATATTTGGCAAAACTAATACAAAGATCTATGTCTTTTCTCATTAAAGATTAATCTGTTTATCAAACAGATGCATCCTTTCACACAGAACACTGATCACTCTTGGAAAATCAAATCTATTATTTTGAAATTGTTTCACCAAAATTTCATAGTTCTCCAAATTCATGCTCTGCTTTATGGCTCACTTCTTGTCCAGTTATGTGTCCCTGAAATTTCTGTTTCTTATTGTCCTCTTTGACAAGTCCATATTTCCTTCTCTTTTCTCAAATCCCTTATCGTAGATTTAGGGCATCTGTGAATGAATCCCATCCCCGCCAAAACAAAAACTGACCTCATCACAATTATCTAAAATGGTCATTTAAGGCTCTGGAAATTGGCCAAAGAGCATATAACAAGTGCAAAGCATTTACTTAACAAAATATACAGGTACTTGGTAAGAACAGTGAGAGGCTGTGACCTTTGTGACAAGGGCAGCATCTATTTCCCCTGATGTCCTGTTACAGAGATCTATTCTGGTCAGATAGGGCAAAACCAAGGACTGGTGGACCCCACCCTTTGCAGGTCTGTATTGTGAGAGGTATTCAAAATGGACTCAGCTTGAGTGCCACTCATATCTGTTAACTCCCCTTCATGAAGAACCTAGTTTAGATGGGCAAGTAGAAGCAAATCAGCAACTCCCATGTGGGTTACTAGTGTTTAGGGGCAGCTAACATCTCTGTTACAGAAAATGTAGATGGACAGACCCTACACTGTTCACCTGAAACTACCACAACATTGTTAATCGGCTATACCCTACCCCAATACAAAATAAAATGTTTAATGTTTGAAAAGAAAATTAAAAAAAAGAAAAAGAAAAAAAATGTAGATGGAAAGAAATTTAAAAGGGAAAGAGATAGTTAAAGAAGAGTCTGATAAAATCATATCCATCCTAGTATCTGGAAGACTATTTTCATGTCTAAATATGAACCCTTACAAGAGTGATGGGAAAGGACACCCCTGAGGTAAAGGTGTAAAAACTAGTATACTTCCTGAACTTTGGTGGATGAAGGGATAGTTTGGGAGTTTGGAATTGACATTTAAACACTGCTATATTTATTTTTATTTTTTTTAATTTTATTTTATTAAACACTGCTATATTTAAAATGGATAACCAACAAGGTCCTACTGTATAGCACAGAGAACTCTGCTCAGCGTTTTATGGCAGCCTGGATGGGAGGGGAGTTTGGGGGAGAATGGATAACATGTATATGTATGGCTGAGTCCCTTTGCTGTTCACCTGAAGCTATCACATCATTAATCAGGTATATGCTAATATAAAAAAATGTTAAAAATAAATCAGTATTTGGAAAAGTTTAAACTCTGCCAAGTATGTGACTATAATAATTTTTCAGTATAATAATAAAAAGACAAGCCATTTTTCATGGGATGAAAAAAATAAAAGAAGAAATCATTTCACAGGTCACACACAGATCCGAAGGTAATAAATGCTTCAGACTGTATGGGTAGAGAGGGCTTGAGGTCACCTACTGACCAATAAGTGACTGATCATTAAAAAGTGTGGTCACTTTCTAACTTAATCTAACAATTAATCACCTTGGTTGCCTGGCAGTTCTGGTACACATCGATGGCCACAGGGTCTGTGAGAGCCGTGCACTGGGCAAAACTATAGGTGCTGTTTTCTCAATAGTATTTTCTCACTTCATGTCTCTGTGTCACATTTGAGGAATTCTTACAATATATCAAACTTTTAATTATTATATTTATGTGAACAGTGATCTTTAAAGTTACTGTTGCAAAAAATTGAAGCTTACTGAAGCCTCAGATGATGGCATTTTTTTTTAAACAATAAAGTACTTTAAAATATGTTATGTACATTTTAGACATACTAATGTGCACTTTATGGGGTATAGTATAAACATAACTTTCATATATACCAAGAAATAAAAATGTTCCTAAGACTTACTTTATTATAATATTCACTTTACTACAGTGACCTGGAACTGAATCCACATATCTCCAATGCATACCTTGCCAGCCCTTCTGCATCTTCCACTTACATAGTTAGACTGATCATCCAAATTTTGAAATACAATTTCTCTAAATTTTTTCACTTTAAAAAAAATTCTTACTACATTATTTTAAAACTTTTTGTTAAATATTAACTTTAGAATATTTTCAATTTCAAAGAGATTAATTTATCTCATTCTGATCACTCCTCTTCACAGCACCATCTTTCTCCCCCCACCTTTTTTTTTAGCTTGACATATCTGAAGTCTGACAAACTTAATAATTTTATTGCTCCTATCCCTGGGTACATCTTCTTCTTACTCTTGTTTTCTCCCTTTAAGTTTTGTCTGTTAATTTGTTCTTGGTCTTCTGTGTGAGTTTTCTTAATATATATTGATTATTACTTTCACTTTACTTTACATATGGACATCACCAGATGGTCGACACTGAAATCATATTGATTATATTCTTTGCAGCTGAAGATGGAGAAGCTCTATATAGTCAGCAAAAACAAGACTGGAAGCTGACTGTGGCTCAGACCATGAACACCTTATTGCCAAATGCAGACTTAAATTGAAGACAGTAGAGAAAACAACTAGACCATTCAGGTATAACCTAAATCAAATCCCTTATGACTATACAGTGGACATGAGAAATAGATTTAAGGGACTAGATCTGATAGACTGCCTGATGAACTATGGATGGAGGTTCATGACATTGTACAGGAGACAGCAATCAAGACCTACCCAAGAAAAAGAAATGCAAAAAAGCAAAATGGCTGTCTGAGGAGGCCTTATGAATAGCTGTGAAAAGAAGGGAAGCAAAAAGCAAAGGAGAAAAGGAAAAATATAAACATCTGAATGCAGAGTTCCAAAGAATAGCAAGAAGAGATAAGAAAGCCTTCCTCAGCAATCAACACAAAGAAATAGAGGAAAACAACAGAATGGGTAAGACTAGAGATCTTTTCGAGAAAATTAGAGATACCAAGGGAACATTTCATGCAAAGGTGGGCTCAATAAAGGACAGAAATGGTATGGACCTAACAGAAGCAGAAGATATTAAGAAGAGGTGGCAAGAATACACAGAAGAACTGTACAAAAAAGAGCTTCATGACCAAGATAATCACGATGGTGTGATCACTCACCTAGAGACAGATGTCCTGGAATGTGAAGTTAAGTGGGCCTTAGGAAGCATCACTATGAACAAAGCTAGTGGAGGTGATGGAATTCCAGTTGAGCTATTTCAAATCCTGAAAGATGATGCTGTGAAAGTACTGCACTTAACATGCCAGCAAATTTGGGAAACCCAGCAGTGGCCACAGGACTGGAAAATGTCAATTTTCATTCCAATCCCAAAGAAAGGCAATGGCAAAGAATGCTCAACTACCGCACAATTGCACTCATCTCACACACTAGCCAAGTAACGCTTAAAATTCTCCAAGCCAGGCTTCAGCAATATGCGAACCATGAATTTCCAGTGTTTAAGCTGGTTTTAGAAAAGGCAGAGGAACCAGAGATCAAATTACCAACATCCGCTGAATCATCAAAAAAGCAAGAGCGTTCCAACAGTTAGAACTGGACATGGAACTACAGACTGGTTCCAAATAGGAAAAGGAGTACGACAAGGCTGTATTTTGTCACCCTGCTTATTTAACTTATATGCAGAAACATCATGAGAAACACTGGGCTGGAAGAAGCACAAGCTGGAATCAAGATTTCCGGGAGAAATATCAATAACCTCAGATATGCAGATGACACCACCCTTATGGCAGAAAGTGAAGAAGAACTAAAGAGCCTTTTTGATGAAAGTGAAAGAGGAGAGTGAAAAACTTGGCTTAAAGCTCAACATTCAGAAAACTAAGATCATAGCATCTGGTCCCATCACTTCATGGGAAATAGATGCGGAAACAGTGGAAACAGTGGCTGACTTTATTTTTTTGGGTTCCAAAATCACTGCAGATGGTGACTGCAGCCATGAAATTAAAAGATGCTTACTCTTTGGAAGGAAAGTTATGACCAACCTAGACAGCATATTAAAAAGCAGAGACATTACTTTGCCAACAAAGGTCAGTCTAGTCAAGGCTATGGTTTTTCCAGCAGTCACGTATAGATGTGAGAGTTAACCTGTAAAGAAAGCTGAGCACTGAAGAATTGATGTTCTTGAAATATCGTGTTAGTAAGACTCTTGCGAGTCCCTTGGACTGCAAGGAGATCCAACCAGTCTATCCTAAAGGAGAGCAGTCCTGGGTGTTCATTGGAAGTACTGATGTTGAAGCTGAAACTCCAATACTTTGGCCACCTGATGTGGAGATCTGACTCATTGGAAAAAGCTCTAATGCTGGGAAAGATTGAGGGCCGGAGGAGAAGGGGACAACAGAGGATGAGATGGTTGAATGGCATCACTGACTCAATGGACATGGGTTTGGGTGGACTCTGGGAGTTGGTGATGGACAGGGAGGCCTGGTGTGCTGCAGTTCATGGGGTCACAAAAAGTCGGACATGACTGAGCGACTGAACTGAACTGAACTTTTGCTTTAAAAAAAAAAAAAAAAAAAAAAAAAACAGTGGGGCATTACAAAACTCTCAGCCAATCCTGCACTGCCCTGATCAAACATGAGAATTTAAAAAACCGTTTTCAACCCTTAGAGACTAATACTCGTAGAGTGAAATAAATTCTCTTCACTTCTAATTTCTCCTTTTTTGCTCATGCAAAATTAAGACATAAGTTTGTTTCCTTGACATTATTATTTTTACCAACCATGTCTTATGAGTAGTGGAAAATGTAATATAAGCTTTTTTTTTTTTTTTTTTTTTTTCTGGAGGGGGGTTCTGTGAAGAGAGAGATTTTATCCTGAAAGTAATGCTTTTATTGTTGACAACTACACACAATGATTAACACAAATAAATAAAATATAGATAAACAAAAATTACTTCCTTTTAACAACAGTTGCACTCATAAGACATATATTTGTTCTGACAGCAGCCTTAGAGAAAGTTTTAACTAAACCAAGAAATGGGATTTCAAGCAAAATATGTGGAATTTTTCTTTACTTAAAATTTTGGGGAGAGGGGAGAAATTATGACTAATTATAAAATATTTATTTAAAATTTTAGAGAAATTTGATGTAAATTTAAGGTCAGCTGAACGATTTTAGAAGTTTCTTCCAAGTAAAAGAACATTTGCTTAGAAGAAAATGGGAACTAGTTCAAACTTTTTTGAACAGCATCTACTTTTGCATGGACAAATAGTTTTACAAAGGATTTCTAAGGAGAATAAAAGCATTATTCAGTTCAGTTCAGTCGCTCAGTCGTGTCCAACTTTTTGCGACCCCATGAATCGCAGCACGCCAGGCCTCCCTGCCCATCACCAACTCCCAGCGTTCACTCAGATTCACGTCCATCGAGTCAGTGATGCCATCCAGCCATCTCATCCTCTGTCGTCCCCGTCTCCTCCTGCCCCCAATCCCTCCCAGCATCAGAGTCTTTTCCAATGAGTCAACTCTTCGCATGAGGTGGCCAAAGTACTGGAGTTTCAGCTTCAGCATCATTCCCTCCAAAGAAATCCCAGGGCTGATCTCCTTCAGAATGGACTGGTTGGATCTCCTTGCAGTCCAAGGGACTCACAAGAGTCTTCTCCAACACCACAGTTCAAAAGCATCAATTCTTCGGCGCTCAGCCTTCTTCACAGTCCAACTCTCACATCCATACATGACCACAGGAAAAACCATAGCCTTGATTAGACGAACCTTTGTTCGTAAAGTAATGTCTCTGCTTTTGAATATGCTATCTAGGTCGGTCATAACTTTCCTTCCAAGGAGTAAGCGTCTTTTAATTTCATGGCTGCAGTCACCATCTGCACTGATTTTGGAGCCCAAAAAAATAAAGTCTGACATTGTTTCCACTGTTTCACCATCTATTTCCCATGAAGTGATGGGACCGGATGCCATGATCTTTGTTTTTTGAATGTTGAGCTTTAAGCCAAGTTTTTCACTCTCCACTTTCACTTTCAGCAAGAGGCTTTTGAGTTCCTCTTCATTTTCTGCCATAAGGGTGGTGTCATCTGCATATCTGAGGTTATTGATATTTCTCCTGGCAATCTTGATTCCAGCTTGTGCTTCTTCCAGCCCAGCGTTTCTCATGATGTACTTTGCATATAAGTTAAATAAGCAGGGTGACAATATACAGGCGTGACATACTCCTTTTCCTATTTGGAACCAGTCTGTTGTTCCATGTCCATTTCTAACTATTGCTTACTGACCTACATGCAGATTTCTCAAGAGGCAGTTCAGGTGGTCTGGTTTTCCATCTCTTTCAGAATTGTCCACAGTTCATTGTGATCCACAGAGTCAAAGGCTTTGGCATAGTCAATAAAGCAGAAATACTTATTTTTCTGGAACTCTCTTGCTTTTTTCATGATCTAGCGGATGTTGGCAATTTGATCTCTGTTTGCTCTGCCTTTTCTAAAACCAGCTTGAACATCAGGAAGTTCATGGTTCACATATTGCTTAAGCCTGGCTTGGAGAATTATGAGCATTACTTTACTAGCATGTGAGATGAGTGCAATTGTGTGGTAGTTTGAGCATTCTTTGGCATTGCCTTTCTTTGGGATTGGAATGAAAACTGACATTTTCCAGTCCCGTGGCCACTGCTGAGTTTTCCAAATTTGCTGGCATACTGAGTGCAGCACTTTAAGTGCATTTTAATGTCTTTCATGTGTAATATGATGGAGCAAATTTATGATAGAAGCATAGTGGTTTTCCTTTTTGTACACTGGAAACTATGAATGAAGTTTATAATATGTGTGTGTGTGTGTGTGTGTGTGTGTGTATACATCCATAATAGGGAACTTATACCAAATCTAACTAATCTAAGATTTCTGAAAAACCTAGAGTTGCTGTATCCTTGTTTTAAGAACAGTTATTGATCCTATCTACCATTTTATATAGAGAAATTTTTGAGGAATGCAAACTCCTACAATTCTATAACTGTCTTTAAGGGAAAACATCACTTGCTTTACAAGAACCACATCATATTCAAGTTCTAGGAATAGAATCTGTATAGATTGAAATTTATTTTGTGCTTTTGATCTATGTCATTAATTTATGTTTGCTGTTAGGATATGTAGGAGGAAAACAGGTTCAAATTCAAGTCTAAGGGTTTAAATGCTTTGAAATTGATTTCTATTTAAGGTCACTTTAAAAAAAAAAAAGTTGCAGCTATTTGAGCAGATATAAGCTATCACAGACAATTGCTGTATAATAACCCTGCCTCATTGCAATACAGCAATTACATAACTTTACATGCAAATTAAGCTATAATCAAAGATATATGATTTAGCTGCATTTAAGTCTATTACTCAGAAAGCCAAATTCATTTAAAGTTGCTGATGCCTTCATACTATGTATGTTTTAGCACTGATCTTGATTTTCTTTTAGAAATAAAACCTGTGCATGTCTAAAGTTCAGCTCATATTATAATTCGACCTAAATCATGCATTTGCTTTATCATGTTGTAATATATGTTTTGAATGTTGAGGTTCATTTATTCTAAATCCATGAAATAAATAAAACTTGAAAACCACATGCATATCTTCCTTCATTAAGGGTGTACTGACCATAACAGAAATAGACCATCTTGCTGAAATGAGATGGCGGAGTAGAAGGACAGGCACTCCTCTTCTCCTGCAAGAATACCAAAATTACAACTTGCTGCTGAACAACCGTCAACAGGAGAATGTGTGATCCCACCAAAAAAAGATGCTCCACCTCCAAGGGCAAAGGAGAAGCCCCATCAAGATGGTAGGAGGGGCAAAACTGAGTTTAGAATCAAATCCCAAACCCGCCAGAGACACTCGGAGGGCTGAAACAAAACCAGGACATAGAGACTCCACAGAGACAGAGCTAGACTTGCCTTCGAGTGTTTGTCTCCTGCAGAGGTATGGGTCAGCAGTGGCCTGCCGCAGGAGCAGGGTCTCTGGGTGTAGTAGATCTGGGTCACATAAGCCTCTTATCCTTATCCATCAGAGGGCAGACAGACTGAAAACCACAGTCGCAGAAAACTAATCAAACAGATCACATGGACCACAGCCTTGTCTAACTCAATGATCATTAACTATGAGCCATGCTGTGTGGAGCCACCCAAATGGACGGGTCATGATGGACAGTCCTGACAAAACATGGTCCACTGGAGAAGAAAATGGCAAACTACCCCAGTATTCTTGCCTTGAGAACCACACGAACACTATGAAAAGGCAAAAAGAGATGACACTGAAAGATGAAATTCCCAGGTTGGTAGGTGCCCAATATGCTACTAGAGAAGAGCAGAGAAATGACTCCAGAAAGAAGGAAAAGAGAGCCAAAGTAAAAACAATACCTAGCTGTGGATGTGACTTGTGATAGAAGTAAGGTCTGATGCTGTAAAGAACAATATTGCATAGTAAGCTGGAATGTTAGATCCATGAATGAAGGTAAATTGGAAGTAGTCAAACAGGAGAGACAAGAGTGAACATTGACATGTTAGGAATCGATGACCTAAAGTGGACTGGAATGGGTGTATTTAATTCAGATGACTATTATATGTACTACTGTGGGCAAGAATCCATTAGAAGAAATGGAATAGCCCTCATAGTCAACAAAAGAGTCCAAAAATGCAGTACTTGGCTACAATCTCAAAACGAAAGAATGATTTCTGTTCTTCTACAAGGTAAACCATTCAATATCACAGTAATCCAAGTCTATGACCTAAACAGCAATGCTGAAGAAGCTAAATGGTTCTATGAAGGCCTACAAGACCTTCTAGAACTAATACCCAAAAAAAGATATCCTTTTTGTCATAGGGGGCTGGAAAGCAAAAGTAGGAAGTCAAGAGATACCTGGAGTAACAGGAAAGTTTGGCCTTAGAGTAAAAGCTGAAGCAAGGCAAAGGCTAAGAGAGTTTTGTCAAGTATACACACTTGGTCATAGCAAACCCCCTCTTCCAACAACAGAAGAGATGATTCTATACATGGACATCGCCAGATGGTCAATACTGAAATTAGATTGATCATATTCTTGGCAGCCAAAGATGGAGAAGCTCTATAGAGTCAGCAAAACCAAGACCGGGAGCTGACTGTGGCTCAGATCATGAACTTATTGCAAATATCAAGCTTAAATTGAAGAAAGTAGGGAAAACCACTACACCATTCAGGTATGACCTAAATCAAATCCCTTATGATTATATAATGGAAGTGACAAATAGATTCAAGGCATTATATCTGATAGACACAATGCCTGAAGAACTATGGACACAGGTTAATGACATTGTACAGGAGGCAGGGATCAAGACCATCCACAAGAAAAAGAAATGCAAAAACACATAACGGCTGTCTGAAGAGGCCTTACGAATAGCTGAGAAAATAAAAGAAGGTAAAGGCAAAGTAGAAAAGAAAATATCTCCAATCTGAATGCAGAGATCCAAGGAATAGCAAGGAGAGATAAGAAAGCCCTCCTCAGTGATCTGTGCAAAGAAATAGAGGAAAACAATAGAATGGGAAAGACTAGAGATCTCTTTAAGAAAATTAGAGATACCATTTCATGCAAAGATGAAGGAACATTTCATGCAAAGATGAGCACAAAAAAGTCCAGAAATAGTATAGACCTAACAGAAGCAGAAGATATTAAGAAGCGGCAAGAAAACACAGAATTATACAAAAAAAAAAAAAAAAAAAAAAAAAAAACCTTCATTACCCATATAATCACGATGGTTTGATCACTCACCTAGAGCTAGACATCCTGGAATATGAAGTGAAGTGGTCCCTAGGAAGCATTACTATGAACAAAACTAATGGAGGTAATGGAATCCCATTTGAGATATTTCAAATCCTAAAAGATGATGCTGTTAAAATGCTGTACTCAATATGCCAGCAAATTTGGAAAATTCATCAGTGGCCACAGGACTGGGAAAGGTCAGTTTTCATTCCAATCCCAAAGAAAGGTAATGCCAAAGAATGTTCAAACTACTGCACAGTTGGACTCATCTCACATGCTAGCAAATAATGCTCAAAATTCTCCAAGCTAGGTTTCAACAGTAAGTGAAACGCGAACTTCCAGATGTTCATTTTGGATTTGGAAAAGGCAGAGGAACAAGAGATCAAATTTTCAACATTCGTTGGATCATTGAAAAAGCGAGAGAGTTCCAGAAAATATCTATTTCTGCCTTATTGACTATGCCGAAGCCTTTGACTGTGTGGATCACAATAAAATGTGGAAAATTCCTAAAGAGATGGATATACCAGACCACCTTACCTGACTCCTGAGAAATCTGTATTATTCAGGTCAACAAGCAACAGTTGGAACCAGATATGGAACAGTGGATTGGTTCTAAATTGAGAAAGCAATACGTCAAGGCTGTATATTGCCACCCTTTTTATTTAAGTGATATGCAGAGTACAGCATGTGAAATGCTGGGCTTGGCGAAGCACAAGCTGAAATCAAGATTGCCAGGAGAAATATCAATAACCAGATATGCAGATGACATCATCCTTAAAGAAGAAAGCAAAGAAGAATTATAGAGCCTCTGGATGAAAGTGAAAGAGGAGAGTGAACAGTTTGACCTAAAACTCAACATTCAAAAAATGAAGATCATGGCATCTGGTCCCAGTTCTTCATGGTAAATAGATGGGGAAAAGATTGAAACGTGACAGACTTATTTTCTTGTGCTCCATAATCACTGCTTATGGTGACTGCAGCCATGAAATTAAAAGACATTTGCTCCTTGGAAGAAAAGCTATGACTAACCTAGATAGCAAGTTAAAATGAAGAAACATTACTTTGCCAACAAAGTTTGTCTAGTCAAAGCTATGGCTTTTCTAGTAGTCATTCATGGATATAAGAGTTGGACCATAAAGAAAACTGAGCACTGAAGAACTGATGCTTTTCAACTGTGGTGTTGAAGAAGACTCTTGAGAGTCCCTTGGACTGCAAGGATCAAACCAGTCCATCCTAAAGGAAATCAGTCCTGAATATTCATTGGAAGAACAGATGCTGAAACTGAAGCTCCAATACTTTGGCCACCTGATGCGAAGAACTGACTCCTTTGAAAAGACCCTGATGCTGGGAAATATTCAAAGAAGGAGGAGAAGGAGACGACAGAAGATGAGATGGCTGGATGGCATCACCTTCTTGATGGACATGAGTTTGAGCAAGCTCTGGGAGTTGGTGTTGGACATGTTGCAGTCCATGGGGTCACAAATTGTAGGACACCACTAAGCGACTGAACTGAACTGAAATGACCATAATATAAAGAAATAAATATTTCATTGTATTTAAAAACCTATGAGGTTCTTTAATGCGGAGGGGGTTGACTTCAGCTGCTTTAAATAATAAGCAGCTGACACAGTGAAGGATTATATTGTAATGTGGAACAGGATGATTAAATGATGTACAAACTTACTACCAGAGTGGCACACAGGATACTGGAACATATGGTTCAGGACTATTTAATCCCTCAATAACTACAGATTCTGGCCAGAGTTTTTGTTGATTTATACAAAATCTCTTGATTACAGTCCTCAGCCATCTGCTATAGGGTGGCAACATATGAAAATGTCAGCAGAATGAACAGCTTAAAGATTATTTGTGGAAAGGATCTGAAGCCAGTATAACCATGGACAAAACAAGGTGATCAGCCCCAGTGCAGTCAGGAGCTAATTTATGCTGAGAGCAAAGAGGGTGAAAATTTTACAAAAGTAAAGCAAAGTCATGCATGTTCTCTTATTATTTATAACTCACATAGATGCTGATTCTTTACCCCCAATGGAACAGAAAAATGTTTTGCATTGTACTATTTGGAAATATAAATTTTTTAAATATAAAATTTACAATTACGAAATTGTAAAATATTAAAATATAATAATTTATAACATATTATTAAATAATTATTAAATAATATTCTACTCGAGTTCAGTTCAATTCAGTCACTCAGTCGTGTCTGACTCTTTGCGACCCCATGAATCACAGCACGCCAGGCCTCCCTGTCCATCACTAACTCCCGGAGTTCACTCAGACTCACGTCCATCGAGTCAGTGATGCCATCCAGCCATCTCATCCTCTGTCGTCCCCTTCTCCTCCTGCCCCCAATCCCTCCCAGCATCAGAGTCTTTTCCAATGAGTCAACTCTTTGCATAAGGTGACCAAAGTACTGGAGTTTCAGCTTTAGCATCATTCCTTCCAAAGATATCCCAGGGCTGATCTCCTTCAGAATGGACTGGTTGGATCTTCTTGCAGTCCAAGGGACTCTCAAGAGTTTTCTCCAACATCACAGTTCAAAAGCATCAATTCGTCAGTGCTCAGCCTTCTTCACAGTCCAACTCTCACATCCATACATGACCAGACAGGAAAAACCATAGCCTTGACTAGACGAACTTTTGTTGGCAAAGTAATGTCTCTGCTTTTGAATATGCTATCTAGGTTGGTCATAACTTTCCTTCCAAGGAGTAAGTGTCTTTTAATTTCATGGCTGCAGTCACCATCTGCAGTGATTTTGGTGCCCCGAAAAATAAAGTCTGACACTGTTTCCACATCTATTTCCCATGAAGTGATGGGACCGGATGCCATGATCTTTGTTTTCTGAATGTTGAGCTTTAAGCCAACTTTTTCACTCTCCTCTTTCACTTTTATCAAGAGGCTTTTTAGTTCCTCTTCACTTTCTGCCATAAGGGTGGTGTCATCTGCATATCTGAGGTTATTAATATTTCTCCCAACAATTTTGATTCCAGCTTGTATTTCTTCCAGTCCAGCATTTCTCATGATGTATTCTGCATATAAGTTAAATAAGCAGGGTGACAATATACAGTCTTGAAGTAATCCTTTTCCTATTTGGAACTAGTCTGTTGTTCCATGTCCAGTTCTAACTGTTGCTGCCTGACCTGCATACAGGTCTACTCTAGTAGAATTATTATTATTTGTATCATAGACTTATTTCCTTGTAGAGCATTCAACAATACTTAATAATCTAGATTTAACAACTGCTGTGTTACTGAAAGCTCACTTTCACTGATCAGCTGTGATGAGCCAAGTTTCATACCCAACTTTAAAATTTGCATTTTTTCACTTGCCAACACCTCTCTCTTTCTCTTTTTTCACTCTCATTCAAATTCTCCTTTATGTTTCAATTAGAGTATAAATATTTTTCTCCCACTTTTATAATCCACCCTTTTACAGTCTCTCTGCTCTTGACTCTTATTTACACTTCCCAACATATGTAAATTTCAATGAGTATTCTACTGTACAGTCTTGTCATTCAGCAATTCCATTCATCCTTTCATGAGGTCATCTACTACAGTTATGCACTGAAACTCAGAATCTGTCTCAAACCTGAAAATGTGATGCCAACAGTATAATCTTAAAATGCAGACACTGCATTTCTCTAATAATTAGCAATGATGAGCATCTTCTCATGTGGTTAGTGGCCATTTAGATGTCCTCTTTGAAGAAATGTCTATTTAGGTCTTTTGCCCTTATTTTTGGCTGGGATTTTTGTTGTTGTTGTTGTTATTGAGCTGTGTGAGTTGATTATATATTTTGAAAAGCAAGCCCTTATTCTTTGCATAGTTTGCAAATATTTTCTCCCATTCTGTAGGCTGTCTTTTCATTCTGCTTATGGCTTCCTTTACTGTGCAAAAGCTTATGTTTCATTAGGTTCCACTTGTCCATTTTGACTTTTATTTCTATTGCCTGAGGAGACTAAACTAAGAAAACATTGGTAAGATTTCTGTCAGAGAACATTTTGCTTATGTTCCCTTCTAGGAATTTAATAGTGTAACAGCTTACGTTTAAGTCTTTAAGCCATTTTATTTCCATGCAGGATGTGAGGGTGTGCTCTAACTACAATGATTTACAAGAAGCTATTCAGCTTTCTCAACACCACCTGCTGATGAGACCATCTTTCCTTCAGTGTATATTCTTGCCTACTTTGTCAAAATTTAAATTGACTGTAGGTATGTGGGTTTATTTCTGGGCTTTCTATTCTGTCCCATTGCTCTGTATGACTGCTTTTGTGTCAATGCTATGCTGTTTTTATTACTTGATCTTTCGAGCATTGTCTGAAGTATGAGAGGGTTATTCCTCCAGCTGTGTTATTTTTCCTCAGGATTGCTTTAGGAATTCTGGGTTTTTTAGGGTTCCATATATATTTAGTTCTATGCAAAACATCATGCATAGTTTATAGGGAAAACATTAAATCTATAGTTTTCTTTGGGTAGTATGGCCATTTAACAATATTAATTCATCTAATTCAAGAACATGGGATACCTTTTCATTTCTTTGAATCACCTTTAATTTCCTTTATCAATGTTTAATAGTTCTCAGTATATGTCTTTAACTTTCTTGGTCAGGTTTATCTCTAAGTAATTTTTCTTGATGCAATTTAAAATGGATTTTATTTTCCTTTCTGATATTTCATTGTTAATAAAAATGCAACAGATTTTTGAATATTAATTATGTGCTTGCTGAATTTATGAGTTCTAGAAGTTCTACAATGAGATATCACCTCATAGTGGTCAAAATGGCCATTATTCCAAAGCCTAAAAATAATAAATGCTGGACAGGGTGTGGAGAAAAGATAAGAATTTAAATTGCTGCAGCCACTATCAAAAATAGTATGAAGTTTCCTTAAAAAAAAAAAAAAAAAAAACTAAAAACAGAGTTGTCATATGATTCAGCAATCCAACTTCTAGGCATGTATCCAGATAATGCTCTAGTGTGAACAGATATATGCACCCCAATGTCTATAGCAGCACTTTTCACAGTAACCAAGACACGGAAACAAGCTAAGTATTCATCAGCAGATGAATGGATGAAGAAAATGTGGAATACACATATGGAATAGTACTCAGCTACAGAAAATAATTAAATAATGCCATTTGCAGCAACGTGGATGGACCTACAGATTATCATACTAAGGGAATTAACTCAAAAAAATAAAAACAAATACCATACGAAATCACTTATCAGTGGAATCGAAAATGTGATACAAATGGACTTATTTATGAAAAGGAAACAGACTCACAGACACAGAAAAGAAAACTGGTTACCAAAGGTGGGGTATGTGTTAATTAGTCAGTCGTGTCCAAGTCTTTGTGAGCCCACTGACTATAGCCCACGAGGCTGCTCTGCCCATGGGCTTTTACAGGCAAGAATACTGGAGTGGGTTGCCATTTTCTTCTCTAAGGTAGTGGGGGAGGGATAATTTGGGAGAATGGGATTATCAGTTACATCTAACTACATATGAAATAGATAAATAATAAGGTCCTACTGAACAGCACTGGGAACTATATTCAATATCCTATAATAAACAAAATGGAAGAGTGTATAAATATATATAATATATATATTATATATATAGAGAGAGAATCATTTTGTTGTACACCAGAAACCTTGTAAATCAACTATACGCCAATAAAATAAATAAACAATGCAGACTACAAAAATATACCTAACAATCAGTTCAGTTCAGTTGCTCAGTCATGTCCGATTCTTTGCAACCCCATGAATCGCAGGACGCCAGTTCAATTGCTCAGTCGTGTCCGACTCCTTGCGACACCATGAATCGCAGCAAGCCAGGCCTCCCTGTCCATCACCAACTCCCAGAGTTCACTCAGACTCACCTCCATCGAGTCAGTGATGCCATCCAGCCATCTCATCCTCTGTCATCCCCTTCTCCTCCTGCCCCCAATCCCTCCCAGCATCAGAGTCTTTTCCAATGAGTCAACTCTTCGCATGAGGTGGCCAAAGTACTGGAGTTTCAGCTTCAACATCATTCCCTCCAAAGAAATCCCAGGGCTGATCTCCTTCAGAATGGACTGGTTGGATCTCCTTGCAGTCCAAGGGACTCTCAAGAGTCTTCTCCAACACCACAGTTCAAAAGCATCAATTCTTCGGTGCTCAGCCTTCTTCACAGTCCAACTCTCACATCCATACATGACTACAGGAAAAACCAGCCTTGACTAGACGGACCTTTGTTGGCAAAGTAATGTCTCTGCTTTTCAATATGCTATCTTTGGTCATAACTTGGTCATAGCTTGGTCATAACTTTCCTTCCAAGGAGTAAGCGTCTTTTAATTTCATGGCTGCAGTCACCATCTGTAGTGATTTTGGAGCCCCCCAAAATAAAGTGTGACACTGTTTCCACTGTTTCCCCATCTATTTCCCATGAAGTGATGGGACCGGATGCCATGATCTTCGTTTTCTGAATGTTGAGCTTTAAGCCAACTTTTTCACTCTCTACTTTCATTTTCATCAAGTTTCATTTTCATTTAGTTACTCTTCAGTTTCTGCCATAAGGGTGGTGTCATCTGCATATCTGAGGTTATTGATATTTTTCCTGGCAATCTTGATTCCAGCTTGTGCTTCTTCCAGCCCAGCATTTCTCATGATGTACTCTGCATATAAGTTAAATAAGCAGGGTGACAATATACAGCGTACTCCTTTTCCTATTTGGAATCAGTCTGTTGTTCCATGTCCAGTTCTAACTATTGCTTCCTGACCTGCATACAAATTTCTCAAGAGGCAGATCAACAATACTCTTTCAAAAAAAATTCCAGTTAACTAAAAAGTAACGGCAAAAACACTAACAACTCTAAAATATCTTGGCTTTTCTTTTTGATTTCGACATTTAGGTGAAATGCAAGCTAATAATATTAGTCCTGGAAAATAAAACAGTTGAGACTTGCAGGCACTTTTGAAACACACAAACAGGCTGCCAATGTATTAGTAGAAACTGCAGGGCACTCAGTGCCTTGTACAAAGTATAATTGGCTGAGGTTTCCCTCAGCTTATACACAAAAAAAGTGAAGAGAGAATACTGTTACCTTAAATAACCTAAGTGAATTGATAGGTCTGAAAAATTAGTGGTTCATCAGTACATAGCTAACACCACCAGGCTATCCAAATAATAAACAATACATTTTTTAAAAGAAATAAAAATAAGCACACAGTGAATCTGAATAATGTGTGCCATAAATAGCTCCTTCCCTATTTTGCCTGCAAGCTAATAAAGTAGGGGCTGATAAAACACATTGGCTTCCATCTCAGAGAATTAGAACTAACTGGTTGGGAAGACTTCCTCTTTTTATTCATCTTTTAGCTACCCATGGAGGAGGACTAACATCTGATTTTTTAACCCACACAGGAAGATAGTACTCAAACATGGATCTGACTCTGAATTCTAAGACTCTTTCTTGCACTGGCCTGCTTGCAGTTGGAACTGTCATTTTCTGATATTTTGCTCTCATTCTGGGTCCACCTCAGGGCCAGAGCAGCCTGAGTCCTGGAATCTACAACTGGGGCTATAGTCCCATGGCTCTATTCTTGATCAACATTCTTCCATATTCGTGGAATAAATACCATGGTATTGGCTGGGCAATTGAAGCAGATGCACCATAAGCATAATGTAAAGAATTGGATTTACATATAGGTAGAGGTAGCATGAAGTGCCCATGCTAAAATAGGTCTTACCTTTGATCACTAATCTAGGCAAGTAAGCAATAAAGGACTTCCCATTTTTTAATAATAAAGGAGAATTTTTTTGTGATATTGAGTTAGGTAAAGATTTTTCAAAGATAGCAAAAATAATAATAAGTTACAAAAGAATGATAAAAGGGAAGTAAGTAAAGTAAAATAATAATGTCTCCCAATGTGAAAATTAAGATGACAAGAAGGCAAGTGCACTTGAAGAAACTTTTTGAAAACATATCTGAAAAGGAGTTTATATCCAGAATATATACAAAAGTCATGCAACTCAATAATAAGATTAACAACCCAATAAGAAACAATGGTCCTACTATTTGAACATATACTTCTAAATTATATATATATGTGTGTGTGTGTGTGTGTATTTAATAAGCACAACATCAATATTCATGAAAAAATGTAAATTAAACAACAATAAAATACCAGTATATACCAACTAGAACAGCTAAAAACTAATGAACCAAATGTGGGTGAGCATGTGCCAACTGAAAATTTTGAAAATTAGCAATGCAAATGCTAGATGCCCCAACCACTTTGGAAAGCAGTATGTCAGTATCATAAAGGTAAACAGATACTTATCACAGGATCCAGCAATTTTACTCCTATCCATTTACCCAAAGGAAATAAAAACATGCCTACAGAAATATGTGGACAGATAATAAACAAAATCTAGAAGCAAGTGTACAAACCCATAAGTGGTAAATGGACAAATAAATTCTAGGAATGCAAATCAAAACTACAATGAGATTATCACCTCACACTGGTTAGAATGGCCATCATCAAAAAATCTACAAACAATAAATGCTGGAGAGGGTGTGGATAAAAGGGAACCTTCTTGCACTGTTGGGGGGAATGTAAATTGATACAGCTACTATGGAAGATGGTATGGAGTTTCCTTAAAAAGCTAGGAATTAAACCACCATATAGGTTTAACCCCAACCCCACGTCCAAGGAGCAGTGGCTGCACGGGCGCAGGAGGGCCTAGAGAAGCTATCCCACGTTGAAGGTCAGGAAGGGTGGCAGTGAGGAGATACCCCTCGTCCAAGGTAAGGAGCAGCGGCTGTGCTTCACTGGAGCAGCTGTGAAGAGATACCCCACGCCCAAGGTAAGAGAAACCCAAGTAAGATGGTAGGTGTTACAAGAGGGCATAAGAGGGCAGACACACTGAAACCATACTCACAGAAAACTAGTCAATCTAATCACACTAGGACCACACCATTGTCTAACTCAATGAAACTAAGCCATGCCAGTGGGGCAACCCAAGACGGGTGGGTCACGGTGGAGATATCTGACAGAATGTGGTCCACTTGAGAAGGGAATGGCAAACCACTTCAGTATTCTTGCCTTGAGAACCCTGTGAACAGTATGAAAAGGCAAAATGATAGGATACTGAAAGAGGAACTCCCCAGGTAAGTAGGTGCCCAATATGCTACTGGAGATCAGCGGAGAAATAACTCCATAAAGAATGAAGGGATGGAGCCAAAGCAAAAACAATACCCAGCTGTGGATGTGACTGGTGATAGAAGCAAGGTCCAATGCTGTAAAGAGCAATATTGCATAGGAACCTGGAATGTCAGGTCCATGAATCAACGAAACTTGGAAGTGGTCAAACAAGAGATGGCAAGAATGAATGTCAACATTCTAGGGATCAGAGAACTGAAATGTACTGGAATGGGTGAATTAAACTCAGATGACCATTATATCTACTACTGCGGGCAGGAATCCCTCAGAAGAAATGGAGTAGCCATCATGGTCAACAAAAGAGTCCGAAATGCAGTACTTGGATGCAGTCTCAAAAACGACAGAATGTCTCTGTTCGTTTCCAAGGCAAACCATTCAATATCACAGTAATCCAAGTCTATGCCCCAACCAGTAATGCTGAAGAAGCTGAAGTTGAATGGTTCTATGAAGACCTACAAGACCTTTTAGAACTAACACCCAAAAAAGACGTCCCTTTCATTATAGGGGACTGGAATGCAAAAGTAGGAAGTCAAGAAACACCTGGAGTAACAGGCAAATTTGGCCTTGGAATATGGAATGAAGCAGGGCAAAGACTAATAGAGTTTTGCCAAGAAAATGCACTGGTCATAGCAAACACCCTCTTCCAACAACACAAAAGAAGACTCTACACATGGATATCACCAGATGGCCAACACTGAAATCAGATTGATTATATTCTTTGCAGTCAAAGATGGAGAAGCTCTATACAGTCAACAAAAACAAGACCAGGAGCTGACTGTGGCTCAGATCCTGAACTTCTTATTGCCACATTCAGACTGAAATTGAAGAAAGTAGGGAAAACCACTAGACCATTCAGGTATGACCTAAATCAAATCCCTTATGATTATACAGAGGAAGTGAGAAATAGATATAAGGGCCTAGATCTGATTGATAGAGTGCCTGATGAACTATGGAATGAGGTTTGTGACATTGTACAGGTGACAAGGATCAAGACCATCCCCATGGAAAAGAAATTCAAAAAAGCAACATGGCTGTCTGGGGAGGCCTTACAAATAGCTGTGAAAAGAAGAGAAGCGAAAAGCAAAGGAGCAAAGGAAAGATATAAGCATCTGAATGCAGAGTTCCAAAGAATAGCAAGAAGAGATAAGAAAGCCTTCTTCAGCGATCAATGCAAAGAAATAGAGGAAAACAACAGAATGGGAAAGACAAGAGATCTCTTCAAGAAAATTAGAGCTACCAAGGAAACATTTCATGCAAAGATGGGCTCGATAAAGGACAGAAATGGTATGGACCTAACAGAAGCAGAATAAGAAGAGGTGGCAAGAATACAAAGAACTGTACAAAAAAGATCTTCACGACCCAGATAATCATGATGGTGTGATCACTCACCTAGAGCCAGACATCCTGGAATGTGAAGTCAAGTGGGCCTTAGGAAGCATCACTATGAACAAAGCTAGTAGAGGTGATGGAATTCCAGTTAAGCTCTTTTAAATCCTACAAGATGATTCTGTGAAAGTGCTGCACTCAATATGCCAGCAAATTTGGAAAAGTCAGCAGTGGCCACAGGACTGGAAAAAGTCAGTTTTCATTCCAAGCCCAAAGAAAGGCAATACCAAAGAATGCTCAAAGTATGGCACAAATGCACTCATCTCACATGCTAGTAAAGTAATGCTCAAAATTCTCCAAGCCAGGCTTCAGCAATACGTGAACCATGAATTTTCAGATGTTCAAGCTGGTTTTAGAAAATGCAGAGGAAATTGACAACATCCGCTGGATCATGGAAAAAGCAAGAGAGTTCCAGAAAAACATCTATTTCTGCTTTATTGACTATGCCAAAGCCTTTGACTGTGTGGATCACAATAAACTGTGGACAATTCTGAAAGATTTCGGAATACCAGACCACCTAACCTGCCTCTTGAAAAATCTGTATGCAGGTCAGGAAGCAACAGTAAGAACTGGACATGGAACAACAGACTGGTTCCAAATAGGAAAAGGAGTATGTCAAGGTTGTATATTGTCACCCTGCTTATATAACTTCTATGCAGAGTACATCATGAGAAACACTGGGCTGGAAGAAGCACAAGCTGGAATCAAGATTGCCAGGAAAAATATCAATAACCTCAGATATGCAGATGATACCACCCTAATGGCAGAAAGTGAATAGGATCTAAAAAGCCCCTTGATGAAAGTGAAAGTGGAGAGTGTTGGCTTAAAGCTCAACATTCAGAAAACAAAGACGGCATCCGGTCCCATCACTTCATGGGGAAATAGATGGGGAAACAGTGGAAAGAGTGTCAGACTTTATTATTGGGGGCTCCAAAATCACTGCAGATGGTGACTGCAGCCATGAAATTAAAAGACGCTTACTCCTTGGAAGGAAAGTTATGACCAAGCTGATAGCATATTGAAAAGCAGAGACATTACTTTGCCAACAAAGGTCTGTCTAGTCAAGGCTATGGTTTTTCCAGTGGTCATGTATGGATGTGAGAGTTGGACTGTGAAGAAGGCTGAGCACCGAAGAATTGATGCTTTTGAACTGTGGTGTTGGAGAAGACTCTTGAGAGTCCCTTGGATTGCAAGGACATCCAACCAGTCCATTCTGAAGGAGATCAGCCCTGGAATTTCTTTGGAGGGAATGATGCTGAAGCTGAAACTCCAGTACTTTGGCCACCTCATGCGAAGAGTTGACTCATTGGAAAAGACTCTGATGCTGGGAGGGATTGGGGGCAGGAGGAGAAGGGGACGACAGAGGATGAGATGGCTGGATGGCATCACTGACTCAATGGAGGTGAGTCTGAGTGAACGCTGGGAGTTGGTGATGGACAGGGAGGCCTGGCGTCCTACAATTCATGGGGCAGCAAATAGTTGGACAACTGAACTTAAACCACCATATGACCCAGCAATCTCACTCATAGGCATATACTCTGAGGGAACCAAAATGGAAAAAGACACATGTAACCCAGTGTTCATTGCAGCATTATTTACGATAGTTAAAACATTGAAGCAACCTAGACGTTCATCCACAGATGAATGGATAAAGCAGCTGTAGTATATAAACACAATGGAGTATTACTCAGCCATAAAAAGGAACAAATTTGAGTCAGATCTAATGAGGTTGATGAACCTAGAGCCTATTATACAGACTGAACTAAGTCAGAAAAAGTAAGATAAATATCATATATTAACACCTATATATACAGAATCTTGAAAGATGGTATCGAAGACTTTATTTGCAGGACAGCAATGGAGAAACAGACATAGAAAACAGAATTATGGACATGGGAAGAGGGGAGAAGTGGGTGAGATGTATGCAGAGAGTAAGGTGGAAACTTACATTACCATATGTAAAATATATAGCCAAAGAGAATTTGCTGTATGGCTCAGGAAACTCAAACAGGGTCTCTGTATCAACCTAGAGGGGTGGGATGGGAAGGAGATGAGAGGGAGGTTCAAGAGCAAGAGGACATATGTATACCTATGTCTGATTCATTCATGTTGAGGTTTGACAGAAAACAACAAAATTATGTAAAGCAATTATCCTTCAATTAAAACATGAGTAAACTAAAAAAAAATCTAGGATAGTCATACTATGAAATAACACTCAGAAACAAAAGGAAATGCAATATTAACACATGTAATAACCTGGATGATTTTCATACCAGTATGCCAAGTTAAGAGTCAAATACAAGAGATTATATACTGTATGATTTTAAATATTTGCAGCTTATAAAATAAAAGTAAACTTATAATGAATGTAGACAAAGCAGGCAAGGGAATTCCAGCTGAGCTTTTTAAAATCCTAAAAGGTGATTCTTTTAAAGTGCTACACTCAGTATGTCACCAAATTTGGAAAACTCAGCAGTGGCTGCAGGACTGGAAAAGGTCAGTTCCAATCCCAAAGAATTCCAATCCCAAAGAAGGGCAATGCCAAAGAATGTTCAATCCACCACACAATTGCACTCATTTCACACGCTAGCAAAGAAATGCTCAAAATCCTTCAAGTTAGGCTTCAGCAGACCATGAATAGAGAACTTCCACAGTTACCAGCAGAATTTAGAAAAGCCAGAGGAACCAGACATTAAATTGCCAATGTTTGTTGGATCATAGAGAAAGCAAGGGAATTAAAAAACAACAACAACAACAACAAGATCTACTTTTGCTTCATTGACTATGCTAAAGCCTTTGACTGTGTGGATCATAATGAACTGTGGAAAATTCTTAACGATATGGGCATGCCAGATCCTATTACCTGTCTCTTGATAAACCTATATGCAGGTAACCGTCGTCCAACGGGTAGCGGCTGGAGCTGGCAGCGGCGGTAGGTCACAGCGCCGAGGTGACACCACAGGGCAGCGGTGGCCATAGCAGCAAGAGGAGCAGCAGTATCTAGACCGGGCTCGGACATGTGCCATTGCCGGCCGAGCTGGGTGTCCCCTCAGAGGCTGGCGAGGAGTCCCCGCCACTGCTGCCGCCAGAGTTCAGTGCCCAGGCCTCAGTTATGTAGCGTTTTTCGTTGGAATATAGGTTGCATATTTATGGAGCTTCTGAGCGCTGAGGGCAGACTTCTGCCAGGCTCAGCACGGTGTTTCCGCTGACAAGTGAGCTTGGAGGGTCTATGTGCCATAATTACTATCACCTTGAAGACTCTGGACACCCAGATTGATCTCAGAAATAGTTGGATTTTTTTTTTTTTTTGCAAGCATATTTATTTTGATGACTCCAGTAAAATTAAGCATCAAGTAAACAAAAGTGGAGAGCGACCTACGCTTTTAACTTGTCTCACTAGTGCCTAAAGGTAGTAAAGGCTGCTTAAGCGTTGCATGTAGTTGGATTTGTGTGTGTGTGTGTGTGTGTGTGTGTGTGTGTGTGTTTGGTAGTCTTATGGTATCCATCAGCAGACACTGAGGCCCAAGTTGAATTTGGATTCAAGTGGATTCTAAATAGTTCTGCTTATCTGCTTATCTCAAAGAGAGAAGTTTCTGAAAGAATAAGCTAGTTGAATAGAGAAAACTGATTTAGACATTTTAGTGGTCTTTTTAATCTTTTCTGCTGTGAAACTTTTCAAGATTTATTTATTTTTTTCTTTTTTCATTTTTACCATCACACACACATGCACAGTCACACTTTTTATTTGCCATAAGGAACCGTCCAGCCCTTATGGAGATCTCCTGTGAGAACATGAGTTTTCTGATAACCCACAACCCTACCACTGCTACCCTCAACAAGTTCGTTTACAGAGGAACTTAAGAAGTATGAAGTGACAACTTTGGCTCGAGTTTATGATGCTACATATTGAAAAAGAAGGAAATTCACGTTCTAGATTGGCCTTTTGACAGTGGAGCACCACCCCCTAGTCAGGTAGTAGATGATTGGCTAAGTCTGCTGCTGCTGCTAAGTCACTTCAGTCGTGTCCGACTCTGTGAGACTCTATAGACGGCAGCCCACCAGTCTCCCCCATCCCTGGGATTTTCCAGGCAAGAGTACTGGAGTGGAGTGCCATTGTCTTCTCTGTTGGCTAAGCCTACTAAAACCAAATATCCTGAAGAACAAGGTTGCTGTGCTGTAGCGCACTGCATTGCAGGATTGGGAAGGGGACCTGTACCGGTTGCACTTGCTTTGATTGAACGTGGAATGTTGAATGAAGCACACATGTGGAATGAAGATGCAGTTCAATTTATAAGACAAAAAAAGAAGGGGAGCATTCAATTCCAAACAGCTGCTTTACCTGGAGAAATACCAACCTAAGATGTGATTATGCTTCAGAGATACCAACAGGCATTACTGTGTTCAGTAAAAATAAGTATATACAAAGGCTGATTTGATTTATAGGGATCTCTTGGTACCTGGAAAAGTGAATATGGAATCTACTGTGTTATCAAAGTAGTGATGGATTCAGTACTCCTCAACCACTGTTAATGATTGGAAAAAAGCAAACATAAATCCCTCTATAATGTGAATTAAATGTTTAAGAAAAGAAAAAAAAAAAGCAACAGTTAGAACTGGACATGGAAAAACAGACTGGTTCAAAATTAAGAAAGGAGTATGTCAAATCTGTATACTGTTACCTTGCTTATTTAACTTACACAGAGTACATCATGGGAAATGCCAGGCTGGGTGTATCTCAAGCTGGAATCAAGTTTGCCAGGAGAAATATCAATAACCTCAGATGATATCACTCTAATGGCAGAAATTGAAGAGAAACTATAGAGCCTCTTGATGAGGGTGAAAGAAGAGAGTGAGAAAGCTGGCCTAAAACTCAACATTCAAAAAACTAAGATCACTGCAACCAGTCCCATCACTTCATGACAAATAGATGGGGAAAAGGTGGAAGTAGTGACAGATTTTATTTTCTTGGGGTCCAGAATCACTGTGGACAGTGGCTGCAGCTGTGAAATTAAAAGATGCTAGTTCCTTGGAACAGAAGCTATGACAAACCTAGACAGAGTATTACAAAGCAAAGACATCATTTTGTTGGCAAAGGTCCATATAAGTAAAAACTATGTTTTTTTTTCAGTAATCACATATAGATGTGAAAGTTGGACCATAAAGAAGGCTGAGCGCTGGAGAATCGATGTCTTTGAATTGTGGTGCTGGAGAAGACTCTTGAGAGTCCTTCAAGGAGATCAAACCAGTCAATCCTAAATGATATTAACCCTAGAAGGACTGATGCTGAAGCTCCAATACTTTGGCCAACTGATATGAAGAGCCGACTCACTGGAAAAGATCCTGATGCTGGGAAAGATTTAAGGAGGGAGGAGAAGAGGTTGGCACAAGATGAGATGGTTATATAGCATCTCCAACTCAATGGATATGAATCTGAGCAAACTCTGGGAGATAGTGGAGGGCAGAGGGGCTTGGCATGCTGCAGTCATGCAGACATGACTTAGTGACTGAAAAACAACAAGGTAGAATAGAGAATGCCTGTGGTTGGGAGTGGGTATAATAAAAAAGTAAGAAACTTTATGGTGAGGAAAAGGCTCTACTGCAGTTATACAACTATAAACAATTACAGTAGTTCAAAATTTACTTAAATTGAGTGAATTTGATTGCATGTAAGTAAAAATTTAATGAAAAAATCATCCTACCTAAGCTTCTTAATAGTCATATAATGGAGAAAATGAGTGAATGCAACTATACATGTTTTATGCCCTTTTGTTACATGACTGCCCCCATCGCCGCAATGTCTTTAGGTAACCATTGATCTGCTTTCTAGCCTTATAGATCAATAGGTATTATTTTAGAACTCTATATAGATAGAATGCATTCTAGTTTTTCCTGGTTTCTTTCATCCAGCATAGATTTTGAGATTTTTTTATAGTTGAATTTTTTTTTAATTGTGTTCCTTTGTATTGCTGAGAAATATCCCAATGGTATCTATACCAAAGTTTATTAATTTATTCAATTTTTGATAGACATTTTTATAGTTTCTAGTTGTTGCTGTTCAGTTGCCCAGTCATGCCAGACTCTTTGCAACCCCATGGACAGCAGCAGGCCAGGCCTCTCTGTCCCTCAGCATCTCCCAAAGTTTGCCCATGTTCATGTCCATTGCATTGGTTTTACCATCCAGCTATCTCATCTTCTAATGTTCCCTTCTCCTTCTGCCCTCAATCTGTCCCAGCATTGGGGATTTTCCAGTGAGTCAGCTGTTTGCATCAAATGACCAAAATACTGGAGTTTCAGCTTCAGGATCAGCCCTTCCAATGAGTATTCAGGATTGATTTCCCTTAAGATTGACTGATTTGATCTCCCTGATGTCCAAGGGACTCTCAGGAGTCTTCTCCAGCACCACAGTTCAAAGACATCAATTCTAAAGCTTTATGAATATTTGTACAAATCTTCGTGTCTTCTTTTCCATTATAAATACCTAGGTGTTGAATGACTGGAACATATGCATGTTTTAAATTTT
Organism: Bubalus bubalis; assembly: GCF_019923935.1. Taxonomy (NCBI): domain Eukaryota; kingdom Metazoa; phylum Chordata; class Mammalia; order Artiodactyla; family Bovidae; genus Bubalus; species Bubalus bubalis. The sequence continues at coordinate 72,160,870 of NC_059161.1, forward strand.
AAAGAAACTACCATCCTGTTTAAAAAAAAACTCTTCCAATTTGTATTTGTGTTGCATGGTAAGTCGCTTCAGTTGTGTCTGACTCTTTGTGACACTGTGGAATGTAGCCCACCAGACTCCTCTGTCTGTGGGATTCTCCAGGCAAGGATACTGGAGTGGGTAGTCATGCCCTTCTCCAGGGATCTTCCCAACCCAGGAATTAAACCCATGTCCCTATGTCTCCTGTGTTGGCAGATGGGTTATTTACCACTAGTGCCACCTCTGTATTTGTTAGCAGTAGATAAAAGTACTAGTCCACATCTTTGAAAACTTGGTATGTTCATTCTAACTGAATTTCTTCAAGTACTTTAGTCTTCTGAAAATTGACATTATTGTGAGGATTAAATAAGATAATGTTTTAAACATGCATAGTATATCTGAATTCAATAAATAATAGGTTATGTCGATCACTGTTCTTGTTAACTATTTAAAAAAAAATTCAGCACCAACCTGAATCAATGCAAACACACATAAAAGTATTTTTAATACATTAATAATGAACTGTAAGAAAGAAATCAAGAAAATATTCCCTTTAAAATTACATTTAAAAGAAATATACCTAGAAATATACTTAAACAAGTAGATGTAAGACCCATACTCCGAACTTTGAAAACCTGATGAAGAAAATTAAAAATTATGTAAAGAAATAGATATCCTTCATTCATGGACTGGAAGAATTAATGTTGTTAAGATATTCATACGAACCAATCTGTAGATTCAATGAAGTCTCTATCAAAATAACAGGTGATATTACCTATCCCCAGAGAAGATTTGGCAAAATCTGCAGACATTTTTGATCGTTACAACTAACCATAGCTTGCTAAATATCCTACAATGTCCAGGACAGCTCTCCACAACAAAGAATCATCTGGTCCCAAATAAGAATACTATTGAAGCTGAAAAGATATCTTCAAAATAAATGTTTTAAGATCAGTTTTGAAACATGAGACACAAGTAAAAATTAAAAGAGGTACTACATGAAGATACTATTTAATATAATAAGAATAATCTCAATCAGAATTCCTGGCTATATAGTCAAGGATTCACAAATACTTGGGGAAAGAAGATTTGAAGCAAAACTATTGGATTACATACCTTATATTACATACCTCAGATTAAATTATCTGATATTTTAGAGTTGCTAATATAGCCTTAAAAATGATAGAAAAGCAAAATATAATAAATGCATTTAAAATTTTTAAGTGCTACTTGAAGTAAAATACCTGGCATTATTATTATATCATAGCTATAGAGAAAATATTAAAAATTGGACATAGAAAAATTAACTAATGTTAAAAGAAAGTTTTTAAAAAGATACAAGGTTAAAGGAATGCAGAGACAAAATATGTGTGCTGTAAATATAATTACAGTTAGAAACAAATTCAAATATATACTACTTATGCAAAGATGTCCCCTTGCACTGCAAGGAGATCCAACCAGTCCATTCTGAAGAAGATCAGCCCTGGGATATCTTTGGAAGGAATGATGCTAAAGGTGAAACTCCAGTACTTTGGCCAGCTCATGCCGAGAGTTGACTCATTGGAAAAGACTCTGATGCTGGGAGGTATTGGGGCAGGAGGAGAAGGGGACGAGAGAGGATGAAATGGCTGGATGGCATCACTGACTCGAAGGACGTGAGCGAGTGAATTCCAGGAGTTGGTGATGGACAGAGAGGCCTGGCATGCTGTGATTCATGGGGTCACAAAGAGTCGGACATGACTGAGTGACTGAACTGAACTGATCTGTACAGATGCAAAGATGGGGTCCACAAAGGACAGAAATGGTATGGACCTAACAGAAGCAGAAGATATTAAGAAGAGGTGGCAAGAATACACAGAAAAACTGTACAAAAAAGATCTTCAAGACCAAGATAATCATGATGGTGTGATCACTCACCTAGAGCCAGACATCCTGGAATGTGAAGTCAAGTGGGCCTTAGAAAGCATCACTATGAACAAAGCTAGTGGAGGTGATGGACTTCCAGGTGAACTATTTCAAATCCTGAAACATGCTGTGAAAGTGCTGCACTCAATATGCCAGCAAATTTGGAAAACTCAGCAGTGGCCACAGGACTGGAAAAGGTCAGTTTTCATTCCAATCCCAAAGAAAGGCAATGCCAAAGAATGCTCAAACTACTGCACAATTGCACTCATCTCACACGCTAGTAAAGTAATGCTCAAAATTCTCCAAGCCAGGCTTCAGCAATACGTGAACTGTGAACTTCCAGAGGTTCAAACTGGTTTTAGAAAATGCAGAGGAACCAGGAATCAAATTGCCAACATCTGCTGGATCATCGAAAAAGCAGTAGAGTTCCAGAAAAACATCTATTTCTGCTTTATTGACTATGCCAAAGCCTTTGACTGTGTGGATCACAATAAACTGTGGACAATTCTGAAAGAGATGGGAATACCAGACCACCTGACCTGCCTCTTGAGAAATCTGTATGCAGGTCAGGAAGCAACAGTTAGAACTGGACATGGAAAAACAGACTGGTTCCAAATAGGAAAAGGAGCACTTCAAGTCTATATATTGTCACCCTGCTTATTTAACTTATATGCAAAGTACATCATGAGAAATGCTGGGCTGGAAGAAGCACAAGCTGAAATCAAGATTGCCGGGAGAAATATCAATAACCTCAGATATTCAGATGACACCACCCTAATGGCAGAAAGTGAAGAAGAACTAAAAAGCCTCTTGATGAAAGAGAAAGAGGAAAGTGAAAAAGTTGGCTTAAAGCTCAACATTCAGAAAACAAAGATCATGGCATCTGGTCCCATCACTTCATGGGAAATAAATGGGGAAACAGTGGAAACATGTCAGACTTTATCTTTTTGGGCTCCAAAATCACTGTAAATTGTGATTGCAGCCATGAAATTAAAAGACGCTTACTCCTTGGAAGGAAAGTTATTATCAACCTAGATAGCATATTGAAAAGCAGAGACATTACTTTGCCAACAAAGGTCCGTCTAGTCAAGGCTATGTTTTTTCCAATGGTCATGTATGGATGCGAGAGTTGGACTGTGAAGAAAGCTGAGCACTGAAGAATTGATGCTTTTGAACTGTGGTGTTGGAAAAGGCTCTTGAGAGTCCCTTGGACTGCAAGGAGTTTCAACAGTCCATTCTAAAGGAGATCAGCCCTGGGATTTCTTTGGAAGGAATGATGCTACAGCTGAAACTCCCGTACTTCGGCCACCTCATGTGAAGAGTTGACTCACTGGAAAAGACCTGATGCTGGGAGGGATTGGGGGCAAGAGGAAAAGGGGACGACAGAGGATGAGATGGCTGGATGACATCACCAACTCGATGCACATGAGTTTGAGTGAACTCCGGGAGCTGGTGATGGACAGGGAGGCCTGGCGTGCTGCGATTCATGGGGTTGCAAAGAGTCGGACAAAACTGAACAACTGAACTGAAGTGATAGTAAGATTAAAAAAAAAAAATCAAAGATAATTGTAAAATTTAAAGTAGTGTCCAAATTTAAGTAAATGAAAACAGAAAGAAATCCGGGATCCCATGTATTTCAACTATGTATAATTCAAAGAAAAAAGCACCCAGAAAGATGATTTGTGCAAAGTTTTTTAAATTTTCAATATAGATGAATCTATAACAGTAACTTAGATACAAAAATTGGAAAAAAATTTATACAAAAAAGTGATAGAGAATAACAGTAATTATGAAACAAATTAACATGTGAGTAATCTAAGAAATGTTGAAGTCAAAAGACAAATATAAAAATTATCACCTCTAAACTGAGGAAAGGCTAACTAAATAAAAAGAGAACATGTGGAAATAATTATATGATATAAAAATTATTAATTGTTGTTCAGTTGCTTTGTGGCCCAACAGACGACAGCACCCCAGGCTTCCCTGTCATTCAGGCTCTCGGAGTTTGCTCAAACCCATGTCCATTGAATCAGCGATGCCATCCGGTCATCTCATCTTCTATTGTCCCCTTCTCCTGCCTTCATCTTTCCCAGCAACAGGGTCTTTTCCAATGAGAGTTTTTCGCATCAGGTGGCCAAAGTATTGGCGTTTCAGCTTCAGGATCAGTCTTTCCAATGAATATTCAGGGTTAATTTCCTTTAGAACTAACTGGTTTCATCTCCTTGTTGTCCAAGAAACTCTCAAGAGTCTTCTCCAATACCTCAGGTTCAAAAGCATCAGTTCTTCGGTGCTCAGCCTTCTTTATGGTCCAACTCTCACATTTGTACATGATTACTGGAAAAACTATAGCTTTGACTAGATGGACCTTTGTTGGCAAAGTAATATCTCTGCTTTTTAACTCTGCTTTTTATTTTTTATTTTTTTGATTTTTTGATTTTTTGATTTTTTTTAATTTTATTTTATTTTTAAACTTTACATAATTGCATTAGTTTTGCCAAATATCAAAATGAATCTGCCACAGGTAACATGTTGTCTAGTTTTGTCATAGCTTTTCTTCCTAGGAGCAAGCGTCTTTTAATTCCATGGCTGCAGTCACCATCTGCAGTAATTTTGGAGCACAAGAAAGTAAAGTCTCCCACTGTTTCCATTTTTACCCATCTATTTGCCATGAGGTGATGGGACTGGATGCCATAATCTTCATTTTTTGAACATTGAGTTTTAAGCCAGCTTTTTCAGTTTCCTCTTTCACCTTCATCAAGAGGGTCTTAATTCTTCTTTGCTTTCCTTTGCATCATAAGGGTGGTGTCATTTTCATATATGAGGTTATGGATATTTTTTCCAGCAATCTTGATTTCAGCTTGCACTTCTTCCAGCCTGCATTTCACATGATGTACTCTGCATATAAGTTAAATAAGCAGGGTTACAATATACAGCCTTGACCTATTCCTTTTCCAATGGTGAATCAGCCTGCTGTTCCACGTCTGGTTTTTACTGTTGCATCTTGACCTGCATACAGGTTTCTCAGGAGGCTGGTAACACCCATCTGGCAATTCCATCTCTATAAATTTCCCACAGTTTGTTGTGACCAACACAGTCAAAGGCTTGTGTGGTCAATTAAGCACAATTAGATGTTTTTCGGGAATTTTCTTGCTTTTTCTATGATCCAACAGATGTTGGCAATTTGATCTCTGGTTCCTCTGCCTTTTCTAAACCCAGCTTGAACATCTGGAAATTCTCGGTTCATGTACTGTTGAAGCAATCACACAAAGATTGATTACACTATCGTGGTTATCTGTGTCATTAAGATCTCTTTTATATAGTTCTTCTGTGTATTCTTGCCACCTCTTCTTAATACCTTCTGCTTTTGTTAGGTCCATACCATTTCTGTCCTTAAATTCCTAATTTAGTTTTTAAAAAGATTTCCAAATTTTTCCATTTTAAATTCCTAGTTATGTTATACACCGTGTTATTTTTTAATGTATCATTATATTTTATGTTTAGATCATTTACCAATATTCTATTTTACCTCTTGTAGGGTTTGTGGTTGGGCTTCCCTCATGGCTCAGCTGGTGAAGAATCCGCCTGCAATGTGGGAGACCTGGGTTTGATGCCAGGTTGGGAAGTTCACCTGGAGGACAGCATGGCAACCCACTCCAGTATTCTTGCCTGGAAAATTCTCATGGACAGAGGAGCCTGTTGGGCTACAGTACAAGGGGTTACAAAGAGTCAGACACAACTCAGCAACTAAGCACAGGGTTAGTGTTTATCTTTTTAATTGTGCATTAAATATTTATTTCTGAATTGAAGTAAATCATTAATATTTTGTGTTATTTCTTAGGAAATTTATAGCAAAACTGGCAGGAATATGTCCATGGCAATGTCCTGTATTGGTTTCTTCAGATCACATAATTTTAACAAAATGAAGGAAAGTTTCAGTGCAAAAGTATAATCATGGCCTAAAAGTCTTATTACTTGACAATGATGAATTGTTGGTACTGTTTCCATCTTTCCATAAAGAATCTTAATACTAGACAGCATGCACATAGCAACTGTTCTCAGGAATTGGACATTCGACATCATAGACCTGAAATCCCTGAGCAAAGAAAAACACAGAGTGAGCCTCATCTTTACTCTGGCTCTCTGCCTTGGAATAATTTTCAGACACATGCTTATGGAGCATAAGAAACAGAACCCAAGGTCAAGACATCTTCACTGAGTTGATTAGGCAGATATTGGAATACCCGGCAGCTGGAGCAGCTAGAACCTACAGATCAAGGTATTTGTTATCGGAATAGGAAGTGGTAATGTCTAGTAAATATATGTGATTATTCCCTTGTCCTTGCTGAGCATGGGACTGCAAATATGAGGGCCAGATACTACAGGCCCCATCGGAAAGCAAATATCACAGGGTTAATATCAGACCAAGTTAACAGAATTATACAGTGCTTGGGAATATCAAAGTGACGGACACGAAGCATTAAATGATCTCCTAAATACTCAGGGTATTTGGTTTAGGAACTAAAAATTCATTGAGACATTTGGCTTCTAGTTGAAAACCTATGTGTGATCTTTCAGGAACAATAATAGGCCATTACAAAGGCTAAATCTTTTTCAGGCCATATGACAGAAAGCTTCCTTCCCCATTTCACTCAGAGTATCACGGTTTCTGAAGCTGCAGTCATGGATTCCAGTTCCTTTGGATAGTCATGCTCTTTCCTGATCATCAGTCCTAGCCCCTGTGCCTTCATTACCAGGATTTTGGACGGAGGTCTTCTGCTGAGGCTTCCATATGGGGGTGGGAGTGGGGAACTTGAACATACTTTTCTCCACTCTAACTCAGTACTAATTGCTTTTCTACTCCTAGACCGCTTCCTCAGCCTCCTGCTTTGACCCAAGAGTCCATGAAACTGCCAGAACATGCATGTTGTTTGGGGGTCCCTCAATACTGTGATGACTCCCACTTCTGTGTTAATCCACTTGGTCGTCAACCTGTGATCCTTTCCCTGGGAAAAGTGGGATAGGGGAATCTGGCATCTCTCCAGCATGAGACTGTTGTTTTGGCCATCACAGTAAGTTCATTTTTGTCTTCTTCTGACACTTGGCAGCTCAGCCTTTTGTATCAGCTCAGCAGAGCTCCTGACAAGATGAATTAAGAATGACTTCAGTCCCACACTAAAGAAGATTAAAAATACCATCAGTGAATAAGAGTAATTTGAAATGAAAAATAGTACTATTGATATTAAAACTCCAAAATGAAATATTTATATAGAAACCTAACAAGTTATGTATAAGATCTACATGAAGAAAATTGCTTCCCTGGTGGCTTGGTGGTAAAGAAGCTACCTTTCATTGTAGAAGACACAAGTTTGATCTCTGGGTCAGGAAGATCCCCTTGAGAAAGAAATGGCAACCCACTCCAGTGTTCTTGCCTGGAATATCCCATGGACAGAGGAGCCTGGTGGGTTACAGTCCTTGGGGTCACAAAGAGTCAGACAGGACTTATCAACTAACCAGCAAACAGCATGAAGAAAATTATAAAACTCTAATGAAAGATATCAAATAACTAAATAAATGGAAATGCTTTCACTCATTGAGAGGGAGACTCAGTATTGTGAGGATGTCACATTGGTCTATAAATTCAATGCAATTCCAATTAAAATCCCAGCAAGTTTTGCTGTTGTTGACAAACTGAGCCTAAAATCTATGAATGAACAAAGACTTATGAGTCAACCTGATATCAAAAAAGAACAAAGTGGAAAGACTAGCACTACCAGACTTCAAGACTTACTACAAAGCTAATAGTGACCAAGACACTGTGGTACTGCTGAAAGAACAGACAAGAGATCAATGGAACAAGGATATTGAGCTGATCTTTGGCAAAGGTGCAAATGCAGTAATACGAAGCAAAGAAAATCTTTTCAACAAATGGTGCTAGAAGAAAAGAATGGACCTAGACACAAATTCTTTACCCTTCACCAAAATTAACTCAAAGTGGATAATAGGTCTACATGTAAAACCAAAAATGAAACAACTCCTAGAAAATAACATGTGAGAAACCTAGACCTTTATGGCAATAACTTTTTATATACAACACAAAAGTCATGATTCATGAGACAGATATTTGATAAGTTGAACTTCAAAAAAGTTAAAAACTTCTCTGTGAAAGATAATATCAAGATAATGAGAAGATAAGTCACAGACTGGGGGAAAATATTAGAAAAAGATACATCTGATAAAGCACTATTATAAGTGCTTGAAACTCAACAATAAAAAGACCAACCACCTGATTAAAAAATAGACCAAAGACCTGAACAGGCACCTAAGTGAAGAGGATAAAAAGATGGCAAGTGAGCATTTGAAAACATGTTCAAGATCATGTATCATTCAGTTCAGTTTAGTTCAGTTGCTCAGTCGTGTCTGATTCCTTGTGACCCCATGAATCACAGCACACCAGGCCTCCCTGTCCATCACCAACTCCCGGAGTCCACCCAAACTCATGTGATGCCATCCAGCCATCTCATCCTCAGTTGTCCCTTCTCCTCCTGCCCCCAGTCCCTCCTAGCATCAGGGTCTTTTCCAATGAGTCAACTCTTCGCATTAGGTGACCAAAGTATTGGAGTCTCAACCTCAGCATCAGTCCCTCCAATGGACTGGTTGGATCTCCTGCAGTCCAAGGGACTCTCAAGAGTCTTCTCCAACACCACAGTTCAAAAGCATCAATTCTTCGGTGCTGGGCTTGCTTCACTTTCCAACTCTCACATCCATACTGACCACTGGAAAAATCATAGCCTTGACTAGACAGAACTTTGTTGGCAAAGTAATGTCTCTACTTTTTAATATGCTGTCTAGGTTGGTCATAACTTTCCTTCCAAGGAGTAAGCCTCTTTTAATTTCATGGCTGCAGTCACCATCTGCAGTGATTTTGGAGTCCCAAAAAATAAAGTCTGACACTGTTTCCACTGTTTCCCCATCTATTTCCCATGAAGTGATGGGACCAGATGCCATAATCTTAGTTTTCTGAATGTTGAGCTTTAAGCCAACTTTTTCACTCTCCACTTTCACTTTCACCAAGAGGATTTTTAGTTCCTCTTCACTTTCTGCCATGAAGGTGGTGTCATCTGCATATCTGAGGTTATTGATATTTCTCCTGGCAATCTTGATTCCAGCTTGTGCTTCTTCCAGCCCAGCGTTTCTCATGATGTACTCTGCATAGAAGTTAAATAAGCAGGGTGACAATATGCAGCCTTGACATACTCCTTTTCCTATTTGGAACCAGTCTGTTTTTCCATGTCCAGTTCTAACTGTTGCTTCCTGACCTGCATAAAGGTTTCTCAAGAGGCATGTCAGGTGGTCTGGTATTCCCATCTCTTGCAGAATTTTCCACAGTTTATTGTGATCCACACAGTCAAAGGCTTTTGGCATAGTCAATAAAGCAGAAATAGATGTTTTTCTGGACTGGAAAAGGTAGTTTTAATTACAATCCCAAAGAAAGGCAATGCCAAAGAATGCTCAAACTATCGCACAATTGCACTCATCTCACATGCTAGTAAAGTAATGCTCAAAATTCTCCAAGCCAGGCTTCAGGAATATGTGAACTGTGAACTTCAAGATGTTCAAGCTGGTTTTAGAAAAGGCAGAGGAAACAGAGATCAAATTGCCAACATCCGCTGGATCACTGAAAAAGCAATAGAGTTCCAGAAAAACATCTATTTCAGAAAAAATCCAGAAAAAACATATATCATTAGGTGATTATAAATTAAATATAGTGAAGTATCACTACCCACCTATTAGAATGGCCAAAATTCAAAACACTGACACCAAATGCTGGTGCTGCTGCTGCTGCTAAGTCGCTTCAGTCGTGTCCAACTCTGTGAGACCCGATAGACAGGAGCCCAACAGGCTCCTCTGTCTATGTGATTTTCCAGGCAAGAGTACTGGAGTGGGTTGCCATTGCCTTCTCTGAAATGCTGGAGAGGATGTAAATAAAAGAAACTCTAATTCATTGCTTGTGGGGATGCAAAATGGTACAGCAACTTTGGAAGTCAATTCAGTAATTTCTTACAAAATAAATGTACTGTAACCATACAACCCAACAATTGTGCTCCTTGATATCTCCCCAAGAAACTGATACCTTATTTTAACACAAAAACCTATACATGAATGTTTATACCAACTTTACTCATAATAGACAGAACTTGGAAACAATCAAGATGTTCTTCAGTAAACAAACCATTGTACATACAAGCCATGAAATATTATTCAGCAACAAAAAGACATGAGCTATTGAGTCATGAAAGACATAAAAGAATCTTAAATGCATATTACTAAGTGAAACAAAGCTAATCTGAAAAGGCTACATACTGTGTGATTTCAAGTATATAGCATTCTAAAAAAGACATAACTGTGAAGACAGTCAAAAGAACAAAAATTTGCATAGAGGAGATAGAATGAATAAGCAGAGGATAGAAGTCTTTTAGGGCAGTAAAGTGATTTATTGTAATACTGCAATGGAGGATATATATTATTATACATTTGTCCAAACCCATAGAATGTAAAACACTAACAGTGAACTCTAATGTGAACTATGGCTTTGGGTGATAATGATTGACCAGTATAGGTTCATGAGTTATAACAAATATACCACTTAGGTAGAGGATGTCAGTAGTGGGGACAATTGTGTATATGAAAATAGAAAGTATATGGGAGTTCTGTGCACTTGCCACTCAATCTTGCTGGAAGTCTGAAACTGCTATAAAAGTATTCTTTATTGATAAAAAAACAAAGTTTTACACACACACACACACATATAATTGAAGATCAAAACCAAATGGAAAAGAGGGGTGGGGTCAGGAGATTGATTTTGAACCAGAATAGGAAGAAGTCAGGGAAATATACTGAAAAAATAGGCAAAAGTTTCCCTTATATTTTGAGGTAAATGCAAATTCCAATAATAGTGAAGAGGAAATTAATATAAAAATGTAAACACCCTTTTCCAATAATAGTTAAGCTGTTGAAAACTAAAAATAGGTTTATAAAAATTATAACATCCAGAAATATACTTTACTTAGAAAGGTGTGAGACAGACCATTTCTGACTTAGAAATGGAAGCCATAAGACAAAGAAATATCATATTTAAAGTGCTGAAGACAAAAAAGTGCTGAAGTGCTGAAGAAAGAAAAAACATTAACCAGAATTATATATTCAGTGAAAATATTCTTCAAAATGAGATAGATAAAAAATTATTTTCATTTAAAGGAAAACCAAAAAGCCACATTGTCAGCAGACTTGTCTTACAAGATGTAATGCAGAAATATTGTTATGGTGAAAGAAAACTATACCAGGGCAGAAACCCAGACATGCAAGACAGAATAAAAAGAACCAAAAAGGTAAATATGTGTATAAATATAATAGACTAGGTTTTTGCCTCTTTCAGTATTGTTAAAAGGAACATGGCTGTTTAGAGCAAGCATAATATCATTGCAAAATTGGGCATATAACATCTTTACTGGAGTGGGTAGCTATCCCTTCTCCAGGGAAACTTCCTGACCCAGGAATTGAACCGGGGTCTCCTGCACTGCAGGTGGATTCTTTACCAGCTGAGCTACCAGAAAAGCACTTTAACACTTAAAGAATATGATAAAAAGAGATAGTAAAAGATAAAAATTGAAAAGGGAAAAGTAAAGCCAGTCTTACTTACAGACAATACTGTTATCTATTTTTAAAATCTCAGTAAAAGTACAAATGTGTTTGAATAACTGAAATACAAGAGAAAAAACAACAGCAACAAAACAAGATAATACTATGAACAATTATATGCCAAAAAATTCAAGAAGCTAGAAGAAACAGAAATGTTTCTAGAAACAAACAGCCCACCAAAAGTGGATCAAGAAGAAACAGATAATTTAAACAGACAAGTCCATTAGAAGTAAAATAGAATCTGTAAGAAGAAAAAAAATTCCTGTAATCAAAAGTCCCAGACAAGATGGCTTCACAGGTGACATCTACCAAGTGTACAAAAAAACACACAAAAAAAACACAAAAATCTTTTAATTGATCCTTCTCAAACTCTTCCAAAAGACTGACGAGGAAGGAACACTCCCTAACATATTTTATAAAGCCATCATTACCCTAATATCAAAACCAAACAATTACACCAGCAAAAAGGTTGGTCCAGTCACTGTGGAAAACAGTATGGAGGTTCCTCCAAAAACTAAAAATACATCTGTCACATGATCCAGCAATCCAACTCCTGGACATATATCTGGACAAAATTATAATTCAAAAAACACATGTACCCTATATTCATAGCAGCAATATTCATAATAACCCAGCCATGGGAACAAGCTAAATGTCCATCAATAGATGGATGGATAAAGCTTCAGTGATATGGATAGAACTAGAGAGTATCACATTAAATGAAGTAAGTCAGAAACACAAAGACAAATACCACATGGTATCACTTATATATGGGAATTAAAATATGACACAGATGAACTATGTATGAAACAAAAACAGACTCAGGCATAGAGGACCGGCTTGATGGTTGCCAAGGAGAGAGATGGACTAGGAGTCTGGGATTAGTAGATGCAAACTGTTATATACAGAATGAATAAACAACAAGGTCCTACTCTGTAGAATGAAGAACTACACTCAATATCCTGTGATAAACTATAACAGAAATGAATACAAAAGAATATATATATATATATATATGAATCACTTTGCTGTATAGCAGAAATTAACACAACATTGTAAATCAACTATACTTCAATTTAAAAAAAAAAGTTTATGTAAATTTTAATTTAAAGTGGGCCTGAACTAAAATTTAAAAGATACAGATATGAAATTTTAGAAGAAGAGTATGAGAACATTTTCCATGAATTTAGAGTAGAAAAAATTTACTGTATAGACTCAAAAGTTGCTAGCAATAAGAATTATAGTTTGTATTTAAAACATTTTGCTTTTGAAATGTTGCACTAAATATGCACTTAGGTTGGAAAAAGTTACTTATACGTATCGTATGTGTGCTCATTCACTTCAGTCATGTCTGAATCTTTGCAACCCTAATAGACTGCCAGTTTCCTAACCCTGCCAGGCTCTTCTGTTTATAGGATTTTTCAGGCAAGAATACTGGAGTGGTTTGCCATGCCCTCCTCTAGGGAATCTTCCTGATCGAGAGATAAAATACACATCTCCAGTGTCTCCTGCATTGTAGGTGGACTCTTCACCACTGAGCCATCAGGAAAGTCCAATCACATGTCTGTAAATATAAGTATCAGTTCAGTTCAGTTCAGTCGCTCAGTCGTGTCTGACTCTTTGTGACCCCATGAATCACAGCACGCCAGGCTAATATAAGTATACATATCTCCAAAAACATCATGTGGTGGTGGTTTAGCCATCAAGTCGTGTCCGATTCTTTGCAAATTCATGGACTGTATAGTCCATGGAATTCTCCAGGTCAGAATACTAGAGCGAGTAGCCATTCACATCTCCAAGGTATCTTCCCAATCCAGAAATGGAACACAGGTCTCCCACTTTGCAAGCGAATTCTTTCCTAGCTGAACCACTAGGGAAGCCAAAGAATACTGTAGTTGGTAGGCTATCCCTTCTCCAGTGGATCTTCCCAGCCCCAGGAATTGAACTGAAGACTCCTGTGTTGCAGGTGGATTCTTTACCAGCTGAGCTACCAGAGAAGCCCAATTCAAACTGTAAATAACTCAAATGTCTATCAGGAGGAGAATAAATGTACACATTTTGGAAAATTTATAAATGGGATACATTCTGAAATAAAATGAAAATATTGTGATATATATATAACATCAATGGAATAATCTTCAAGATGTGTATCAACTTCATATGGCCACAAAAATATGTATTGAATTATTTCACTATATAAAAGTCAAGAACAGTTCTGGAGTTAGTTGAGGTGTTGACTGCAAAAATATTAGAAAGTTTTCTGGAGATATGGATGTATTTTCTTCTTAAGGACGTCAATTGCAGTGCTGGATGTATTTTTCAAATCTCATTTTATTTTACACCTCAGGTATGCATTTTATAAAGTTCACTGAAGGAAAGATAATATCTACATGAATTTCTAAAACATATAATAAGAATCAGTTTGTTAAGTTCAAATAATGAGATTAATTTTCCAAAGAATAAACAGATAGGAATCTTTGTAACTCATTTTGTAACACTAGGCATAATTCTGAAAATCCTGAAATCAAACCAAAACCAAAATTTTAGATCAATTTAACATTGCTAGAGATGGAAGCTTATTATATTTTGGTTCCTGTTTTTGGGTAGGATGAATTAAGTTTTGTTTTGTTTTGTTTTGTTTTTTTCGATATAATGGAGACAATTTTTTTCAAGTTATATAATTGATTTATTCATTCAGTTATATTCCCAGTGAAACATTAATTAGCACTTAACATAACATTAAGTAACCCTAAAACCCGGTATTTCACAATAGGCCCAGAAAATTATTAACATAAAAACTGAGATGACTTTATCCAAATAAAAATTTAAGGTATACTAAGGTATACTATGACCAAGAATAATATGAGTCAGCAGCAAAAATACACAGATAATCCATAGTCAAAAGTGTTCTGAAACAAGTAACAATTTAGGTTACTGTACTAATGTACAGTAAATGTACCCATTTTACCACACAAGTGAGCATCAGAGAAAACGATGAAATTCAATTATTTTTATAATATGCTGTAAATAACTTCAGATGTTCAAACTTTACATATAAATGGTCTATGATACTAAAAAACAAGTGATGTTACTCATTTAAGTTTGATGTGACAAAGCTTTTTTGTAATATCAAGAGCAGAAATCAAATATCACAGATGTATATATAAATTCATTATGTTAAAAATCAACTTTTTTTTTAATTTTATTTTATTTTTAAACTTTACATAATTGTATTAGTTTTGCCAAACATCAAAATGAATCTTCCACAGGTATACATGTGTTCCCCATCCTGAACCCTCCTCCCACCTCCCTCCCCATACCATCCCTCTGGGTCGTCCCAGTGCACCAGCCCCAAGCATCCAGTAAGTGTGGAAATATGCACAATGTATAGAGAGGTATGTTAGCATGTGAAGATAATTCTTTATGAATGGGTAATAGACAAAGGAAATAAATGAGAAAAGAGTCATAAAAGATGAAAGACAGTTTTGCAGTTACTTAAAATAATAAAAACTAAAAATACCATGTAACCCAGAAATCCCACTACTGAGCATATACCCTGAGCAAACCATAATTCAAAAGGACACATTCACCTCATTGTTCACTGCAGCACTATTTACAGTAGTCAGGGAATGGACACAACCTAAATATCCATCAACAGATGAATGGATAAAGAAGATGTGATACATATATACAATGTAATTTTACCCAGCCATTAAAAGAAATGAAATTGATCACTTGTAGAGATGGGTGTGGACTTAGTGTCTGTCATACAGAGTGAAGTAAATCAGAAAAATAAAAACATAATATTAACATGTATGTAGAATCTAGAAAAATAATACAGATGAATTTATTTGCAGGGCAGGAATAGAGATGCAGACATAGGAAACAGACATGGACACAGAGGGAGAAGGGAGTGGGATGAATTGAGAGATTAAGATTGATGTATGTGCAGTGCCTTGCATAAAAAAGCTAGTGGGAACCTGCTATATAGCACAGGAAGCTCAGCTTGGTGCTCTGTGGTGACCTAGATGAATGGGATGGGTGGGTAGGAGGCAGATCCATTAGGGAGGGGATGTATGTCTACTTACAGCTATTCACGCTGCTGTACAGCAGAAACTAACATAACGTTGTAAAGCAGCTATACTTCAATTAAAAGAAATTAAAGCTTCAATATAAATGATCAATAGGGATATAAAGAAGGTAAAATTTCTAAAGTCATTTGTTTTTAAGTAAATGAAAATCACAAAATTAGATATGTTTGTATGACTTAAGAATTTTTGCCAAATATCTAAATAAGACTATGCAAAAAAGTGGTGTCCTTTACATGTTACCCTTCAGATGGGTAGATTTTCTAGAGAAAATATATAAAAATGAATGCCACAATAATACAATAATTTTTATGTCTGGAATTATTACTCATAATTTTGTGTATTAAAGGATATGTTTATGGGCGATTTTTACATCACCAATTGTAGAAGTAATCCAAATCTCAAAGACTTCAGTGACATATTTTAATTACAGACAATTCATTATTATCAAGTTTTATATTGATGTTATAAAGTAATTCATATTTGCTTAAATGAACAAAATTGATTACATAATAATAGGTAGAATAATAGTTCATGTAAATGTTTAGAAAATAAATTCAGAGAGTAAAGGGGCAGAGAATATTTCTTCTTCCTTAGGTCCTATAATAATATATACTATCTTAAATAATTTTTTAAAAGAATTAATACAAAACATAAGATATGACATCAAGCTTTAATAAAAAGTAATTATAATTATTTAATATTTTCTAATAATAAAAACAAAAATTACTTGTTTTAGCAGTGCATATAATATTATAGATTATAAACAAAAGCAAACAACAGTACTTAAATAGCAAAACTTTCTTAGGAACTTTTTGAAATAGTGAAGCTATTTATCTTTCTAGTGGTGTATACATTTTCACTAAAAGAAAAAGCTTTCAAACAAAATCTAACTCCTGAATTTTGCAGTTTGATAGAGCAAAAGTTTTATAAAGTTTTTTGTTATACTGTTTTGCTTAGTTCATAAGATAAAACTTTCAAATATATACAAATTAAGATTAAACCAAACACACACAGATTTAATCAACAAAAGCCTTGAAATATGGGCTCACAATTCACAATAAAAATAATGTGTTAATTTGTTTATTATGAATAATCTTAAAATGATTCTATGCTGATTCAGACAAGGACTAGGCTAGACTTTTCCTTGTGCTAATAATAATATAAAAAGATCTGGCAAGGAAATTAACAATATAAACAAGATACGAGGAATAAATGTTCAACTTAAGGAAGCAATTTCTTTTTGATTAAATTAGAAGCAATCATTTGCATACCAATTATAATTAAAAATTAGCTTTATTTGTGCCTTAAATAGGGTTTGGCAGGATATATACTTGGCAGTATTTGTATTTTGGCTTTAATTACTGGATACCTTGGGAATGACTGAAACTCTTCCTTTATCTTTTTTTATTATTTTTATAGGTATTTTTAAAATTTAAATTTATTTATTTTAATTGGAGGCTAATTACTTTATAATATTGTATTGGTTTTGCCATACATCAATATGAATCTGCCACAGGTGTACACGAATGTAAACTCTTCCTTTAAAAGTATCTGCATTTCATATTATTAGGACTTTCCCTCTATTTCAGCTGAATTAATGAGATTTTGTCATGTTTATGTTAGTGAGGCCAAAGTCTTTTTCTTTTCTTCTAAATAGAATACGTGTAGACAGGAATAAACCTAACATGGAAGATTTCCATCATGAAGTGGCGAGCTCACTGTTCTAGAAAAGTGAAAGGCAATGCCAAAGGACGTGGCAGGTTGGGAAAGAACAGACTGTAAGCAGTGACCTTGAGACACTAAGGTTCTATTATCTTAGGGTGTTACTTTTAAATAAAATGTGGATGTACAATGATTGAATCCAGCAATGCTGTTTGAAAACTTTACATTTTCAACAAAATATATTACAGTCATGAGACACCACACTCCTGAATATAAAAGCCCATGTCATAATTGCCCAGAAAGTCTCATAACACATTCAAGAAAGACTTTTGTACCCCCTCTTGCCTTCCTTAAATAAATGCAATAACCTATCACCCCCTCAGAGGCACCTCTAAGGAGAGAAGCTTGTAGCTTTCTGAGATTTAACAGTGGGAGAGATTTTATATTCAGAAAGATGTACTGTTCCCCTTTCAACACTCTCACTTTGCATAACATTTTGCCTCTGGGTCAAGAATAAGAATTTGTGACTGAAAGAAAAAACAGCCTGGGAACGGGCCCTGTCAGTCACACCATTTTTGAGTAATACTAATGGTGATAATTTTAAATATAATGTAGAACACATTTCTTTCCAAAAGTTTGCAGCATGCATAAAGGTCAAAAACATTGAATTACACTCTTACTCATTTTATTTAGTACAAGATATAGGTGGTATCGGAGAAGGCAATGGCACCCCACTCCAGTACTCTTGACTGGAAAATCCCACGGACAGAGGAGCCTGGTAGGCTGCAGTCCATGGGGTTGCTCAGAGTCTGACAGGACTGAGCGACTTCACTTTCACTTTTCACCTTCATGCATTGGAGAAGGAAATGGCAATCCACTCCAGTGTTCTTGCCTGGAGAATCCCAGGGACAGGGGAGCCTGGTGGGCTGCCGTCTCTGGGGTCGCACAGAGTCGGACACGACTGAAGCGACTTCGCAGCAGCATAGGTGGTATAATGTGGAAAATATATTTACGTGAAAGGGCCTTCTTCTCAATAATTGAAAATGGTACTATGTGAACTGTGTGTCATTGCTAGAATGGCAACTTATCTGAAATGCACAAATACCAAAGGCTGTCTGGAATCTATTTGCATGCATCGCAGTGTGTGTGTGTGTTTGTGTGTGTGTGTGTGTATAAACAAATAGAGCAATTTTTAAATAAATTAAACCAAGGTGAGATTGTTTATTCAACCTGGGTGACTTACTGTAAGCAGATACATTTCCCCCCACCCTCCCCAGGAGTAAGTCATAATATGTTTTATTCAGCATAGATTGGATTCAAGGGAAAACCAGAGGTCACATGCTTATTTTTAGATAGATATCACTGAATATGCTTCCCTGGTGGCTCAGATGGTAAAGAGTCTGCCTGCATTTTGGGAGACCCAGGTTTGATCCCTGGATTGGGAAGATCCCCTGGAGAGGGAAATGGCAAACCAATCCAGTATTCTTGCCAGGAAAATTCCATGGACAGAGGAGCCTAGAAGGCTACAGTCCTTAGAGTTGCAAAGAGTTGGACATAACTGAGCAACTTTACATTCAGTTTAAGCAAAACCTGTATTTATTCTACATGAGTTTATCATAAAGATGAAATTTATTAAATTATAAGATTATTAACTAATCTATTGATTAGTTAAAAAGCAAAATGTAATTTTTAACAGTTCCAACAATTTTTTGATTTTTAATTAAAGGCAAAGTAATACATGAATAAACTTTTAAAAGTCAATAACACTAAATGGCTTATAAACAAAAAGACTTTTTCCCTACTTCTCCCCACTCTGTGGTCTCACTACTAAATATTTTAGATTTTTTTTCTGGTAGTAACTTCCCTATTCATAAACAGCATGTTTATTTACCTATTCACTTTGATTTTTAATACTAGATATTATTTCTTAGACTGTACTATAAAAAACTGGGTTTTACCTCTTTTATACTACATCTTCTTTTATCCTCTCAGTTTTATTGTTTTTGTTCAGTCACTCAGTTGTTTCTGACTCTTTGTGACCCCGTGGACTGAAGCACAGGCTTCCCTGTCCATCACCATCTCCCAGAGCTTGCTCAAACTCATGTCCATTGAGTCGGTGATGCCATCCAACCATCTTGTCCTCTGTCACCCCCACCTCCTCCTGCCCTCAATCTTTCCCAGCATCAGGGACTTTTCCAATGAGTTGGCTCCTACATCAAGTGGCCAATGTATTGGAGCTTCAGCATCAGTCCTTACAATGAAGATTCAGGGTTGATTCCCTTTAGGGTTGACTGGTTTGATCTCCCTGATGTCCAAGTACTCTCAAGAATCTTCTCTGGCACCACAGTTTGAAAACATCCATTCTTCAGCACTCAACCTTCTTTATATTCCAGCTATCACATTCATACATGACTATTGGAAAAACTATAGCTTTGACTATACGGACTTTTGTTGGCAAAGTGATATCTCTGCTTTTTAACATGCTATCTAGATTTTTCCTCTCAATAAAGCAAGTTAATTTAAGGTTGTGAAAGTGTTAGCCACTCTGTCATGTCTGACACATTGCAACCCTATGAGCTGTAACCCAATCAGGCTCCCCTGTCCATGGAATTTTCCAGGCAAGAATACTGGAGTGGGTTGCCATTTCCTTCTCCAGGGGATCTTCCCTACCCAGGGATCGAACCTAGGTCTCCCATGTTGCAGGCAGATTTTTTAATATCTGAGCCACCAATTTTAAGTAAGTTTTTAAAAATTATTTATTATTGAGTTATAACTGGTAAATTTGTATTAAAGCATATAATATGATAATGTAATATATAAGTACATTGAGATAGGATTGTTCCCATCTAGAATATTTTCTTATGTCTTAGTTCATGTTCTCTAGAAAACAGAATCTGAGCAAATCTTAGCAGTAATATTTAACCAGGTGCAATACCAGGGCAGAGTAAGAGAGAAGAGAAGCGTTACAAGGCCAGGAAAGAAAATAAATCTCCAGTGGTATGTTATTCAGTTGACTGTCACTTTAGAAAGAACAATGACTGGTCCCTGACCATGTAAGGTAGCCTTGGGCTGTCTCTACTGAAACTATTGAAGTTATGCTTTGGATTCCTCCATTAAAGGAGAGGATGGAGAAGATATTCTTCTCTGATACTGTGTTGCTACCTATCACTCATTGGTGAAATTTTGCCCTAAGAAGAATAACCTTCACACTTTTGAGGAGTGTTGTCTTACCCCTTTGGCAAGATACTGCTGTGGTATCTCAGGGGCTTGCTTCCCTGGTGGCTCAATTGGTAAAGAATCCACCTGCAATGCTAGAGATTTGGGTTGATCCTTGGGTCAGGAAGCTCCCCTGGAGAAAGAAATAACAACACTTCTTTTTGCCTGAGAAATCCCATGGACAGAGGAGCATGGCAGGCCACAGTCCATGGGGTCTCAATATTCGGACGTGATTTAGCCACGAAACTGTCACCACCACATGGCATTTCAGTACCCTTCTCTGAAAAAAAAAATAGTGCTATATGTGAGTTCAAAATTAATTAAAGGGTTCCAAGACTCTGGCTATCTGCCTTGGCAGATAGATCCTTGGTCTCCATGTAAGTTCCAAGAGCTAAGGAGACAAGTACAGTTTAGAAAACTGGATACAATACAGGTATGTCTGATATAGTCCATTCCTTGTGGTATTCAGATCTCATGGTACCTTTCTGCTGGGTTCTCTACTGCAAAATGAGACACCACTTTTGGAACACTTCTTTACCAATTGTGAAAGTACATGTTAAATCAAGTCAAGTTTCTGTGAAAATCAATCTCTATCTCTCAGAGCACTTCAGAAAGAATGTTAATTTTAAAAATTAACAAAAGTTATAGCCTCTACTGCTGAAACCCCTTCATCACATCACTACCCATTCTAGAGTTCTTCACCCTTAGCCAGTACTTCAAACCGCACGGGGAGCCCTAAGAAGGTGATTGTTAGTTGTAGCTCCCAGTTCAGCATTGTTATTAATATGTCCCCGGGCAGAAGTATTTTCTTCTTGAAAATCAGGACATCTTTTCTAGCAGACTTAAAGCTGCAGGGAAGAAAAACAAAAGTTCAAGGGACTCAGTGGGTATGATGAATACATGTGTTGTCCGGCTTAAATCTGTCAGCTCAATGATCCATTTAATGTAGCTGCTGGAACATGCTACTATATTTTGACAAATGATTCAATGCATGCTGTGTTTCCTGGAAGGCAGCACTGATCTATCTAAGAGGTTTGCCCTAAAACTTACATGTGCCTGAGACTCTTCTATCAGTCTGGTTGTTTCTCATTGATAGGGTGTATGGAATGATTAGTGATTTCTAAGCCCACTGCATGAACTATTTTGTATAAAATATGCCCCTTGGTCTGAATTAATATTGTTCTTATATCATGTTCACAGATCAATGTTTTCTGTAAGCACTTAGACAATGATGCTATAGAGATATCAGAAAAGGCATCCTTCTGTTGGGAATATGCATTAATTCTGGCAAAAATGACCCTTCAAAATACAAAACATCTAATGCAATTGACGAACCTTCATGTAGCAAGCAGTGGTCCCTTTGAAATATCAAGGGCTCAACATCTTTCTTTTCTGCTGGCAGGTTGCACGTTCATGGGTATCAACAGCTAGATGACTTGGTGAGAATGAATTCATTTTAAAACTGCATAATCCTTCTTGTCATACTGTCCACCCTGTCTATGGACTCACTGTCAAATTACTCAGGTGGTACAGGAGAGAAGCTATTTAATTCCCCAGCAAGTATCATTTTTATGCAGTGGTTAAATATCTCCTCTGTGGTTCAAGCTGCTTTCCCTTCAACTTTACATGAAACAAAGTTTCATTTACTTTGTTTTCACTAACATAAATCCGCCTATGTATCTGTCAGACCTACCCAACATCAGTTTCCAGATTTGTTTTTATTAGGTGATAGACCAACTGTCCACATTTATCTTTGCACACAAGTTAGTGCTTATGAGTTCCAGGCCACATTTCTTCCATAGAAAGTAGATCACCAAGTTTAGCAAATGCTGTTTTATCTCCTTGGAGAATTGTCCACCACCTCAGTGCCTCAGAATTACCCTGATATGAGTAATATGGAGCAACTCATTTCCGATTACTGCCAAGACAGAGCATCCATTCATCATGAATTAGCATTTGGACTAAAATTGTTTTCCCCTTCTTTCAGTTGGTCAAAGGTCAAGAGAGGTCTTTGGTATATATTCAGGGAGAATGTAAGCAAAGATAGGTCACCTGGAGTTTTGACTTTCTCAAAAAATATTTATGAGCAAGTTTCCTACATGTAATATTTCAGTTATGAGTGAGATAATTATAGTCCTGAGGCAATATAGTAAAAATGTACTGTTGGCTTTACTGTATAAAGGAATACTAACTCTAACATAAATTTCAAAGAAAGGAATTGGCAAAAAGTAAATCCTTGTGACAGTACTGCTCTGTACCAATAAATACACCAAAGCAGCAGAATGGCTTCTGTAAAGGCCATATCGTTGTTAGGTTTACAACAGTCCACTGATTTCTGCCATGTTGTATACGTTTTATTAAGACCCTGGGTAGAAGAATTGAATGGAGACCACCACTCTGGAATCTTTTGAGTATACGACAGTGACTTTAGTTTCTGCAATCATTCAGAAACACACTATCTATCTTCTTATTTCCTATCTTGAGGATAGGGTTACAGGGTGTTAAGCAGTGGCCAGGTTCTCACTTTGCTCTTCCTATTATAACCTTAATCCATGGATCAAGAAGTATATGTAGGACTTGAGAAAATATGGTGAAGTAGAAGGACCTTGAACTCACTCCTTCCATGAGAACACCAAAATCACACCTAACTGCTGAATGAACATCAGTAAAAAAGAATGGAACCTACCAAAAGAGATATGCTACATCTAAAGGCAAAGAAGAAATCACAAGATTAGAGGAGGATCACACTCACAATATAATCAAATCCAATACCCCCCAGGTGGGCTACCCACAGACTGAAGAACAATTATGTCACAAAAGTTCTCCCATGGGAGTGAGAGTTCTGAGCCCTATGGCAGGCCCCCGAGCCAAGGTGTCTGGCATTGGGAGGAGACGCTTCCAGAACATTTGGCTTTGAAGGCCACTGGGATTTAATTGCAGGAGCTCAATTAAAGATACTGGGAGAAAGATACTCCACTCTTGGAAGGTGTACACTGAGAATAAAATACAAAGGAATAAACCTATGCAAAAGACTTGTGCTTTGAAAACTATGACAACTGATGAAAGAATCCAAAGATGACACAAACAGATGTAAAGATTCACTGTGCTCTTGGATTGGAAGAATAAATACTGTGAAAATGACCCAGAGTAATCTCCAAAGAGTCAATGCAATCTCTATCAAATTGCCAATGGCATTTTTCAAAGCACTACATATTTTTTTAAATTTGTACATAAACACAAAAGGCCCCAAAATGCCCAAGGGATCTCAAGAAAAACAGAAATGGAGGAATAAAGCTCTCTGACTTCAGACTATACTATATGCCTACAGTTATCAAAACAGTATGGTTCAGGCCCCAAAACAGAAATACACATCAACAAAACTGGCTAGAAAGCCCAAAAATAAACCTACACACCTATGATCAATTAATCTATGAAAGAGGAGGCAAGAATATACAGTGGAGATAGTGTCTCCAATAAGTGATACCAGGAAAACTGGAAAACTACATGTAAGAAAATGGCGTTAGAATATTCTCAAACATTACACACAAAGACAAACTCAAAATGCATAAAAGACCTAAATGTTAGGGTGGATACTATAAAACTAGAGGCAAACATAGGCAGACCACTCTTTGACATACATTGCAACAGTATCTTTTTGAGTCTATCTTCCAGAATAGGGGAAATAAAAACAAAAATAAACAAATGGGACCTAATTAAACTTAAAAGCTTTTGCACAGGAAAGGGAACCATAAATAAAAAGATAACCTTCAGACGGGGAGAAAATACTTGCAAGTGATGCAATTGACAAGGGCTTAATTTCCAAAATATACAAAACAGCTCATGCAGCTCAATATTTAAACAAACAAACAAAAAAATCAATATGAACAACCAAATTGAAAAATAGGCAGGAGATCTAAATATATGTTTCTCCAAAGAAGACATACAGATCACCAAAAGGCACATGAAAATGCTAAACACCACTAATTATCAGAGAAATACAAATCAAAAGTACAATGAAGTATTACCTTACATCAGTCGAAATAACCATAATCAAAAATCTACAAATAGCAAATATGGAAGAGGGTGTGGAGAAAAAGGAGCCCTCCTTTTTGGTGGGAATGCAAATTGGTGCATCCACTATGGAAAACTGTATGGAGTATCCTTAAAAAGCAAAAAATAGAGTTACCATATGATCCAGCAACCTAACCTCTAGGTATAGATCAGAGAAAATCATAATTCAAAAAGATACTAGGAATTTCAATATTCATGCAGCATCATTTATATTTATAATACTTAAAACATGGCAGCAATCCATCAATAGATGAAAGAAAAATTAATAAGAGCTACATATACCCAATAGAATACTACTTAGCCATTAAAAAGAATGAAATAATGCCATTTATAGCAACATGAATAGACCTAGAGATTATTATACAAGGTAAGTAAATCAGACAAGACAAATTTCATATGATTTCTCTTATATGTTTCATCTAAAAAATTATATAAATGCACTTATTTATAAAACAGAAAGAGAATCACAGCCATAGACAACAAATTTACGGTTACCAAAGGGCAAAGGTGGGAGAAGGGTAAATTAGTAAGTTTGGGGTTAACAGATGCACACTCCTATGCATAAAATAGACAACATGAGCCTACTATATAGCAAAGGGAACTATCCTAATATCATGCAATAACCTATAACATGATATAATGTAAAAAAAGAATATATATGTGTGTGTGTGTGTATATATATATATATATATATATATATATATATAAATTACTTTGGTGTACACCTGAAACTTACAACATTGTAAATAAATTTTATATCAATAAAATTTTTTATGAAAAAGAATAAAAAAGTATATGTAACAATACTGGTAGCTACTAAGTTGTTAGAGAAATAGATCCTAATTGTGTTTATATGTGTAATCAAATATATGTTAGGAAAATAATCATAGGATGGATTCATGAATAAACTGAACCATCTGTGAGAAGAACCTTGTACCAAATTCTGTTTATCACCCCATCTCCTTATGCCTCCACATAAGTGGCCCTTCAGGTACTCTGGAATCAATATACACCCCTTTAAATTTATCAAGGTACTATTGTGAGCTCTTAAATAACATCACACAGGTGAATCCACTCCACAGTCTTCAGAATTAGCATTGCTTTTCCTCATACTAAGTGCTACGGGTGCTTGATCTACCAATATCTTAAAATCTATGTATTTAGATTTCAATTGGTCACAAGGAAAAGCTTAAAGGTTTACAAAGTTCAATGCTACTTCTTGAAAAAGATAATTACTACTTCACTTATCAATAGCAATGAGGTCCATATTGTTTACAAATAGGTATGTGATTAAAATCCAAATTAATGTCTTGAGTATATGTTCTCTAGAATTAGTCATAGTTTTAGACCAAGTAAGCTTCAGTTCAGTTCAGTTCAGTCACTCAATCGTGTCCGACTCTTTGTGACCCCATGAATCACAGCACGCCAGGCCTCCCTGTCCATCACTAACTCTAGGAGTTCACTCAGACTCACGTCCATCGAGTCAGTGATGCCATCCAGCCATCTCATCCTCTGTCGTCCCCTTCTCCTCTTGCCTCCAATCCCTCCCAGCATCAGAGTCTTTTCCAATGAGTCAACTCATCACATGAGGTGGCCAAAGTACTGGAGTTTCAGCTTTAGCATCATTCCTTCCAAAGAAATCCCAGGGCTGATCTCCTTCAGAATGGACTGGTTGGTTAGATCTCCAGAACCAACAAAAACTTAAAGAAAAATATAGTATTAATGTATTGATGCTTAGGAGGGTCAGGCAATGTAAGTGATGCTAAAATGAAATGTTGCAAAGAATAACAGAAAAAAATTAAGTTAATTCATTATCAAGCTCTGCTGCTGCTTCTGCCAAGTCACTTTAGTCGTGTCTGACTCTGTGCGACCCCATAGACGGCAGCCCACTGGGCTCCCCTGTCCCTGGGATTCTCCAGGCAAGAATACTGGAATGGGTTTATCAAGCTCTAATACTTCTTAAAAAAGAGTTAGCATCCTTGGAAGAGTTCATTTTAAAAAGAAATTAAAATATAGACATTAAAACAGAGAGGTGAGAATTCCTCACCTCTCTGTCTCTACGCTATGCTTCCGTGTAGGTTATTTGATCTATAATGGAGTTTCTGGGGAAAACAAGTAGGCATATTCAGATCAGTCACAATCAGGGTGGCTCAGGTGGGACAAGGCATGAGACATAAGCCTAAAAAGATTTCAAACATCTTGTAATGTGTGCACTGAATAGTTAGCAACACTCAAAATGGAGTATTCTTAAAAATATAATAGGTTTTTTTTTTTTTTTTAATAACCTGAGTCCAGGTAGAAATAACACATTAGTCCAACTAACAGGCACAGTAAGTTATCAATTTACTACCTCTAAGCACTAACTGTTCTTTTGTGTTCTTGCTTTTGTGCTCTGAAGAAGGAAATGGCAACCCACTCCTGGAGAATCCCATGGGCAGAGGAGCTTGGTGGGCTACAATCTACGGGTCGCAAAAAGTCAGACACGACTGAGAGACTTCACTTTGTAATACCAATGCTATGCCCCAACTTTAATTTCTCCTTTGCCAGAGAGTACAATAGAAGCTGTGCCAATAGAGGTCCCTGGAATGATGTTGTGAGACTATGGCAAGAGGAAAGACATGTCCTCTAGGTCTTGGGGTGGTTTTCTTCTCCAGCATGGCTGTCGCTCAGTGTGCTGGAAGCCAGTAACAATCATTTTAGTGGTTCTCACAGACTACTTCTACCTGAAGCATATGCACAAGTGTGTTTCTTGGCCTACATGGCAGACCATTCCTTTGGAATAGCTCTAGCCCATCTGCCCTATCCAGAACACAACTCATCCATGGACCAAGTCCAATCTATCTTCCAGTGAGTTTCTCAACCACCTAGGACACTCTTCCTATGAACCAGTTCCAACACAATTGAACCTGTATCTACAACAGTATCTGGAGAATTTCTTTACCATGTGAGCTATTCCCATGACTCAGCTTCAGACTGCCACACTTGACAGCAAGTTTATCCACTACCAGCAGCCTGCTCCTCTTGACCAGCCATGATTCAGCACTCGGGAAGTTTCTTTCTAAACAGCCTTCTGCATCTATGCTCCTTTCCTCTCCAACAAGGTCAGAATCTGAGTTCTGGGAGGATATGGGGAATCTTTTAAGCACCTAATTTCTCCTTTATCCACTCTTCATCAGCCCCAAGATAGTGGTCACTTTCTTCATGTATCTTTACTGTATCCCTCACCATAATTAAATGCCCCATTCAGTTTTCCCACTGCCTTCTTCTCTAGAAAGCTAGTTCTGGACAAAGGATTTGAAATGACTATTTTAATTTCTTCCAGGGCTTCCCTGGTATCTCAGCTTGTAAAGAATCCATCTGCAATGCAGGAGACCCTGGTTTGACTCCTAGATCGGGAAGATCTACTGGAGAAGTGATAGGCTACCCATTCCAGTATTCTTGGGCTTCCCTGGTGGTTCAGCTGGTAAAAAATCTGCCTGCAATGCAGGAGACCTGGGTTTGATCCCTGGGTTGGAAAGATCCCCTGGAAAAAGGAAAGGCTATGCACTCCAGTACTCTTGCCTGGAAAATCCCATGGACGGAGGAGCCTGGTGGGCTGCAGTCCATGGGGTCACGAAGAGTTGGACACGACTGAGTGACTTCACTTTCACTTTTCACTTTCATGCATTGGAGAAGGAAATGGCAACCCACTCCAGTGTTCTTGCCTGGAGAATCCCAGGGACGGGGGAGCCTGCTGGGCTGCCGTCTATGTTGGGGTTGCACAGAGTTGGACACGACTGAAGCAACTTAGCAGCAGCAGCATGTCCATGGGAGCGCAAAGAGTTGGACATGACTGGGTGACTTTCATTTCACTTAATTTTGCTACCATCACTCCTCTATTGTATTTACCAGTTGAAATATGAGAATTAGTTAACATGAGAGTAAAACTTGGCAATGCAGGAGATAATGGCTTTTCAAACATTTTATTAATTCTCGGCATCTTAATGTTTTCATGAACCCTTGCTCATCTCCAGTCCAACAAACCAACAGTTTGAGTTACAGCATTGCTAATATTACATTTTGCTTTGTGTGTAGAGCTGAAATTCCCTAGATATCATTTTATAAGTACTGATTCTGCAAAATGCAGTAATTTAGGTTTCATTTGTTTTATTTTATAGGGCACATAATATAATGCTGAATTTGCATCATATAGAAATATGGTGCATTTAAATGTAAAATGTCATAGAGATGCAAATAATCTACACTATCCACTAAATTTCTTTCTCAGTAAAATAACATTCTAATTAACCTTCAAATAATTTTAAAACAGCAACTATGACTGTCAAATATTTTGCAATAATAAGCATAGTTTTATTTAAAATTGAGTTTCCAACCAATTTGCCTACAGAGGAGATACTTCTACTTTCTAGAATAAAATTATATGGGGATGAAATGAATGCTCTGTCCACAGAGCTGCATTGGCGATGCAGATGTGTCTTATGTACAAATCTGATTAAGCATCAACCTGTCTCAAATTACATCATTTCGTCCCATGAGTAAACATGAAGACTAGCACTGACACAGCCATTTCAGAATGTCTGCATTCAAAAGGTGTTTTTAAGGTCTTGGTACTATATGAGTAACATTATTTAATCCATGTTAAAACATAGTATTATCAGCCTCATTCAAAGATGAGAAAACTGAGGCCAAGAGAGCTTACTCACTTTACCAATTTTAAACAAAAACTTGTTGACCTTGAATTTACACCCAGACACCCACACTGCCGAGTTGTATCCTTAATTCAGATTGGGTATCTGAAAAACATGTTCTAGATTATCGAAAAGTCATGTATAGAAATTTCTGTTTCACCAATAAATGTGAAAATTCTAAATACGTAAGGTAAGACACAGTACATTCCATCAGCTTCTAAGGGCAATGAAATATCTGCTACTTTGCTTACAAAGAACAGCACTAGGTTAATCCACATTCATCCTGAAAACATTTGTCCCTACTTATGAATTAAATCTATCTCATATTTTGTTTTAGACAACTATTAAAATAATTCCCTGCTAAATGATAATTGTCAATAAAACCATTATTAAAAAATATTGGATTGGTCAAAGTTTCATTCAGTTTTTTCTAAAAGATCTTCCAAAAAACCCAAACAAACTTTTTTCCAACCCAGTATCGAATTTGTCACTCCAAAAGGTCACAGCAGTTAGATGGCATTTTTAAAGGATTAATCTATTAAAATTTTTTTAAAAATAACATTGCAAAAATAAGATTACCAAGGAAGAATCTTACTAACCTCATTCTGAGGTAAAGAATTTCACCTCCTTTCTCAAAATTTTAATGAACATCTATTGTACAAATTAGGTTAGAATACTGACACTGGAAGTAGGAAGTTTATCCTGAGACTTCCCCTGAATTTTTAAGCATTTTTTTTTCTGTATTTTAAAAATAAATGATCACATTAAAGGGAAGATGAATCAAAACACACATACACGTGTTTTTCTACTATTTCAATACCATTGCATGCTATTTTGCTGAAATGGTTGTTTCTAATATTCTTTTACATAATTTAATTATACAAGAAGTGTAGCTATAGTGGTTCCAATTGACTGGCCTTCAGTGCTACTTAAATGGCTTGTGTTTCAGGATCAGTGAGTAGCACTGCTAACTTTGCTCTCCTTCTGCCAAGCTGTCCATCAAAGGAAGCAGCATCTCTCTCTTCAAACCCCTTTCACTTCAAACTCTTCTCTTTTCTAGGGTCATTAAAAGAAAGAGGTAGGTTCATATCATTGATACAATAGACCATTGCTGTAAAGATATGAAATTTGTTCCACTTGTAAAAGACTGTGAGGTTACATTTTAAAGGGATTCTAATGTTAAGCCTCTATCTTTATTATAATACTATGGAAAGGCCCAAGTAATTTGAGAAATAAATTAATAATGACAATAATACCAAATTGAATATAAGTTGAAATAATACCAAATTGAATGACTACTGATTTTATAAATGAAGGATTAACTTTCAACATTAAAATTTGATAATTCGGTCATATAGTCAAGTCAGCATTAACTTAAGAACATGAAGAGTAATTCAGCAGAAAATGTACAGATAAATGTATGAGCTTAAACTTGGTCTTAAAAGAGCTGAGTTAAATGAACATATGTTAGATTATGTTAAAGACTAGAAGAAGATATGCTATTCAGAGAGATTAGTTTATTGTAGCATCTCAAGTCAAGTTGAGGGACCACTAAATATATCTGATATATTAAAAACAAAAAAAGTGATAGGAACCATTGGTATGAAATGACCCGAAACATTTTCAAACATACGTATTGTACCCAAATTCTAGGAAGCCCAACATAGAAAAATTACATTTTATATTGTTGTTGTGGTTGTTCAGTAGCTAAATCTTATCTGATTCTTTGCAACCCCACGGAGTGCAGCAAGCCAGAATTTCCTGTCCTTCACTATCTCCCGGAGTTTGCTCAAATTCATGTCCACTGAGTCAAAATGATGTCATCCGACCATTTCATCCTCTGTCGTCCCCTTCTCCTCCTGCCCCCAATCCCTCCCAGCACCAGAGTCTTTTCCAATGAATCAACTCTTCACATGAGGTGGCAAAAGTACTGGAGTTTCAGCTTTAGCATCATTCCTTCCAAAGAAATCCCAGGGCTGATCTCCTTTAGAATGGACTGGTTGTATCTCCTTGCAGTCCAAGGGACTCTCAAGAGTCTTCTCCAACACCACAGTTCAAAAGCATCAATTCTTCAGCACTCAGATTTTTTCACAGTCCAACTCTCACATCCATACGTGACTACTGGAAAAACCATAGCCTTGACTAGGCAGACCTTTGTTGGCAAAGTGATGTCTCTGCTTTTGAATAGGATATCTAGGTTGGTCATAAACAACACTGAAAGGTGATATTATTAACCTTATTTTGCCAGGATTGAGACTGAAGCTTTGAATTTAAATATACAGGTAACTTTGAACACAAGTATAACTGACTTCATAGTTTGTGTTGACATATTTGATGATGAGTAGCATAATTTGTCAAACACTTATAAATGTCTCTCCTCCCAGAACACAGAGTTTCACTTTCTGAATCCCCTATAACTGAATTGTTACCAGAGGAATGGTTGTGACCTCCATGTGAGTGAATTGAGGTCTGTCTTTTGCAGTATTTTATTTCCTTATGAGATCCTCTGAGCCACCTTCCTTTGGCCACAATGACCTCCAATGTCCCAAGTGATAGCTACCTTGTTACTCTGTGTCCCAAACAATGGACATTCAGGTGAGAAAGAGTAAACCTTCATTGTTACAAGCTGCTAAAATGTGAGGAGTGTTTATCACTTCAAAATAACTAGTCTTTTGAGTTTACTATAACACAGATAAACAATGGGCAATAAGAACAGCAAATCCTCAAAAAAGATACAGCTAAATCCTGGTTAGGAGCTTGACCCAGAGTATGTAGCCTTTTCACTTACTTTTCTCACTTACTGGAGCCATAACACACATTTAACATCTTCTTTTGAGTTTGCATAGTTGTGGGAGCTGAGATCTGTGTAAGCTGGCAAATGCTAGGCCAGAGGGATAAATGAAAAATACATAGATAAAAAACATATAGATAAAAATACAATGTTTTATCTAAAGTCACAGTAGGAAAAATCATGGCAAAATGTAAATGATTGAGTACTCCCTATCCCAGAGAATGGATTCTAGTTTAAAACCTGAGATTCATCAAAAACCCCACCAAAAGCAAAATGCCAGTCTAGTCCTAATTCTATCACTTTCATTTATCTCCCTACGGTTTATTATTATTTTTTTTTTTTTAGAAAAGTGAAATTTCTTCTTTACTTCTCTCTTGCTACTTTATGTATCTTAAAATTTTCTCTCCAGTTACAAAAATAGATTTCCATTTCCATCAATATATGATGTGTTTCACACAGGTAGTATCATGCATTTTGTATTGCAGCTTGCCTTTTTCACAAAACATTTTCTGAACCTCTCTCATTGGTTTTTTTTTTTATTATTTTATTTTATTTTTAAACTTTACATAATTGTATTAGTTTTGCCAAATATCAAAATGAATCCGCCACAGGTATACATGTGTTCCCCACCCTGAACCCTCCTCCCTCCTCCCTCCCCATACCATCCCTCTGGGTAGTCCCAGTGCACTAGCCCCAAGCATCCAATATCGTGCATCGAACCTGGACTGGCAACTCGTTTCATACATGATATTTTACATGTTTCAATGCCATTCTCCCAAATCTTCCCACCCTCTCCCTCTCCCACAGAGTCCATAAGACTGTTCTATACATCAGTGTTTCTTTTGCTGTCTCGTACACAGGGTTATTGTTACCATCTTTCTAAATTCCATATATATGCGTTAGTATACTGTATTGGTGTTTTTCTTTCTGGCTTACTTCACTCTGTATAATAGGCTCCAGTTTCATCCACCTCATTAGAACTGATTCAAATGTATTCTTTTTAATGGCTGAGTAATACTCCATTGTGTATATGTACCATAGCTTTCTTATCTATTCATCTGCTGATGGACATCTAGGTTGCTTCCATGTCCTGGCTATTATAAACAGTGCTGCGATCAACATTGGGGTATACATGTCTCTTTCCCTTCTGGTTACATTGCTTCTTGCTACCTATACTTAATGATGTTACTGCAAGTATAAGCACAAAGTGTCATCCAATGCATTTTACTTTCTATTGCTATTTTTATTCTACTAAAATAATGGTATAATAAATAATAAAAACTTAAAAATGCTTTAAAAATTAATTATTTTAATTGTAGGCTAATTACTTTACAATATTGTGGTTTTCAATACAAGTCTCCATCATCCTGTTCTACACCTTTCTTTGCTTTATGGTGATTAATATATGTGCATGTTTGTTGTCTATGATAGTCATCATTACTTGTTCACCAGAATTAAAATATAACTTTCTCAAAGAAATATTATTAGTTCAGTCCTATCGAGACAGTACTGGGGTTTGCCTCTTCTTTGGTACCCAGTGCCTCCTGTACCTTTTATAAAACACTGCACTACATTGCATGACCTTGAGTTCAACATTCTTTTTCTTCCTCCAAATCTCACTATTCATTTTTATACATTTTCATATATAATGAAATCTAAAAATATTCCTTCTCTTCTCATATCTTGACTTATCATAATTGGTTTTCAGTGAAAAAGTTTTCTCCTTTTACCTGCAAAGACACATTTAAAATTGTCAAGTATTTTTTCCCCAAGCTTTCATAATTTTCCCAGTGTGTTTCTCAGTTTTATGTAGCTGTTGGTTCACTGATAATAAAAGCATATATCTGACTTTCCTTGAAATTCAAATAACTTTTCATTCACTGAAAAAGCACTGTGCTTGCATTCACAGTGCCTTTGTTCTAATATTTTTACTTCTCTAATAATTCTTCATTGTTGTTTGTAAAACCCTTCCTACATCTCAAAGTCAGTTTGTGTCACCACCTCTTCTCTGATTCCTTACTAACTGACTTTGATTACAGTCTACTCCGCCCCATTAAGCTATTATGTCAGTTGAATTATTCGTAATAATCAGCACCTTGCATAGTAGTGGCATGTTTGTATCTGAAAACCTATAAATCACAAACTTTTACAAGTTTATTATGACCTTGATGTGTACAACTTTATGTGTTTCTTATCATGGCTCTGTTTATGTAGTAAACAGCCAGCAAATATACTGTAGAATCCGTAAATGAGCTACTGGAGTCACTACTGTACTGAACTACTGAATAACAACAACTGGAGCCAAGTAGATTAATTTGAAGGGCTATCTGGATTAAATATATTTAGCAGCATGAAAGAGTTAGTGCTCAAATATTCACTAATTGAGTTGTTCATACAATTGAAATTTGTTAAATTGATGTGTAATAAGTTTGGTGAAAATGTCTTATCACTTGTTAAGTCCCCTGCTTATTTGGTCAACTGCAGATTTGGCATGCTAATATATGTATTTCCAGTGGAATCTCTCAATTTCCTAAAATTCAACTGAAGTATGTTGATAAAAATTAAGGAAGGAATCAAGGCAGTTATAAGTAGATTGTTGTTCACTTTTCAATTATATTTTCAAAATTCAAAGGCATAAATATTGATGCAAATCTTGGGATCTGACTCAGTTCAGTTCAGTTCAGTTGCTCAGTTGTGTCTGACTCTTTGTGACCCCATGAACTGCAGCACACCAGGCCTCCCTGTCCATCACCAACTCCCAGAGTTCACACAAACTCATGTGCATCGAGTCGGTGATGCCATCCAGCCATCTCATCCTCTGTCGTCCCCTTCTCCTCCTGCCCCCAATCCCTCCCAGCATCAGGGTCTTTTCCAATGAGTCAACTCTTCGCATGAGGTGGCCAAAGTACTGGAGTTTCAGCTTCACCATCAGTCCTTCCAATGAACACCCAGGACTGATCTCCTTTAGGATGGACTGGTTGGATCTCCTTGCAGTCCAAGGGACTCTCAAGAGTCTTCTCCAACACCACAGTTAAAAAGCATCGATTCTTCAGTGCTCAGCTTTCTTCACAGTCCAACTCTCTGACTACACAATGCCGAAAATTAGCAAGAAGTGAAATATGTACTCAATTACTCATATTGTTTATTTCTACTAAATAAACTGCTTTTGACCTCATCCATATTAAGTTGGCTGAATTGTGACATTCTACTTATAAATTAAAATTTTTATAATTACCTTTTTTTGATATAAATTTATTTATTTTAATTGGAGGCTAATTACTTTATAGTATTGTATTGGTTTTGCCCTACATCAACATGCATCCACCATGGGTGTACACGTGTTCCCCATCTGGAACCCCCTCTCACCTCCCTCCCCATCCCATTCTGGGTCATCCAAGTGCACCAGCCCCAAACATCCTGTATCATGCATCGAACCTGACTGGCAATTCGTTTCACATATGATATTATACATGTTTCAATGCCATTCTCCCAAATCATCCCACTCTCACCCTCTCCCACAGAGTCCAAAAGACTGTTCTATACATCTGTGTCTCTTTTGCTGTCTCACATACAGGGTTATTGTTACCATCTTTCTAAATTCCATATATATGTGTTAGTATACTGTATTGGTGTTTTTCTTTCTGGCTTACTTCATTCTGTATAATAGGCTCCAGTTTCATCCACCTCATTAGAACTGATTCAAATGTATTTCTTTTAATGGCTGAGTAATACTCCATTGTGTATATGTACCACAGCTTTCGTATCCATTCGTCTGCTGATAGACGTCTAATTACCTCTTATATTTACTCTGAAGAATCATGTCCTTTAAAAGATAGACCAAACAAAACTCCAAATCCTAAATGACAGATTAATTGAATGTGAACATATGGATCAACAGTGGCTCAGCTGGTAAATAATCTGCCTGCAATGCAGGAGACCCAAGGTTTGATGCCTGAGTAGGGAAGATCCCCTGGAGAAGGAAATGGCAACCAACTCCAGTATTCTTGCCTGGAGAATCCCATGGACAGAGGAGCCAGGCAGGCTACAGTCTGTGGTATTACAGAGTGGGACATGACTGAGTGATTAACTTTTTGAAAATATTAAGCTATTTAATATCTTCTGAGAAAAAATATTGATTAACTAAATTTCCCCTTTTAAGCAAATAAAAATCTCCAGTCACTATAGTGTATATACACTATAATTTTACAGGTAACAAAAATCAAATTGAAACAGTTTTGACACATGATATAAATCTTTACTTAAAAATACATTATTTTAAAAAGATCTTAAAGATTTAAAGAGCTAAGAGTAACTATGCTGCTGCTGCTGCTAAGTCACTTCAGTCATGTCTGATTCTGTGTGACCCCATAGATGGCAGCCCACCAGGCCCCCCCGTCCCTGGGATTCTCCAGGCAAGAACACTGGAGTGGGTTGCCATTTTCTTCTCCAATGCATGAAAGTGAAAAGTGAAAGTGAAGTCGTTCAGTCATGTCTGACTCTTAGCGACCCCATGGACTGCAGCCTACTAGGCTCCTCCATCCATGGGATTTTCCAGGCAAGAGTACTGGAGTGGGGTGCTATTGCCTTTATATAGCTAAAATTGTTTTTGTCAACTTTTTAAAAGTTTTTGAATTTTTCATCTGTGACTACTTATTCCAATGCTGAGAATACCATCAAAAACCATTGGCATCAAAGAGTAGAACTAATTGTAAAAATAGCTTGAGCATTCTATTTAGAAGACTTATCCTTAACCCCATACTTCTAAAATGGTAGTTTTTAAATTTGGGAACTTAGTTTGATTTTATTTCAAAATTAAGAACTCTGGGCAATTAAATTTTTGATACATCTCTTTAAATGTATCAGTATGCTTATTCTCTCAAATAGGAGGTTTAATTCTGGACATGGAAAATAATTTAAATTATTATTTGAGAAAATAAAATATATAGCCAAAGTTATTGATCTTCTAGCTTTATGTAGACCCAGTCCAAGACTAATTTCATTCATTAAACTATTTAAAGCAATTTCTAATGAAACATCTTGATTTCCTGTGTTTTGTCCTTGAGAGAAGCTGAAACGCTGGACTGTAAAAGCAGAATTACCTGGAGCAGAAGGTATTTTTAAACACATGTTTTCCCAAAGTAGGCAGATGCTCACTGCATGAATTCTTTGAGCACTGCTGTGCTCAGCAGTTAAGTTTCTTTACTTGATGTTACCAGGGCAAGGAAGATCACCTCAACACATTGTTTTCCTATTATTTTTTACTATGTTCTCAGTACTATCAAAGGGCTGATATTTGACAGTGAAGAAATTATTTAAAAGATACTTGGAATAAACTGAAATTTCTATTTTAGGGGAGTATTAACAGCAGGTCTTCACAGTTACTTTAGTGAGTACTTTCTAAAATCTTAGACAATCACTCTATATTTTCTGTACAGGGAAATATTCCTGCTTGGAACACTTATTTTTCTTTGGTTGTTTTATTGCTTAGTTGCCCCCACCCCCCAGATACTAACTTGTACTTTAGTGCTAAGCATAATTAAGTCAAAATGAAGATATTTGTATTCTTATCACATATTCTGCCTTTGTACTTATGAATGTGTAAATATATCTGTTAGCTGGTTGCTCAAAGAAAATGTTAATAAATGCTAACACTTTTTTAGATATGCTAACCCATCACCACATATGATAAATTATGCCAGGCTAGAATTAACTATCATTAAAAATGTATCTATGTGTCATGCAAATATGATTCTGGTTTTGTAGCATTTGAGACCTGTATTGATAGATGTATAAGCAGAATGATACTCTTTTGGAGTTGAAGTCAAGGAAGTCCTGCATTAGGTTGAGTTAGAGAGTACAGAATTGTTGGATAAACAGAGAAAAACAAACTCTTAAACTGACAGAGAATCTTAACAGTTGACAAATTACAATTGTTCCCCTCCCACAGAAAAGTAAGAAAATGACTAAATGTTTATTTTCCCATCTCTAACATTGAGTGGTCAAGGGTATAATGCTTTCCTGACAGTCAAACATGAAGGATGGGTGAACACTGATTAACTAACATAAGATGGCATTCTTTGGTGCCGTCCCAGAAAGTTGATAATGTCTTATGAGTGTCAGGTAGCTAGAATCAATTGAAACATCTTATTCTTCAATTATATCTTTTGCAAACACTAATCTTAGCATTCTTTTCTAGTATTCAAAATGTACTTCACTGACATACAAACAGCATTCTTTTCAATTGGCTGTGACTGCCACACTCTTACATAGCTATAAAAAAGTAAATATAATATTTTTAATGGCTAACTTTTATAATGTTTTAGTTGAGATTTATTAAATTTAAGAAAAGAGTTTACTTTAAGTAGTAGATAGAGCAATCACCCCCAAAGATGCTCATGCCCTAATCCCAGAACCTGTGAATGTCATCCTCATTGGTAAAAAAGAGACTTTGTGAAAACCTGTGACAGGAAGATTATTCTGAATTATCCTAATGGGCCCAGTGTAATCACAAGAATCCTCTAAGAAGGAGTCAGAGGGCCAGAATCAGAGAGCTGTGATAATGGAATCAGACATTTAAATGCAGGGCATTGAAGATGGAGGATGAAACCATGGCCAAGGATGCAGGCGACCTCTAGTCTCTGAAAAGACAAGGAAACAGATTCTCCCCCAAGACCACCAGAAAGCAATACAGCCCCGTGGGCCCTTTTTTACCCAGTAAGACCCATTTTAGACTTCTGAATTTCCAAGCTATTAGTTAATAAAGTTGTGCTGTTAAACCACCAAGTTTTTAGTAATATTGTAAAGTAGTAGTAGGTGAGTAATGGATCTTATGCACAAAATTTTATGTGGGGAGCAGAAAATTCAAGAAAATTCACTGAAATAATTCCCAGTGACACTGTATAAGATGACTAATTCAGAAATGGACTAAATTGCTAAATTATTTTTTCCTTGTCCTTTTCAGCATCTAGAGGTTGTCCACATTTCTTGGCTTGTGGCCTCCTTGTTCCACCTACAAAGGAACCAGCATGCATCTCCCTGACCATTTTTCAATACTCACATCTTCTAAATCTAGCCAGGAATTTTGCAATTTGAAGAAACCATATAAATAGGTTGGGCCCTACTTGATCATCCAGGATAATTTCCTCATCTCATGGTCCTTAACTTAATCACACACATGAAACCCCTTCTGCCATATAAGGTCACATATTCACAGATTCTAGGGTTAGGATGTGGATATTTTGAGTGTTCCTATTCTGCCTACCATAGTAATCTACAATATTTCATATTTTGCTTCATTAGTGATAAAAAAATTAAGAGGTAAAGGAAAAAATTTGACTGTTGACAAAATGATTTTGATTGGTAGGGTATTAGCTATTCTTACATAGATAACTGCAAATTTCTAGGCTCTTTTAGAATACCTAAACCAACACCAAAATAAGAAGAAAACAAAGACTTAAAAGAAATATGTAAACAGAGGAGAGCTTTTAGCCCTATGAAATAATTCAGTTATACAACCTACCTATTCAAAAAAGTTGAGACACTCTCTTAGGCAGAATTTATGCAAGTGCAATTTTCCGAACATGGAATATGGTAATTTAACAAATTTCTGAGCTGGCCAGATGAGAACAGAGGCACTGATAAATTATAACATGTCAGGAAGAGAGTCATTAGAATGAGAAGTAAAATGAAATTATGTTTGATGAGGAGGAATTGAGACAATTGTAAGTGGTAAACCAGGATTAGTACATACATATACAGTGGCTGTCATTACACATCAGAAGTACTACAAAAGAAACCACTGTTTAATGAGAAGTTTTTCTCTTGCCACTTCAATTTTATCATTTGATTCTTGTAATCTTACACTTTTCTTATATTTGTATAGAAACATCTAAATATTTTTAAATAAAGTAGAGACCTAGGTAATTAAACTCACAGGCATGACGATGAAAATGAATTTATATGAAATAGTTATCTGGATGGTAATGTTTTATAAGAAACTAACATTTTCAACAAATAATTGAATCACACAGCTCTAAACTTCATTATACTTCTAATTTATGATAAATTGAGCTATAAAGCTGATGAATTTGTTAAAGGACATTTATCACATCAACATGTCTATCTCAGTAACTTTAGATTTCTCACAATTACTAGGGTTGGCAGATTAATAAATAAAAATATAGGACCCTCAGTAAAATTTGAGTTTGAGATAAAGAGCTTTTATTATAGCCACATTTTATGCAATATCTGTTTTCCATCTGAAATTCAAAATAATTCCTATATTTTTCTGGCAATCCTAACTGATTAGGAAAATACAACCATAAAAAAAAAAATTACATGTAAGAAAGACCATTCCAAAACTTCAAGATTTACTTCAATGAGAAATAAAATGCGTGAATCAAGAAAGCTGGATGATTGTTCATTTTTTCATTAATCTTTGCTTTCTAAGCATGTTTCAAATTTATTTTCAAATTTTTATCTTCATTCTATACTTGTGGGTCACTTTTGATATTTTGCTTATTATTATCTAATAAAAGGAAATAGAAGAACTTTAAAATGTGCAAGAAGAATTTGATCTCCAAGCAAAAGTAGATCTGATAAAAAACAAATTAATCTGAAAGAAGTATCAAAAAAGTCAAAGTTGTAATATTTAGTAAATGCATAAATATAATAGATCCAAGTTTTCTTCACATGAAATTCATCATAATTATTTTATTCATGTTCCAGGAGTTTGGGATTTGCCTGTCATTTTGGATTATTACTTACATTGTTTCTTTAATCACTGTGTCCAAAGAGGGGAAAGTCCTGGCTTAACATAGCATAGTAGAGGTATAGAATTTAGAGGTATAACATATGACCTCATTTTAAAACAAAATAATGAAAATATAGATTACAAAGCATTGTTTCTATCTCAGCCTTCATGTAAATCTAAAGAGTGTTAAATTACATTGGAAATGGCATTTACAACAA
Source organism: Bubalus bubalis (assembly GCF_019923935.1). Classification (NCBI taxonomy): domain Eukaryota; kingdom Metazoa; phylum Chordata; class Mammalia; order Artiodactyla; family Bovidae; genus Bubalus; species Bubalus bubalis. Next base: position 72,201,978 of record NC_059161.1, read on the forward strand.
CACAAATGGATCTTGAGGGTATTATGCTGAGTGAAATAAGTCAGAGAGAGAAAGACAAATATTATATGCTCTCACTCATGTGGAATCAAAGAAAGCTGAAGTCAAAGAAAGAGTGTATAATGGCCACTTCCAGGGACTGAGCTGTGGGAGAATTCAGGAGATGTTGGTCAAACGGAACCAATACCCAGCTATAAAATGAATAAGTTCTGTGGATATAATGTGCAACACGGTGGCTGTAATTAACAATACTACATTATGTACTTTAAAGTTGTTAAGAAAAGATCTTAAATGTTATCACCACCACATAAAGGGTAATTATGTGAGGAGACAGCAGTGGTAACCAACTTGACTGTGGTGGTCGTTTTGAAAGACACATATGTAACAAATTAGATTTTATATGAGCTTTAAAACTTACATATGTATTATGTCAGTGATATCTCAGGCCATCATACAGAGTAAAATAAGTCAGAAAGAAAACAAATATTATAAATTAGTGTGTGTATATATATATATATATATATATATATATATATATATACACACACACACACACACATACATAATCTAGAAAATTGTGCAGATGACCTTATTTGCAGGGCAGGAATAGAGACGCAGACATAGAGAATGGACATGTGGACATGAAGAGGGGAAGGGGCGCTGGAATGAATTGGGAGATTGGGATTGACATGTATACACTACCATGTGTAAACTAGATAGCTAGTGGGAAGCTGCTGTATAGCATAAGGAGCTCAGCTCAGTGTTCTGTGATGACCTATAGGGGTGGGATCAGTTCAATTCAGTTGCTCAGCTGTCCAAGTCTTTTCAGCCCCATGGACTGCAGCAGGCCATGCTTCCCTGTCCATCACCAACACCCAGAACTTGCTCAAACTCATATCCAAGTCACTGATGCCATCCAACCATCTCATCCTGTCATCCCCTTCTCCTGCATTCAATCTTTCCAGCATCAGGGTCTTTTCTGATGAGTCATTTCTTTGCATCAGGTGGCCAAAGTATTGGAGCTTCAGCATCAGTCCTTCCAATGAATATTCAGGACTGATTTCCTTTAGGATTGACTGGTTTGATCTTCTTGCTGTCCAAGAGACTCCCATGAGTCTTCTTCAACACCATAGAGATGGGATAGGAATGAGTTCTAAGAGGGAGGTGGGGCTAGTGGTAAAGTATCTGCCTACCATTGGGAGGAGATGCAAGAGACACAGGTTCAATCCCAGAGTTGGGAAGATACCCTGGAGTTGGAAATGGCAACCCAGTCCAGTATTCTTACCTGGGGAATTCCATAGACAGAGGAACCTGGAGAGCTACAGTCCATGGGGCTTCAGAGAGTAGGACACAACTGAGCATGCACACACACACACACACACACACACACACACCCCATAGCTGATTCATTTGTTCTGCAGCAGAAATTTCACTAAAATATAAGGTAATTATACACCAATTTAAAAAATGAATGATAAAAGAAAGGACAAAAACAATATCTCAATAAAGCTGAAACACTTTTTAAATAAAGTAAAACTGGAAAGTTTCTCTGGTAATGTGGAAGAAATTGTCAATACCTTTGAAATATGGGGAAAGAGATGCATTTCAGGAGTGGTAGACTTCAATTTGTAAAAGAAATATTTTATGAATAGTAGCCAGAGACTCATCATAAAGAAAAGTATCTAGAAGTTTTGATGGTTTGCAGGACAGACTCTGATAACTAGTTGAAAATTTTTGACAAAAGATCTAATGGAGTCTTATGAATGAAGCAGTAAGTCAGGCCCAAAGGCATGCTAAATTTGAATGTAAATATGGTAACTTAACATTACCTGCTCTGAGTTGCCTGATTTTTTCATGTCTACTGATTTAGATCCCCAAGTTTGTTATAGTTTCCTTAATACATAATACATTTCCTACTTCAAACCCAACAAATTATTCTGCCAGAGTTTCATGGAAGACATGAGACTCATAATCAAAGGCAAGAAACTTTATCACTCATGGATTAGCAGGCAGTATGAACTTTACATTAACATTAATTCCTTTTATCTCTCCTGAGTTCCACAGGGACATCAAGGATGGGCCCAGATGGATGATAAACACTCAAGACTTGTGTCATGATTGAGTAAGTCCAGTGTTAAAACTCCTAATCATATATGGAGGGTTGCTAGCAAACCTGCCCAACTATCCTAAAATAATATCATATTGATTATTCTGTTCAAACTGTTCGTGGGGTTCTCATGTCAATCCTAAAAGAAATCAGTCCTGAATATTTATTGGAAGGACTGACGCTAAAGCTGAAGCTCCAATTCTTTGGCCATCTGATGCAAAGAACTGACTCCTTAGAAAAGACCCTGGTGTTGGGAAAGATTGAAGGCATGACAAGAAGGGGACAATAGAGGATGAGATAGCTGGATGGTATCACTGATTCAATGGACATGAGTTTGAGCAAGCTCTGGGTGTTGGTGATGGACAGGGAGGCCTGGCATGCTGCAGTCCACGGGGTCACAACGAGTTGGACACGACTGAGTGACTGAACTGAAATGATTTTGCTCAAGAAAGAATTGTGAACTCTGTCCTCTAGAAAGAGACACTATCTCTAACTTCCTAGGCTGTTTAATATCCTTTAAAGATAGTACAAGGAGAACCTGGTAAAAGATGTGCAAAAGTGTGAGACTCATGGAGAATTGTCTCTCAACAATATGTTCACATCAAAATTCTTTGAGGAGAATAAAATTTTAATAATAAAATATTTGCAAATGATGTGACTGCTAAGGGCTTAATTTCCAAAATATATAAGAAGCTCATACAACACAATAATAGAAAAAGCAACCCAATAAAAAAAATAAGCAGAAGACCTAAATAAACAATTCTCCAAAGAAGACATATAGGTGGACAACAGGCACATGAGAAGATGCTCAATATCACTAGTTATTATAGAAGTGCACATAAAACTATAATGGAGGTATGACTACACTCTTGTCAGAATGGCCATTATTAAAAAGTTTGGCCATAGCAGAGAAGAAAGGGAAATAAAAGGAATCCAAATTGGAAAAGAAGAAACAAAATTTTTACTGTTTGTAGATGACATGATACTATACATAGAAAGTCCTAAAAATCCAGAAAAATTCTACAACTCAATGAATCTGGTAAATTTGTGGATATAAGATTAACATACAGAATCTGTTGGATTTAATATATCATTATAATGTAATAGATAAATATTCACAGTTCTCTTCTTGTCTAATACACAAGTATTAGAAGTACTCTTATTAAATAAGAGTGAGTTGCACACCACCTGCAAACCAAAAACCAAATCAGTCCTACCACCAGCTTTTGCATATAAAATTTTATTGGAACACAGTGAACACATTCATTTACATTATGGCAGAGAACATGTGTATCTCTTAAAACCCAAACTATTTACTCTCTGGTGTTACCAAAAATGTTTGCTGTCCCCCGTATAACACAATTGAATTATGTATTCTTTGCAAAAACCACAGGAATAATTTATCTTCACATTATTTTTGTTAAATATACCAATTACATTGAGATATATAGGTTAAAACATAAATGAAACACACCCACTCTCCCCTACCAGTGCTCTCCCCTTCTCAGAGGAACCAGTTAATTTTAATCTTTATCCATTTAGACCATTTAATTTTTAATTACTGAAAGTGTACTTTTATATTTAAACTGCTGAGATTCTATATAAAATACACATATAAAAGTTTAACACTCTGGCTTTAAATACCATCTAATCAACACCTACACCCATCTTATCCTTTTTGTCTCTTACACGTTACCAGCATTATCAGTTTGCAATGAATTATTTCAGACTAGTATCAATACAGTCAAATGATTATTTTTACCTATAGAAATACATAATTTTATTGTGCATGCATTTGTGTCAAATAAATTTCTTCAGATGCCATTCTTCTGCAACTGTCATTTTTCACTTGTCTTCAGCATTTATTGATATTACTAAGTTTATGGATTTACATTTTCTTAACCTTTAAATAGATTGTTTGTGCTGTAATTTAAAAAATTATTCTACTTTAAAACATTTAGTCATTTCTATTTCTTTTGTATGCTACATAAAACTTACTTCTTGCTTGAAGAGCTAATTTAAATTGCTATTTTAAATTATATTACCTTGAATGACTTCAAAGTTGGACATCCTTTCTTTGTTGAAAACTGTACTGTTACTCTAAAACTGCATATTCACATACTTTGATATCTTTCCCCACCTTACTGCTAAGTCACTTCAGTCGTGCCCGACTCTGTGCAACCCCATAGACGGCAGCCCACCAGGCTCCCCCATCCCTGGGATTCTCCAGGAAAGAACACTGGAGTGGGTTGCCATTTCCTTCTCCAATGCATGAAAGCGAAAAGTGAAAGTGAAGTCTCTCAGTCGTGTCCGACTCCTAGCGACCCCATGGACTGTAGCCTGCTAGGCTCCTCCGTCCATGGGATTTTCCAGGCAAAAGTACTGGAGTGGGGTGCCATTGCCTTCTCCCCTTAGTGAATTGTTTTTCCCTTTTCTTTCTTAAAGGTAAAAAAAAATGCAATCCAGATGAACAATAATATTTACAATATAAAGCAATGAGTCAAAAATACTAAAAATGAAAATAAGTAGGAAAGTATTACCCACAAATCAAGATAAAAAGTGAATCAAAAGAAAATGAACCCACAAATTACAAAGATAATGGAACTAGCAGACAATGACTTTAAAGAAATTATTATAAACAAGGTTATGATTATAAAGAAAAATGATTAGAAAATAAAAGCTATATAAAGATAAATGAAACTGCTAGAGATGAATATAAAATCTGAAATAATATATTCACTAGTTATGATTAACCACAGGTTAGACACTGCAGAAAAGTAAAGTGTATTGAATACATGGCAATAAAACTATAATTAAATAAAGAGAAAAATGCTGAAAATTTAACTGAATTTCAGTGAGTTTCAGAAAAATATTTACCAGTTTAGAATATATATTATAGGGTTCCAAAGGAGTGGAAAAGATTAATAAAATATTAGAAAATGTAATGACTGAATATATTCAGAATTTACTTAAAAGCATAAATGCTTCAGTGAAAGAGGTTATGGGAGAAAGATAAAAGAAACATATTCAGTCCACAGCTAAGAATAAACTTTAGGATGAAAAAAATGGATTTCTCCGAAGACTGGGAATAAGACAAGAATATCCATTCAGATATTTCTATTCATCATTTTAGTGATCATCATTAAGCTAGTGGAAAAAAGCAATGAAAGCAAATTATATAGATAGTAGAATGAGGTAATATACTCTATCTTACAACAGGTTATGTATTCAGAAAATTTTAACACAGAATTCTGCAGACTTCACAAAAGGGCCAGTTACTAAATATCTTAAGCTTGAAGGCCATCAGTCTCATTGGCAACAAGTCAATTCTGAAATTGTACCTTGAAAATTGCTGTAAACAAATGCAAACAGATGGCTGTGACTGTGTTCCAGTAAAATTTAGCTTGTAAAACAGACCAGTGATATCAGCAAAATGGAGGTGTAACGTCTTCAACAGGTGGCTCAGTGTTAAAGAATCCACCTGCCAATGCAGGAGATTCAGGAAACATGAGTTTGATATCTGGGTTGGGAAGATCCCCTGGAGTAGGACAAGGCAACCTAGTCCAGTATTCTTGCCTGGGAAATTCCACAGACAGAGGAGCCCTGTGGGCAACAGTCAATGGCATCGCCAAGAGTCAGATACTACTGAGCACAAGACAATTTGTTGTTTTTGATAGAGAATTTTAGCTCCATTCCTCCCCAGGAACACCAAAACACATGGAAAACTGCCAGAATTAACCTTCCTGGGCCTCTGGAAGACATTTACAGCAACAAAGCAAATGCTTAGTCAGGATAAAGGCCACTGAAAGAGAGTGAGATTTTTGTGGCATATTAACTAACCCTCACCCTCAACCCTTTTCCACATGGTGGTTATCTTGAAGATATTAGCCTGTGTTCCTGATGTGGATAGATAATTCTTGAAGGAGCAGAACAGACCTTGTAACCAGGGAATTGTATTTATGTATTTGCACCCTCCCCCAGGACTGCCATAGAGGGCTTCACTTTGTTTTGCCTAATTTCAGACTCTATCAGGTCATAGATGCTCTGTAGTCCTCAAAAGACAATGAAAGTAAACAAACAAACAAACAAAAAACAGATGCTACTGAAATGGTGGTAGGGCACAGGGGGTGAGAACCAACAACAAAGCAGACAGTAACACACTAAATTATGAGAAGAAAAACCAGGAAATGAATGTTCAGAGGTAATAGGGATTTTAAAAAGCAACTGTGTATATGGGGAAATTAGGTCCACATGAATTCTCATGTCAGTAAAAATATTCATAACAGACCTCAGAAGACAACAAGATTTCAACTTTCACTGGTCTTTACTGTCAGAACAAACAGGAAATATAAACTAGGCAGAGTGTTAAACGTCCTGGCTCAACCCAAAGGAGTGTCCAGAATTTATATGAAAAGCTTTAGGAGTAATATTTCTTTTCTTATTTTGTTTCTCTCTCCCTTAGACTTTCACTTTTGTTTTCTTCTATCTTCTTATACTCCTGCTTCCCTTTATATCTTTCTTACTCTTTTTTCTCAGTCTTCTTTTTTCTGCTCATCATAATATTCAAAGTGTCCAATTTTTAACAGAAAATTTAAAAGTTTTCAAAGAAATAAAAATATTGTCCATATATAGGAAAATAAGAAGTTCATAGGAAAGCTGTCCATGAGAAAGTGCAGCAGTTGGATTTTCTAAATGGATATTTTAAATCAACATTCTTAAATATTCTCATAAGTTAAAGTAAGCCAGTGACAAAGACACACAGAGTGCCTGAAAAACTACGGATGTGACTCCTGTGACGCTGTATAGGAGGCGGGGAACAAGACCATCCCCAAGGGGGAAAAAATGCAAAAAGGCAAAATGGTTGATGCAGGAGGCCTCACAAATAGTTACGAAAAGAAGAGAAGTGAAAGGCAAAGGAGAAAAGGAAACATATACCCATTTGAATGCAGAGTTCCAGAGAATAGCAAGGAGAGATAAGAAAGCCTTCCTCAGTGACCAAGGCCAAGAAATAGAGGAAAACAAGATAATGGGAAAGACTAGAGATCTCTTCAAGAAAATAAAAGAGATTCCCTTGATATCTCTTCAACAAAAGAGATACCAAGGGAACATTTCATGCAAAGATGGGCATAATAAAAGACAGAAGTGGTATGGACCTAACAGAAGCAGAAGATATTAAGAAGAGGTGGCAAGAATACACAGAACTGTACAAAAAATCTTCACAACCTAGATAATCACGATAGTCTGATCACTCACCTAGAGCCAGACATCCTGGAATGCAAAGTCAAATGGGGTTTAGGAAGCGTCATTACAAACAAAGCTAGGGAGGTGATGGAATTCCAGCTGAGCTATTTCAAACCCTAAAAGATGATCCTGAGAAAGTGCTTCACTCAATATGGCAGCAAATTTGGAAAACTCAGCAGTGCCCACAGGACTGGAAAAGGTCAGTTTTCATTCCAATCCCAAAGAAAGGCAATGCCAAAGAATTCCCAAACTACCGCACAACTGCCCTCATCTCACACGCTAGCAATGTAATGCTCAAAATTCTCCAAGCCAAGCTTCAACAGTATGTGAGCCCTGAATTTCCAGATGTTCAAGGTGGATTTAGAAAAGGCAGAGGAACCAGAGATCAAATTGCCAATATCTGTTGTATCATCAAAAAAGCAAGAAAGTTCCAGAAAAACATTTACTTCTACTTCTTTGACTAGGCCAAATCCTTTGACTGTGTGGATCACAGCAAACTGTTGAAAATTCCTAAAGGGGTGGGAATACCAGACCACCTGATCTGCCTCTTGAGAAATCTGTATGCAGATCAGGAAGAAACAGTTAGAGCTGTACATGGAACAACTGTTTCCAAATCAGGAAAAGAGTACATCAAGGCTGTATGTTGCCACCCTGCTTATTTAACTTATATGCAGAGTACTTCATGAGAAATGCTGGGATGGATGAAGCACAACCTGGAATCAAGATTGATGGCAGAAATATCAGTAAGCTCAGATATGCAGATGACACCAACCTTATGGTGGAGAGTTAAGAAGAACTAAAGATAGCCTCTGAAAGTGAAAGAGGAGAGTGAAAAGTTGGTTTAAAGCTCAACATTCAGAAAACTAAGATCATGGCATCTGGTCCCATCAGTTCATGGTAAATAGATGGGGAAATAATGGAAATGGTGACAGACTTTATTTTTGGGGGCTCCAAAATCACTGCAGATGGCGACTGTAGCCATGGAATTAAAAGACACTTACTCCTTGGAAGAAAAGTTATGACCAAACTAGATAACATATTAAAAAGCAGAGACATTAGTTTGCCAACAAAGGTCTATCTAATCAAAGCTATGATTTTTCCAGTAGTCATGTATGAATGTGAGAGTTGGACTATAAAGCCAGCTGAGTACTGAAGAATTGGTGCCTTTGAACTGTGGTGTTGGAGAAGACTCCTAAGAGTTCCTTGCAGTGCAAGATCAAACATGTCAATCCTAAAGAAATCAGTCCTGAATATTCATTGGAAAGACTGATGCTGAAGCTAAAACTTCAATACTTTGGCCACCTCATGCGAATAACTGACTCATTTGAAAAGACTCTAATGCTGTGTAAGATTGAAGGTGGGAGGAGAAGTGGACGACAGAGGATGAGAAGGTTGGATGGCATCACTGATTCAATGGACATAAGTTTGAGTAAACTCTGAAAGTTGGTGATGGATAGGAAGGCCTGATATGCTGCAGTCCATGGTGTTGCAAACAGTCGGACATGACCAAGCAAATGAACTGAACTGAGCTGATCTGAGTAACAAAGACTGTAAACAATGTACGAAAAGATAAAATATCAATAAAGAAATAATGTTATAAAAAGGAATGAGATTTGAGATTCTGGGGCGGAAAAGTAAAACAGTTGAAATGAAAATTTTGCTAGAGCTTTTCAACAGATTTGAGAAAATAAGAGGGAACCATGTAACTCTAAGATATTACATTTATATCAATCAGATGGAGAAGAAGGAATGAAAATGAATAAAGAAAAATGAACAGAGTTATAGAATCCTATGGGACACTATCAATCATACCTATATATTCACTGTGGCAGTTCAAGAAGGAAAGAGGAAAAAGAAGCAGAGAGAACATCTGAACAAATAATAACTGAAAATTTCCCAGATTTCTTGAAATACATGCATCTAGAAAGCCAAAGAGTTTAATGAAGTATAAGTGGGTTAAACAAAGAAATTCACACTAATATACATTATTTTTAAACTCTAGAGTGCCAAAGATAAACAGAATCTTGAAAGCACAAAGAAGTGACATCATATACAAAAGCTACTCAATAAGATTAGCAACTGATTTGTCAACAGGAACATTGAAGGAAATGTTAAAGTACAGAAAGATAAACATTGCCAATCCTCAAGAATAAAGGAGAAATTAAGAATTTCCTAGATAAAAAAGGCTGAAAAGGTTTGTTTCTAGTATAACCTACTTTTTAAAACTACTAAAGGAAGTCCTTCAGATGGAAAATAAAAGACAGTAAAGAATAACTTGAAGTCAAGTGAAGAAAGTTGAAGCACTGATAGAAGTAACTACACTGGTTAATATAAAAGCCAGTATTTTTGCATATTTTGCTTACTAGCAACTTTTCCCTATATGATTTGTCTTGTAAGGCAAATAATAATTATGTCTTAATGAATTACACTGTATATAGGTGTAACCTTTAAAATATTAAAAAGTAAAAAGAATATGAAGTTAAAACAACCATGATGTATAATAGAAGTTTTTCATAATATTGAAACTAAGTTAGTACTAATTCAATAATATTGTTAAACATTTAAGGTGTTAAATTTAATTCTCAAATAAAACATTAAGAAAATAATTTAATCATACACAAAATGTTAAAGAAATCAAAACAATGTACTAAAAGGAAATCAAACACAAAAATAATGAAATGGCTAAATTCAGGACCAAAAAAGATACACAGAAACAAACAGCAAAATAGCCAAAGTCCTTCCAAATAACTACTTTAAAACTAAACAGATTAAACTCACCAGTGGAAAAACTGATACACACAGGATGTATAAAATCTATGATAAAACTGTAAGCTGTCTACAAAAGACCCACTTTGAGCCAAAAGACAAAAAAGTTGAGTGTGAAAGGATTGAATAATATAGCCTAAGTAAACAGTAACCAAAAGTAAACTGCAGTGGCTGTACTAATATCAGACAAAATAGACCACGTGTGTTAAAAATTGTTAAAAGAGGAAAATAAAATCATATATAGATAAAAGGAAAATTCATTCAAAAGATAATTATAAATATTTACCAAAAAATAGACCTCCAAAATAGGTAAATCTAACATTGATGTGATTGAAAATAGAAATTTCTACAATTATTGTTGTTGACTTTAATATCCCATTTTCAATAATAAATAAGCCAACAAAAGACCAAAAAGGAAACAGAGGACTTGAACAATATCAATCACCAAGTATTCCTAAAAAAGATATAGACTGGATTCTTTCCAAAAAGAAAAAAATATACTTATCAAGTATACATAAAACATTTTCTAGGTTAGTAGGCAGCAAGTCTCACTAAATTTCACAGTTTTGAAATTACAAAAAGCAACTTAATCAAACATGTAGAATACTGAAAGTTAGGTAGGAAGTTAGGCAGGAAAAAGAAAAAACCACAAATGCGTGGAATTCAACAGCACACTCTTAAACAACCAATTTGTCAAAAATATATATAAAAAAGATAATGGAGAAATTAGAAAATACTTTGACACAAATAAATATTAAGAAATAACATACTCAAACTTATGGGATTCAGCAAAAGCAATAATCAGAGGCAAATTTATAGCTGTAAGAGCCTAATTTAAACATCACAAATCAAAAACTCACCTTTATATCATCAGAAAATAGAGAAAATAATAGTGTGGAATGGGGAGGGAGGAGGGAGGAGGGTTCAGGATGGGGAACACATGTATACCTGTGGTGGATTAATTTTGATATTTGGCAAATCTAATACAGTTATGTAAAGTTTAAAAATAAAATAAAATTGAAATGAAAAAATAAAATAAAAAAAAAATAAAGCAAAGGGGCTTTCCAGGTGGTGCTAGAGGCAAAGAATGCCCCGCCAAAGCAGGAGACATAAGACACATGGCTTTGATCCCTTAGTCGGAAAGATTCCCTGGAGGAGGGAATGGGAACTTGCCTGGAGAATCCCATGGACAGAGGAGCCTGGCAGGCTGCAGTCTATGGGGTCACAAAGAGTCAGATATGACTGAAGCGACTTAGTACATACATGCACATATAAAATTAAAAAAAAAGCAGAAGGAAATAAAGATTACATTAGATAAAATCACAGTAGAAAAATAATAGAGGAAATTATTAAAACTAAAAGTTGGGTCTTGGAAAAGAAAAAAATTGATAAACTCTTTCCTAGATTGACCAAGGAAATGAGAGAACATGCAAGTAACTAAAACTTACAAATGAATATAGGGACAATACTAACAATCTTAAAAAAAAATTATAAAAGAATCATAAGAGAACACTATGTACAGGGTATTCGTTTTCTAAAAGGCTTCCATAACAAGGTACCAAAGACTGGGTAGCTGACAAGATAAATTTACTATCTCATGTTTCTGGAGACCAACAGCCTAAAATCACGTGTTGTCAGACCCATACTCCCTTTGAAACATGTGGGAGAATTTTTCCTATCACCTTCCTAGCTTCTGGTAGCTTTCTGCCAACATTTGGCATTTCTTGGTACATAGATATGTGTGCAGGCTCAGTTGCTAAGTCATGTTTGACTCTTTTCCATGTCATGGACTATAGCTGAAAAGGGTCTTCTGTCTATGGGATTTTCCAGGCAAGAATACTGGAGTGGGCTGCCATTTCCTCCTCCAGGGGATCTTATGCATGACTCAAAAACTCTATCTACACATGCATTTTCTGTGTGTTTCTTCACATGGTCTTCTGTGTATGTTTATGCTTGAATTTCTATTTCTGTAAGAACACCAATCATAATGGATGAGGGCCCACTCTAATTACCTCACTGTAACTTAATTACATAAGCAAAGATGTAATTTCCAAATAAATGTCACATTCTGATCAGGGACAAGATGAAGATGTCTGATTTTTGCCACTATTTCCCATTGTACTGGAAGTTCTAGCCAGAGCAATTAACTAACAAAAGAAATAAAACAAAGCTAAACTGGAAAGTAAGAGATGAACTACCTCTACTTGCAGATGACATGATGCTATTCATAGAGAAAAACAAGGAGTACACTCATGGAAACATATACTACCAAAACTAATAAACAAATTTGGCAAAGTTTCAGAGGACAAAATCACCACAAACAAGCTGTGCATTGATACACTGGAAATAAACAATTGAAAGAAAGTTAAGAGAAAAAGGCAATGGCACCACACTCCAGTACTCTTGCCTGGAAAAATCCCATGAATGGAGGAGCCTGGTAGGCTGCAGTCCATGGGGTTGCTAAGAGTCAGACATGACTGAACGACTTCACTTTCACTTTTCACTTTCATGCATTGGAGAGGGAAATGGCAACCCACTCCAGTGTCTTGCCTGGAGAATCCCAGGGGCGAGACAGCCTGGTGGGCTGACGTCTATGGGGTCACACAGAGTCGGACACGACTGAAGTGACTTAGCAGCAGTAGCAGCAGTAAGAGAATAATTTCATCTACAAGAGTATTCAAAGGAATAAAGTATCTAAAAGTAAATTAAACAATGAAGATTAAAGACTTATACAGTGAAAACTGTAAATTAGTGTTGAAATAAAGAATACTCAAGTAGGTGAAAGAAATCTATGTCCAAGGATTGGAAGACTCAATATTGTTAAGATGACAATACAACCCAAACTTATCTAGAGTTTCAATACAATCATTACTTAATTAACCAAACACTTATTTCAATGGCTTTTTGTTTTTTTGGCAAAAATTCTCAAACTCATCTGAATTTGCGAGGCATTCCATATAGCAAAAAACAATCTTGAAAATAAGATCTAGGCATTCATACTTTCAGATTTCTAAACTTATGATAAATGTACAGTTATTAAGACTTTGTGATACTGCCACAAGTGTAGATATGAATCAATGGAACAGAATTAAACTCATATCTATGGCTTAATTATTTTTAACAAGGGTGCCATAACAATTCAATGAGGCAAGAAAATTTCTTCAACAGTGACTCCTGGATAACAGGTAATCCATTTACAAAAGAATGTTGTTGGATCCCCAGTTCACAGGACATACAAAGTCAGTTCTAAATGAAGTAACAAACTAAATATAACAGCTAAAACAGTAAAACTTTTAGGAGGACATAAAGTACTAAAGCTTTATGATCTTGGGCTTTTGAATGGATTTTTAGATATTACAACAAAATCTTGAGCTACAAAAGAGAAAAAAAATAGATAAACTGAACATCATCAAAATTAAGAATTTTTGAGCTCCAAAGGATATTTTCTAGGAAAAAAAAAAAAAAAAAAAAACTACAGGATGGGAGAAAATATTTGCACAGCCTACATCTGATGTGGGTCTAGAAGTGGGAAAAAGCAAGAAAAAAGAACTCTCCCCTAGTGCCTATAAAGAGTAATTCAGACTTCAATGTCTTGGGTTACCTCAGTGAAATCTACTTCAGATTATTGACATCCAGTAGTGTAATATAGTAAGTATGTTTGAAATTTAAGGTGCTAAGTTGCTGGTGATATTTTCAGTGGCAATAGGGAGTTAATAAGGTTCCTAACCAGGTAACATCTGGCATCTATTTTAACCCATGACTTAATCTATGAGTCAAAAAGAAAGATAATAACCATATTGCATTCAACAATTTATTAGCAAGATAAATGAAGTAATGCATACAAAATCCTTATCTCCATAACTGGCAATTGGAAGTATTTAATAAATGTTCTTTTACTCAATGAGAGTAATCAAGCATCTACCGTGTGTTAACTTCTTTTCTAAGGGCTGAAAATAAAGAAGGAAATAAAAGGGAAAAAATAATGTTTAATGTTAGTTCAGTTCAGTCGCTCAGTCGTGTCCGACTCTTTGCGACCCCATGAATTGCAGCACGCCAGGCCTCCCTGTCCATCACCAACTCCCGGAGTTCACTCAGACTCACATCCATCGAGTCAGTGATGCCATCCAGCCATCTCATCCTCTGTCGTCCCCTTCTCCTCTGCCCCCAATCCCTCCCAGCATCAGAGTCTTTTCCAATGAGTCAACTCTTCGCATGAGGTGGCCAAAGTACTGGAGTTTCAGTTTTAGCATCATTCCTTCCAAAGAAATCCCAGGGCTGATTGCCTTCAGAATGGACTGGTTGGATCTCCTTGCAGTCCAAGGGACTCTCAAATGTCTTCTCCAATACCACAGTTCAAAAGCATCAATTCTTCGGCACTCAGCTTTCTTCACAGTCCAACTCTCACATCCATACATGACCATAGGAAAAACCATAGCCTTGATGAGATGGACCTTTGTTGGCAAAGTGATGTCTCTGCTTTTGAATATGCTATCTAGGTTGAACACCAATTAAAATAAATAAATTTAAATTAAAAAAAAATAAAAGCAGGTAAAAAAAAAAAAAGAAAGAAAAATAGCAGTTGATAAGAACACGGTCATACAAGGTTCACCACTTAATCCATTATTCCAAACAACATGTAGTATATTTTGGATATAAAGATAAAATATTGAGTGACAACTTGATATTGGTACTACACATGATTCTGATATTTGAAAATAATTTCTGAGACCTAGAGGAGCATGTGTAAAGTAGATAGATGGTATTGAAAATTTGTTGGCTAAATGTTGATAATTTTTTATTAAAGTGTTCTTTGCCTCATTTTCATATTTAATGGCAACATTAGGAAGACAAATATACTCCAAAACATTTAATATGGTTTTCCTTTATGTTATGTTTTTGAGGAACGCTACCATTTTCTATCTCTAATATATTTTGTATTTCTGTTTTATTTAGTTTTGTCATTCTTCTAGAGGTGTTTTTTTTTTTTTTCCTACTTTACAATCATGTGACTTTTTTTGGCTTTTTTAAATCTTACATTATGTAAGTATTTAAGAATATACATTTATGTGTGGAGATGTTTAAACCACATTGAGAGAGTACTTAAATTTTTATGAAAGAAGGGGCACATTAAGGCATTTCTATAGATGTAGACACAATATATATACTTAAATATTAACTCACTATATATGCTTGTGCATATACAAATATATGCAAACACATTATATCATATATTTTCTATATAACCTTAAATTTAAAAAAGTAGACTGATACTTAAAAATAGCTGTTTTTTAATAGTGAAATAAATTTTCCCCTTATTTATTTTAAAATTTTTCCATAATGAACAATACATTGTACATAATTTTTAAAAAATGGTTGAAATGTTAACTTGTTGATGAACAATGAACAGTGTTATGAGATCAATGATTTCTACAGAATAACAGCTATTCATTGGCCTTAGCAAGAAGAGTTTGTATAGTAAGAATTAAAAGGCACTTATATATCTATTATTCCACAGTAAACTCCTTTTTTAAAAAAATTAAAAAGAAAAACATGAAGCAGTAATTTGTAATGAACATTCTTCAAACATTGGACAAAGAATCCAGGTTCTGAAATTAAGGGAGGTCACAGCGATGATGCTCGTGCTTGTCCAGAGAAGGGAGATTAGATATATCTTTATGCTGATTTTGGAGAGTGGTTGAAGATGTAGATGAGAGGGAATATACTCGATAAATAAGATTTTTGAGGGGGAAAAAGAGTAGATGGTGTTTAGTTCGTACATAGAGAGGCAGATCTTTTTTGAAAAGAAAATACTTTTATCCAATTAGAAGAATGAAGACAATTGACATTACAGAAATGAAGAGTGGATATAGAAATTGATCTATGAAAGAAATACAGAATATGGCATTTTGAAATGTTTGCAGACTCAAATACACCTTTTCTTTTGCTCTATAATTTATATATAAGCAGCAACATGCTTTTATTGATAATTAATTAATGGCCCATGGCAAATCTTGGCTCACAGAAATGTTATTTATGCCTCAGAGAAATTAGAGAATTCCAAATGAAAATCTGTATTTCTGCCTCATTTTGAAAAGTTGAAAGTGTTCTTTTGCTGTTTCTAAAAATTCCCATAATAACGATAGTTTGAAAATCACAAGTCTGGGACAAGTTAAGCTGTTTTGATTTGGAGGGACCAACTGCCTTATAAGAAATCTACAGCCCTGTGTGAACTGCTCCAATCTCTGCTGCACACCACTGCATTCTACTTCTTAAAATCTGTGTAATTACTTCTCATAATATGTAAGCATTAAGAACCTTGGGAACTATCAGTTATATTACTAAAAAAGATGTCCACTGGTGAGGCAGCAAAGGAACACAATTGCTCTCATTCCAAGAAACCAATAACCGATGTGTAGCATTGTGGAGAGAGGGCCAATTACATGCCCTTTGATGAGGCCCTTATATCTCAAGGGCTTTTCTGGTGGCTCAGAGGGTAAAGTGTCTGCCTACAATGCGGGAGACCCAGGTTCGATCCCTGGGTCCGGAAGATCCCCTGGAGCAATAGTAAGAGTTATATTTGGACTCAAGTTCCAAATTATGGAAAATCAATGTTAGATATATCTTCTTATATGGTTGCCTATTTCCCTTTTGTTTTGTTTTCAGTGATATTTTAATGGAAGTTTAGAGATGACTATGTCAGGGTTCAGTATGCCAAAGTAATATCATGTCACCTGAGAGGTAGGCTCAATCCCTGGGTCAGGAAGATCCCCTGGAGGAGGAAATGGTAACCTGCTCCCTTATTCTTGCCTGAGAAATCCCGTGGAGAGAGGAGCTTGGCAGCCTACAGTTCATAGAGTCACAAGAGTCAGACACGACTTAGCAACACCACCACCACCACCACCACTGAGACTATATTTCTTACCAGTTTAGCCTCTATTTTTCCATCTAGGTGTTCTGTGCCCTCTATTTCTCATACTGAAATACATGTCTAAGGAAAAGGTATGGAGTGGGGCTTATGGAGAGATATGTGTGATGTGGTAGAAGAGAGGGAGGGAGAGAAGAAAAGAGGGAGAAAGAAATGTGAGTGGGTTCTTGCAACCTAATAATATAAAACATTTATTTTCCCAGATGATGGATCTGAAAAATAAACAAAACAACTTTTGCAACAGTAAATCTTTTTTTACACATTACCTATGCTCAGGCTGGAAAGAGAAGAATGCTTAGTGGACGCTATAAAAGAAAAGAGCTTTAGACCCAGGGAAATGAGATAAATCCCTGAGGACTTCGAGGAGAGAAATGGATAAACTATCACAAGATGACCAGTCCTTAGACCTGGAAGTCCATCCGCAGCACCTGAGAGCCAGGTCAGCTCCCACAAGAACTTCCTATTCATGACAACACTTAAGCCACATGAATCCAAGAAGTTACTTGGATTATTTTACAGTTGGCTTCTAGTTCAAAGCAGATCATCTATCACCTGCTGAATATTTAATCTACTCTGCCAGGCCTTAACACCTGAGCCCCCTTCTACTTATTCAATATATTAAACAATCTTTCATTCCCAGGTACATGTATTAAGCCCCTCAAAAAAGGGAATGGGTACCTAGATATGTACCACTACACTCAGAATAGCACTCCCAATTTTCAACCAATAATTAAGTCCTCCAAAATCGGGAAGAATAATCCCCAGGTTCATGTCTACTTCCCAAGCCAGTATCAGGGTCAAACTGATTGGAAAACTTTCTCAGAACTTGCACAGAGAAAAATTATACTTTTGTCATACAAGTTGAGGAAACAGGATATAATCCTGAAAGCAATTGGTAGCACTTGTGTTTTAAATGAGAGATTAGAATATATATATATATTAGGAATATTGTTGTGACTAGTGTAGAAAATTAAAATAGCAAGTGAGGTTAGGAGACAGTCTAAGTAGCATAAATACCTAGAGGAAAAGTTGTTAAAAATTTAATTGACTTGGAACAAGGTGCTTAATTTCTTGGAATTTAATTATAAAATGAAAAATAATAATAGATGTACAATTATGTTATGAGATTCCACTTGAATGGTTCCTAAGACCATCTGACATTGTGAAACTACATAATATAAAGCTTCTACCACCAAAGTGTTGATTCCCTAAGGGTAGGAAGTGCATCATGGTCATGGTGGAGAGTTCTGACAAAATGTGGTCCACTGGAGAAGGGAATGGCAAACCACTTCAGTATTCTGGCTTTGAGAACCCCATGAACAGCGTGAAAAGGTAAAAAAAAAAAATAGACACAGAAAGACGTACTTCCCAGGACAGTAGGTGCCCAGTATGTTACTGGAGAAGTGGAGAAATAACTCCAGAAAGAATGAAGAGATGTAGTTAAAGCAAAAACAACACCCAGTAGTGGATGTGACTGGTGGTGGAAGTAAAGTTTGAGGCTGTAAAGAGCAATTTTGCATAGGAACCTGGAATGTTAGGTCCATGAATCAAGGCAAATTGGAAGTGGTCAAACAGGAGATGACAAGAGTGAACACTGACATTTTAGGAATCAGTGAACTAAAATGGACTGGAATGGGTGAATTTAACTCAGATGACCATTTTATCTACTACTGTGGGCAAGAATCCCTTGGAAGAAATGGAATAGCCATCATAGTAAACAAAAGAGTATAAAATGAAGTATTTGGATGCAATCTCATAAACGACAGAAGGATCTCTGTTCATTTCCAAGGCAAACCACTCAATACCACAGGAATCCAAGAACATGCCCCGACAAATAATGCTAAATAAGCTGAAGGTGAATGGTTCTATGAAGATCTACAAGACCTTCTAGAACTAACACCCCCAAAAGATGTCCTTTTCGTTATAGGGGACTGGAATGCAAAAATTACAATCAATAAATTCCTCGAGTAATAAGCAAATTTGGCCTTGGTGTACAGAATGAAGCAGGGCAAAGTCTAACAGAGTTTTGCCTAGAATGCACTGGTCATAGCAAACAGCCTCTTCTAAAAACACAAGAGAAGACTACACATGGACATCACCAGATGATCAATACCAAAATCAGATTGTTTGCAGCCAAAGCTGGAGAAGCTCTAAACAATCAGCAAAAACAAGACCAGGAGCTGACCTTGGCTCAGATCATGAACTCCTTAATGCCACAGACTTAAATTGAAGAAAGTAGGGAAAACCACTAGACCATTCAGCTATGAATAAATCAAATTTCTTACAACTATAGAGTGGAAGTGACAAATAGATTCAAGGGGTTAGATCTGATAGAGTGCCTGAAGACCTATGGACAGAAGTTCATAAAATTGTACAGAAAGCAGGGATCAAACCATCCCCAAGAAAAAGAAATGCAAAAAAGTAAATTGGTTGTTGGAGAAGGCTATACAAACAGCTATGAAAAGAAGAGAAGAGAAAGGCAAAGGAGAAAAGGAAATATATATTCATCTGAATACAGATTTCCAAAGAATAGAAAGGAGAAATAAGAATAAAATAAAAAAAAAGAAATATTATCAGAAAAAAAAAAAAAAAAAAAGAAAGCCTTCCTCACTGATCAATGCTAAGAAATAGAGGAAACAGATAGAATGGGAAAGACTAGAAATCTCTTCAAGAAAATTAGAGATACCAAAGGAATATTTCATGCAAAGAAGGGCACAATAAAGGACAGAAACGGTATGGACCTAGCAGAAGCAATTAAGAAGATGTAGCAAGAATACACAGAAGAACTATACAAAAAAGATCTTCATGACCCAGATAACCACGTTGGTGTGATCACACACCTAGTGCCAGACATCTTGTAATGTGAAGTCAAGTGGGCCTCAGGCATCACTACAAAGTTAGTGAAAGTGATAGAATTCCAGTTGAGCTTTTTCAAATCCTAAAAGATGATGCTGTGAAAATGCTGCACTCAATATGCCAGCCAATTTGGAAAACTCAGCAGTGACCACAGGACTGGAAATGGTCAGTTTTCATTCCAATACCAAAGAAAGGCAATGCCAAAGAATGCTCAAACTACCGCACAGTTGGACTCATCTCAAACACTAGCAAAGTAATGCTCACAATTCTTCAAGGCAGGCTTCAACAGTATGTGAACCATGAACTTCCAGATGTTCAAGCTGGATTTAGAAAAGGCAGAGGAACAAGAGATCCATTTGCCAATATCCATTGGATCATTGAAAAAGCAACAGAGTTCCAGACAAAACACCTACTTCTGCTTTGTTGACTATATCAAAGCCTTTGACAGTGTGGATCACAACAAAGTGTGGAAAATTCTTCAAGAGATGGGAATAGCAGACCACCTGACCAGCCTTCTGAGAAATCTGTATGCAGGTCAAGAAGCAACACTTAGAGCTGGACATGGAACAACAGACTGGTTCCAAATCAGGAAAGGAGTGCACCAAGGCTGTATACTGTCACTCTGCTTGTTTAACTTATATGCAGAATACCTCAGGAGAAATGGTGGGCTGGATGAAGCACAACCTGGAATCAAGACTGCCAGGAGAAATATCAATAACCTCACATATGCAGGTGACACCACCCTAATGGCAGAAAGCGAAGGAGAACTAAAGAGCCTCTGTATGAAATTGAAAGAGGATAGTGAAAAATTTTGCTTAAAACTCAACATTCAGAAAACTAAGATCATGGCATATGGTCCCATCACTCCATGGCAAATAGATGGGGAAACAGTGGAAACAGTGAAAGATTTTTTTTTTGGGGGGGGGGGCTCCAAAATCACTGCAGATGGTGACTGTAGCCATGAAATTAAAAGATGCTTGCCCCTTGGAAGAAAAGTTATGACCAAGATAGACAGGATATTAAAAAGCAGAGACATTACTTTGCCAACAAAGGTCCATCCAGCCAAAGCTATGGTTTTTCCGATAGTCATGTATGGATGTGAGAGTTGGACTCTAAAGAAAACTGAGCACCAAAAAATTGATGTTTTTGAACTGTGGTGTTGGAGAAGACTCTTGAGAGTCCCTTGGACAGCAAAGAGATCCACCCATCCATCCTAAAGGAAATTAGTCCTGAATATTCATTGGAAGGACTGATGCGGAAGCTGAAACTCCAATACTTTGGCCACCTAATGCAAAGAACTGACTAATTTGAAAAGACCCTGATGCTGGGAAAGATTGAGGGCAGGAGGAGAAGGGGACGACAGAGGATGAGATGGTTGGATGGCATCACCAACTCATGGACAAGAGTTTGAAAAACTCCGGGAGTTGGTTGCAGACATGGAGGCCTGGCGTGCTGCAGTCCATGGGGTCACAAAGAGTTGGATATGACTGAGTTCTACTCAGTCTACTGAGTTCTACTGAGACTGAACTCTACTGAACTGAAGGAAGCTCATCTAAGCTCATATTAAGCACATAAATGCTTTAAATAATTGATGAATATCTGTATGTTTAATATTAACTAACATCATACTGTTTAAAATAGGCTCTGTTACCATGAGCTTCTAAAATTTATTAAAAAATTTTATTTCTTTGTACACTTGATCCTTGAACAACACAAGCCTGAACTTCAAAGTTCTACTTTATGTGTTTTTTGTTTTTCAATGATACTACAATACCACATAACTCACGGTTGACTGGGTCTAAAAATACAGAAACAGAGATATGAAATAAGAGTGGATATTGAGGAACCAGGAACACAAAAGGTAGACTATAAATTATACACAGATTTTAGATTGTGCATAGGGCTGATGTGTCTAACCCTGCATTGTTCAGGAGACAATAGAATTCAATGGTTTTTCATAAGAATTTATAATCTAGAGCACATACTTGACTGTATAATTAAAGAAGACATGAGGAAGATAGTAAACTTTGGGGACTCTTTTTGATGCTTAAATACATGATGTGCCCAGACCTAAGATAAATTGGAAGATGTATAATTGGAAAGAATTTATTCATTGATAAATGTAACTCCCAAAATATCAATGTGCTGAATATCATAATTATTTAATTCTAATACATAGCAATTAATCACTTTTCCCATAAAGAAATTTCATACAGTTAGATAATTAATGACTTTACTATCATCCCCTAAGTTAATCTTGTTTTAATGCTCAAACTTTCAAGCTTGGATGAAAACTTCCTTTCGGAATAAAAGAAATGGTTTACAAAACTTTGGGAGTATTATTTGTTATGTCTATTATTTGAAAAGGCAGTTTTCAAGAGCATAATCTTTAAGTAGATTTTAAAGTATGACTGCATCTGTAAAGGAAACACAATGAAACTCATAGACCATTTAATCCAAAACTCATTTTTTGCAGATGGACCATAACTTTGAAACAGCAGTTCATTACCAATAACTGTGACCATGTCTTAAAAGAAATTCCCCATATGTAGAACATATTATGTTTCAAGGACAGAAATTTCTTAAGTCTAAACTATGGGTTCAGTTCAGTTCAGTCGCTCAGTTGTGTCCAACTCTTTGCGATCACATGAATTGCAGCACACCAGGCCTCCCTGTCCATCACCAACTCCCAGAGTTCACTCAGACTCACGTCCATCGAGTCAGTGATGCCATCCAGCCATCTCATCCTCTGTCGTCCCCTTCTCCTCCTGCCCCCAATCCCTCCCAGCATCAGAGTCTTTTCTAATGAGTCAACTTTTCTCATGAGGTGGCCAAAGTACTGGAGTTTCAGCTTTAGCATCATTCCTTCCAAAGAACACCCAGGGTTGATCTCCTTTAGAATGGACTGGATGGATCTCCTTGCAGTCCAAGGGACTCTCAAGAGTCTTCTCTAACACCACAGTTCAAAAGCATCAATTCTTCGGTGCTCAGCTTTCTTCACAGTCCAACTCTCACATCCATACATGACCACTGGAAAAACTGTATCCTTGACTAGACGGACCTTTGTTGGCAAAGTAATGTCTCTGCTTTTCAATATGCTATCTAGGTTGGTCATAACTTTTTTTCCAAGGACTATTGGTACCTCTTTAAATTAATGGATATGTATTGAATTTTATAAAAATAGATTTGTGCACTAGTGATGTTATTTTATTCTATGCAAGTCAAATATTCTTTCAAATACTAAACAAACCACAGGTATATTTAATAGAAGAAAATTTCCTTAAAATATTTATTCTCTAGTTACTATTTGTATACTTTCTAACAGGGAGTCAACATAGTAATTAAAAAGACAGACACATTCAGGGATCCAAGACATCTACTAATCTGCTCTCATTGCTAAAATGATACTAACAATACTCTTTTCATAAAATTTTTAGAAAGATAAAATAAGTTTCTATATATAATCCTTCAAATAGTGTCATATACATGAATAACTTCACAAAAATAACCTATTATTATTACTAATGGTTTATATAGTATAATCAATTACATCACAGACACTTTCACAAAGCCAGTAATAAAACTAGGGAAAGAGTACATGAAACCAATGTATTTTAATGTCATGTGCCATGGGTATTAAGCAGACATCCTATGGCAGACAAATGTGCATGCTAATTATTATCAGAAAACTCATTAAAGCTTCAATATTCTAGCTAACTCACGGTGAAGGAAATTCATCAGTCTGACCTTGTAAGATATCTTGACTCCCACAGTGTCACACGATGGCTTTTCCATTCCAACTGTGGTGTAACTATTATTTTGTTTGGCACAAAGTAATTTATGGTGAAGATTTTAATGGGAAAGCAGCATATAATTTCATGTTTACCTTTCTCTTACAGATTTAAACTCAACTCCTCTCTTCTTCAAGCTTTCCCAGCATCAGGCTCTTTTCCAATGAGTCAGTTCTTCCACCAGGTGGCCAAAGTATTGGAACTTCAGCTTCAGCATCAGTCCTTTAAATGAATATTCAGGACTGATTTCCTTTAGGGTGACTGGTTTGAACGCCTTGCAGTTCAAGGGACTCTCAAGAGTCTTCTCCAACATTATAGTTCAAAATTATCAATTTTCCAGAGCTCAGCCTTCTTTATGGCCCAGCTCTCATATCTATACATGACTTCAAGGAAAAAAACACAGCTTTGGCTAGATGGACCTTTGGTGGCAAAGTAATGTCTCTGCTCTTTAATATGCTGTTTATGTTTGCAATAGCTTTTCTTCCAAGGAAAAATCATCTTTCAATTTCATAGCTTCATCTTTCAATTTCATGGCTGCAATCACCATCTGGAATGATTTTGAAGCCCAAAATTAAAGTAATGTTTCCGTTCACAGTTTCCATTGTTTCCCCATCTATTTTCCATGAAGTAATGGGAAGAGATGCCATGATCTTAGCTTTCGGAATGTTGAGTTTTAAGTCAATTTTTTTCACTCTCCTCTTTCACTTTCATCGAGAGGCTCTTTAGCTCTTCACTTTCTGCCATAAGGGTGGTGCCATCTGCATATCTGGGGTTATTGATATTTCTCCCGGCAATCTTGATTCAAGCTTATGCTTCATCCAGCCTAGCATTTCACATGATGTATTTGCATATAAGTTAAATAAGCAGGGTGACAGTATACAGCTTTGATGCACTCCTTTCCTGATTTGGCACCAGTCTGCATACAGATTTGCATACAGATTTCTCAGGAGGCAGGTCAGGTGGTCTACTATTCCTATCTCTTGAAGAATTTTCCACACTGTTCTGATTCACAGAGTCAAGGGCTTTGGCATAGTCAATAAAACAGAAGTAGGTATTTGTCTGGAACTCTGTTGCTTTTTCAAAGATCAAACGGAGGTTGGCAATTTGATCTCTGGTTCTTCTGCCTTTTCTAAATCCAGCTTGAACATCTGGAAGTTCACTGTTCACATACTGTTGAAGCCTGGCTTGGAGAATTGTGAGCATTATTTTGCTAGCATGTGAGATGAGTCCAATTGTGCAGTAGTTTGAACAATCTTTAGCATTGCCTTTCTTTGGTATTGGAATGAAAACTGACCATTTCCAGTCCTGTGGTCACTGCTGAGTTTTCCAAATTGGCTGGCATATTGAGTGCAGCACTTTCACAGCATCATCTTTTAGGATTTGCAATAGCTCCACTGGAATTCCATCACCTCCACTAACTTTGTTTGTAGTGGTGCTTCCTAAGGTCCACTTGATTTCACATTCCAGGATGACTGGCTCTCAGTGACTGATCACACCATCATGGTTATCTGGGTGATGATCATCTTCATTGTATAGTTCTGTGTATTCTTGCCAACTGTTCTTAATATCTTCTGCTTCTGTTAGGTCCATACCATTTCTGCCCTTTACTGTGTCCATCTTTTTATGAAATGTTCCCTTGGTATCTCTAATTTTCTTGAAGAGATCTCTAGTCTTTCCCACTCTGTTATTTTCCTCTATTCCTTTGCCTTGATCACCGAGTAAAGCTTTCTTATCTCTCTTTACTATTCTTTGGAACTCTGCATTGACATGGGTATATGTTTCATTTTCTCCTTTGCCTTTTGCTTCTCTTCTTTTCATACCTATTTGTAAGGCCTCCTCCAACAACCATTTGCCTTTTTCATTTCCTCTTCTTGAGGATGTTTTTAATCACTGCCATCTGTACAATGTTATGAACTTCTGTCCATAGGTCTTCAGGCACTCTGTCTATCAGATCTAATGTCTTTCATCTATTTGTAACTTCCACTGTATAATCATAAGGGATTTGATTTAGGTCATATCTGAATGGTCTAGTGGTTTTCCCTACTTTCTTCAATTTAAATCTGAATTTTGCTTTAAGCATTTCATGATCGGAGCCAGGGTCAGCTCCCAGTCTTGTTTTTGTTGAGTCTATAGAGCGTCTACATCCACAGGTGCAAAGAATATAATCAATGTGGTTTTGGTATTGGCCATCTGGTGATGTTCATGTGTAGAGTTGTCTCTTGTGTTGCTAGAAAAGGGTGCTTGCTATGACCAGTGCATTCTAGGCAAAACTCTCTTAACCTTTGACCTGCTTTGTTTTCTATTTCAAGGCCAAATTTGCCTTGTACTCTGGTATCTCTTGACTTCCTACTTTTGCATTCCAGTCTCCTATGATGAAAAAGACATCTTTTTTTTTTTTTTTTTTTTTTTTTGGTGTAGTTCTTGAAGGTCTTGTAGGTCTTCATAGAACTGTTCAACTTCAACTTCTTCAGCATTACTGGTCGGGGAATAGACTTGAGTTACTGGGATTTTGAATGGTTGCCTTGGAAATGGACAGGGATCCTTCTGTCATTTTTGAGATTGCTTCCAAATACTGCATTTTGGACTCTTTTGTTTACTATGATGGCTACTCCACTTCTTCTAAGGGAGTCTTGCCCACAGTAGTAGATATAATGGTCATCTGAGTTAAATTCACCCATTCCAGTCCACTTTAGTTCTCTGATTCCTAAAATGTCAGTGTTCACTCTTGCTAGCTCCTGTTTGACCACTTCCAATTTGCCTTGATTCATGGACCTAACATTCCAGGTTCTTATGAAAAATTGCTCTTTACAGCCTTGAACTTTACTTCCCCCACCAGTCACATCCACAACCAGGTATTGTTTTTGCTTTGGCTCTGTCTCTTCATTCTTTCTGGATTTATTTTTCCACTCTTCTCCAGTAGCGTATCAGGCACCTACCAACCTGGGCAGTTCATCTTTCAGTGTCCTGTCTTTTTGCCTTTTAATGCTGTTCTTGGGGTTCTCAAGGCAAGAATACTGAAGTTGTTTGTCATTCCCTTCTCCAGTGGACCACATTTTGTCAGAACTCTCCACCATGGGTCTATCTCGGCTGGCCCTACATAGCATCACTCATAGTTTCACTGAGTTAGACAAGGCTGTGGTCCATGTGATCAGTTTGGTTAGTTTTCTGAGATTGTGGTTTTCATTCTCTGATGGATAAGGATAAGGGGCTTACAGAAGCTTCCTGATGGGAAAGACTGACTGAGGGGGAAACTGGGTCTTGTTCTGATGTGCACGGCCATACTCAGTAAATCTTTAATTCAATTTTCTGTTGATGGATGGGGCTGTATTCCCTCCCTGTTGTTTGACCTGAGGCCAAACAATGGTGGAGGTAATGAAGATAATGGTGACTTCCTTCAAAAGGTCCCATGGTTAGATAACTTAGATTAAGAAAATAGGTGATGCTGATACTATAGGTTAATTAAATGGGGTAAATATAGAGGAAATTTTTTTAAATGCTAAATGAGGAATTATTGATGAAACTAAGGATTTCCTAAAGAAAAAACTAAAATCAAATGTTTTAAGGTGATTCTAGTACTCAGTTTCCAGTGTGTAGGGGTGAGGGTATAGAAATTTATCCCCACCACCACTAACCAAGTCTCCAACACCAGCTTGGGATCCTATAAATCAGATCAATAAAAACCCCAGAAATAAATGCATGGCACCTATGGTCACCTTATCTATGACAAAGAAGATAATAATATACAATGGATAAAAGATAGTCTCTTTAATAAGTTGTGCTGGGAACATTTGGCAGCTACATGTAAAAGAGTGATTGCCTGAAGAGCTATGGACAGAATTTCATAACATTGTATAGGAGGTGCTGATCAAAACCATCCCCAAGAAAAAGACATTCAAAAAGGCAAAATGGTTGTCGGAGGAAGCCTTACGAATAGCTGAGAAAAGATGAGAAGCTAAAGGCAAAGGAGAAAAGGAAAGATATGCCCATTTGAATTCAGAGTTCCAAAGAATAGCAAGGAGAGATAAAGCCTTCCTAAGTGATCAATGCAAAGAAATAGAGGAAAACAACAGAATGGGAAAGATTAGAGATCTCAAGAAAATTAGAGATACAAAGCGAACTTTTCATGCAAAGATGAGCACAACAAAGGATAGAAATGGTATGAACCTAACAGAAGCAGATGATATTAAGAAGAGGTGGAAAGAATACACAGAAGAACTGTACAAAAAAATCTTCATGATACAGATAACCATGATGGTGTGATCACTCACCTAGAGCCAGACAACCTGGAAAGGAAAGTCAAGTGGACCTCAGGAAGTATCACTACAAACAAAGCTAGTGGAGGTGATGGAAATCCAGCTGAGCTATTTCAAATCCTAAAAGATGATGTTGTGAATGTGTTGCACTCAGTATACCAGCCAATTTGGAAAACTCAGTAGTGGCCATAGGACTGGAAAGGTCAGTTTTCAATCTAGTGCCAAAGAAAGGTAATGCCAAATATTGTTCAAACTACCGCACAATTGCACACATCTCACATGCTAGCAGTGTAATGCTCAAAATTCTCTGAGGCAGGTTTCAACAGTATGTGAATTGTGAACTTCCAGATTTTCAAGCTGGATTTAGAAAAGGCAGAGGAACTAGAGATCAAATTGCCAACATCCACTAGGTCATAGAGAAAGCAAAAGAAGTCCAGAAAAATATCTACTTCTGCTTCTTTGACTAGGCTAAAGTCTTTGACTGTGTGGATCACAAAAAATTCTGAAAAATTCTTCAAGAGCTGAAATACCAGACCTCCATATCTGCCTTCTGAGAAATTTGTATGCAGGTGAAGAAGTAACAGTTAGAACTGGACATGGAACAACAAACTGGTTCCAAATCAAGAAAGGAGTACATCAAGGCTATATATTGTCACCCTGCTTATTTAACTTATATGCAGAGTACATCATGTGAAGTACTGGGCTGATGAAACACAAGCTGGACTCAAGATTGCTGGGAGTAATATCAATAACCTCAGATATGCAGATGAGACTGCACTTATGTCAGAAAATAAAGAGGAACTAAAGGTCCTCTTGGTGAAGGTGAAAGAAGAGATTGAAAAATCTGACTTAAAACTTAACTTTCATAAAACAAAGATGATGGCATATGGTCCAATCACTTCATGGAAAATAGATGGGGAAGCAATGCAAACAGTGAATTGGTGATGGACAGGGAAGCCAAGTTGCTGCAATCCATGCTGTTGCAAAGAGTTGGACATGACAGAGCGACTGAACTGATACCATGGAAAAAAGATAATCTTTTCAATAAGCTGTGCTGGAAAGATTGGGTAGCTACATGTAATAGAGTGAAATTAAAATATCCTCTAACACCACACATAAAAATAAACTCAAAATGAATAAACACCTAAATGGAAAACTCGATAATATAAAAGTCTTATAGGCAAACATATAGGCAGAACATTCTGACATAAATTACAGTGGTTTCTTTTTCAATCCACTTTCTAGAGTGATATAAATAAAAACATATAGAAATGAAACCTAATTAAACTTTAGTAAGTGCTTTTGCATTACAAAGCAAATGATAAGACAAGAAAACTACCTACAGAATGGTGGACCATATTTGCCAATGATGCAATAATTGGCAATGAATCAAACTGCAATGAATCAATCAACAAAATATAGAAACAGCTTGTATAGCTCAATATGACAACAACCCAATCAAATAATAGGCATAAAATCTAGTTAGATATTTTTCCAAAGAAGACACACCAATGGTCAAGAGGCACTTGAAAAGATGCTGAATATCGCTAGTAAATAGGGAAATACAAATGAAATTATCCTGAAGCATCATCTCACATTGTTCAGAAGGTCCATCACCAAAATGTCTACAAATAATAAATGTTCTAAATGGAAAAAAAAAAAAAAAAGGAATGTTGGTGAGAATGCAAATTGGTACAGCCACTATGGTGAACAATATGGAGGTTCTTTAAAAAACTAAGAATAGAGCTACTATGTGATCCTGCAATCCTACTCCTTGGCATATATACAGAGAAAAGCATATTCTAAAAAGACATATGCACCCCAATGTTCATTCCAGCACTATTTACAATAGCCAAACCTGGAAGCAACCTAAATGTCCATCTACAGATGAAGGGATAGAGAATGTGTGGTATACATATACAATGGAAAACTACTCACCCATAAAGCATAATGAAATAATGTGTTTTTCTGCAATATGAATGGACATGGAGATTATCATGCTATGTAAAGTAAGTCAAAGACAAATATCATATGATATTGTTTATATGTGGAATCTAAAAGGTGGGATAAAAATGAACTTACATACAAGATAGAAATACTCACATAGACATAGAAAACAAACTCATAGTTACCAAAAGGGAAAGGCAAGGAGGGAGCTATAAATTAGAAGTTTGGAATTAATATATACATACTATTATCTTTAAAAAAGTAACCAACAAGGACCTACTATATAGCACAGAGAACTATATTCTATATTTTTTAGTATAAGGAAAAATAACCTTAGTATAAGGAAAAATAAATAATATATAGATATAGATATATTTGGGCTTGCCAGGTGGTGATTGTAGTAAAGAACCCACCTGCCAATGCAGGAAACATAAGAAATGTGGGTTCAGTCCCTGGGTTGGAAAGATCCCCTCGAGAAGGGCATGACAACTCACTCCAGTATTGTTGGCTGGAAAATAGCATAAAGAGAGGAGCCTGATGGGCTACGGTCCATAGGGTCACAGAGTTAGACATGACTGAAGAAACTTAGCATGTATGGATGAGGTGTATTTATATCTATATATATCTGAATCATTTTACTGTATACCTGAAACTAATACAGCACTGTAAATAAATGATACTTCAATAAAAATTACTTAATAAATTTTAGATTTATTAAGGTCAGTTGGTTAAAAAAACTGTTAATAAATTCAATTTACTTTTTAAAATATAAATGTAATTATTTTAATTGGAGGCTAATTACTTTACAGTATTATATTGGTTTTGCCATAATCAACATGAATTTACTTTAATGTACACACAAACGAGGTATATTTGTCTACATTAATGAAATGTATATATTTGATATTAGTTTGAATTACTAACAATTATTTTCATTAAATATTGTATTATGGATGAATATTGACAGTCCCCCTCCAGGTCTCTGCTGCCTAGTGTATTACTGATGGTTGTAAATGCCAATGTTTCTCATCTACTGAGTATCTAATTTTTATTCTTAGAGTTAACAAAAAAATTTTTCTCTCTTCATCTCTATCTACAGTATTTCATACCTTCAATGTACTTAAAGACATATTTTTTTCTCCTTTTTTTAATTTTTGGCTATTTTTTGAAAATTTTCACATCATTCTGATTGTAGAAACATGAAGAGATAGAAGGTGGGTGGGCTCATGAGCAAACTGCAGACAGAAAGTAAAGTTACTGGTTAAGTGTCCAGATACAGGATAGCTAAAAATAAGTCATATCTGCAGACTAACCATTGAACCTTGAGTACCAGTCTATAAATATGAGGATTTACAAACCAGTGGTAGTGTGCTATTATTGGGAAATTCAATAATAGAATTTTTCTTTGAGTGATGCATTTAAAATTATGCTATATAATAACATTTTGTTAGAAGTCAGAATAGTAAGTATCTTTGAGGGTTGGGGGATACAGAGTGACTGGATAAGATTACTAGACAAGACTTTAAGGAGACAAATTCTATTATGGATTTGGCAGCTGGTTTAATAGATTTGCTCTGTGTGTGTTCTCAGTCCTTTTAAACTCTTTGGGACCCCACAGACTATAGCCCACTAGGCCCTTCTCTTCATGGGATTTTCTAGGCAAGAATAATGGAGTGGGTTGCTATTTCCTAC
The DNA here is from genome assembly GCF_019923935.1 of Bubalus bubalis. NCBI lineage: Eukaryota > Metazoa > Chordata > Mammalia > Artiodactyla > Bovidae > Bubalus > Bubalus bubalis. Next base: position 72,233,553 of record NC_059161.1, read on the forward strand.
TCCAGGGGAACATCCCAACCCAAGGATTGTACTGTGCTCTCTTGTGTCTCCTGCATTGGCAGGTGGATTGTTTAACAGTTATGCCACCTGGGAAGCCTTCATTCTGTTTGTATTTACAATTTCATGCTTAGTATAGTTATACTTCTCTGAGTGCATCTTTACATCAATAAAAAGTCCTATATTCATGCTTTATTATTCAAGAGTATAAGAACTGCCTTTATTTTTATATAGATTCATTTAGAAATGATATTTATTAAATAACAACTATTTGTTAACATGGAAAGGGTTTCATTATTTTTATAATTGTTACTGTAATCATTGTAATCAATTATTTAAAAGATACTTAATAGTTTATTTCTGGTTATAAACTTTATTAAACAAACTAATGTGACTTAATAAAACCAATTAATAAATGAACACCATATGAAGGAACAAGAAACAACTATAAAAATTGACAAACCATTAGCCAGACTCATCAAGAAACAAATGGAGAAAAATCAAATCAATAAAATTAGAAATGAAAATGGAGAGATCACAACAGACAACACAGAAATACAAAGGATCATAAGAGAGTACTATCAACAATTATATGCCAATAAAATGGACAACGTGGAAGAAATGGACAAATTCTCAGAAAAGTACAACTTTCCAAAACTCGACCAGGAAGAAATAGAAAATCTTAACAGACCCATCACAAGCATGGAAATTGAAACTGTAATCAAAAATCTTCCAGCAAACAAAAGCCCAGGTCCAGATGGCTTCACAGCTGAATTCTACCAAAAATTTAGAGAAGAGCTAACACCAATCCTGCTCAAACTCTTCCAGAAAATTGTAGAGGAAGGTAAACTTCCAAACTCATTCTATGAGGCCACCATCACCCTAATACCAAAACCTGACAAAGATCCCATAAAAAAAGAAAACTACAGGCCAATATCACTGATGAACATAGATGCAAAAATCCTTAACAAAATTCTAGCAATCAGAAACCAACAACACATTAAAAAGATCATACACCATGACCAAGTGGGCTTTATCCCAGGGATGCAAGGATTCTTCAATATCCGCAAATCAATCAATGTAATACACCACATTAACAAATTGAAAAATAAAAACCATATGATTATCTCAATAGATGCAGAGAAAGCCTTTGACAAAATTCAACATCCATTTATGATCAAAACTCTCCAGAAAGCAGGAATAGAAGGAACATACCTCAACATAATAAAAGCTATATATGACAAAAACACAGCAAACATTATCCTCAATGGTTAAAAATTGAAAGCATTTCCTCTAAAGTCAGGAACAAGACAAGGGTGCCCACTTTCACCATTACTATTCAACATAGTTTTGGAAGTTTTGGCCACAGCAATCAGAGCAGAAAAAGAAATAAAAGGAATCCAAATTGGAAAAGAAGAAGTAAAACTCTCACTATTTGCAGATGACATAATCCTCTACATAGAAAACCCTAAAGACTCCACCAGAAAACTACTAGAACTAATCAATGACTATAGTAAAGTTGCAGGATATAAAATCAACACACAGAAATCCCTTGTATTCCTATACACTAATAATGAGAAAAGAGAGAAATTAAGGACACAATTCCATTCACCATTGCAACGGAAAGAATAAAATACTTAGGAATATATCTACCTAAAGAAATGAAAGACCTATATATAGAAAACTATAAAACACTGGTGAAAGAAATCAAAGAGGACACTAACAGATGGAGAAATATACCATGTTCATGGATTGGAAGAATCAATATAGTGAAAATGAGTATACTACCCAAAGCAATTTATAGATTCAATGCAATCCCTATCAAGCTACCAACAGTATTCTTCACAGAGCTAGAACAAATAATTTCACAATTTGTATGGAAATACAAAAAACCTCAAATAGCCAAAGCGATCTTGAGAAAGAAGAATGGAACTGGGGGAATCAACCTGCCTGACTTCAGGCTCTACTACAAAGCCACAGTCATCAAGACAGTATGGTACTGGCACAAAGACAGAAATATAGATCAATGGAACAAAATAGAAAGCCCAGAGATAAATCCACGCACATATGGACACCTTATCTTTGACAAAGGAGGCAAGAATATACAATGGATTAAAGACAATCTCTTTAACAAGTGGCACTGGGAAAGCTGGTCATCCACTTGTAAAAGAATGAAACTAGAACACTTTCTAACACCTTACACAAAAATAAACTGAAAATGGATTAAAGATCTAAACGTAAGACCAGAAACTATAAAACTCCTAGAGGAGAACATAGGCAAAACACTCTCTGACATACATCACAGCAGGATCCTCTATGACCCACCTCCCAGAATATTGGAAATAAAAGCAAAAATAAACAAATGGGACCTAATTAACCTTAAAAGCTTCTGCACATCAAAGGAAACTATTAGCAAGGTGAAAAGACAGCCTTCAGAATGGGAGAAAATAATAGCAAATGAAACAACTGACTAACAACTAATCTCAAAAATATACAAGCAACTCCTACAGCTCAACTCCAAAAAAATAAATGACCCAATCAAAAAATGGGCCAAAGAACTAAATAGACATTTCTCCAAAGAAGACATACAGATGGCTAACAAACACATGAAAAGATTCTCAACATCACTCATTATCAGGGAAATGAAAATCAAAACCCCTATGAGGTACCATTTCACACCAGTCAGAATGGCTGCGATCCAAAAGTCTACAAGTAATAAATGCTGGAGAGGGTGTGGAGAAAAGGGAACCCTCTTACACTGTTGGTGGGAATGCAAACTAGTACTATGGAGAACAGTGTGGAGATTCCTTAAAAAACTGGAAATAGAACCACCTTATGATCCAGCAATCCCACTGCTGGGCATACACACTGAGGAAACCAGAAGGGAAAGAGACACATGTACCCCAATGTTCATCGCAGCACTGTTTATAATAGCCAGGACATGGAAGCAACCTAGATGTCCGTCAGCAGATGAATGGATAAGAAAGCTGTGGTACGTATACACAATGGAGTATTACTCAGCCATCAAAAAGAATACATTTGAATCAGTTCTAATGAGGTGGATGAAACTGGAGCCTATTATACAGAGTGAAGTAAGCCAGAAAGAAAACACCAATACAGTATACTAACGCATATATATGGAATTTAGAAAGATGGTAACAATAACCCTGTGTACGAGACAGCAAAAGAGACACTGAAGTATAGAACAGTCTTATGGACTCTGTGGGAGGGGGAGAGGGTGGGAAGATTTGGGAGAATGGCATTGAAACATGTAAAATATCATGTATGAAACGAGTTGCCAGTCCAGGTTTGATGCACGATACTGGATGCTTGGGGCTAGTGCACTGTGATGACCCAGAGGGATGGTATGGGGAGGGAGGAGGGAGGAGAGTTCAGGGTGGGGAACACATGTATACCTGTGGCGGATTCATTTTGATATTTGGCAAAACTAATACAATTATGTAAAGTTTAAAAATAAAATAAAATTAAAAAAACATTAGTATTACATTAGGTAGACATTTCACAGAATTTCAAATTTAGTACATTTTTGGTGATTATGTTTAGTGTTGGAAAGGAGTTTATTAAGATTTTGCAAAAGTAAGGACATTATATCTCTTCCCTTGGGTCTCAAGAGAAAAGACTGTTTTAAAAGATTAGATAGCATCCATATTTTCAGTAAATTACTAATTCAGAAAAAATAAGTCATTAATTCATTATTTTACCCAGTGGGCCAGTTGATTGAATTTTAAATTAACCCATTTAAGTTAATATCCCTCTCACACATGCAAACACCTCATCCTCAGTCCTGAATATCAATGAAACAACTGATGCTGAAGCTGAAACTCCAAAACTTTGGCCACCTGATGCAAAGAACCAACTCATTTGAAAAGACCCTGATTCTGGGAAAGATTGAAGGCAGGAGAAGAGGGGATGACAAAGGATAAGATGGTTGGATGGCATCACCGAGTAGATGGACATGAGTATGAGTAAGCTCTAGGAGTTGGTGACGGACAGGGAAGCCTGACATGTTGCAGTCCATGGGGTCACAAAGAGTCAGACACGCATCAGTGACTGAACTTAATCTCTCTCTCTCTTTTTTTTTTTTTTGTCTTATTTTTTATTTTTTAACTTTACAATATTTTATTGGTTTTGCCATATATCAACATGAATCCGCCACAGATATACACGTGTTCCCCATCCTGAACCTTCCTCCCTCCTCCCTCCCCATACCATCCCTGGGGTCATCCCAGTGCACCAGCCCCAAGCATCCAGTATCGTCCATTGAACCTGGACTGGTGACTCGTTTCATATATATTATACATATTTCAATGCCATTCTCCCAAAACATCCCACCCTCTCCCTTTCCCACAGAGTCCAAAGGACTGTTCTATACATCAGTGTCTCTTTTGCTGTCTCATATACAGGGTTATTGTTCAGTTCAGTTCAGTCACTCAGTCCTGTCCAACTCTTCACGACCCCATGAATCACAGCATGCCAGGCCTCCCTGTCCATCACCAACTCCTGGAGTTCACTCAGACTCACGTCCATTGAGTCAGTAATGCCATCCAGCCATCTCATCCTCTGTTGTCCCCTTCTCCTCCTGCCCCCAATCCCTCCCAGCATCAGAGTCTTTTCCAATGAGTCAACTCTTTGCATGACGTGGCCAAAGTACTGGAGTTTCAGCTTCAGCATCATTCCCTCCAAAGAAATCCCAGGGCTGATCTCCTTCAGAATGGACTGGTTGGATCTCCTTGCAGTCCAAGGGACTCTCAAGAGTTTTCTCCAACATCACAGTTCAAAAGCATCAATTCTTCAGTGCTCAGCCTTCTTCACAGTCCAACTCTCACATCCATACATGAGCATAGGAAAAACCATAGCCTTGACTAGATGGACATTTGTTGGCAAGTAATGTCTCTGCTTTTGAATAAGGTTGGTCATAACTTATCTTTCTAAATTCCATATATATGGGTTAGTATACTGTATTGGTGTTTTTCTTTCTGGCTTACATCACTCTGTATAATAGGCTCCCGGAGAAGACAATGGCACCCCACTCCAGTACTCTTGCCTGGAAAATCCCATGGATGGAAGAGCCTGGTAGGCTGCAGTACATGGGGTCGCTAAGAGTCGCATACGACTGAGCTACTTCACTTTCACGCATTGGAGAAGGAAATGGCAACCCACTACAGTGTTCTTGCCTGGAGAATCCCAGGGACGGGGGAGCCTGGTGGGCTGCCATATATGGGGTCACACAGAGTTGGACACAACTGAAGTGACTTAGCAGTAGCAGCATAATAGGCTCCATTTTCATCCACCTCATCAGAACTGATTCAAATGTATTCTTTTTAATGGATGAGTAATACTCCATTATGTATATGTACCACAGCTTTCTTATCCATTCATCTGCTAATGGACATCTAGGTTGCTTCCATGTCCTGGCTATTATAAACAGTGCTGCAATGAACATTGGGGTACATGTGTCTCTTTCAATTCTGGTTTCCTCAGTGTGTATATCCAGCAGTGGGATTGCTGGGTCATAAGCCAGTTCTATTTCCAGTATTTTAAGGAATCTCCACACTGTTCTCCATAGTGGCTGTATTAGTTTGCATTCCCACCAACAGTGTAAGAGGGTTCCCTTTTCTCCACACCCTCTCCAGCATTTATTGCTTGTAGACTTTTGGATCACAGCCATTCTGACTGGCATGAAATGGTACCTCATAGTGTTTTGATTTGCATTTCTCTGATAATGAGTGATGTTGAGAATCTTTTCATGTGTTTGTTAGCCATCTGTATGTCTTATTTGGAGAACTGTATGTTTAGTTCTTTGGCCCATTTTTTAATTGGGTCATTTATTTTTCTGGAATTGAGCTGTAGGAGTTGCTTGTATATTTTTGAGGTTAGTTGTTTGTCAGTTGCTTCATTTGCTATTATTTTCTCCCATTCTGAAGGCTGTCTTTTCACCTTGCTGAGAGTTTCCTTTGATGTGCAGAAGCTTTTAAATTTAATTAGGTCCCATTTGTTTATTTTTGCTTTTATTTCCAATATTCTGGGAGGTGGGTCATAGAGGATCCTGCTGTGATGTATGTCAGAAAGTGTTTTGCCTATGTTCTCCTCTAGGAGTTTTATAGTTACTGGTCTTACGTTTAGATCTTTAATCCATTTTCAGTTTATTTTTGTGTATGGTGTTAGAAAATATTCTAGTTTCATTCTTTTACAAGTGGTTGACCAGTTTTACCAGCACCACTTGTTAAAGAGATTGTCTTTAATCCATTGTATATTCTTGCCTCCTTTGTCAAAGATAAGGTGTCCATATGTGCGTGGATTTATCTCTGGGCTTTCTATTTTGTTCCATTGATCTATATTTCTGTCTTTGTGCCAGTACCATACTGTCTTGATGACTGTGGCTTTGTAGTAGAGCCTGAAGTCAGGCAGGTTGATTCCCCCAGTTCCATTCTTCTTTCTCAAGATTGCTTTGGCTATTCAAGGTTTTTTGTATTTCCATACATATTGTGAAATTATTTGGTCTAGCTCTGTGAAGAATACTATTGGTAGCTTGATAGGTATTGGATTGAATCTATAAATTGCTTTGTGTAGTATACTCATTTTCACTATATTGATTCTTCCTATCCATGAACATGGTATATTTCTCCATCTGTTAGTGTCCTCTTTGATTTATTTCACCAGTGTTTTATAGTTTTCTATATATAGGTCTTTAGTTTCTTTAGGTAGATATATTCCTAAGTATCTTATTCTTTTCGTTGCAATGGTGAACGGAATTGTTTCCTTAATTTCTCCTTCTATTTTCTCATTATTAGTGTATAGCAATGCCAGGGATTTCTGTGTGTTGATTTTATATTCTGCAACTTTACTATATTCATTGATTAGTTCTACTAATTTTCTGGTAGAGTCTTGAGGGTTTTCTATGAACTGAATCTCTTTGAGGCAATTTGATATTGCACTAATCAAGCTACAGTCTTTTCAGTATCACTGAGAGTGAAAAAGTTGGCTTAAAACTCAACATTTAGAAAACTAAGATCTTGGCGTCTGGCCCCATCACTTCATGATAAATAGATAGTGAAACAATGGAAACAGTGACAGACTTTATTTTGGGGCCCTCCAAAATCACTGCAGATGGTGACTGCAGCCATGAAATTAAAAGACACTTGCTCTTTGGAAGAAAAGTTATGATCAACCTAGGCAGCATATTAAAAACAGAGACATTACCAACAAAGGTCCATGTCGTCAAAGCTATGGATTTTCCAGTAGTCACGTATGGATGTGAGAGTTGGACTATAACAGAAGTTGAACACTGAAGAATCGATGCTTTTGAACTGTGGTGTTGGAGAAGACTCTTGAGAGTCCCTTGGACTGCAAAGAGATCCAACCAGTCCATCCTAAAGGAAATCAGTCCTGAATATTCATTGGAAGGACTGATGCTGAAGCTCTAGGTGACTAGCAAGCTCCATTTCCCATATTTTAAACTACCTTTTCTGAAAGTGAGAGATACTTGACTCCCATTTGCTTAATATACATTAAAAGATAAATTCTACTGTATACAGCCAACAGCCTATGTCCACTTTCACTTCTTCACCACACTCAGTTCAAATTCCCTGCCCCCATCCCAATCTCTTTTTTACCTGGTTGGCTTCTGCCACTTCTGCCAGGCTGCCTCCATCCTGTCCATGTTCTTTCTTCCGGGTTTCCTCCTTCCATGGCATCCTTGCCAGGATGCCTCTGTCCTTGGTCTGTGGTTCATGGTCTCCCATCTCCATGTGAGGTTTGCAGCAGCCCTCCTATGAAGATATGCTCCTCATTGCTCCATCTCTAACACTTCCTCTGGGCTCTCCACCCACTCTCCCCAGGTGTGCAATATTTTTCTAGCCTTCTCCTAATTGTTTTAACCTGAAATAGATTTTAAATGCTGTCATGCAGAGATAGTGGAAACACACCAAATCTGTTAGAGTCAGAACTCTCCTCATTTAAAAAGAGGAGAGTCAAAATGGAAAACACATTATAAGACTGATGAAAGCAGTTTGAAATATGAAGCAATAGAGAATGTTGTGCTCAAAATTTGATAGGAAGGACATGGGTTATAAATTATTTAAAGAGATAACTGAATATAATTTTATTATATATTTGCATTGTATTGCCTTCAAAATATATTTTTGCATACTCTGTGAAAAAAGCTGTCATGTAAGACAACTGTGACAGGTGACTTGAAAAAGAGAAATAATAATAAATGATCATTTAAATAGTAATACATTTTATATAATAATTTAAAACAGATCAAAGAAAAGGCTGAATGAGATAAAGAGAATGTAATGCAACTAAAAATCTAATGCTTAAAACATGCAATTAACAACTGAAGCTCACAAAATTCAATCAGTAGTGTATTACAAAAAATTCTTTGTGAAAAAACACTCTCACCTTTGTCAACCCCTCTGATAAAATTACAGATTTCATTCTTTGGTTTCTCTGCTACAGCTCACCACCATGCCCCATGAACCCACAGTTATATAAGCATGTGATAAGCATGTTCTTAGGCCTAGTCAATAATAATACTGCAGTCTAGCAATAATGAATGCTAAAAATCCTGCAAACAGCATCCCATGAATAAAGGTCTTCTTTGGAATTCTCATTCAGAAGTTTAGAGACCAAAAAAAAAAAGCAACTACATTTATTTTTTAACATTTTAAAAATGTATTTACTTTTAATTAGAGGACAATTGTCTTACAATACTCTGTTGGTTTCTACCATACTTCCACATGAATAGCCATAGGTGTACATATGTCCCTCCCTCTTGAACCTCCCTCCCACCTCCCTCCCCATCCCACTGGACTAGGTTGTCACAGAGTACCAGGTTTTAGCTCCCTGCATCATACAGCAAATTCCCACTGACTATCTATTTTATATATGGTAATGTATATATTTCAATATTATTCTCTCAATTCACCCCACCCTTTCCTTCTGCCTCTGTGTCCAAAGTCTGTTCTCTATGTCTGCATCTCCATTGTGGAGAACACTATGGAGATTCTTTTAAAAACTAGGGATAAAACTATCATATGACCCAACAATCCAACTACCAGGCATATATTCTAATAAAAAAAAAAATTGAAAAAGACACATGTACCCCAATATCCATTGTAGCACTATTTACAATAGCTAGGACATGAAAGCTACAAGATGTCCATCAACAGCTGAATGGATATAGAAATTGTGGTACATATATGCAATGGAATATTACTCAGCCATAAAAGGGAAGATATTTGAATCAGCTCTAATGAAGTGGATGAACCTAGAGCCTACTATACAGGGTGAAGTAAGAAAGAGAAAAACAAACCATATTTAGAAAGCAAAGATGGTTGCTTCTGGCTCTATTAATCATCGAACAAGGGCATCTCTTCTCTGAGAATAAAAATCAAGAATGCATAATAATAAGTAAAAGATGGATGGAAAGAGAAAGAAAGCAAAGACTTCTCACGTGGAAGGTCTTGCTTCCAGCTTCCTTTAGTCCTCAGATGCTCTGAGCCTCCACTGAGTCTGTTACATATTCCAATGCATGCTGTCCCCACCCGCCCTCTGCCTCTTCCTTGTGTCTCCTCTGAGTTTCTTCTTGCTATCAGAGCTTACCTCTCACAATGCAGACTGAAAATAGTCAACATTTCTGCAGCTCCAATTCAGCTAGGCTACAGATCGACCCTGGTTTATGGCTCCTGAAGAGAAATCTACTGATAAAATGAGAGACATGGTCAAAAGAAAATTCTCCATTTTCTTAAGGTTTTAATATTGTTGAAGAATGGTTGGATGCTAATAAAGACCTACTATATAGCACAGGGAACTCTACTCAATACTCTGTCATGGCCTATGTGGGAAAAGAATCTAAAAAAGATTGGGTTTATGTATGAACATAACTATTTCACTTTTAATTACATCAGAAAGTACCACAGCTTATAAATCACCTATTGTCCAATAAAAATGTAAACAAACAGAAAAGAATGGTTGGGTGCTGGAGACAGGAATGAGAAGATAAAAAGATTCACAGAAAAGCTGACTTTGAGACTCAAAACCATGGAACCTCTCAGAGAAGATAATCTTAAAATTATATTCACTTTAAGGAAATGAAACCTCCATTATTTAAGCATTTCTAAGTACACATCCTATTACATACAGCTAATTGACTGTCAAATGATATGCCTCTTCATTAATTTTAGCCTACAAATAGAATCCTACCAAGAATATAACTCAAAAAATCAAGGCAGAAAAAACAGTTTTTCTACAAAGAAGATATAACCAGGTAGCAGGGGATGAACAAGAAAAGTTAAGAGCATACATCAATGCCAGAATGTAAAGTACCAAAGGAAAGAAAAAAATAAAGGTGGAGGAATGGGGATATTTTAAAATGACACAACCTACTGTGTGATTTGTGGATTTCCATAAATTGCAGGTGGCCATGGTAAACATGAAGGAATCTTGTTCAAGAAAAAGAAAACATTTTTTTTAATTAAATAAATTATATATTTTTTCCTTTCCCATGAAGTTTCTCTTTCAAATAGGTATGTTGTTTTTTTTTATTAACAGTATGCAATAGACTAATTGTGCCCCCAAATTTATATTTTAAAACCTAATCCCCAACATGAGTAATTTGGAGGTGGGGCCTTTGGAAGGTGGTTCGATTATGAAGATGGACCCCTCATGATTGGGATTAGTGCCTTATAAAAGCAGCAGAAAGCTCTCCTACCTTCTGCAATGTGAGAACACAGTGAAAAGCCTACTATCACTGACCCAGGAAGGGGGTTCTCACCAGACACTGAATCTGACAGTACCTTGATCTGGACTTCCCAGCTTCCAAAACTGTCAGATAAATCACTGTTGTTTATGAGACTATAGTATGTTGTGGTTGTTGTTCAGTTGTTAAGTCCTGTCTGACTCTTTGTGACTGCATGAACTGCAGCATTCCAGGCTTCCTTGTCCTTCACCATCTCCAGTAGTTTGCTCAAACTCCTGTCCATTGAGTCGGTAATGCCATCCAACTGTATCATCCTCTGTCATCCTCAGTTGCCCATTCTCCTGCCCTCCATCTTCCCCAGCATCAGCAACTTTTCCAATGAGTTGGCTCTTCACATCAGGTAGCCAAAGTATTGGGGCTTCAGCTTCAGCATCAGTCCTTCCAGTGAATATTCAGGGTTAATTTCCTTTAGGATGGACTGATCTCCTTTCTGTGAAAGGGACTCTCAGGAGTCTTCAGCACAGTTCGAAGGTATCAATTCTTTGGTACTCAGCCTTCTTTATGCTCCAACTCTATGTTATAATAAGACATTATTCAATATTCTTCTAAGAAAAGAAAATTTGAAATTTGAAACATTTGTATGTATTTTACTGTTCATCTTTATATTGTGTAATGATCACTTTAAAAGGCAAACATTAGAGCATCTAACCTGTAAACAGAATTACAAAAATTGCACAATTTATGTTTTGTAGCTTATTCCCAAGGGTGACTCCAGCAGGCCCAAAGAGACAAATGGAAGCCAGATCAGGAAGGTTGGGCAAGGAAGGAAATGTTCTTCCAGACATGGAACTTGCTAAGAGGGTGCACTCTAAGGAAGCAAAATTATTCCAGGGTCAATAAGACACTTACAGGCTTCTGAGAGCTCCTTAAGTCCCTTGACTAAAGGCCTGAGAGCTGAAGTATTCCACCTCCTGTCAGCCTCAGCTCCTGGATGGACTGGCTATAGCCCAGCTGCATGTGGACAGGCAAAAAGTTGAGCTGGTCATTTTTTTTTTTTTTTCCCCAAGAGCCTATTGTCTTGACCTACAGCAGAGACAATTACCAGGGATCTTAGCCTCTGCCCTGGGACACTCTAGCTGGTTTCCTGGTTTGGGGTTGGGCTAGAAGCTAGAGACTAGATCCTCCCGGGACACAGTCTCCAGCTGGCTGCCAACCAAAGAGACAGGAGCTACCAGCAGAGATGGTCGTACCCCACTGAGACTTCCAGGGCACATGTACACAACTTGGACTCTCCGTTTTCAGTCCTGGGCAAAGAGTGATGGCAGAAAACAGTCCTTCTCATGTCAAATGGACCTAGGTCACCTGAAAGCAAGCCATCAGTTATCCCTGGTCCCCTAGGGAGAGAAAAAAGCCAGATTATGCCCATAGATTCAAAGGATTTGGGAACAGGCATGGACAGTGACCCAAGGAAGAGGAGTCATGGGGAGGAACTCTGTGTGAGTGAAGTCTCCAAGAGTCCAGCACATCACTGTACCATCAGATGTCAATTAGAGAACACAGATTTTAAAGTAAAATGATTAAGATGTTAAGATGGTGACAGCAGAGCATTAAACAAAACATAGAGGCCACTTGAATGTGGACTCAAGTGAGACTACAGAGATCTCAAGCCCCAGAGTCCCATTCTGTCTGGACACAGGTTCTGAAAGAACTCCTAATGGCCAAAGCTGGAAACATTTGAGCCACAAAATAAATATAAAAAATCAGATTAGAACCCAAAGTATAAAATAAATATTCACAAGTCCATGTTGATATAAATAAGTAATCAGAAACAAGGACAGATCTTCTTTACAGGAGAACTATAAATAATTCATGTAGTTACACCCCCTCTTTTCCAACTCATCCCCAGGTAGAGTTTAATTCATTTCCCCTTCATCATGGGCTGGATGTAGTGATTCAATTAAAGAAAAGATTATAGTAAGGGAAACTTTAAAGAAATCTGGCAAAAGCCATTCTAAACAAATTCCAGATATTAAAATCACTAACAATAAGTAGAGGAAAGAATATCTTACAGAAAAAAACTTTGATAAAGAACTGGTCATGACAATCTTAAAAATTACCCAGTCAAGTGACTTCTTGCAGTGTCTCTGCACCAGGTGGCTCAGTGGTAAGGAACCTACCAGCCAATACAGGAGAGGCGGTTCAATCCCAGCATCAGTAAAATCCCCTGAAGGAGGAAATGGCAACCCACTCCAATATTCTTGCCTGGGAAATCACATGCACAGAGGAACCTGGAGGACTGCAGTCCATGGCATCTCAAAGAGTTAGATTGCAAAGACAAAGAACATATAAAATTCTCTACTTGAATAATAAAGGGAACATTTCACCCATGACAGGATCCTCACTGAATGGATATGGTATTTTAGCAATGCTTTTGTGATAGAATTTTAGGGTGGTGCCCCCCCACACCAATTCTCAACACTTTCTGTTCATACTTCTTCTGCTAGATATTTAGTTAAAAGTTTAGCTAAGCACTATTGTAAAGAGATTTTGCAGATATAATTAAGATCCATAGTTAGTTGACATTAAAATAAGGAGATTGTCAGAATTCCTTGGTTGTGCAGTTGTTAGGTCTCTGTGTTCTCACTGAGAGGATTCAGGCTTGCTACTCCGTTAGAGAATTAAGATCCTGAATGGCATGTGTTGTGGCCATAAATAAATAAAATAGGGAGATTGTTTTGGTAGGCCAGATCTAACTATGTGAATCCTTTAAAAGCATAAAGTTTTCTTCAGCTGGTCACAGGAGAGGAAACCAGAGAAACATGCATTAGGTGGTATGGAGGAGAGTACCATTTATGTTTTGAGGTGCCTTTCAGGGAAGATCCCCTGGAGAAGGAAATAGCAATCCACTCCAGCACTCTCGCCTGGAAAATCCCATGGGTGGAGGAGCCTGATACGCTACAGTCCATGGGGTCGCAAAGAGTCGGACACTACTGAGCGACTTCACTTTCACTTTCAGGCACAGGCCAAGGAACAATCTCCAGTTGCTGAGCAGGTCACTGAAGAACAGCTAACAGGAAAATAGGAATCCTAATTCTGCAACAGGATGCAAATGAATTCTGCCAACCACCAGTGAGCTTAGAATACCCCGAATCCTCGTTAAGAACCATATCCCTGACCAATATCTGGATTTCAGTCCCATCATGAGAACCTAAGCTGATCCAGCTCTGTCGTCTTTGGATTTCTGATCCCCAGAAATGTGAAATAATAGATGTGTGCTACTTGAACATATTTGTTTGAATAATTATGACCCAGTAATAAAAAACAAATATACTATATATATCCTTAGCCAAGCTAGCTGCTGCTGCTGCTGCTGCTAAGTCGCTTCAGTCGTGTCTGACTCAGTGCGACCCCATGAACTGCAGCCTACCAGGCTCCTCCGTCCATGGGATTTTCCAGGCAAGAGTACTGGAGTGGGTTGCCATTGCCTTCTCATAGTCAAGCTAGGGGAACCCAGAAATCTTATCCATGATTGGAAGGCACTGTATAATAATCCAATTTATGTAATATTATTCATAATTTGTTTTTTTTTTATTAAAAATATATGTATTAGTCTCTCAGTATTGTTGGACTCTTTGCTACTCCTTGGACTGTAGCCTGCCAGGCTCCTATGTCCATGATATTTTCCAGGCAAGAATACTGGAGTGGGTTGCCATTTCCTTCTCCAGGGAATCTTCCTGACCCAGGGATCAAAGTGGGGTGTCCTGCATTGCAGGCAGATTCTTTACCACCTAAACCACCAGGGAAGCCCAAATGTGTAGTTCCTATGTTTTATTAGGTCTTTTTATAATATCAAATTAATGTTAAGAAAATAAAGAGACACAGATATATAGAACAGTCTTTTGGACTCTGTGGGAGAGGGAGGGGGAGGATGATTTGGGAGAATGGCGTTAAAACATGTATAATATCATATAAGAAATGAATCACCAGTCCAGGTTTGATGCAGGATCCAGGAAGCTTGGGGCTGGTGCACTGGGATGACCCAGAGGGATGGTATGGGGAGGGAGATGGGAGGGGGGTTCAGGATGGGGAACACATGTACACCCATGGCAGATGCATGTTGATGTATGGCAAAACCAATACAATATTGTAAAGTAAAAAATAATAATAATAATAATTTTAAAAAAGAAAAGAATAAAAACAAGGAAAATCTATGAATAAAGTATGAATGAAAGAAACTTTCATAATATGACAAACAATATCTATCACACATTAAAGCAAAAATAATATGTAAAACTGACAGTAGAATGACAAAACACTGATGGAAGAAATGACCACTTTTGTTTAAAATGGTTTTTATGTCCCAACAATTCAGTTATAAAGAAAAACAATAACAAATATTGAAAATGAGAACAAGTAATAAGATGGCAATGACTTGCTCAAAACAGCTCTGACATTTCAAAAATGATTCAGTTACAAAGAAAATAAGAACACAAATGATTGTTTCCTACAGAAGAAATGCTTATTTGTCTGCAAAATCCAGGAAAATTATATGAACATTCTTAGGATTAATATGGCAATTCTTTATACTTTTGATTAAAATATCCTTAAAGAGAGAATAATTGTTTTCTACATATGGCATTTTTGACAAGCTAGCATAATGAACATAAATCTTATTCATAATATCAATCAAAATATAAAATACATAGAAAACTTAACATAGCAGAATTATATTGTAATGTAGATGAAAAGAAGGCAATCATAGGAACTGAACATGTAGTCCTAAATTTCTGTGTTAAAGATTTTGATACATGTTCAATTTTGTCTTTTATTTTTCACTTCAACTATGTCAATTTATCATTGTTGGAATTTGTACAGTTCCTCTATTGTTTAATTTCATCTATTCCCCTTCATTCACTTCTATTACACTCAATTCTTTTCCTATTACAATAGGCCACCTTTCAGTTCAGTTCAGTTCATTCGCTCAGTAGTGTCCGACTCTTTGCGACACCATGAATCGCAGCACGCCAGGCCTTCCTGTCCATCACCAACTTCCAGAGTTCACTCAGACTCATGTCCATCGAGTCAGTGATGCCATCCAGCCAGCTCATCCTCTGTTGTCCCCTTCTTCTCCTGTCTCCAATCCTTCCCAGAATTAGAGTCTTTTCCAATGAGTCAACTCTTTGCATGACGTGGCCAAAGTACTGGAGTTTCAGCTTTAGCATCATTCCTTCCAAAGAAATCCCACAGCTGATCTCCTTCAGAATGCACTGGTTGGATCTCCTTGCAGTCCAAGGGACTCTCAAGAGTCTTCTCCAACACTACAGTTCAAAAGCATCAATTCTTTGGTGCTCAGCATTCTTCACAGTTTAACTCTCACATCCATACATGACCACAGGAAAAACCATAGCCTTGACTAGATGGACCTTTGTTGGCAAAGCAATGTCTCTGCTTTTGAATATGCTATCTAGGTTGGTCATAATTTTCCTTCCAAGGAGTAAATGTCTTTTAATTTCATGGCTGCAGTCACCACCTGCAGTGATTTTGGAGCCCCAGAAATAAAGTCTGACACTGTTTCCACTGTTTCCCCATCTATTTCCCATGAAGTGATGGGACCAGATGCCATGATCTTCCTTTTCTGAATGTTGAGCTTTAAGCCAACTTTTTCACGCTCCTCTTTCACTTCCATCAAGAGGCTTTTTAGTTCCTCTTCACTTTCTGCCATAAGGGTGGTGTCATATGCATATCTGAGGTTATTGATATTTCTCCTGGCAATCTTGATTCCAGCTTGTGTTTCTTCCAGCCCAGTGTTTCTCTTGATGTACTCATACCTTGTGTTAATTGTATATTCAGGGCTTCCCTGGTGGCTCAGTGGTAAAGAATCAATAGCTTATGGTGAAGAGTGCTGGATTCATGATCTGCAAAGGAGAGAATTTTGCTTCAGGACCAAAGACATGGCTTCAGTCCCTCAGAGCTTTATATGACAAAAGCTGTATCATGGTGAAAAAGGAACAGAGAAAGCTTCTGACACTGACATCAGAAGAGGGCAGAGAGTGCCCCACTTGCTACTCCTACCAAGGTCTTATATGCTTTTTCAATTGATTACTAACAATAGAAAGGTCTTATCATACCCACTACCACAACACACATCCTAAGATAACAGGGTTAGTCAGAGGTTCTTAAGAAGGAGAAACATGTCCTCAAGCAAGACACATTGTTGTTATACAATTATTAGTATAGAGTTTAAGGAAAAATATACCCTTGAGCAAGAGTTTTTTTTGTGTGCAATCATTAACTCTGGATTTAAAGAAAGTTAATCTCAGGCAAAATAGATTGTTCCCATAATAACTCAGAGCTTAAGAAAAAAAGTCTTATGTGACTAAGATGAAGGAATATAGAAAAAAAAAAATTTGTCCCTTCCTCCTCCTCAAGGGCCCTGGTCTCCTTATCAACCTACCTAAGAATTAGTTCTCTCATAATTCACCTGCAAATGGAGGAGATGAGGATTTTATCATTGGGTCAGGAAGATACCCTGGAAAGGGAATGGCAACCCATTCCAGTATTCGTGCCTAGGAAACCCCATGAACAGAGGAGCCTGGTGGGCTATATAGTCCATGGGGTCTTAAAAGAATTGTATACAACTTAGTGACTAAAAACAAGTTCCAACAATTATATATACATTTTATTTAGGTGTATTCTTACAAAGTGTGTATTTAATATTTAATGGGAATATATTAAATTCCACGTTTTTTAATATCTCATTTTTATAGAGAAATCTGGTTTTAAAACACTCTATTGTTATATTTATATCTAATACTTTTTCAAATTACTGGACAGTAGATCACAGTATGCACCCAGCTTACAATAATGGAAAATGACATCACCTCCAAATCTTTACATGACAAATACTTTTAAGTGAGCATATTTGTACATATTCCCTTTGGAACACTGCAGGACTTTGTGCTATTTATTTATTTATATTTTTTAAATTTTTTAACTTTACAATATTGTATTGGTTTTGCTGTATATCAACATGAATCCACCACAGGTATACACGTGTTCCCCATCCTGAACTCTCCTCCCTCTTCCTTCCCTTCCTGCTAGCTTACTCAGAATAGCTGTTCTCTGCTCTCCTTCCAGCCACCAACACATTAGGGTCCCTATTCCCATTATTCACCAACAATTAAATGTTTTACTTTTTTTTTTTTTTTACCAGTCTAGTAGAATATTATCTTTTTATTTTTAATTTGTATGTCTGAATTCTAATTTGAATATTGTTTCCATGTAAAGTTTCCTTTTGTAAATTGCCTATTTATACTATTTACCAGTTTTTCTCTTGAGTTGCCCTCTTCTTAATGATATGCAAAAGTCTTTGGATATTATAGACATTAATCATTTTTCAGTTTTAACATAGTAGAATGTCTTCTTAATGTTATCTTTCTATTAATTTTGTGATATGCTTTACTAAATAGAAATCTTTAATTCTATTATAACCTCATATATTAGTATTCTGTATTGTGTTTGGCTTTTGAAATTTTGTTTTTTAGTTTTATTTTGTTGTGTGGTAAAACACAACATGAGATGTTCTATCATAAATACATTTTAAGTGTACGGCAAAGTATAGTTGCAGGAGATCTGTAAATATATTCATCTTGCTGAGCTAAAACTGTAACTTTTGATTAGTAAGTCCTCTTCTTCTTTCCCCTTAGCTCCTAGAACCAGCATTTCACACTTTAAATCTATGAATTTGACTATTTTTGCTACTTCATATAAATGGAATCAAGAAGAATCTGTCTTACTACAAGTGGCTTATTTCACTCAATTTATACTTAAGAAATCCTTCCCCATCCTAGGTCAATGATATATTCTATATTTATATGCATGCAAAGATTGCCTTGGGCCAAAGGTCAGTCCAACTAAACAGACTTACAAGTAGGAACACAATACACATCATAACACAGGAAACAATTGTCAAAACACCATTTAATTACTTTGTACTTACAAGTGTAAAGATTTTAGGAATACTGGCTATGTGTAAAAAGCAAAAAAAAAAAAAAAAGAGTCTTTTAAAAAGGATATTTTATATTTTCTCTTGAAATAGACCAACCATATTTACATTAAGACTGAATTTTCCCATCAGGAGCTGATGATCTAAGCCACAGTCAGCTTCAGGTCTTGTTTTTGCTGACTGTATACAACCCTCTCCATCTTCAGCTACAAACAATATAACAATACAAATTTTCTTTTTAATACTGACTATTTGGTTATGTCCATGTGTAATGTCATCTCTTGTGTTGTTGAAAAAGGGTGTTTTCTGTGACCAGTGCAGTCTTTTTGCAGAATTCTATTAGTCTTTGCCCTGCTTCATTTTGTACTCCAAGGCCAAACTTTCCTGTTACTCCAGGAATCTCTTAACTTCCTACTTTTGCATTCATATACCCTATGATGAATAAGGCATCTTTTTTTTGTGTTAGTCCTAAGAAGTTTTCTTTTTTTTCTTTTTTTTTATTATTTTATTTTATTTATTTATTTATTTTTTTTACTTTACAATATTGTATTGGTTTTGCCATACATCAACATGCATCTGCCATGGGTGTACATGTGTTCCCCATCCTGAACCCCCCTCCCATCTCCCTCCCCATACCATCCCTCTGGGTCATCCCAGTGCACCAGTCCCAAGCTTCCTGTATCCTGCATTGAACCTAGACTGGCGATTCGTTTCTATAAGGTATTATACATGTTTTAATACCATTCTTCCAAATCATCCTCTGCCCCTCCCTCTCCCACAGAGTCCAAAAGACTGTTCTATACATCTGTGTCTCTTTTGCTGTCATGCATACAGGGTTGTCATTCAGTTCAGTTCAGTTGCTCAGTCGTGTCTGACTCTTTGAGACCCCATGAATCGCAGCACGCCAGGCCTCCCTGTCCATCACCAACTCCAGGAGTTCACTCAGACGTTACCATCTTTCTAAATTCCATTTATATGCATTAGTATACTGTATTGGTGTTTTTCTTTCTGGCTTACTTCACTCTGTATAATAGGCTCCAGTTTCATCCACCTCATTAGAACTAATTTAAATGTATTCTTTTTAATGGCTGAGTAATACTCCATTGTGTATATGTACCACAGCTTTCTTATCCATTCATCTGCTGATGGACATCTAGATTGCTTCTAGATCTTCGTAGAACTAGTTAACTTCAGCTTCTTCAGCATTGGTGGTTGGGACATAGACTTGGATTACTGTGATGTTGAATGGTTTGCCTTTGAAATGAATTGAGATCATTCTGTCATTCTAAGGTTACATCCAAGTACTGAATTTTGAACTTTTGTTGATTATGAGGGCAATTAAATTTCTTATATGTGATTCTTGCCCACAGTAGTAGATATAATGGCCATTTTATTTAAATTCACCTATTCCTCTCCATTTTAGTTCACTGATTCCTAGGATGTTGATGTCTACTCTTCCCATCTTCTGCTTGACCACGTCAAATTTACCTTGATTCATGGACCTAACATTCCAGGTTCAAGGCTTTGGTCTATTCAGTAGTCTTGTACAGATGTGAGAGCTGGACAATAAAGAAGGCGGAATGTCAAAAAAATGATGCTTTCAAATTGTGATGACTCTTCAGAGTCCCTTGGAAAGCAAGCAGATCAAATCAATCAATCTCAAAAGAAACCAACCTAGAACACTCCTTGGAAAGATTGATCTGGAAGCTGCATCTCCTGATGTGAAGAGCTGATGAATTGGAAAAGACCCTGATGCTGGGAGATTAAGGCAAAAGGATAAGACAATGACAGAGGATGAGATGATTGGATGGCATCACTGATTCAGTGGACATGAACTTATGCAAACTCTGGGAGATATTGAAGGGACATAGAAGCCTGGCGTGGTGCAGTCTATGGGGTCGCAAAGAGTTGGACACAGCTTGATGATTGAACACTATTTACATTGAATGTGAATCTTTCCCCAAGACTTTAAGAAGCTCCACTGAGAAGTTTAAATGTTCTGAGTATGAAATATCATAAAATCTTTCAGAATTTTATTTTGTTAAAATTTATATAGATATCCAATGTCTGAGACTACAAATATATATTTTTGTAGACCTCTTATTTAAAGCTTTTGAAATGTTTGAGGTAGAAGCATTCATCTTCTCCTTCTGCCAGACATCCAAGTGCATGGTGTTCTTCTCACCTGTAATTCTTGTGAACAAGATATTCTGGAATCAGTTATTGCACTAATGATTAGAAGAGAACTAAGGGGACTTCTGTGGTCATACATGCTTATTTATATCAGTAAAATGTGAGTAACTAAGTCTAATCATTAAAGCTATCAGATACAGCCTGGTGAAACCAAAACATTATTATATACAGAGGGAAACATACTTTTTGCTCATGGTTTGGAGTATTTGATTTTTTTTTCTATTAGGGGTGTTCATTTTTTTCACATATCCCTGGGCTCTACAAATAAATACATTCCTGAGCAACTTTTGGATGAAATAGTCATTCTTCTGAGTAGCATTTTTACTGTTTCAATTTTCCTAAAACTTTCCTCCTTTAAGGTAAATGGCTATCTAGCAGAACATTAATAACAAAGAATTTCCCATGTCACTCTCTTCATTGACTTGCAAATGCAATCATTCTTGTTCTCTTTTGAAAATAGAGGATTGCAGTGTACTGCCTTACAGGCTGCAATTCTCATCAGAGAGTTGTACAAAGAGCTTGTTCCATTTCCAATTCATATATGGAAAAACACCACTGAAATATGCATATTTTGTATGTAAAGTTTATTCTATCCTTCAATGAGAAAAGAAGAATCTACCTTTCTAACTAAGATATAAGTAATATAATTAAAGTCAATGGAACAGGCCATATCAGAAAAATGAGAAAATCTGGGTCCAAGAGTCAAATTTGTTATTGTTTAGTTGCTAAGTCATGTCTGACACTTTGCAACCCCATGGACTGCAGCATGCCAGGCTTCCCTGTCTTTCACCATCTCCCTGAGTTTGCTCAAACTCATGTCCATTGAGTCAGTGATGCCATCCAAGCATCTCTGCTGCCCTCTTCTCCTTTTGCCTTCACTCTTTCCCAACATCAGGATTCAAGAGTCAAGTACAAGTCAAATGACTTAAAATAGAAATATAGGTGAATTCAAAACAATGGAGAAAAATGGGATTATTTTCAAGTTTTAAAGAAAGATTTAAATAGATTATGGTTTTCTATATTCCTTTAAGAACTACCTCATAAGCAGAATATGCTAGAGCTGTGAATGCATATGTGTGTGTGTTCGTGTATTCTAATATTGTGGCATATATTTCACTTATTTAATTAGGATAGGTCTTAAAAATGAATAGTTTTAGTGATAAAAGATTATAGTGAATTTATAGGTTACAGTTAACATTAAAAAAGGAAAATAAATTTGGAAAATCCTAATTGACTGGACCAATTAAAACTCTTTTTCATCATATAACAGAGAAGTGGAAAAATAGAAGATAAAAGTATTAAAAAGTCATAATCCAGGAACAGACTGGACAAGTGATTTCGTTATGGTTTGTTGCCTTGATTTTTTTAGATAAAATCTAGTGCTACTTGTCTATCAGCTAAAGATATGGGTAACAGTAACAAAACATGCCCTATTAGAGAAATATTTTATACAGCATCATCTCACAGGTCTCTCCAACTTCAGCATTTTTGAGAAAAAAAGAAGCCTAATTGGAAAATAAAGATATTTAAAAAAAAATCCCAAATCTATTTCAGTATAAATTTACCAAAGGGTGTCTTTCCTTCCTATACATTGCAGTGAGAATTTTTTAAGTCTAGAATTCAGTTTAAATAACTGATAATAAAGGCTTCCTATAAAAAAAATAGGGTATTTATGCCCTTGTTTTGTTTTATAAACTTCAATTGCAACTTGTTCAGTTGATCCTCTCCAAAGTCTTTCAAATGATGGCTTGTATTTTAATTTAGAAAAAGTTGAATTTAGGATTTGGTTGCAGTTTTAGGCTAGAGACATTTAAGTTTCTGATTTCAACTTCCCTTTAGAAAACTCAGCTGAAAGAGAAGGGGAAACAGTAGTCATAAAACTATATTTTTTATAGAAAAGCTCCATGGCTGGAATTTTGCTGTGAAAAATTGCCACCCCATAATGTGTACTAGTTTATACTTACCTACTTTTATTATATGTTTTCTAGTTCTGAATCATTAAGTGTTAAAATTATGGTTTATTTAGGTGTAGTGCTGCAGGAAGTTATAACAACACTCATAGTATTTCAAATACTAATTGTAATAAAATGTTCTAGCAAGTTGAAATTTTGGAGGTAGGCAACTAGCATTCTTGATGCTAAATTTGCTTTCTTGGAAGGTTAGGGACATTTAGAACTCCCAGTAGTTGTTCAGGGCACAAAGACATTGTCAATCTCTCCTAGAGTGTAACTTAGTACTCTGGAAATAAAAACAGATATTCTCCAGGTCCAATACTTACTCTCTTGATTAAATTTATATTTGAGTATGAGACCAGAGCTGATAAGCTTCTCAATTCTTTTTACTGTGCTAAATGTAGAGAAAAAGTTAACAAAGGATAGACCGAGCTGCCTAATGTTAAAGATACAGATGTGTGTGGGAGAGATGATACCTGTCATATGAAGGGTCTGGCTCCCTGCCCAGACAGGGCCTCAGGCTGCAAACTCAGATGTGGTTGTAAATTCCACGATTTGTTTGTAATATTTGCACATGCTTGAAGGAGTGTGACCTTCGTGGAAATAGCTCACATTAAGCAAATTCACAAGAGACTAACCTACTGACCAAATGACAAACCATTAATGTGTAAAGAGGAATGCAAAATGACAAATTATTAATGTGTTGAGAGAAATGTAAAATGACAAACCATTGATGTATAAAGAGAAATGTAACTCTCAAGGAGATTATAACATTCATTTCCTTTATTTGGGAAGATGCTCCTAGTGGAAAAATCCTCATTAAAAGCACAAAAAAGTTATAGTTGGATCTAGGAAATAATTATCACTTAGGATCGCATCTGCTGAGCAGGTCTGTTCTAATGGACACGGCTAAAAACCTAATAAAACATCTTACTCTTTTGAGTCTTAAAGATAATATGGCTACTATTTCCTTCTTTTAGTTATGGTATATTACAATAAATTGAGAGGGACCAAGTTTGATTAATTCAAATCTTACATAGAGTCTTGATGTATGGAGGCTGGGTAGTGTAGCTGATCACTACAGCTCCAGGAGTTGAGGCTTACCTTTGTGGTCCAGTGGTTAAGAATCTGTCTGCCGATACAGGAGCTGCTGCTCCTAAATCACTTCAGTTGCATCCGACTCTATATGACCCCATAGACGGCAGCCCACCAGGCTCCCCCGTCCCTGGGATTCTCCAGGCAAGAACACTGGAGTGGGTTGCCATTTCCTTCTCCAATGCATGAAAGTGAAAATTGAAAGTGAAGTCACTCAGTCATGTCTGACTCTTAGCGACCCTATGGACTGCAGCCTACCAGGCTTCTCCGTCCATGGGATTTTCCAGGCAAGAGTACTGGAGGTGGGTGCCATTGCCTTCTCTGCCGATAAAGGGGACACAGGTTCAGTTCGTGGTCTGGGAGGATTCTACATGCTGCAGAGCAATTAAGCCTGTGTTCCAGCAATTAAGCCCGTGTTCCAGCAATTAAGCCTGGAACTAAGCCCATGTTCCAGGGCCCTTGAGTCACAACTACTGAGCCAGAGTGCCTACAGCCTGTGCTCCACAACAAGAGAAGCCACTGAAATGAGAAGCCCAAGCACTTAACAAAGAATAGCCCTGGCTTGCCACAACTAGAGAAGACCCAGCACACCAAAGATAAATAAATTTAAAAATATGTGGTTGAAATGGACTTGAGGTCTCCCGTTTTCCAGCCTGCAACCTCTCCCACTCACACTATCCTGTTTAATCCCTAGAGAATTCTGGAGCTTTGCCAACCAAGATGGAAAACCACTGAATTAAAGTAAGCAGTATCCTCTGATGGTCAGGGATGAAATCTTATTTGCCCAGGGTTTCTTTGCTCATAAAGCAAGATGATAATACCATATTCCTGTACTGGTCTGGATGAGCTAATTTACAATTTACTAATAGCAACTCTTAAATCTTAGTGACAAGTTTACAATTTAGTAACAGCAACTCTTAAATCTTAGTGACATCAAAAAAAAAAAAAAAAAAAAAAAAGCTTATTCTTCACTCATGTTCAGGCTCTTCACAATTTTCCTGCACTGATCTTGTTCTCACTCAGGACTTACACATTCTCTGAACACTGCTGGAAGCTGAAGAATAAAAAGAGAGGATGTGGATGCATGTGCAGGCTCTAGAAACTTCTACCCAGAAGTAAAATATATTAATCCTGCTCACTTAGTCTTGACCAAAGACAGGAAACCAATTTCAAGGGTGATGGGAGTGAAACACAGCTGAGAGGAATACTAATCACTGTAACATACAACCTAATACTAACCTTTACTTCAAACTTGAGAGGTGGTCAAGGAAATGACCTAAGGAAAGTAGCTTAGGTAAAATATTATGGCAATTATTCTGTTTATTCTGGGGTCTATGTTGGATGGAAGAGAGAAATTTAAGGTCATTTTGGAACACTTCCCAGTAGTAGAGTTTTATTTACCTTTCACCATTGGTCCCTCAAGTGGGAAGTAGAATGGACACAAGCCCATCAGTGTTAGAAAGAGAACATGAGAACATAGCAGTGCTTCCTGGTAACTGTCTTGTTTTACTGAGTTCTATCTTGTTTTCTTATTTTCCTTAACATTAAATATGTTAACTCTCTCACTGGTCTGGAGAAACCAAATGGGCAATTTAATCAAAGCAACATCTTAGAGATGATGGAAAATGTGCATGCCACAGAGATCTTGGCAAGTTGGCAAACACTGGGTGCAATATCTGATAATAGAAAGAACATGAAAACTTGTTCTTTCATTATCAGTTATCAATGCTACTGAGAACTGACTACTGAAAATAGAGAGTATTTGGTGGACTTGTCAATGATTATTCATTTCTTAGACCTAAACATACATTTTGGTGAAAAATCATTGAATTATACATTTTGATATATGTTGTAATTATTATAGATAGATTGATGGGAAAGTTTGAGGGAAGGAGAAGGGGGTCACAGAGAATGAAACAGTTGGATGGCATTACCAACTCAATGGACATGGATTTGAGAAAACTCTGGGAGACAGTGAAGGACAGGGAAGTCTGACATGCTGCAGTCCATGGGGTTGCAGAGTCAGACATGACTTAGTGATTGAAAGACAGCAACTATATATATATATATATATATATATATATATATACTCTTTCAAGTGTTTTACAAAAAATCATTTTCATCTGAACAGTATTTTCAAAATGTGACCCAAAGTGGCATTTTACATTTCCCCTTCATGGTCTGTACAACACTAAGAGCAGAGACATTACTTTGCCTACAAAGGTCCATATAGCCAAACTATGGTTTGTCCAGTAGTCATCTATGGATGTGAAAGCTGGACAATAAAATATGCTGAGCACCAAATAACTGATGTTTTTGAACTTAGAAGACTCATGAGAGCCCCTTGGATGGCAAGGAGATCAAACCAGGCAATCCTAAAGGAAATTAACCCTGAATGTTGACTGGAAGCACTGAGGCTGAAACTAAAGTTGCAGTAATTTGGCCACCTGATGCAAAGAGCCAACTCATTAGAAAAGACCCTGATGCTGGGAAAGATTGAAGGAAGGAGGAGAAGGGGACAACAGAGGATGAGATGGTTGGATGGCATCACAGACTCCATGGATATGAGTTGAGCAAGCGCCAGGAGATGGTGAAGGACAGGGAATCCTGGAGTGCTGCAGTCCATGGGGTCACAAAGAATCAAACACGACCGAGTGACAGGACAGTGAACAACAAGAAGAGTAAGTAAATGCAAGAGAAGGTCACATCCTCAGATATCAGGGCCCTTACTCTGCTTCAGATAGAGACGTTATGATTATTTCTATCTATGTATAATTACATTTTTTTAACGTTTCTATGTGAAATCACCACAGCTAACAACAACAACAAACCAAAAATTAAAAAAAAAAAGTGAATTCCATTAACATGTATTAAAAGAGTCTGAGAGTATGATGATTAAGACTGCAGTCTCTGAAACTAGCCTGCTTGAATTTATTAAAACAAGTTTGATATAGAGTAGATCCAAGCCTTCTGCTTAGTTAGCCATTGATTTACTCAAAGGAATGGTAAGCAAAGCCCATTTTCAAGTTCATATTTACA
This sequence comes from Bubalus bubalis, assembly GCF_019923935.1. Taxonomy (NCBI): domain Eukaryota; kingdom Metazoa; phylum Chordata; class Mammalia; order Artiodactyla; family Bovidae; genus Bubalus; species Bubalus bubalis. The sequence goes on from NC_059161.1 coordinate 72,260,557, forward strand.
AATTCAAAGAATACACAAACACATTTACTAATGTGCTAATTATATGGAGAAGGAAATGGCAACCCACTCTAGTATTCTTGCCTAGAGAATCCTGTGGATAGAGGAGCCTGACTATAGACCCACTGCTGTCCTCTAGAAGTAAATCAGGATATCTGACAATTGCTTAGATTAGTATCTTTACACAGCACAGAAACCTTTTGAGGGATGAAATTTTTAGGGTTTTATATGTACGTTCATGCTTCAAAGTTTGTGGCAATTACATTATTGGAGGTAAATCTTTTCATTAAAGTCTTATTTTAGATGGTATAACCAACTGACAGCTCAGTCTTAAGGAAAAATAGCTTTGAATTGAGTCTATTTCTTCAGAAATAAAGCTTCTAAAATTTATATTTGCCTTGTAAATTCATGATAATTTCTAGTTCAGAGGTTAAAGAGGAGGATTTGAAAGTAACTTCTACTTCTAATTCAGCTAAAAAAATATAAAATGTGCTTTAAAAGTAAATTATTGCATGATCTATAAGTATTCAAAACATTTGAGGGGAATGGCAATGGAATACTGGTGACAAGAAGATGTTCCGAGATTTTGAACTTCTGCTTAGTATACAGAAAGCTGGAAAATACATTGTTTCCAACATTTCACCAAGGAAAAACATATACTCTATAAGGTCATATTTTATTCTTGAGCTCATTAAAAATCTAAAGTCACAGGATAATCAACTAGCTTGACATAGAAGCAAAGACCAAGCCTTGAAGGACAGACAGTGATAAGAGCCTCCTGGGAACAGAGAACAAAATTAAACCAAGGCTCTCTTAGAAGACAATAATTAGGTTTCAGCCACACTTTCAAGGGATTTCTAAAAGTGGAGTATGGACTGGAGGGAGAAACTATCGATTTTGGTAGGTGTGAGGGGGAGTTTGGCCTCACTAACTCTTTCTTCTCCACTGGCCTCAATGGGTGCTCACAAATGACACTGAGAGCTGGACAGGGTACCAGAGTGTTTCCTGGGGAGCTGGAGGCTTCCCAGAGGAAGCTGCAGAGTGTCATGAGACAGCGGGTAGAAATCACTGAGAAAATCCACTCCCTACCCAGAGAGAAAGGCCTGCTCAGTAATGAGACTGAAGGAATACCACAGAGGAATCCCCCCCCCCCAAAAAAAAAAAAAAGTGTATAAATGTTAATCTAAGCATGTCAATAATTTAAGGAAATGTAAATGATCTAAATATGCAAACTAGAATATAAAGTTTGGTATATTGGACTTTAAAAAACAAAGAATAATTATATGATGTCTACAGAAAATTCACATAAATATAATAAAAATACAAACTACAGTGTTCCAATCAATCAGATCAGATCAGATCAGTCTCTCAGTCGTGTCCGACTCTTTGTGACCCCATGAATCGCAGCACGCCAGTCCTCCCTGTCCAACACCAACTCCCGGAGTTCACTCAGACTCATGTCCATCGAGTCAGTGATGCCATCCAACCATCTCATCCTCTGGCGTCCCCTTCTCCTCCTGCCCCCAATCCCTCCCAGCATCAGAGTCTTTTCCAATGAGTCAGCACTTCCCATGAGGTGGCCAAAGTACTGCAGTTTCAGCTTTAGCATCATTCCTTCCAAAGAAATTCCAGGGCTGATCTCCTTCAGAATGGACTGGTTGGATCTCCTTGCAGTCCAAGGGACTCTCAAGAGTCTTCTCCAACACCACAGTTCAAAAGCATCAATTCTTCGGCACTCAGCCTTCTTCACAGTCCAACTCTCACATCCATACATGACCACAGGAAAAACCAAAGCCTTGACTAGACGAAGCTTTGTTGGCAAAGTAATGTCTCTGCTTTTGAATATGCTATCTAGGTTGGTCATAACTTTCCTTCCAAGGAGTAAGCCTCTTTTAATTTCAAGGCTGCAGTTACCATCTGTAGTGATTTTGGAGCCCAGAAAAATAAAGTCTGACACTGTTTCCCCATCTATTTCCCATGAAGTGATGGGACCGGATGCCATGATCTTCGTTTTCTAAATGTTGAGCTTTAAGCCAACTTTTTCACTCTCCACTTTCACTTTCATCAAGAGGCTTTTTAGTTCCTCTTCACCTTCTGCCATAAGGGTGGTGTCATATGCATATCTGAGGTTATTGATATTTCTCCCGGCAATCTTGATTCCAGCTTGTGTTTCTTCCAGTCCAGCTTTTCTTATGATGTACTCTGCATATAAGTTAAATAAACAGCGTGACAATATACAGCCTTGACGTACTCCTTTTCCTATTTGGAACCAGTCTGTTGTTCCATGTCCAGTTCTAACTGTTGCTTCCTGACCTGCAGATAGGTTTCTCAAGAGGCAGGTCAGGTGGTCAGGTATTCCCATATCTTTCAGAATTTTCCACAGTTTAGTGATCCACACAGTGAAAGGCTTTGGCATAGTCAATAAAGCAGAAATAGATGTTTTTCTGGAACTCTTTTTGCTTTTTCCATGATCCAGCGGATGTTGGCAATTTGATCTCTGGTTCCTCTGCCTTTTCTAAAACCAGCTTGAACATCAGGAAGTTCACGGTTCACATATTGCTGAAGCCTGGCTTGGAGAATTTTGAACATTACTTTACTAGCGTGTGAGATGAGTGCAATTGTGCGGTAGTTTGGGCATTCTTTGGCATTGGTTTTCTTTGGGATTGGAATGAAAACTGACCTTTTCCAGTCCAGTGGCCACTGCTGAGTTTTCCAAATTTGCTGGCATATTGAGTGCAGCACTTTCACAGCATCATCTTTCAGGATTTGGAATAGCTCCACTGGAATTCCATCACCTCCACTAGCTTTTTCCTTAGTGATGCTTTCTAAGGCCCACTTGACTTCACTTTCCAGGATGTCTGGCTCTAGGTCAGTGATCACACCATCTTGATTATCTGGGTCATGAAGATCTTTTTCGTACAGTTCTTCTGTGTATTCTTGCCCATCTCTTCTTAATATCATCTTCTTCTGTTAGGTCCATACCATTTCTGTCCTTTATCAATCCCATCTTTGCATGAGATATTCCTTTGGTATCTCTGATTTTCTTGAAGAGATCTCTAGTCTTTCCCATTCTGTTGTTTTCCTCTATTTCTTTTCATTGATTGCTGAGGAAGGCTTTCTTATCTCTTCTTGCTATTCTTTGGAACTCTGCATTCAGATATTTGTATCTTTCCTTTTCTCCTTTGCTTTTCACTTCTCTTCTTTTCACAGCCATTTGTAAGGCCTCCTCAGGCAGCCATTTTGCTTTTTTTGCATTTCTTTTCCATGGGGATGGTCTTGATCCCTGTCTCCTGTACAATGTCACGAACCTCATTCCATAGTTCATCAGGCACTCTATCTATCAGATCTAGGCCCTTAAATCTATTTCTCACTTCCACTGTATAGTCATAAGGGTTTTGATTTAAGTCATACCCGAATCATCTAGTGGTTTTCCCTACTTTCTTCAATTTAAGTCTGAATTTGGCAATAAGGAGTTCATGGTCTGAGCTACAGTCAGCTCCTGGTCTTGTTTTTGCTGACTGTAAAGAGCTTCTCCATCTTCGGCTGCAAACAATATAATCAATCTGATTTTGGTGTTGACCATCTGGTGATGTCCATGTGTAGAGTCTTCTCTTGTGTTGTTGGAAGAGGGTGTTTGCTATGACCAGTGTATTTTCTTGGCAAAACTTGATTAGTCTTTGCCCTGCTTCATTCTGTATTCCAAGGCCAAATTTGCCTGCTACTCCAGGTGTTTCTTGACTTCCTACTTTTGCATTCCAGTCCTCTATAATGAAAAGGACGTCTTTTGGGGGTATTCGTTCTAAAAGGTCTTGTAGGTCTTCATAGAACCGTTCAACTTCAGCTTCTTCAGCATTACTGGTTGGGGCATAGACTTGGATTACTGTGATATTGAACAGTTTGCCTTGGAAATGAACAGAGATCATTCTGTCGTTTTTGAGATTGCATCCAAGTACTACATTTCAGACTCTTTTGTTGACCATGACGGCCACTCCATTTCTTCTGAGGGATTCCTGCCCGCATTAGTAGATATGATGGTCATCTGAGTTAAATTCACCCATTCCAGTCCATTTCAGTTCGCTGATTCCTAGAATGTCGACATTCACTCTTGCCATCTCCTGTTTGACCACTTCCAATTTGCCTTGATTCATGGACCTGACATTCCAGGTTCCTATGCAATATTGCTCTTTACAGCATCGGACCTTGCTTCTATCACCAGTCACATCCGTAGCTGGGTATTCTTTTTGCTTTGGCTCCATCCCTTCATTCTTTCTGGAGTTATTTCTCCACTGATCTCCAGTAGCCTATTGGGCCCCTACTGACCTGGGGAGTTTTTCTTTCAATAGAAGCAATAAAATCAGTAGTAATTTGAAAGATACAATCAAAACTCTCAAGCAATTAGATCTGATTTATATTTGTATTACTCTCCACCAAAGAGCAAAAGAATACAGTTTATTTTTAAGTGGACATAGGACTTTAATAAAGATAGGCCCAATTCTGAGTCATGGTCAAGTAACTGAAATCATATAAAGTAAATTTTGTGGTCAAAATGAAATTATATTAAGAATGAATCATAGAACAGAAAAATGCCTAGAAAAATCCTAAATATGTAGAACAAATATCACTCTTAAATCTAGCTTACACATCAAAAAGGAAAATATCAATTAGAAATTAAAAAATATTTTACACTGATTGAAAATGAAACCACAATGCATAACATTTTATAAGATGCAAATAGTACTATTTAGAAAGAAACTTAATAGAAAAGAATAAAGAGAAATAGAGGAAACTAAACCTAAAAAAAGAGAAATAAATAATAAGACAGAAGAAGAAATTAAAATAAGAAAGCTGTGGTACATATACACAATGGAGTATTAACCAGCCATTAAAAAGAATACATTTGAATCAGTTCTAATGAGGTGGATGAAACTGGAGCCTATTATACAGAGTGAAGTCAGCTAGAAAGAAAAACACCAATACAGTATACTAACACATATATATGGAATTTAGAAAGATGGTAACAATAACCCTGTATACGAGACAGCAAAAGAGACACTGATGTATAGAGCAGTCCTTTGGACTCTGTGGGAGAGGGAGAGGGTGGGATGATTTGGGAGAATGGCATTGAAATATGTATAATATCATATCTGAAACGAGTTGCCAGTCCAGGTTCGATGCACGATACTGGATGCTTGGGGCTGGTGCACTGGAACGACCCAGAGGGATGGTATGGAGAAGGAGGAGGGAGGAGGGTTCATGATGGGGAACACATGTATACCTGTGGCAGATTCATGTTGATATATGACAAAACCAATACAATATTTTAAAGTTAAAATTAAATTTAAAAAAATAAATAAAAGTAAAATATGAAAAAAAAAAGAAATTAAAATATAAAAACAACAGAGGAAATTAATGAAACCTGACTAGGCAGTTGCTTGAAAAGAACAATATAACTGATAAACCAAGCCAGAATGACCAAAGGGTGGAAAAAAAAGTATAAAACAAATTAAAACATAGAAGATATCATAACACATGAAATATGTATTACAATGATTACAATATGTATTAAACTTATGTGGCCCTATTTTTGTTTAATAAATTTAATTCATAGTTGAAAACTTTCCAGAAACATCAACCTTTCCAGATCAAGATGACTTCAGTGGAGATTCCTACAAATCATGTATAGAAGAAATAATACCAATTATATTGAAACATTTTCATAAAGTAAAAGTGTATCTAAAACTTTCTATTCCTTTTATAAGGACTGCTTTTGTCTGATATAAAAATTAGATGCAGACAGTACAACAGAAGTAAAATATAGACAAAAATCACTAATGAAAATAGAAACAACAAAGTATTAGTGAATAAAATATAGCAATATGTTAAAAAAAATTATCATGACTGATAGGTTTTATCTGGGAAGTGCAAGGCTGATTCAACATTTAAAAGTTAGCATAATTCAATAAGACAGAAACATGGGTTCAGGCAGCAAAATGCATGTTAGGAATGCTCATTAAGTTTCTATAACTTAGAGGATCAACAAATAAAATGTTCAACAAAAGTCACTTATGATGAGCCTCAAATAAAAACCCCAAATCAAATATGCTAAAATTAGTAAAGATGTATATAAAGACAATTTGGCCCCAATATGCATATTTGAAAACTTAAAATATTTCACACACTTTCATTGAGAAGTTGGGAGAGGAGGCACATACATAGTCATTTGATTCTCTTGTTATTTTTATTAAATTGGCATTTTAGTTTTAACTCTTTAATGCTCTTTCTTAAACTTTTACTTCAGGTTTTTCCCACACTAAGAGTTGGTAGCAGCACTTTCTATTACTATATCATTTTATCACATGAAAGTGAAAGTGTAGTCACTCAGTCATTTCTGACTCTTTGAGACCCCATGGAGTCCTCTGTCCATGGAATTCCCTAGACAAGAATACTGGAATGCATTGCAGTTCCCTTATCCAGGGGATCTTCTCAACCCAGGAACTGAACCAGGGTCTCCCCAAAGGGCAAGATTCTTTACCGTCTGAGCCACCAGGGAACAACTGGATGCCTGATATTCTAGAAGTATACATGCACGCATGCTAAGTCACTTCAGTCACATCCAACTCTTTGTGACCCCCATGGACCATAGCCTGCCAGGCTCCTCTGCCCATGGAATTCTCCACACAAGAATACTGGAGTGGGTTGCCATGCCCTCCTCCATGGGATCTTCCCCACCCTGGGATTGAACTCATGTCTCTCATGTCTCCTGCATTGGCGGGCAAGTTCCTTACCACAGGTGCCACCTGGGAAGCCCCTCTAGAAGTGTAGCCAAATCATTTAATTAAGGAAGTAATAAAAAGATGAGGGAGTTGTGTATTTGAAGAGCACTTAGTAACACTTAGCTCCAGAGCATAATATTATAGATTATAAAATAAAATGTAAAGAATTTACATTTGGCCACTGTCTGGTTGGCAGTGTAACTGAGTCGCATTGACTATAGACCCACTGCTGTCTTCTAGAAGTAAATCAGGATACCTGACAATTGCTTAGACTAGTATCTTTACATAGCACAGAAAACTTTTGAGGGATGAAATTTTTTAGGGTTTTATACTTACGTTCATGCCTCAAACTGAATTTTACTTATGTTTAGTTATTTCATCAAATTTGTTCAATCCAGTGAAATCTTCAAAATAAACAAAGTTTATATAAAATTTAATTACTTTCTTCTGTAATTTTCATGAGACAAATCTCTGAATATAAAATATCTTGGTTTTGTCCATGATGTGTGTGTGTGTGTATTCTAAATTGATAAATTTAGGTAAATTTAAGTAAAATGAACCATAAAATATGATGGAAGATTTTTAAAAGTTGTCTTATTTTCAGTAAGTACCTAATGCTGAAAAACAAGACAAAAATATATTTAAAAACTCAATAATTAATAAGGTTAAAAATGTAGCCTGAACATGTAGCCTGAACATTTCTAAAGGAAATATGCACTGATATTTTTATACTGCATCTAACAGTGGAAACAATTATAAATAAAGTCAGACTTTATTTTTGGGGGCTGCAAAATCACTGCAGATTGTGACTGCAGCCATGAAATTAAAAGATGCTTACTCCTTGGAAGGAAAGTTATGACCAACCTTGATAGCATATTCAAAAGCAGAGACATTGCTTTGCCAGCAAAGGTCCGTCTAGTCAAGGCTATGATTTTTCCAGCAGTCATGTATGGATGTGAGAGTTGGACTGTGAAGAAGGCTGAGCACCAAAGAATTGATGCTTTTGAACTGTGGTGTAGGAGAAGACTCTTGAGAGTCCCTTGGACTGCAAGGAGATCCAACCAGTCCATTCTGAAGAAGATCAGCCCTGGGGTTTCTTTGGAAGGAATGATGCTAAAGCTGAAACTCCAGTACTTTGGCCACCTCATGCAAAGAGTTGACTCATTGGAAAAGACTCTGATGCTGGGAGGGATTGGGGGCAGGAGGAGACGGGGACGACAGAGGATGAGATGGCTGGATGGCATCACTGACTCGATGAACGTGAGTCTGAGTGAACTCCAGGAGTTGGTGATGGACAGGGAGGCCTGGTGTGCTGCGATTCATGTGGTCACAAAGAGTCGGTCATGATTGAGAGACTGAACTGAACTGAACTGAGTTATAATAAAATATTATCCTTTATCATGATTATTAACTCTTACCTATATGTCAACTTGTTTATACATTCTGACCAAAATAGCACACTACATTGCAGGTTTGTGTTCTTTCTGCTATATTTTTGTATCACATATTTGCATGTAAAAGATTTCTATTAATTATAAAAAAAACAGTTACTTTTGCATGATTAATACAAAAATATTGATTGAAATACCTCTGTTATTGCTTAGAACTCATCAATGAAAAGACAGGCATGATACCTCTGTAGCTCGCACTCTATTCCTTGCTTCTGAATGGAAAAGACACATTTTCCCCTAGTCCTTCTTTACAGCAGTAAAAGAGAGCAGACCCAGTTTTATTCCATAGGTCTTCTCCTCTTCTTAAATTTTGAAAGAGCTTTTAATAGTTAAATATTTGATTAGCTAGTGCAGTTTGCCTGTCATCCTTGAATATGTCTGTCATCATTTTCCAAACTGTTAAGGTATATGGTTTACCTATATAGTTACACAAAAGCAATCCCTGTTTTACACTGGAAAGTGTTATTTTGAAAACTCTAAGTTCCTATAGCATAAAGAAGATACTCAATAGCTCAGTGCTTTTATTTCATTATTTCTCTTCTTCATTTTTTCATTCTTCTGGCACCATACCTTGTCTTAGTTCAGACTGTCTTAATAAAATATTTCAGGCTAGACAGCTTAAATAATGTTTAAATATATAAAAAATAAAACAATTTTCTCATGTTCTGGAGCCTGAAAGTCCAAAAATCAGAGTGGCAACATGGTGCTTAGAATTTAGAAATTCTCTGGCTTGTAGAAGCAAGCTTTGTTATATCTCATTTGGTCTTTCTTTAATGCGTGCATGTGAAGAGTGAGAAAAAGAATTCTTTGGTTTCTTTCATACGGACACTAATTCTATATTATTAGAACCCTACCTACCCTTATGACCTCTTTAAACTATGTCCTTATTGGGACCATCTTTAAATACAGCCACAGTATTATTTAGGGCTTCACCATTGGAAATTAGAGTAACTGAAACATTCATTCTATAACACAGTGGGATTGAGAACAGTGATAAAGACTGGCTTGGGGATAGTGGAAATCATCCAGAGCAGGACAGACAGACATGAGTATACGAAAAGACTGGTGAAAATGAAGGCATTTAAAAAAAGACTCAATAAGGATACTGAGACAGAGCATCCAGAGATATAACAGAGGAACTGTGGATATGTCCATTTTGGTTGGCAAGGGAAAATAATATTTCAGCAAGGCAGGCCTGACTCAGATGCTGCCATGAGTTGCATGTAAAGAGAACTGAAATGCGTCTTCTGGGTTCAGAACCATGGCCAGCGGAGGCCATAGAGTGATTAAAGAGGAATTTTTTGAAGAAAATTTGATTGGTTTTCACTGTACAAAGTTGCTATTTATTTTGTGATGCTAAATTCGTTACAACCATGATACTTCACAAAATGAAATTCATGTTTCATAGATTCAAATTAATGAAATCAATTTTCTTTGATAAATAGCATGACAATTTGTCCAGTAGAGGTGCTTCCCTGGAATGATAAGAAACTCCTGTAAATTGAGTGCTAATTAGCACAATCAGCTCACAGTGGATAAAAAATGGATGCTTGTTTCTTTGAAGAAAAAATTACAACATATTCACTGGAGCTAATTTTAGAGTCTAGGGTTCACTAAAAACTGCTGTTATCAAGCAAATGAGAAGACATGACAGACAGAAAAATATTTGTGAAAGACACACCTGATAGGAGACTGTCATCTGAACTATAAAAATAACTCTCTACAGTTTAAGCCTAGCTAAAAAAAGAATCAAAGGTCTCCACAGTCATCTAACCAAAAAAAAAAAATATATATATATATGAATGACAGAGTATAAAAATGATGCTCCCATCATATTTCATCAGGGAAATTCAGATTAAAACAATGAAATACCACTACACACTTACTAGAAAAACTCAAATCCAGAACACTGGCATCATCAAATTTTGGCAAAGATAGGGCAGTGACAAAACCTCTCATTCATTGCTGGTGGGAATGCAAAAGGGTTCAGCCACTTTGGAAGACTATTTGTTGGTTTCTTGCAAAAATAAACATATCTTTACCATATGGCCCAGCAACCATGCTTCTTGAAGCATTTACCCAAAGAACTTGTAAATTTGTGTACACACATAAATCTGCACACAGATGTTTTTTAACAACTTTACTTGTAATTGTCAAAATTTGGAATCAGTCAATATGTCCTTCTGTAGGTGAACAAACTGTGGAGCATCTGCATACTGGAATATCATTTATTACTAAAAAGATAATGCATCAAGCCATGAAATTGTAGAGGAAACATATAAGCAGGTTAAAAAGTGAAAAAAGCTAATATGAAGACTGCATACTGTATAATTTCACTGTATAATACCTAGGCAAAACTATGCAGGCAGTGTAGTTTCAGTGGTTTCCATTTTGATAAGGGAAACAAAGAATGAACAGACTGAGCAGATAAAGGTGAAAACTAAGATTATAGCAACTGCTCCCATCACTTCATGTAAATCAGTTCAGTTCAGTAACTGAGTCATTTCTGATTGTTTGCAAACTCATGTCTGCAGCACACCAGGCTTCCCTGTCCATCACCAACTCACAGAGCTTGCTCAAACTCATGCCCATAGAGTCAGTAATGCCAACCAACCATCTCATTCTCTGTCATCCACTTCTCCTTCTGCCTTCAAACTTGCCCAGCATCAGGGTTTTTTCCAATGAGTCAGTTCATTGCATCAGGTGGCCAAAGTTTTGGAGCATCAGGTCTAGTATCAGTCCTTCCTATGAATGTTCAGGACTGATTTCCTTTAGGATTGACTGGTTGGATCTTCTTGCTGTCCAAGGGACTGGCAAGAGTCTTCTCCAAGACCAGAATTAAAAAGCATCAGTTCTTCAGCACTCCACTTTCTTTATGGTCCAACTCTCACATCCAAACATTACTGGAAAAATCATAGCTTTGAATATATGGACATTTATCAGCAAATAATGTCTCTGCTTTTTAATATACTGTCTAGGTTGGTCATAGTTTTTCTTCCAAGGAACAAGCATCTTTTAATTTCATGGCTGCAGTCACCATCTGCAGTGATTTTGGAGCCCAAGAAAATAAAGTCTGTCACAGTTTCCATTGTTTCCCCATCTATTTGATGCCATGAAGGGATGGGACTGGATGCCATGATCTTAGTTTTTTGAATGTTGAGTTTTAAGCCAGCTTTTTTACTCTCCTCTTTCACCTTCATCAAGAGGCTCTTTAGTTCCTCTTTGTTATCTGCCATAAGGGTGGTGTCATCTGCATATCTGAGGTTATTGATATTTCTCTCAGCAACTTTGATTCCAGATTGTGCTTCTTCCAGCCCAGCATTTGTTTCTAGTGATGTTTCCTAAGGCCCACTTGACTTTGGACTGCAGGATATCTGGCTCCAGGTGAATGATCACACCATTGTGGTTACTGGGTCATTAAGTTCTTTTTTTGTATGGTTCTTCTGTGTATACTTGCCATCTCTTTGCAATATTCTATGCTTCTCAGGTCCATACTGCTTCTGTATTTTATTGTGTCCATCTCTGCATGAAATATTCCCTTGGTATCTGTCATTTTCTTGAATAGATCTCTAGTCTTTCCCATTTTATTGTTTTCCTCTATTTATTTACATTGACCACATAAGAAGCCATTCTTATCTCTCCTTGCTGTTCTTTGGAACTCTGCATTCATATGGATATATCTTTCTTTTTCTGCTATGCTTTTTGCTTCTCCTCTTTTTCTTAGCTATTTTCAAGGCCTCCTCAGACACCATTTTGCTTTCTTGCATTTCTTTCTCTTGGGGATGGTTTTGATTTTTGCCTCCAGTACAATGTCAAAAACCTCCGTCCATAGTTCTTCAGACACTCTATCAGATTTGATACCTTGAATCTGTTGTCACTTCTTTTGTAATCATAAGGGATTTGATTTAGGTCATACCTGACTGGTCTAATGGTTCAACCTATTTTCTTCAATTTAAGTCTGAATTTTGCAATAAGGAATTCATGATCTGAGCCAGTGTCAGCTCCCAGTCTTGATTGTTCTGGCTGTATAGAGCTTCTCCATTCTCACCTGCAAAGAATATAATAAATGTGATTTTGGTATTGACCATCTGGTGATGTTCATGTGTAGAGTTGTCTCTTGTGTTGTTGGAAAATGGTGTTTGCTGTGACCAGTGCATTCTCAGCAAAACTTTATTAGCCTTTGCCCTGCTTCATTTTGTACTCCAGGCCAAACTTGCCTGTTACTTTAGATATCTCTTGACTAACTACTTTTGCATTCCAGTCCACTATGATGTAAAGGACATCTTTTTTTTTTTTTTTTTTGGTGTTATTTCTAGAAGCCTTGTAGGTGTTCCTAGAACAGTTCAGCTTCTTTAGCATTAGTGGTTGGGGCACAGACTTGGATTACTGTGATATTAAAATGTTTGCCTTGGAAACAAATAGAGATCATTCTCTCACTTTTGAGATTGCACTCAAGTACTGCATTTTGGACTCATTTGTTGCCAATGAGGTCTACTCAATTTCTTCTAAGGCATTCTTGTGCACTATAGTAGATGTAATTGTCATCTGAATTAAATTTTTCTGTTCCAGTCTATTTTAGTTCACTGATTCCTAAAATGTCGATGTTCCCTCTTACCATCACCTGTTTGACCACTTCCAATTTACCTTGATTCATGGACCTAACATTCAAGGTTCCTATGCAATATTTTTTTGTACAGCAGGGGACTTTCCTTCCATCACCACAACTGGGTGCTGTTTTCCTTGGGCTCAGCCTCTTCATTTTTTCCTGAGCTATTTCTCTGCTTTTCTCCACTAGCATATTGGGCACCCACCAATCTGGGGAGTTCGTCTTTCAGTTCAGTTCAGTTCAGTGGCTCAGTCATGTCTGACTCTTTGAGATCCCATGAACTGCAGCATGCCAGGCCTCCCTATCCATCACCAACTCCCAGAATCCACTCAAACCCATGTCCATTGAGTCGGTGATGCCATCCAACCATCTCATCCTCTGTCATCCCCTTCTCCTCCTACCCCCAATCCCTCCCAGCATCAGAGTTTTTTTCAGATGAGTCAGCTCTTCTCATCAGGTGGCCAAAGTATTGGAGTTTCAGCTTTAGCATCATTCCTTCTAAAGAACACCCAGGACCGATCTCCTTTAGAATGGACTGGTTGGATCTCCTTGCAGTCCAAGGGACTCTCAAGAGTCTCCTCCAACACCACAGTTCAAAAGCATCAATTCTTCGGTGTTCAGCTTTCTTTGCAGTCCAACTCTCACATCCATACAAGAACAAAGGAAAAACCATAGCCTTGACTATATGGGCTTTTGTTGGCAAAGTAATGTCTCTGCTTTTTAATATGCTATCTAGGTTGGTCATAACTTTCCTTCCAAGGAGTAAGCATTTTTTAATTTCATGGCTGCAGTCACCATCTGCAGTGATTTTGGAGCCCAAAAAGATAAAGTCTGACACTGTTTCCACAGTTTACCCATCTATTTACCATGAAGTGATGGGACTGGATGCTATGATCTTAATTTTCTGAATGTTGAGCTGTAAGCCAACTTTTTTACTCTCCTCTTTGACTTTCATCAAGAGGCTTTTTAGTTCTTCCTCACTTTCTGCCATAAGGGTGATGTCATCTGCGTATCTGAGGTTATTGATATTTCTCCTAGCAATCTTGATTCCAGCTTGCACTTCCTCCAGCCCAAGGTTTCTCATGATGTACTCTGCATATATATAAAATAAGCAGGTTGACAATATACAGCCTTGCCGTACTCCTTTTCCTATGTGGAACTAGTCTGTTGTTCAATGCCCAGTTCTAACTGTTGCTTCCTGACCTGCATACAGGTTTCTCAAGAGGCAGGTCAGGTGGTCTGGTATTTTCATTACTTTCAGAATTTTCCACAGTTTATTGTGATCCACACAGTCAAAGGCTTTGTCATAGTCAATAAAGCAGAAATAGATCTTTTTCTGGAACTCTCTTGCTTTTTCAAAGATCCAGTGGATTTTGGATATTTGATCTCTGGTTCCTCTGCCTTTTCTAAAACCAGCTTGAACATTTGGAAGTTCACAGTTCACGTATTGCTGAAGCCTGGCTTGGAGAATTTTGAGCATTACTTTACTAGCATGTGAGATAAGTGTGTACTCAAGGTGTGTGGTACTTTGAGCATTCTTTGGCATTGCCTTTCTTTGGGATTGGAATGAAAACTGACCTTTTCCAGTTCTGTGGCCACTGGTGAGATTTCCAAATTTGCTGGCATATTGAGTGCAGCACTTTCACAGCATCATCTTTCAGGATTTGGAATAGCTCAACTGGAATTCCATCACCTCCACTAGCTTTGTTTGTAGTGATGCTTTCTAAGGCCCACTTGACTTCACATCCCAGGGTGTCTGGCTCTAGGTGAGTGATTACACCATCATGATTATCTGGGTCGTGATCTTTTTTTGTACAGTTCTGTATATTCTTGCCACCTCTTCTTAATATCATCTTCTTCTGTTAGGTCCATACCATTTCTGTCCTTTATCGAGCCCATCTTTGCATGAAATGTTCCTTTGGTATCTCTGATTTTCTTGAAGAGATCCCTAGTCTTTCCCATTCTGTTGTTTTCCTCTATTTCTTTGCATTGATCACCGAAGAAGGCTTTCTTATCTCTTCTTGCTATTCTTTGGAACTCTGCATTCAGATGTTTATATTTTTCCTTTTCTCCTTTGCTTTTTGCTTCTCTTCTTTTCACAGCTATTTGTAAGGCCTCCCCAGACAGCCATTTTGCTTTTTTGCATTTCTTTTTCTTGGGGATTGTCTTGATTCCTGTGTCCTGTATAATATCATGAACCTCCATCCATAGTTCATCAGGCACTCTATCAGATCTAGTCCCTTAAATCTATTTCTCACTTCCACTGTATAGTCATAAGGGATTTGATTTAGGTCATACCTGAATGGTCTAGTGGTTTTCTCTACTTTCTTCAATTTCAGTATGAATTTGGCAATAAGGAGTTCATGATCCAAGCCACAGTCAGAGCCCTTTCTTGTTTTTGCTGACTGTATAGAGCTTCTCTATCTTTGGCTGCAAAGAATACAATCCATCTGATTTCAGTGTCGACCATCTTGTGATGTCATCTGGTGATGTTCACCTTTCAGTGTTGCATCTTTTTGCCTTTTCATACAGTTCATGGAAAATAGATTGGAAAAAAAGAGGAAATGGTGACAGATTTTATTTTTTTGGTCTCCAGAATCACTGTTTACTGTGACTGCACCCATGAAATTAAAAGACACTTACTTCTTGAAAATAATACTATAAAAAATCTAGACAGCATATAACAAGCATAGACATCACTTTGCCAGCAAAAGTCCATATAGTCAAAGCTATGATTTTTCTAGTAGTCACATATGGATGTGAGAGTTGGACCATAAAGAAGGCTGAGCTTCAGGGAATTGATGCCTTTGAACTGTGTGCTGAAGAAAACTCCTTGGCTGCATGGAGATCAAACAAGTCAATCTTAAAGGAAATCTTCCCTGAATATTTATTGGAAGGACTGATGCTACAGATCTAATACTTTGGCCCCATGATGTGAAGAGCCATCTGACTGGAAAAGACCCTGATACCAGGAAACATTGAAGGCAAAAGGAGAAGGGAACAGCAGAAGATGAGATGGTTAGTGTCACCAACACAATGAACATGAATTTAAGCTAACTCTAGCAGACATGGAGGACAGAAATTGCTGTTGTTCTAAAGTCCATTAAAAGCTTCTGCACAAAAAAGGAAAATATAAGCAAGGTGAAAATACAGCTTTCAGAATGGGAGAAAATAACAGCAAACGAAGCAACTGACAAAGAATTAATCTCAAAAATGTATAAGCAACTCCTGCAGCTCAATTCCAGAGAAATAAATGACCCAATCAACAAATGCGCCAAAGACCTAAACAGACAGTTCTCCAAAGAAGACATACAGATGGCTAACAAACACATGAAAAGATGCTCAACATCACTCATTATCAGAGAAATGCAAATCAAAACCACAATGAGGTACCATTTCACGCCAGTCAGAATGGTGCTTTCCAAAAGTCTATAAGCAATGAATGCTGGAGAGGGTGTGGAGAAAAGGAAACCCTCTTACACTGTTGGTGGGAATGCAAACTAGTACAGCCACCATGGAGAACAGTGTGGTGATTCCTTAAAAAACTGGAAATAGAACTGCCTTATGACCCAGCAATCCCACTGCTTGGCATACACACGGAGGAAACCAGAATTGAAAGAGACTTGTGTAACCCAAAGTTTATTGCAGCACTGTTTATAATAGCCAGGGCATGGATGCAACCTAGATGTCCATCATCAGATGAATGGATAAGAAAGTACATATTGACAATGGAATATTACTCAGCCATTAAAAAGAGTATATTTGGATCAGTTCTAATGAGGTGGATGAAACTGGAGCTTATTATACAGAGTGAAGTAAGCCAGAAAGAAAAACACCAATACAGTATACTAACACATATATATGGAATTTAGAAAGATGGTAACGATAAACCTGTATGTGAGACAGCAAAAGAGACACAGATGTATAGAACAGTCTTTTGGACTTTGTGGAAGACAGCGAGGGTGGACTGATTTGGGAGAATGGCATTGAAACATGTATGTTGTCATATATGAAACAAATTGCCAGTCCAGGCTCAATGGATGATAGAGTGCTCGGGGCTGGTGCACTGGGATGACCCAGAGGGATGGGATGGGGTGGGAGGTAGGAGAGGGGTTCAGGATGGGGAACACATGTACACCCGTGGCAGATTCATGTCAATGTATGGCAAAACCAATGCAATAGTGTAAAGTAATTAGCCTCCATTAAAATAAATAAATTTATATTAAAAAAGAAAAAGTCCATGAGGTCACAAAGAGTTGTTTGTGACTCAGCATCAACAACAACATAAGGATGGTTAGGGCAGTAAAGTTACTCTGTATGATACTACAATAGTGGATGTCTGTCATTATACTTTTATCCGAACATGTACTATACCAAGAAGGCACCATTATGTAAATTACAAAAGCTGGATGATTACATAGATTCTTCCTCTACTATCACAAATGTATCACTCTGTTGGGGGATGCTGATAATGGGGGAGGGCACACAAGTGTGGAGAAGGGAGTATGTCTCTGTACCTTCTGCAAATTTTGTTGTGAACCTAAAACTGTTCTAAAAAATAAAGTCCATTAAAAAAAAAAATCTGTTAGTTACCAGCTCTCCATGAAAACATCTAATAAACTCATTTCACCCAAATAAGCTGAAATAGTCTCCAGTAAATTTATTAAAATCTCTGCATGTTACAGTACCACTAAAATGGAAGAACCAAGTGAAAATATTACAGAGAAACCAAAATCCATCCTGATTATGATTTGTAGTAAACTGCCATGAAAGCAAATGATAGGTCCTCTAAGAAAGGACTTTGAAAACAAAAGAAAATGTGGTGATTCTGAATACCTATCACTAAGTTGCTCCATAACCCAGTGGACGCCACACTATGTCTTCAAAACAATTATTGTACCAAGTTGCTAAGTATTTTTGAATATCAAACATTCAGTTAGAATGTACTGCTGTTGTTTACAATTTTACATAACCAAAAACAGTAAACATTTAAATAGACATTTATTATAGCTATGTACCCTGCTTTTTTATGTATTAAAAGTATATCTCATACTTTCAATGACTTTGTAATTAAATGCATAATAAGATTTGTTCCATCACAGTGTGCAGTTTTAAGCATTTTAAATGCCAACAGATGATTATTTTCCTTTATTTATGGCTAAATAGGTGGTGCTAATGGTAAAGAACCCACCTGCCATGCAGTAGACATAAGAGATATGGGTTTGATCCCTGGGTTAGGAAGATCCCCTGAAGGAAGGCACAGCAGCTCCCTCCAATATTCTTCCCTGGAGAATCCCATGGACAGAGCAACCTGGTAGACACAACTGAAGCAACTTAGCACATACACATATGCCTAAAAGCAATTCTTTAAAAAAAGTTGGACCATATTGAGAAAGGATACACATGATTTTTTCTGCTTTTTTGTGTTTCCTTATTAAAATAATCACCCATTAGGAAAGCAGAATCAAGTGCGTAAAGTTACAAATAATTATTATTTCCTTTAATGGTGTGTATGAATGCAATTAATTCGAAAAATTTGTCTTTCGCAGAACCCCAAAGTCAGAAAGTGTACTTATTTTTTTAACAAAAACTCTTTCTTAACAACAACAACAACAAAAAAAGAGAGAAATAAAATTGCCATCACAGAGAAACTAATTATCATAAAGTAGGTCTCAGAGACTGCTAGCATTACCTGAAGTATAGGCAGCTATAGGAAGAACTAATTAGGATTTGCTATTTAAACAGTACTGACTAAAACAACCTTTGAATAAATGCATTTTTGGAATCCTTTCCCTTTTATGTGAATAGCTTTTGGATAAGCTCACTTGTCCATGTCACTAATTTGTGAGTCCTTTAGACATTAAATGCTATATGCTAACTACTTAAATATTTGAAGTTTTAAAACAAAATGCATCTTTTCAAATAATTAGATAAAATATACTATTCACATTTTAGTTTTTAATAAAGAAATTGATCAGGTCAGAGTTAAAAGTGCTTTGATTTAACCTTGAAGAAGTTTTCATAACTCATTCTGTGGCTTTTTAAAATTAATCAGAACATTATTACAACAGAAAATTAGATGGGAAATAATAATTATAAAAATGTACAATCTTGCAGAATATGAAGAATGCAAATTTTAGTAAGATTTGGTTATTAGATCCTATTTAAACTCTTACCAGGAGATAGTGAAGGACAGGGAATCTTACCATGCTATAGAGCATGAGGTCCCAGAGTCAGACACAACTTAGAGACTGAACAACAACAAAACTCTTACCACTAGTGGAACAGTAAATTAAAATATTCCCAAAGTGACTTTCAGATGTCAAATAACTGATTCTCCTTATCTATATATTATTATGTTGTGCTAAATTTTTAACTCATATTTACTAAAATGCACTCATTTCAACTGTATAGTTTAACAAACATTTACAAGTGTCCATACCTGTGTAAATTACACATAGTATGTTTATTGGATCTTTCCTTCTTCTTCTATGCCTATTTGCAGTCAACACCTTCCCAACACATTAGCTATTGGCAACCACCAATATGCTCTCACTATATTCAATTGCTTTAAAATTCCTTGTTAACAGAATCATGTGAAAAGAGGTATCATGGATCCTGACTTTTTGCACTTTGCATAGTGATTTTGAAATTTACCCATGTTATTGTTCATATAGCTAATTTGTTCCTTTTTAATTACTGCTGAGAACTATTACATTTTGTTGTTGTTGAATTGCCCAGTTGTGTCTGACTCTCTGTGATCCCATGGACTGCAGCACCCCAGGCTTCCTTGACCGTCCTAGACTTTGCCCAATTTCATGTTCATTTCATTGGTGATGGTGTCCAGTCATCTCATCCGATGCCCTCTTCTTCTTCTGTTCTTCATCTTTCCCAGCCTCAGGGATTTTACCAATGAGTCTTCTGTTCGCATCAGATGCCCAAAATACTGGAGCTTCAGCTTTAGTATCAGTCCTTCCAGTGAATATTCAGGGTTGATCTCCCTTAAGATTGACTGGTTTGATCTCCTTGCTGCCCAAGACTTTCAGGAGAATTTTTCAGCACCACAGTTCCAAGGCATCAATTTTTTTGCATTCTGCCTTCTTTACAGTCCAGCTCTCGCACCCCTACATGATCACTGGGAAGACCATAGCCTTGACTATATGGACCTTTGTCAGCAAAGTCATGTCTCTGATTTTCAACACACTGTCTAGGTTTGTCATCACTTTCCTGCCAAGAAGCAATCGTCTTCTGATGTCATGGCTGCAGTCACCATCTGCAGTGATTTTGGAGCCCAAGAGGAGGAAATCTGTCACTACTTCCACATTTTCCCCTTCCATTTGCAATACAAATAGATGCCAGATGCCATGATCTTAGTTTTTTTCTAATATTTAGTCTTAAGCCGGCTCTTTCACCCTCCTCCTTCACCCTCATCAAGAAACTCTCTAGTTCCTTTTTGCTTTCAGCCATAAGGGTGGTATCATCCGCATATCTGAGGTTATTGATGTTTCTCCCGTTATCTTGCTTCCAACTTGTAACTCATCCAGTCCAGCATTTCTCATGATGTGCTCAGGGTGACAGCAGACAGCCCTCTCATACTCTTTCTGGATCTTAAACCAATCAGTTATTCCATATAGGGTTCTAACTATTGTTTCTTGACCCACATACAGGTTTCTTAGGAGACAGGTAAGAATTTCTGGTATTCCCATCTCTCTAAGAACTTTCCACAGTTTGCCATGATCCACCCAGTCAAAGGCTATAGTGTAGTCGATGAAACAGAGGTAGATGTTTTTCTGGAATTCCCTTGCTTTTTCTATGAGCCAGCAAATCTTGGCAATTTGATGTCTAGTTCTTCTTCCTTTTCTAAACCCACCTTGGGCATCTGGAAGTTCATGGTTCCCATAATGTTGCAGCCTAAACATGACCTTACTAGAATGAGAGATGAGTGCAACTGTCCAATGGTTAGCATGTTCTTTGGTACTCCCCTTCATGGGGTTTGGGATGAGGATTGACCTTTTCCAGTCCTGTGGCCACTGCTGAGTCTTACAGATTTGTTGACATAATGAATGCAAAACCTTGATGATGGAAGCATCCTTTAGGGATTTGAATAATTTTACTGGAATTTCATCGCATCCACTAGATTTATTAGCAACAATGCTTCTTAAGGCCCACTTGACTTCACATTCCAGTAATGGCTCTGGATGATTAATTGTAGTAACCTGGTTCATTAAGTTCTTCCTTATACAGTTCTTCCATGTATTATTTCCATCTCTTCTTGATTTCTTCAGTGTCTACTAGGTCTGTACCATTTTTATACTTTTTTGTGCCCATCCTTGGGTGAATGTTCCCTTGATGTTTCCAATTTTCTTGAAGATATCTCTAGTCTTTCCCCCTTTTGTTGTTTTATTCTAGTATTATCATACTACTAAGAGGAGAATAAGGCCTTCTTGTCTCTTCTAGCCATTTTTTGGAACTCTGCACTTAATTGGATGTACGTTTCCCTCTCTCTCTTGCCGTTCTTGTCTGTTCATCTTCTGCTACTCATAAAGCCTCCTCAGATAACCAGTTTGCCTTCTTTCTTTTCCTTTGCTTTGGGATGGTTTTGTTTGCTGCCTCCTGTACAATATTATGGAACTCTGTCCACAGTTCTTCAGGCACACTGTTAACTAGCTCTAGTTCCTTGAATCTATTCATTATGTCTACTGCAAATTTATATGGGATTTGATTTAAATCATAACTGGCTGGCCAACTGTTTTTATCATTTTTTTTCCCAGCCTGAATTTTGCCATGAAAAGCAGATGATATGAGCCACAGTCAGCTCCAGGTTTTGTTTTTGTTGACTGTATACAACTTCTCTATCTTTGGCTACAAAGAATGCAATCAGTTTGATTGATTCCATTGTAGACTATACCAAAATGTGTTTATCCATTCATGAGTTAATAGGCATTTGAGTGTGCCTTTTAGAAAGCTATTATGAAAATTTTATGTTCAAGTCTTATGTAAACATGCACAAAATTTAAAAAGCTACAGTTCTGATATATTCTGTGAGCAAGTCTTTTTGCACTGCTTTCATTTTCTGAAAGTATGTTTTTCTGCGTTTTATTCTTTTTTTTTTTCCCTTATAGTAAGTTTCTATCCTCATTCTCTCAGTCTTTACAACCCCATGAACTACAATCAACCTCCTCTGGGGTATCTTCCCCACCTAAGGATTGAACCCATGTCTCCTGTGTCTGCATATGGAATTAAAGCCCACTTCTTAGCTGGTTTTCATGTGAAGTGTTCCTAAGCTGAAGCAAGTATGCTTCAGGATGAATTTTCTAATGACACAGAGCTCCAGATTCTGTTGTTCTGTTTTTGCCATAGTATTCACGAATATGGTGGCTTGGCATTACTTTTCTGGGCCAGCTTCCCTCCTCCACTTTTATCTGGACCTTTCCCCTCTTTTTTCCCATTTTGGTCTCTACATTGCTTATTTTCGTGCCACATCCAGAAGTTCCTTTTCAGTGTGCTATCTGATCCTAAAGCACATGGTTAGCTGGTCAGTTTTGAGAGTTCTTGTAATGGTATAGATTGAATCATGTGGAACTAGCATTTTCACATGCTGTACTGAGTTCCACTGGTTCTTCTCTACAAATATGCTATTAACATGAACTGTTTGGATCTGTTTGCCTTTATTCAGTTTTGAGATTTGTGGGGACAGCTCATCTCCGAATTTTGCTGCAAAAATAGTATTCATAGGTTTCATACTGCAGATATATAACTGCTCTCCTGCTTTTTATCAGGATTTAGAAAACTATGCTGTAATCTTCATCTGCCCAGAATCTCCAAGTTATTTTTAAACGCCTTCATACAGCTGGCTCAGAAAATGCTTTAGTCACTGGTTTTTGTTCCCAAAGTCATTTTCTCATTAATTTATAATTAGCTATGGTCATTCTGCCAGTAAATCGTTAATGTTGAGACAGGTTTCTTCATTTTGATGACTTGCATCAATGTTAACTTTAAGAGGAAAAAACTATAAACAGTTCTGCAATATTTTCAAGGAGTCAGACTTAAATAGGGGCATATACTGCTGCTGCTAAGTTGCTTCAGTCGTGTCAGACTCTGTGCGACCCCAAAGACGGCAGCCCACCAGGCTCCTCCGTCCCTGGGATTCTCCAGGCAAGAACACTGGAGTGGGTTGCCATTTCCTTCTCCAATGCATGAAAGTGAAAAGTGAAAGTGAAGTTGCTCAGTAGTGTCCGACTCTTAGTGACTCCATGGACTGCAGCCTACCAGGCTCCTCAGTCCATGGGACTCTCCAGGCAAGAGTACCAGAGTGGGTTGCCATTGCCTTCTCCGAGGGGCATATATGGCCTCCTCTTTAAGATCTTTATTGTATTATAATATACAACGTTCCTCATTTTGGTTGTTTAAAACTCTTACTAGCCATATTTTTTAGCCTTTAAACCTATTCCTTCATATTTGAGAATAAAGCCAATGTTCAAACAAGTAGAAAAAGAATGAGTGTGAAATTCAAAATGTACTTAATAAATTAAAAAAAAAAAAACCTATAGAAGTCAATTTCAGCATGTTTGGATAGGAAAACTATTCATGGAGTGGGAACATGCTCAGTTTTACTATAGGTAATGGCTTAAGTATTTATTATGGGACTTAGTTTTGTCACCAAAATGCAAGTTTATGGGCCAGCATACACAGTGAGGCAAAATAATACCAAAATATTGGAGTTTGGAGCAGAGAAACATTTACTGAGGACCATGCAAGGACAGGGGTGGCTTGTGCATTAAAAACATCTCAAACTCTCAGGAAAACCCTTTTCAAGGAGAGAGGAGAGAGGGGCATGAGGAGTGGTTGTAAAAATCTCAGTGTCAGATCCCTCTTTCTGGAGGTCAGGTAACACGTTCCTGTAAATCTCAAACAAGTGTTATCCTCTATCCGGACATGAAAGGGCAAGTCTTAAGGCATGACTTTCCCCTCCAAGGTCCGGTCCTGCTGAGGAGAAGCTGAGCTCAGCTGGCAGTACCCTCAGGGCCGGGTCCTCAGACGCTGCTCAGCTGTCATTGCTGAGGGAGCCAAGCACCCAGCCCAAATGGCCTTCAGGCCCCTAGGTTGCCCATATGGCAGGGAACTGGTGGGTGTTAAAGGGGACAGGTCCCGCAGAAAGTGTCCCAAGCAGATGGGTGCTGCCATGAGGAGGCAGAGGTGGGGATGGGGGGGGGTGGGTCATAACTTCCTCAAGGCCTGGGCCTGGCCAGTGGGTGACATTGACGAGGATTCTGGAAACTAGCAGGACACAGTCCTCCACCTGTAACATAGGCCCCCTGCTCACCCACTTGCCTAAGGCTACATGAGCTGGAGGGCCATGAGGAGAAGGCTGGGATCCACCTCTGACCTCATTCTCCTCTTGCTGATGATCATCACTCCACTGACCACTGACTGAATGGAACATCTAACAGTTGCTAACAGACAGTTGCTTATCTGGGGGGAGAAGCCCACTGACATGCTGACCAGTGACTGAGCAGGATCACTAATGCTTGCTCATTGACAGTTGCTCATTTGGGGGCAAGGCCCACTGTGGCCCTGACCAATAGCTGCAAGACACACATGAAGTTTCACTCGTGCCACCTCTTTGTGACTCCATGGACTGTAGCCTGCCAGGCTCCTCTGTCCATAGAATTTTTTAGGCAAGAATATTGGAGTGGATTGCCATTCCCTATTCCAGGAAATCTTCCCAACCTAGGGATAGAACTCATGTATCCTGTGTCTCCTACATTGGCAGGCAGGTTCTTTACCCCTGCAGGCACTTGGGAAGCACTAAGGGATCATTAATGCTCTTAGTAACCATTGCCTGGTAATGGGGTGAGGTGGATGGGGTAATAGCCCACAATAATGTCCCATTGCTAAGGTTTATACAGGGCTATGCTCTATTACAGTTTGGCCAACACATCCAGCATAAATTAACACTTACTATTCTAGGAAGGGCCTTTCAGTTACTGAGGATAAAGAATCCACCTGCATGCAGGAGATACAAGAGACATAGGTTCAATACCTGGGTTGGGAAAATGCCCTGGAGTAAGGCATGGTAAACACTCCAGCATTATTGCCTGAAAAAAAACCCATGGACAGAGAAGCCTGGCATCTATGATCCATAGGCGTGAAGGGAGTTGGACACAAGTGAAGTGACAGAGCACACATTCTAGAAAGAAATGCTACAGAGCCACATATCGATATAATTCCCTCTCTTTGGTCTGAACTAATGGGTTTCTTATTGATCTCTCATGCTTAGCTCATGATCTCACATTTTAGGTGAATGACCTACACACCTTCTAAAACTACTACCCAAAAAAGATGTTCTTTTCATTTTAGGATACTGGAATGCAAAAGTAGGAAGTCAAGAGATACCTTAAAAAACTGGCAAATTTGGCCTTAGAGTACAAAATGAAGCAGGGACAAGGCTAACAGAGTTTAGGCAAGAGAATGCATTGGTCATAGGAAACATCCTCTTCCAACAACACAAGAGAAGTGAAGACTACACAGATGGATATCACAAGATGGTCAATACCATGGTCAATGGTCAATACGAAATCAGATTGATTATTTTCTTTGCAGCTGGGGATGGAGAAGCTCTACATAGTCAACAACAACAAGAACAGGAGATGACTGTGGTGCAGATCATGAACTCCTTATGGCAAAATTCAGACTTACAGTGAAGAAAGTAGGGCAAACGACTAGACCACTCAGGTATGGCCTAAATCAAATCCCTCACAATTATACAGTGGAAGTGACAAGCAGATTCAAGGGATTAGACCTAATAGAGCCACTGAAGAACAAGACGATAGGTGTAGGTTCATGACATGTACAAGAAGCAGTTATCAAGGCCATCCCCAAGAAAAAGAAATGCAAAAAGTCAAAATGGTTGTCTGAGGAAGCCTTAAAAATAGCTGAGAAAAGAAGAGAAGCTAAAGGCAAAGGAG
Source organism: Bubalus bubalis (assembly GCF_019923935.1). NCBI lineage: Eukaryota > Metazoa > Chordata > Mammalia > Artiodactyla > Bovidae > Bubalus > Bubalus bubalis. The sequence continues at coordinate 72,286,352 of NC_059161.1, forward strand.
AAAAAGAAAGATATAACCATTTGAATAGAGAGTTCCAAAAAATAACAAGGAGAGATAAGAAAGCCTTCCTCAGTTACCAGTGTAAAGAAATAGAGGAAAACAAGAGGATGGGAAAGACTAGAGATCTCTTCAAGAAAACTAGAGATACCAAGGGAACATTTCATGCAAAGATGGGCACAATTAAGGACAAAAACAGTATGGGCCTAACAGAAGTAGAAGATATTAAGAAGAGGTGGCAAGAACACACAGACAGACTATACAAAAAGATCTTCCTGACTCAGATAACCATGATGGTGTGATCACTCAACTAGAACAAGATATCCTGCAATTCAAAGTCAAGTGGGCCTTAGGAAGCATCACTATGAACAAAGTTAGTGGAGGTGATGGAATTCCAGTTGAGCTATTTCAAGTCCTAAAAGACGATGCTGTTAAACTGCTTCACTTAATATGCTAGAAAATTTGGAAAATTCAGCATTGGCCACAGGACTGGAAAAGGTCTTTTTCATTCCAATACCCAAAATATTCAAACTACCACACAATTGCACTCATCTCATACACTAGCAAAGTAATATGCAAAATTATCAAAGCCATGCTTCAAAAGTACATGAAACATGAAATTCCAGACGTTCAAGCTGGATTTGGATCAGGCAGAGGAACCAGAGATCAAATTGCCAACATCCGTTGGATCACCAGAAAAGCAAGAGAGTTCCAAAAAACTCATCTACTTCTGTTTTATTGACTATGTCAAAGCCTTTGACTGTGCCTCACAACAAACTGTGGAAAATTCTTATAGTGATGGGTATACGAGATCACCTTACATCCTCCAGAAAAATATGTGTGTTGGTCAAGAAGCATCAGTTAGAACTGGACATGGAATAACAGACTGATTCCATATTGGGAAACAAATAGGTCAAGACTGCATATTGTCATCCTGCTTATTTAACTTATATGCAGAGTACATCATGCAAAATGCCAGGCTGGATGAAGCAAAAGTTGGAATTAATATTGCTGGGAGAAATATCAACAACCTCAGATATGCAGATGACACTACCCTTATGGCAGAAAGAGAAGAGGAATTAAAGAGCCTCTTGATGAAAGTGAAAGAGGATAGTGAAAAAGCTGGCCTAAAACTCAACATTCAAAAAAAAAAAAAATCATGGCATCCAGTCCCATCACTTCATGGCAAATAGATGGGAAAACAGTGAGAGATTTTATTTTTGGGGGCTCCAAAATCACTGTAGATGGTGACTGCAGCCATGAACTTAAAAGATGCTTGGTCCTTGGAAGAAACTCTATGACAACCCTAGACAGCATATTAACATTACTTTGTTGACAAAGGTCCATCTAGTCTTAGCTATGGTTTTTCCAGTAGTCATGTATATATGTGAGAGTTGGGCTATAAAGAAGGCTAAGCATCAAAGAATTGATGCTTTTGAACTGTGGTATTGGAAAAGACTCCTGAGAGTCCCTTGGACTGCAAGGAGGTCAAACATGTCAATCCTAAAGGAAATCAGCCCTGAATATTCATTGGAAGGACTGATGCTGAAGCTGAAGCTCCAATATTCAGGCTCCCTGTTGTGGAGAACTGACTAACTGGAAAAGACGCTGATGCTGGAAAAGGTTGAAGGCTGGAGGATAAGGGGATGATGGGGATAAAATGGTTGTACAGCCTAACTGACTTGATGGACATGGTTTGAGCAAGCTCCGGGAGTTGGTGAAGGACAGGGAAGCCTGGCGTGCTGAAATCCATGAGGTCACAAAGAATCAGTCATGACTGAGTGACTGAACTGAACCTAGGACACATCGAGGGTAGAAAATGAAAATATGTATAGTATTGTTCAGTTATCTTAAAACTGAACATCTCCAACATTTTTATTAGTCAGCCTAATTTATTTCAGACTTTTTGCCAATTACTTGTTGACAATTTTTGCTCCATTGTAATTTTGTGATTTATTGTCATCTGGCTTAGCAACAAAGATTTACAATATCTTGTCCTTAATTTCTCCAGTCCTTCAACACAATATATGAATTAGTACCTAGCTTTAGAAAAGTCATATACACTGAACACTTCTGTTTTCCAACTTATGAGTTATTTATGTAAGTATATGAGAAAAGTGAATATTGCTCAGTTGTGTCCAACTATTTGAAACCCTTTGGACTATACAGTCCATGGAATTCTCCAGGTCAGAATATTGGAGTGGACAGCCTTTCACTTTTTGATGGCATCTTCCCAACCCAAGGATTGAACCCAGGCCCCCTACATTGCAGGCAAATTCTTTAAATGCTGAGCCACAAGGGAAGCCCAGGAATACTGGAATGGGTAGCCTATCCCTTCTCCTACGGATCTGCACAACCCAGGAGTTGAAGTGTGTGCTCCTGCATTGCAGGCAGATTCTTTAACAACTGAGCTATTAGGGAAGTGGAAGAAAGAAATGACACTGAAAGATGAACTCCTCAGGTTGGCAGGTGCCCAATATGCTAATGGAGATGAGTGGAGAAATTACTCCAAAAAGAATGAAGAGACAGATCCAGAGAAAGAAACACTCAGTTGTGGATGCAACTGTTGACAGAAGTATGATGTTGTAAAGAACAATATTGCATAGGAACCTAGAATGTTAGGTCCATGAATCAAGGTAAATTGGAAAGGGTCAAACAGGAGTTGGCAAGAATGAACAATGACATTTTAGGAAACAGTGAACTAAAATGGACTGGAATGGGCAAATTTAATTCAGATGACCATTTTATCTACTACTGTGGGCAAGACTCCCTTAGAAATGGAGTAACCATCATAGTCAACAAGAGTCTGAAATGTAGTACTTGGGTGCAGTCTCAAAAATGAGAGAATGATTTCTGTTTGTTTCCAAGACAAACCATTCAATATCACATTAATCCAAGCCTATGCCCCAACCACTAATGCCAAAGAAACTGAAGTTGAACTGTTCTATGAACACTTATAAGATCTTCTAGAAATAACATCCAAAAAAGATGTTCTTCTCATCATAGGGAACTTGAATGCAAAAATAGGAAGTCAAGAGATACCTAAAGAAACAGGCAAATTTGGCCTTGAAGTAAAAAATGAGGCAGGGCAAATGCTAACAGAGTTAAGGATCCAGATAACCATGACCTTGTGACCACTCACCTAGAGTCAGACATCCTGGAATTTGAAGTTAAGTGGGCCTTAGGAAGCATCATTACAAACAAAGCTAGTGGAGGTGATGGAATTTCAGTTGAACTATTTCAAGTCCTTAAAAATGATGCTGTGAAAGTGCTGCACTCAATATGCCAGCCAGTTTTGAAAACTCAGCAGTGGCCACAGGACTGGAAAAGGTCAGTTTTCATCCCAATACCAAAGAAAAGCAAAGCCAAAGAATGTTCAAACTGTCGTACAATTGCAGTCATCTCACAAGGTAGCAAAATAATGCTCAAAATTCTCCAAACAAGGTTTCAACAGTATGTGAATGGTGAACTTCCAGTTGTTTAAGCTGGATTTAGAAAAGGAAGAGGAACCAGAGATCAACTAGTCAACCTCCTTTTTTATCATGGAAAAAGCAAGAGAGTTCCTAAAAGACATCTACTTCTTCTTTATTGACTATGCCAAAACCTTTGGCCCTGTGGATCACAAGAAACTGTTGAAAATTCTTAAAGTTATGGGTATACTAGACCACATTAACTCCTCCTGAGAATCTGTATGCCGGTCAAGAAGCAACAGTTAGAATTGGACCTGGAACAACAGATTGGTTCCAAATTGGGAAAGGAGTACGACAAGGCTGTATACTGTCACCCTACTTATTTAACATATACAGAGTACATCATGCAAAATACTGGGCTGGATGAAGCACCAGTTGAAATCAAGATTGCCAGGAGAAATATCAATAACCTCAGATATGTAGATGACACCCGCCTTGGGCAGAATTAAAGAGCCTCTTGATGAAAGTGAAAGAAGAGAGTGAAAAAGTTGGCTTAAAACTCAAGGTTCAAAAAACGGAGTCATGGCATATGCTCCCATTACTTCAAGGCAAATAGATTGGCATCAATGGAAACAGTGAAAAATTTTGTTTTCTTGGGCTCCAAAATCACTGCAGATTGTGAATGCAGCCATGAAATTAAAAGATATTTGCTCCTTGGAAGAAAAGCTATGACCAATCTAGAAAGCATATTAAAAAGCAGAGACTTTACTTTGCCAACAATGGTCTGACTTAGTTAAGGCTATGGTTTTTCCAGTAGTCTTGTATGGATGTGAGAGTTGGACTATAAAGAAAACTGAGCACCAAAGAATTGATGCTTTGTAACTGTGATGTTTGAGAAGACTCTTGAGAGTCCCTTGGACTGCAAGGAGATCGAACATGTCAATCCTAAAGGAAATCAGTCCTGAACATTCATTGGAAGGACTGATACTGAAGCTGAAGCTCCAATATTTTGGCCCCTTATTGCAGAGAACTGACTCATTGGAAAAGACCCTGATGCTGGGAAAGACTGAAAGAAGGAGGAGAAGGAGACAACAGAGGATAAGATGGTTGGATGGCATAACAGATTTGATGGACATGATTTTGAGCAATCTCCATGAGTTGGTGAAGGACAGGGAAACCTGGTTTGCTTCAGGCAACGAGGTTACAGAGTTGGACAGGACAATACATCTGAACTGAGCTGAACTCAATAAATTCTCAAGAGTTTGGGACTTAATTTATTTTCTTCTTCCCATGATCATGTTCCTTGCACCTTTGTGTGATATTTTCTCTTTAGTTAGGAAACATCTGCCGAGAAGCTTTGCAAACAATTTCAATGGTGCCAAAAAAATGCAGGTAAATATATACATATATTAGGGAATATATTAATGAGCATAGGACACATATATATGTTATGCAATACATACACATGGAGATGGTTGGATAGCATCACCAACTCAATGGACATGAACTTGAGCAAACTCCAGGAGAAAGTGATGGACAGGGAGGCCTGGAGTGCTGCAGTCCATGGGGTTGCAGACACGACTTAGCAACTGAACAGGAACAACAATGTATGGAGTAGGAAATGGCACCCCACTCTGGTATTCTTGTCTGGAAAATTCCATGGGCAGAAGAGCCTGGTCCTGTCTGGTCAATGGGGTCAAAATAATCAGACTTAGCTGAGCACCTAAAAAATAAATCCTACTATTGCAGTAACAAATATACATATTTAAAACATTTAAATTTATAAAATACATGTCTATATAATAATGAAGATTTATTTGCAAACATAAAGGGAAATACGCCAAAAATAAAATTCTCATGTTGATATATACCAATTTCCAAGTCTGCACATTTAACAAAGTGCCCTATAAGATATTCTGACCTAGTATATTATTTAATTATCCTATTCACATCCTCTCTTATAAATAGAATTGGAAACAAATTTCCTAGGAATTCTCTTCTTCATGTAAAGTCCTCTAGCTATTAAAATGTCGAGTACTGGGGCAAAAGTGCAACTAAGATTACATAAGGAAGTATGGCAGGATAATACTTATTTTTGTAAAAAAAGGAACAACTGTATAGCCTTATCTTTAAAATATGATTCCATTCTCAGGAAACCATCCTCAAATTTAATTTATATATTTTTTTATTGCACAACTGGTTTTGTACTATATGATACTTTATTATAAAATCATTAACATTCCCATTTGCAATTTAATAAAAAATCTGGGACCAAATGAGAAATGTATTTTAAAAAATAAGTACGAGTATGAAAAAAGTCAAATTTGAATTAAAAAACCACATGAATATATTGTTCATGGAGAAGATTTAATGCTCTGTTGGTCATTTAAACTATTTTACTATGTAAACCTGCAATACTGACCTCATGCCCAACCAACCCCTGTCCTTGTTAAATGGTGAGGAGGAAAGAGGTGATCCTTTGTACTCCTGAAATTTTACTTCCAGTGGTTGGATAACAGTGTTAGCAGTACAAGCCAGCTGGAGATTTTGTAAAGAGCAGTTCAAAAGGCATAGATGACCCTTTTTGATGAGAGGCGGTTAACATTTCCTCAGTAACCAGCTCTTAGCAGCTGTCTGGCTGTGGCAGCCACAAGGGTGCTGGAGACAGAGCAGTGGCCCCAGGGCCTTTCTCATTCAACCCATCAGCAGTGGGGCAAATTACATACTTCATATCTCAGTTTTAAAAGTTGAGACATAAAGATAACTTCTGGAAGGTAGAAATGCCTGCTGTTGTTAAACTAGGTAGCAGTATTTATATTCTTTCCAGTACAATATATTTATATTTCACATTGTCTTTAATATGTATTATATAGTCTTATACTTATTTCTTTACATCACAATTGTCCCAGTTTTGAAGTTCTTGAGGATAGGAGATAAATCTAAGTCCTCTTTATACTAATAAATTTTCTTTATAGTCACTGCACATAGGGCAGTAACCAGAATGTAGTAAACATTATATAAAATTGACTATATTTAATCACTAATAAAGCAATCATGCTATAAAATCTGAATATAAACTCAATGACAGTATTAAAATAATCATGTAATTTTTTTCTACAGTGTTTTTTGTCATAGTAAATGTTTTAAATAATAATGTTAAATTCAGGAGAAGGAAGCATTTTAGAAAACATAGCATGAACAAAACGTATCTGGTATGACACTCTAAAATCTGTTATTTAAGGTAAATTAAGGGTTTAAGACTTGAAAAATAGCAACTGTTTTATAAATCTTTTAATGTGTAAATTGAGTTAGTCAATAAATATTTTTCAGACAAAGGCACTTACCAAGATGAAGATCATTCTCCTATAACTCAAAATTTCACTGATAATAGAAAAAAAAAATACTCATTAGCATGTTGTGAACATTCATACCACATGGGGAATTAACCTGGGAACTATTTTCTTATCAAATTACTTTTTGTGCTATGCCACAAAACTAAAATTAAACATTATAAACAATAAAATATAAGTGCCATGAAATTGCTTATGATGAATCATTTTCCACACCAATCATTTTATAATCAGTTATAATTATTTCAACCCCAAATAAGAACAGAACAGGGTAGGAATATAACCATGGTGTTTACAGTATTATCTAATTAAAAGGAAAACCACTTTTATTATGATTTAATAAGGCAACAGTTTCCCCCTCCTCCTTGGTCTATTGTATATATATATACATATACACATATAGAGGATATGATGAAATTCCAGCAGAACTTTTCAAATCTCTAAAGGATGCTGCCTTTATCAAGGTTTTGCATTCATTATATCAGCAAACCTGGAAGACTCAACAGTGGCCACGGGACTGGAAAAGGTCAATCCTCATCCCAAACCCCAGGATGGGGAGTACCAAAGAACATGCCAACTATCGGACAATTGTACTCATCCCATGCTAGTAACATCATGCTTAAAAGCTTGCATGCTAGGCTGCAGCATTATGGGGACCAAGAACTTGCAGATGTCCAAGATGGGTTTAGAAAAGGAAGAGGAACTAGACATCAAATTGCTAAAATTCACTGGATCATAGAGAAAGCAAGGGAATTCCAGAAAAACATCTACCTCTGTTTCATCGAATACACTATAGCCTTTGACTGGGTGGATCATGACAAACTGTGGAAGTTTTTAGAGAGATAGGAATACCAGACCTCTAACCTGTCACCTGAGAAACCTGTATACAGGTCAAGAAGAAACAGTTAGAACGCTGTATGGAACAACTGATTGGTTCAAGATTGAGAAAGGTGTATGAGAGGGCTGTCTGCTGTCACCCTGAGCACATCATAAGAAATGCTGGGCTGGATGAGTTACAAGCTGGAATAAAGATAGGTGGGAGAAACATTAACAACCTCAGATATGCAGATGATACCACACTTATGGCAGAAAGCAAAAAGGAACTAAAGAGTTTTTTGATGAGGGTGAAGGAGGAGGGTGAAAGGGCCGGCTTAAGACTAAATATTAGAAAAAAAAACTAAGATCATGGCATCTGGCATCTATTTGCATCACAAATCGAAGGGGAAAATGTGGAAGTAGTGACAGATTTCCTCCTCTTGGGCTCCAAAATCACTGCAGATGGTGACTGCAGCCATGACATCAGAAGACGATTGCTTCTTGGCAGGAAAGTGATGACAAACCTAGACAGTGTGTTGAAAAGCAGAGATATTACTCTGCTGACAAAGGTCTGTATAGTCAAGGCTATGGTCTTCCCAATCATCATGTAGGGTTGTGAGAGCTGGACTGTAAAGAAGGCAGAATGCCAAAAAATTGATGCCTTGGAACTGGTGCTGAAGAAGACTCCTGAAAGTCCCTTGGACAGCAAGGAGATCAAACCAGTCAATCTTAAGGGATATGAACCCTGAATATTCACTGGAAGGACTGTTGCTGAAGCTGAAGCTCCAGTATTTTGGGCATCTGATGTGAGCAGACAACTCATTGGTAAAATCCTTGATGCTGGGAAAGATTGAGGGCAGAAGGAGAAGAAGGCATCAGAGGATGGGATGGCTGGACATCATCACCGATGAAATGAACATGAAATTGGGCAAACTCGGGAGATGTTGAGGGACAGGGAGGCCTGGGGTGCTGCAGTCCACAGGATCACAGAGAGTCAGAAACAACTGGGTGACTGAACATCAACAACAGTACATATCTCCCCTCCTTCTTGAACATCACTCCCTCGCCCTCATCCCCCCATAATAGGCCACCACAGAGCACCAGGCTAAATTTCCTGTGCTGTATAGCAGGTTCCCACCAGCTTTCTCTTTTACATATGGTAGTGTATGTATGTTAATGCTACTCTCTCAATTCATCCCACTCTTTCCCCAATGTGTCCACACATTTTTCTCTATGTCTGAGTCTCTACTTCTGCCCTGCAAATAGGTTCATCTGTACCATTTTTCTTGATTCCACATATATATGCTGATATACAATATTTGTTTTACTTTTCTGATTTTTTCCACTCTGTGACAGTCTCTAGCTACATCCACAGTTCTATAAATGACCCAATTTATTCCTTTTATGGCTGAGCAATATTTCACTGAATATATGAAACATGTGCACATACTCAGATACTTAGTTGCTCAATTGTGTCTCATTCTTTGCAACTCCTTAGACTGTAGCCCACCAGGCTTCTCTGTCCATAGAATTTTCCAGGCCAGAATTCTGGAGTGGATTGCCATTTCTTCTGCCAGGGGATCTTCCTTACCCAGGGATCAAATCCATATCTTCTCTGTCTCCTGCATTGGCAAACAAAATTTTACCATGGAGCCACGTAGAAAGCCATACGTGTACCACATCTTCTTTATCCATTTGGTTTCTGTAAAGTTAAAGCTGACAATTAGACCCTGAAATAGTGTGATTCCACAACAGAAACTACAACACTGTGAGTGCTCTTCTCTGTCACCTAAGGCACAACAAAGGAGGCAAGAGTACATAATGGAGAAAAGATTTGTCTCGTAAATAAATGGTGTTGGGAAAAATGGACAGCTTTGTGTAAAAGAATGAAATTAGGGTACTCCATAGAATAAATTTATAACATAATTTATTTTAAAACTTTTGGTTATTAATTAGGTATTTAATCCATTTTATTTTTGAATACCATACACCATACCCAAAAATAAACTCAAATGGATTAAAGGCCTAAATGTAATTAAGGGGCAATAGTTTTAAAATAAGCATTAGAACATGGCACTTAGAACCATATGTGATAGAGAAGAACCTCTACAGTGTTGTAGTTCTGTGTGGAATCACACTATTTCAGGATCTAATTATCAGTTTTAACTTTACAGAAACTGAATTTCACAACAGCATTCACAAATGAATAGACATTTAGGGAATAGTTCGTGTGTTAATCAAAGTTGCACAACTTGAGGACATTAGAATACAAGGAGAATGTTAATTTTCATCAATTTTTCATACTCAAAAATGTCAGCCATATTGAATGGCTTCTTCCTGATATCATATATCTTAGGTGGTTACACAGTTTAGGAAGTTTCATATTAACCATGCAGGAATAAGTGCTGTGCTTTAACAATTCTGAAGACTTAAAATCATTTTTCTTTCAAATATTTTTATTGTCTTCCCTTAGCATTTTCCTCTTCAAGCAAGTTGACATTCATTGCTTCAAGAGAAGTTTGGATTTATCCTAGAACAGATAATTTAATTGATTAATGAATTGTAAAATCCATAGCAAATAGAACAGCATGAAAGCAAAAATATTTAAACACACTTTAAAAATATATTTTATTGTTAAGATTTATAGAAAAGTTGTTAAGATAGCAGTAGTTGCAAAAGATAGTAGAAAACCAGTTTCACCTGTTGTTAATATCTTATATTACCATGGTGCATCTGTCAAAATAAAGAAGCTGGCATTAACACATTAGTATTAACTGAACTGTAGATATTATGTAGATTTCACTTTTCTGTTAAAGTCCTCTTTTTGTTTTAGGATCTTTTATAGGATCCCACATTTGATGTGTTTAAGATAATCTTTGCCAGATTTCTGAGCTCTAAAGTTACTATTTTTCTCTTTGCATAACCTCTCCTTGAGAAGCAAGTCCTTAAATCTACTTCACCCGGGGTGGGGCTGGGGTGTGTGTGGAGGAGAAGGTGGAGGGCCTGGTAATTAAGCATGTCTCCTGAAGGGAGAAGCACCTACATATGCTATCCTGCAAAGAAGACATGTCCTTTTTTTTAGCTTTCATTTGTTTATTTATTCAATAGTTTATCTTAGTTGGTATTTTTATTTAAAATATTACCCCAGCTATATCAAGATATAACTGACATACAATATTTTATAAGTTCAAGGGGTAAAAAAATGAGGATATGATACTTAAATATTGTGAAATGATTATCACAATAGGGTTAGTTAACATTTCCATCACCTGTGTATTTACCATTGTGTGTGTGTGTGTGTGTGTGTGATGAGAACATTTAAGACCTAACCTCTCACCAGCTTTCAGTTATATAATATCAATATTATTTTAACTATAGGCATCAGGGTACATTAGATCCCAGAACTTACTCAACTTGTAACCAAAAATGTGTATCCTTTGGCCAACATCTCTCATTTCCTCCACCCCTCAGTCCCAGGTGACTACCATCCTTCCTTTCTTCTGCTTCAGTTTGTATGACTGTAAGTTGGATTTTTTAAGTGATAACATACAATTTCACTTAATACAATGCCCTCAAAGCCCATCCATGTCATCACAAATGGCAAGATTTCCTTCTTCCTCATTGCTGAATAATTTTCCATTGCGTGTGCAAAATATCTTCTTTATTTATCTGTAGAGAGACCCTTTGTTTCCATATCTTGGTTACTGTGAATAACTGCAACCAACATGGGAGTGCAGATATCTGTTAATTATTTCATTTTCTTTGTTATACACCCAGAAGTGGGATTACTGAATCATGGTGGTTCTACTTTACACTTGATAACGAACCTCCAGCATGAAGTGTTTTCCATAGTGGCTGGAACATCTCACATTCCTACCTGCAGTGCACTAGAGTTCTTTTTCTCCACATCCTATCTCCTGTCTTATTGATGGTAGCCATTCTAATAAGTGGAACTTTACATTTCTAACAGGTATAAAGTGAAACTCGTTGTTATTTGGATATGTACTTTCCTGATGACTGTTGATGTTATTTTTGATGTTGAGCACCTCTTCATATATTTGTTGGCCAACTGTATGTCTTCTTTGGAAATTTTTTTATACAATACTCTGTCCTTTAATTAATCATTGTTTTCTTGCTGTTGACCTTTATGAGTTTCTTATATACTTTGGACGATCACCCTTATCAGATTGATATGAGGTTTGCAAATATTTTCTCCCATTTCATAGATTGTCTTTTCATTTTTATGATTTCTTAATTTTGCTAAAATTTAATTGCTCTTTTCTTATCAATTCACTCATACTTCTTTTTGCGATTCATACCAATTTATGAAATACATATTTTATTAATTTATAAAGTATTTGACAAATGCTAACAAATATTCCTGATGGTGAGATTTAAAGTGATACTTTATTCTTTGCATTCTTCTCTATCATGTGAAATTATTTTTAAAATGAGCATTTATCACTTGTTAAAAAATTCTAACATTATAATTTTAAAATGTCACTCAAAATCCAAAATGAGGAGCATTTTTCTCTAATAGAAGGTTGAAATGTCTTTATTCAAAGCCCGTAATCAGAAAGGTCAGGAAAAATTAGTAATTGCATTTGTATTTACAAGATTTTAAACAATTACTCAGAAGTAGGCTAATTTTAGTATCTTTGTGCTGTGCTGAGTTTAATTCCTTTCTTGAATGTGTTGTGTAGATTGTTATTTGTCAGTTGACTGTGTAATTGAACATTTTAATCACTTCTACTTTATTCAAGGAAGAAATAGTGGAAAATGAGTTTTTATGAAGTCTAAATTTAGAGACACTAAGCTTTATCTGTTACATAGGAATATTTTTCTTATTGACTCATCATATACATACACACAAACACACACACACACCAGTTTCGGTCAATGGATTCAATCAGGCCAAATTAAAACTTTACCTTTAAAGTTGAAAAGAGACTAGAACTTAATTTTTCTCACCACAAAAATGAGATGATAGTGAAATGAAGTGACAGAGTGGTTAACTAAAGCTGAGTGCTAATCATAATATTGTATAAATGTAACAAATCAACAATTTGTACACCTTAAATTTTCACAGTGATACATGTCAGTGTCTCAACTGAAAAAAAAAAAAAAACAGGAAAAGGAATTCACACAAAACACATACACATATACACACAAAAACAAAGTAAGCTAGTATTGTTATCTTTAGGACAAATTCTAATGCCAGAATTGTGATATTTCCTACTGTATTGTTTCCAATAGTATGAGTTGGCATGTTTCTTTATTTTTTGACATCCTATCATTTTATTATATTCATTTGGTACAGATTTGTTTCACTCATCTTGCTCAGGACTTAGTATAATTTTTCAAAATTAAAATTATTATTAATCTCTAGAAAAGTATGCTCTATCATGATAAAATGTGTACTTTGCCCATTTTATCTATACTTTTATTTTGTAAGTCATTTTACAAATATGGAAGACCAACTCACTTTGCTGTCTCAAATTCTGAAATTTGTTTTCTTCATCTTCTGTCTCACAACACTGATCTGGGCTTTTTTCCTATGCAAACCTTCAGCCTGTTTTCCCATATTAATTTTAAGTCTACAATGTCAGTAGACATTAATTATTCATGTTTAAATATATATATATATATATATATATATTACTGCATAGCATATGACTTAATTGTATATATTTGGGGCACCTGTTCATATGATCACTATTTTCTTTTGAAGTTTCTCTGAAATTTAATTAGCATGATTTAAAATATAATTTTTGTAATATCCACTTTAATATACCACTATCACTAAGCAGTCATACTTTATAAGTTCAGCTTATATCTACTAGAAGATTATTTATTTTTAGATATGTAACACTATCTTTCTTAACACTTAAAAATTTACCTGAAAACTTAAAAGAACACTGTAATATAGAAACAGATTGCTTTAATTTTTATGACACAACTTACATATGTGTGTGTTTAGTCACTCAGTCATGTCCGACTCTGTGACCTCATAGACTGTAGCCTGCCAGGCTCCTCTGTCCATGGAATTCTCCAGGCAAGAATACTTCAGTGGGTTACTGTGCCCTCCTCCAGAGGATCTTATCAACCCAGGGATCGTACCCAGGTCTCCTACATTGCAGGAAGATTCTTTATCATCTGAGCCACCAGGAAAGCCCAAGAATACTGGAGTGGGTAACCTATCCTTTCTCCAGAGAATCTTCCTAATCCAGGAATTGAACCGGGGTCTCCTGTACTGCAGGCAGATTCTTTACCAGCTGAGCTACCAGAGAACTTAAATGGTATATAAGAAGAAAATAAGGGTAAATAAATTGGATAAATATTTCTAAAATGTCTTCAGTAAGAGTCAACTTTTTCTGAAACATTTTTATCTCAGAGTTCTCCATGTTTTCTTTATCCACACAACTTTCTCTTCTAGGGCATTAAGAGAGATAAATATTTAGCCACTCTTAAAAGAGCCCTCTGCTCCTAGTCATCTCCTCTAGTAAATAAACATTCAGTTCTACCAGAAGGTGTTGAACAATGGCTTTTGAACAACAGCCACAACATACATTTCTACTTCAAATTGTGCTATATACAAATTGCTATTAGAATATTGAAGGTTTTTGTTAGCCAGTCATAATACCAAGATTAACGTTAGTATTACCACAGAATTGACAGCAGTAGTTTTATGATGGTCTTACTAATTGTATCATGAGTTTAGTGATGCTGACACTTTAGGAAAAGTGTTCACTTGTGGACCTTTGGCACATGATATACATAAATAAAACTTCATATTAAATCACATTTATTTTTTATAATAAGCCATAATTGACGATGTTTTATCACTACTTCAGTAAAAAAGTATGATAAAATTAGCTAAATACTATTTATAATTTTTATCTCCCTCTATGTGTGTGTGCTAAGTCGCTTCATTCATGTCCTCTTCTTTGTGACCCTATGGACTGTAACTTGCCAGGCTCCTCTCTCCATGGGATTCTTCAAGCAAGCATACTGAATTAGGGTTGCCATGCCTTTCTTCAGGGGATCTTCCCAACCCAGGGATCAAACCCACATCTCTTGCATCTCCTGCTTTGGCAGGGCGGTTCTTTACCACTAATATGACCTGGGAAGCCCTATCTCCCTCTGGGAGGGCTCAAAATACTCTCTTTCTGTTAAGTGTTCATTAGGTTTTGTGAAGTAAAGTTCAATATTTTGAAATATAAACTAAATTTCAGAAGAATCAACCTAATTAAAATAAATTGTTTCCTGAATACAAAATTTTAAAAATCTATCCTTAAAATTTCACAGATGCATTATCTTTGTGGTAATAATTAGAGTTATTTGTTCTGATTGTGCCTTGTTTATTTAAAACATTTATTTAATTATCAACATCCAAAATCTAATTATACCTAGTAAAATTAGGAAATCATTCTTCTTATACCTTCATATTTTCCCTATCATGATTTTTGTGTACATATTATCTAGTGCTTCTGTATATTTTTATTCTTAATTGCCTTTACAGTAGGTGCATTTTTCAAGAGCTCTTTTGACACTTAAATTATCTTATAAAAATCAGATAATTTATGCTTAATTAAAATTGTATTTTTATCTCCTCCTGTGTGTTTGTGTGTGTACTTAGTTGTTCAGTTTTGTCTGAGACTTTGAGACTCCATGGACTATAGCCTGGCAGGCTCCTTTGTCTGTGGGATTCTCCAGAAAAGAATACTGGAGTCAGTCGCCATTCTGTTCTCCAGGGAATACTCTCCATGCAGGGATTGAACCAGGGTCTCATGCATTGCAGGTAATTTCTTTGCCATCTGAGCCACTACCAGGGAATCCCTTCTCTCTTCCTTATATAATATAATATCAATGCTTTCTCTAAAACAAAATGATATAAATACCTCCATGATTAATGCTGCTTTCTAAAGCCTACCACCAATTAGAATATAAGGATAGTTTTCCAGATGCTCTGTCATGTTTAATTATGCTATGCTCTGCAAAGCATAAGTTATAGAATGATATATACTTTATCGACCCTTTTGTGAAAAGAATATATACATATATATGTATACATATAATAGTTACATATGCATAATTTCTATTGTCATACTCAAATGCTCTAAAATTTTTTACCATGTAAAAATTATAACTGGAATATATATATTTATTTGTGTATATGGGTTGGGAAGATCCTCAGGAGAAGGGAAATGCTACCCACTTCAGTATTCTGGCTTGGAAAATTCCATGTACTGTATAGTCCATGGGGTCACAAAGAGTCGGACACGACTGAGCAACTTTCACTTCACTTCACTTCATACATTAATATAGATATAGGCTTCCGTGATGGCTCAAATGGTAAAGGGTCCATGTGCAGTGCAGAAGACCTGGGTTCGATCCTTGGATTTGTAACATCCCTTGGAGAAGGGAATGGCTAACCACTCCAGTATTCTGGCCTGGAGAATTCCATAGACAAAGGAGCCTGGCGGGCTACAATCCATGGGATTGCAAAAGAGCCAGACACAACTGAGTGACTAACACTTTCATTTCAATAGCTCTCCATCATTCGTGACATTAGAAATACCAACAGTTTCTAACAGACTTTTTTTTTCCAGTTAATGATAATATTTAAGGCACAGTAGAGTTGCTAATTTTAGAAATGTACCTAACAGTCTATTTTAAGGGGAGGGTTAGATGTTTGGATTTTTTTTTTTTTCTTTTTTGGCATTTTTTTTTCCAGTTTCAATGAAATATAATTGACCCCTAGAACTGACAAAGTTTAAAGTGTAGAGTATAATGATCTGACTTACATATATCAGAAAATGATGGTCACAATGCATTTAAAGAGCATCCATCATCTCTTCTATAGATACAAATTTAAACAAATAGAAAAAAATTATTTTGATAAAAAGTCTTAGGATTTGCTCTTAACTTTCATACATCCCTAGTACTTATTTATAACAGAAAGTTTATACTTTTTGATCACCTCCATTCAGTTCCTCCTCCCAATAACCCAGTCACCTCTGGTAACCACAAATTTTATTTCTTTTTCTGAGAGTAACATTCCATCATATATACATAATATATATATATAATACATGCATGCATGCATGCTCAGTCACTTCAGTAATGTTTGACTCTTAGGGACAGTATGCACCATAGCCCACCAGGTTCCTCTGTCCATGGGATTCTCCAGGTAAGATTCCACTCTTACTGGAGTGGCTTGCCATACCCTCCTCCAGGGGTTCTTCCCAACTCAGGGATAGAACCCACAGCTCCTGTAGTAAAGGTGGATTCTTTACCACTGAGCCATTGGGGAAGAAAATATAAAATATACATGGTATAAATTACATCTTCTTTATCTACTTCTCTGTTGATGGACTTTTAAATTGCTTCCATATCTTGGCAGTTGTAAACAGTTCTACTGTGAACACTGGGGTACATGTATCTTTTCTAAATATTGTTTCTCTTTTCTTAAGATATATAACCAGGATTGGAGTTACTGGATCAAAATAGTGCTACTTTTAGTTTTTTGAGGAATCTCTAGACTGTTTTCTGTAGTATTTCCATGTTTCATATTTTTGTGTTCTTTCAAATATTTTCCTTTGTGAAAATAAAACCAATTACTTTGTCCAGCTTTGTGTAGTTTTATCCAGTCTTGTAAAACTAAGACATTCATGTATGAATTCTACAAAATTCATGTATGAATAAAATTTTCAGGCTATACAATTTTGTTAGTACCATTCATTTCAAGACTCTCAATATAATAATTTTACTTTTTTCTACATGAAATTTAATGAATAAATGTCTGAAGGAAGACTGATATGCAGACATACTTCTTTGTAGAACATCTGCATAACTTAAGTGTGCACAGGATTTGTTTTTATATTAAATTCTTTGAAGTACTATTAAAACTATTTACTTTTTTGAAAGACTCTTATATGTGGTAAGGTATTTGTATATGCAAAATTAGATCTTTTTTTTTTTGGTAAGCTCAGAAAATTGTATTTCCTGTATACCACTGAATATTATTTAAATTAAAAAAAAAACTTTTTCTTTGGGAATAATTAAAATCATGTATTTGGCTGTGTTTTTTCTTCACAATATACTCAATTCTTCAATTGATTTTATTGCCTCTGGGCAATTACCAGCTTTTCTTGTCCTCCAGAGCATTAATTATTCTTGCCTAACTCATCAAAATTTACTTTTACTTCAACTTTATTTTCCTTTGTTTTAATTGATGTGAAATTCACATAACATCAGATTAAACAATTTAAAATGAATAATTCAGTGACATTTAATTTATTTACAAAGTTGTACAACTACTGCTTGAACTAGTTACAAAACATTTCTTCATCCCAAAATAAAACTTTGTACTCATTAAGCAATTTTTCCCTATTTATGTCTCCTCCTAGTCCCTGACAACCACCCATCTGCTTTCTGTCTCTACTGTACTGATGACAGGTTCTGGATGTTTATAATCTCAATGAAGACATGGAATATGTGACTTTTTGCATCTTGACTCTCTCACTTAGCATACTGTTTTCTACCTTCATCTATGTCTTTAGCACATATCAGTATTTAATTCCTTTTTTGCTTGAGTAATGTTCCATGGTATGTAAATATACTACAATTTGTCTATTCATTTATCCATTGATATTTGAGCTGTGTCCATACTGACATTTTGGCTATTGCAAATATTGTTGTCATAAACATCAATGTACAACTATTTGTTTGAATATATGTTTTCAGTATGTTGGATTATACAGCTTAGGAGTGGAACTTCTAGTCGTATAGTAATTCTGGTTTTAATTTACGGACACTCAAAGATCCCCTGGAAGAGGAGATGGCAACCCACTCCAGTATTTGTATCTGGGAAATACCATGGACAGAGGAGTAGGGCGGACTACAGTCCATGGGGTTGTAAGGAGTCGGACACAGCTGAGAACACACAAAAGAAACTATTTTTGATAGCAGCAAACAAAATCATTTTATATCCCCACTAGCATTCCACAAGCACTCTGATATCTCCACGTACTTTTCAACACCTGTTATTTTCCATTCTTTTGATTATAGTCATCATAGTGGGTGTTTCACCTCAAAGTTTTACTTTATAATTTGATTGTTTTATTTTACAGAATTTATCATTGCTGTAGACAAAAACCTATGTAGTTGGTAAAATCATGTTTCCTATGGTGGCTATCTTCAAAGAAAGGGCTGTTTAGAATTTTCTTCAAAGTTTTTGCTTCTACAGACACTTAGGATTTTTCCAATCACTTATATATAGTCAAGCACAATATCTGATGGGGAAAAAAATGTCCTGCCTGTCAACAATGACTGATTTTTTCCCCCCTCAGTGCTATAGTTAATTCTAGAGTCAGTTAGTGCAAATTATTTGATGAGGAATTTAATGGACTGAAAAACCTTGGGAGCGACTCTGTGGTTTTAGGTATTATATTCAAGTGCTTAAACTCTCTTTTGAGTTAATTTTTCTGTATGGTATAAGGCAGTGGTCAGTTTTTTTCTTTTTCTTTTTTTTTTTTTCACGTGGCTGGCCAGTTTTTGCAACACCCTTTATTAGACTATCATTCCCCATTGTGTGTTCTTAGCTCCTTTGTCATAAATTGACCAAGTGCACAATTTACTACAGTGCCTAGCACATGTACTAAAATAGCATTAGTAATAGTACTAATTCCAGTAATCACCACAGTCCTTATAAAATAAATAGTCTATGGATAATATTATCTATAATCCAAATTTAAAATACAGCACATTGATTATCCCAACAAATTGCTGTAAAAATTAATACAGTGCAATATCTGATACATAACAAATATCATATATTAAAACATATAAATGGAATCTAGAAAGATGGTACTGATGATGGTACTATTTGCAAGGCAGCAATGGAGATACAGACATAGAGAACACACTTATGGGCATGGGTGGTGGGGAGGAAGAAGAGGGTGAGATGAGTGGAGAAAGTAGCAAGGAAGCATACACACTATCCTATGTAAAACAGGTAGTCAATGGGCATTTTCTGTATGACTCAGAGAACTCAAACCAGGGCTCTGTAACAACCTAGAGGGGTAGAAAGGATGAGGGGTGGGAGGGAGGTTCAAGAAGGAGGAGACATATGGCTAATTCATGTTGATGTATGGCAGAAACCAAAGCAATATTGTAAAGCAACTATCCTTCAATTAATCTTTCAGAGAACTAATCCTTTTAGAGAGAGAATAGCACTGAAACATATACATTACCCATATGTAAAATAGATAGCCAGTGGGAGTTTGATGTATGACACAGGCCACTCAAAACTCGCCCCTGCCCATGTCAAAGGGGATGATATGACAACCTGGAGGGAGGGGTGGGGCAGGAGGCGGGAGGGGGGGCTCAGGATGGAGAGGATACATGTATGCCTGTGGCTGATTCATATTGATGTATGGCAAATCCATCACACTATTGTAATTATCCTCCAATTAAAAGAAATAAAATTTAAAAAACAAAAATAAGCAAATAAATAAAAATAAAAAATAAATCAGATACATAAATGTGAGGGTGTGTTTATGTATTTGCATGCCAGCACAGAGATAGAAGTGTGGAACATTAAATGGCTTTCATTTTCCAGTACTTCCCTGTTGAATCACAACTTGTTATTTTCCCAAATGCAAATCCATGTAGCTCAGAGCTGAGAAAGTGTTTGAAAAGCTGACAGGTAAGGAGACTGAGAGTTTGCAGTTTCATGCTTTTACAAGATGAACTTCACTGATCTATCAGGAACACTTTTGGGAGGAAAGTCATGAAAATGTTCAAAATGTATTAGGAAACCTGGTGTCCATGCTGGGGACAAGAATATCAGGTTGGTATTCAGAAAGCTCTGGAATAAATCCAAAACGTATTATTTTGTAAACTGCAAAGTTTGGAAATTATTAGCTTCCTAAGCTCAGCTTTTCTTGCTTTAACTTATGGACAAAAATGATTGCTGTACAAGATTGTTGAGGACGAAGCAAATTTAAACTATGGGATCTTCATATAGTTACACATCATATTTTTAACAGTCAACAAACAATATCTCCACTTTTTATAACAAAATAAGTAAAAATGGTTTCCGACCTCAGTAGTTTGGTAGCTTGTTTTACTTTGACTTGTTATAAATGATACCAGTAATGGATAGTTTTTCTTAAATACCAATATCAGTTATCTATAGTTACATTAAATATCTATGCCCTTAAAGCACAGATTTTTTTCTACTATCTATAACACTGAAAAATAAATAATTTAAATAGATAATTTTGATTAGTTATTTAATCCCCCAACACATTATTGATTTGTTCAGATTTTCTACTTCTTCATGAAGTACAGTCTTGGTAGATTATAAAAGAATAAAATACTTATGAATAAAGTTAAATATGAAGATCAAATACTTGTACACTGAAAACTTCAAAATGTATAGAAAATATTAAAGAATATATTAAAAATGATAAGACAATCCATGTTCATGAAATGGAAAACTTAATATTGGTAAAATGTACATACTATTCAAAGTCATCTGGGGATTCAATATTATCTCCATCAAAATCCTGACAGCATTTGTTATAGATAAGGAAAACAAACTTAGAAAGTTTATATGGAACCACACACACACACACACACACACAAATAACCAAGGAAATCTTGAGAAAGAAGAATAGAGCCAGAGACACCAAACTTCCTGACTTTAAATATATATTTCAAAGCTACAGTAATTAAAATGATATGATCCTGACATAAATACATACTGACCAACGGAACAGAAGAGGTAACCCAGAAATGTGCCCACACATCTATGGTCAAGTGACCTTTGATAGGGCATCAAGAACATAAAATGAAGAAGGACAATTTCGTCAACAAAAGGTGTTGGGAAAACTGGATACTTAACGTGTAAAAGATTAAATTTGGACCCTTAGCTTAAACTATACCTCAAAATCAACTCAAAATTTATTAAAACTTAAATGCAAGCTGTAAAACTCCTAGAAGACAAATCACAGAGAAAGTTTCTTGACATTAGTCTCAGCAATGATTTCCTGGAAATGACATAAAAAACACAGGCAAGAAAAGTAAAAATAGGCAAGTGAGACGACATCAAACCAAAAAAACTTTTGTACAATTTATGAAACAAGAAATGAAAGAATGAAGAAACAGAATGAAAAGGCAACCTAGAGAACAGGAGAATCCATATGCAAATCATGTATTTGATAATGGTCTAATACCCATAATATAAAAGAAACTTCTACAACTCAAGAGCAAAAAAAAAAAAAGTGTTTGAATAAACATTTGTCCAAAAACAACATACAAATATCCCCCAAGTATATGAAAGGGGTTTCAGCACTACTACTCATCAGAGAAATGCAAATCAAAACCACATAAATCACTACACATAAATTTTGGAAGAACTAATATTTTCATTAAAGAAAATTTTTCTAGGAATATCATTTGATTTGTCATGTTTTCTTAATGCTGCTAAATGAATTTTTGTAATTGTCTCCATAAAGATATTACATACCTATTGCTACATTCATCCCTAGATAAATTATATTACTGTATTTGCTTTGTAACTGCATTTCTATCAACTATAATAAATGTCTTTTTAAAACTCATGCTTGTAAATATTTGTAGTCAGTGAATAAAGCAATTGCTTTTATATATTGCTTCTAATATAATCCTATCCTAGTAAATCCTTTTATTTTTTCTAAGCATTCTTTTTTGCCCTACTGTTCTACAGGTTATTTTTAATTAATTTATTTATTTTTCAGGGAAGGATATTTACAATCTTGTGATGGGTTTTGCCAAACATCAACATTAGTCAGTCACAGATAACTTACATATATTCTATTGTTTTTTTTTTAATTTTATTTTATTTTTAAACTTTACATAACTGTATTAGTTTTGCCAAATATCAAAATGAATTCTATTGGTTTTTATATTGTGTTTCTATACATGAGTTTGGTTTTTATAATTTCAGTCCTTATGTCTCCAATTTCAATGTGTGCATGCTAAGTCACCTCAGTTGTATCTTACTTTTTGTGATACCTTGGACTGGCCAGCCAGACTCCTATGTCCTTGGGATTTTCCAAGCAAGAATGCTGGAAAGTGAAAGTGAAGTCGCTCAGTCGTGTCCGACTGTGCGACCCCATGGACTACCAGGAGACTACCAGGCTCCTCCATTCATGGGATTTTCCAGGCCAGAATACTGGAGTGGGTTGCCATTTTCTTCTCCAGGGGACAATCCAGACCCAGGGATCAAACCCACATCTTTTGTGTCTCCTGCACTGGCAGGCGGATTCTTTACCACCAGTGCCACCTGCATGGACTTTCTCCACTCCAATATTAGACAGTAAAGGTGAGCATCTTTGTCTATTATGGATACTAAAGTAAATTAATGATTTTTTAAAAATTCTTTTAAAATTTTATTTTATTTTTTAACTTTATAATATTGTATTGGTTTTGCCAAATATGAACATGATTCCACCACAGGTATACATGTGTTCCACATCCTGAACCCTCCTCCCTCCTCCCTCCCCTTACCATCCCTCTGGGTCATCCCAGTGCACCAGCCCCAAGCATCCAGTATAGTGCATCAAACCTGGACTGGCAACTCATTTCATATATGATAGTATACATGTTTCAATGCCATTCTCCCAAATCATCCCACCCTCTCCCTCTCCCACAAAGTCCAAAAGACTGTTCTATACTTCAGTGTCTCTTTTGCTGTCTCGTATACAAGGTTATTGTTACCATCTTTCTAAATTCCATATATATTCATTAGTATACTGTATTGGTGTTTTTCCTTCTGGCTTACTTCACTCTGTATAATAGGCTCCAGTTTCATCCACCTCATTAGAACTGATTCAAATGTATTCTTTTTAATGGCTGAGTAATACTCCATTGTGTATATGTACCACAGCTTTCTTATCCATTCGTCTGCTGATGGACATCTAGGTTGCTTCCATGTCCAACCTAGATGGCTAATTACGTTACAATATTGTAGTGGTTAGCAGAATGTTCACTGGGTGTTTATGGTAGATAAGAAAATTCTCTACTCTCTCTGGTTGTTGAACAGCTTATAACATTAATGAAGATTTTTGTTTTCAATCAATCTTTCCATAATTACCTAAGTTGATCATATTGTTTTTATATCTAATTTTATTTAGATAATATCTAGTTGTTAACTGACTTGGGTTTCTGTCATAAACTTAATGTCATTATGTTGTCAACTAAAAAATATAGTTACAACCTGAAAGTTGAGAGTTATATTTTTTCTGTGAGAATTCTTAGGACTTCAAGCATGGAGGCAGAATCTCATGTAACCCTGAGAAACTGCTCTGAGGAGGCAGGAGAGGGAGTTAGGTTATATAGAAGTTTGCAACAAAGAGGGGGCAGATAGTTTGAACATCAAAGATTATCATTAAGGAAACCAGATATCTCAAGTTAAGGAATTTAGCTCTCTTCTATGTATGTAAAGATGCAAGCAACTGGGTTCACTGAATCCATTCCTTTCATATGTATCTCAGCTACCTGGGGCCAATAACCTGCTTCTTGATTTTATTACATCCTTAAGTTCCTTGCTCACTGTAGGGAGTGACTGATGGCTGCGGGATCACAGGCATTGTCTTGGGGCCCTCCAGGCTCAGAAATCCATATCTGGATGCTGGAAATCACTGATGGCTGTTATATCTTGGTTTATTGATATGGCAGGAGATATCCCATTTCACAATATTTCTCCTGTCTTCCTTTGAACTCAGTTTGCCAGTAGGCAGGGATTATAGGGTCACTACAAAGCTTTCCCAATCCTGTGTTTGAGTCTGCCAAAATGCAGGTGATAGTAACTGACTTCAATGCTACAGCAAGCTCTGAACAAATAAGCTGTGCTTGTTCTCATGTGGTTTGCTTCATTTACTTCCACAAGCTATACATTTAGCTTTAAAAGAATCAGTTACATTGACCCTTATGTTTTGATAGGAAGTGTTCTCATTAAAATTCTTCTCTATTTGATTCGCCGGTTATTTGTAAGTGACACATCATAAGTTTCTAAATTTGTAAGCATTTTTAATCCAATTATTTTTGGGTATTTATTTCTTAATTCCATTGTAGACAGAGAACTTCACCTAAATGAAGTTCACTTTACATTTTTATTTGTAAAGATATTTTGTGAGCATGAAAATTTGGTATGGGAAAAATATGTGCTTTCTGAAGTTGGGTGTAGTTATCTATGAAAGTGAAAGTGAGGCCTCTCAGTCATGCCTGACTCTTTGGGACACCATGGACTATAGGCTACCAGGCTCCTCCATGCAGCTTTGGGATTTTCCAGGCAAGAGTGAAGGAGTGAGTTGCCATTTCCTTCTCCAGGGAGATCTTCTCGACCTAAGGATCGAACTGGGTCTCCCACATTGTAGGTGGACGCTTTTACTGTCTGAGCCACCACGGTATCCATTAAATCAAGTTTATTACTTACCTTGTTCAAGTCTTCTCTACTGATTTATGATATTTTACAAATAACTGGGAAAATGCAATTAAACTCCTCTCTCTGTCCAGAAGATCCTTCCACAAAGGTAGAACAAAAACAAGACAGCTTTATTATTGAGTAGGTAGAAAACGTAATGTACATCACAGGGATTCACTGAGACTATGCAAAGACACATAAAAATCTCACCCTTTTATAAGTCAAGCAGGCACACCCACTGTGTACATGGTATCAAGATAAACAGTAACTAGTCCCCCAAGTAAGAGTACTTGACAATACCATGTGCCACACAGTCACCTTAGATTTACCTGGTAACTGGGAGACCATCTGTGTTAGTCAACTGACTTTATCCAAAGGAAAAACAAACTTCTCATCTTCATGACAGGAAGTACTTCGGGAGTGAGGTGTCTGGCAGTGGCATTTTCTTCCTTAGTAATTATATTTCAAAGACATAGCTTCCAGGTTCTTGAGAAATGCCTGAATTTTAAAGCTAAAAGAGGCTTGAACAAGTGAAAATGTTACTCGTTCAGTTGTGACCAACTCTTTGTGACCCCATAGACAGTAGACTGCCAGGCTACTCTGTCCATGAAATTCTCCAGGCAAGAATACTGCAGTGGGTTGCCATTCCCTTCTGCAGGGGATCTTCCCAAAATGATTATATTTCAAAGAGGCAGTTTCCAGTTCCTTGAGAAAGACGTGCCTGAATCTTAAAGCTGAAAGAGGCTTATTTACTTTAAAAAGATTTACATACATTTCAAAGAGAGAGAAAAATAACATATTTTTTCTAAAGTAAAAACTCGAAGAAAAAGGAGAGGGAAAATTAAATCTCTTTTAATGTGTATTTGTCCTTATAATGTCAAGGATAGAGAGAAGTTTATAAAAACCACATACTATATTGTTGTAATTCTTTATTTTGGGGGGAGATGTCTGTTTTCATCTCTTTTATATTTGGTTTTCTTTTACATTCACACTATCTTGGAATTGTTACATCTTTCTGATCAGTTAAATATTTTGTAAATGTATAGGTGGCTCAGATGGTAAAAAATCTGACTGCAGTGCAGGAGAACCGGGTTCAATTCCTAGGTTGGGTTGGGGAGATCCCTTGGAAAAGGGAATGACAATCCACTCTAGTATTCTTGCAAGAAGAATTCCATGGACAGAGGAACCCAGTGGGCTACAGTACCTAGGGTCACAAAGAGTCAAACATGATTGAGAAACCAACACAGTAATAAATTTATCACTAATACTTTGGTCTTGAAAGTCTATTTATATATGGTAAAAATATATTTTATAACATTATTATAATTTGTAATTTTTATATTTTCCAACATCATAATTTCAAATATTTCATGTTTATTTGTATTGAAGTATTTCTTAAAGAAAAAATATAAAGCTGATTTTTTTTAAAGCTGATTTTTTAATGTAGAAGTTTAGTACCATTAATTCCATTCCTTTGGGATTACTAATATATTTTGACTTTGATTTGTTTCTATCATTTTATCTTCTGCCTTCTATGTATTCTGTTTTTTTAATTTTACTGAAAGATTTTAAAACACACATAAAAGTCATACAACATAAACATGAAGTTTCATCAATTACCTGTGTAACATTACTTCAGTCAAAATAGATAATTCCCAACACTCCCAAAGCCCCCATATCTCCACATTGCCCCATGTTTCCTATTCAATAACAGATATTTCCCTCAAGGCTATAGAGAATCCGTATCCTGAATAATATGGTAGTTACTTCCTTGCTTGTTTTGTTTTATAATTTTAAACATGGAATCCCAAGAGTTTGTCTTTTTAATCTTTTCTGAATGTATATCAAAAAAATCAAACCTTGCATATTTTTTGCCTTTCATGTTTATTTTTTTCCCAAAATTTTTCAAGATTCATCCTTGATGTATGAGCTGCTGTCCTAAATTTATTTTTAGCTTTCTGTCATCTTCAATTGGGGAAAGAGATCCAGATCATTGATCCCTTTTAGAGTTGGTCAATATATGAGTTGCTTTCTGTGTTGTTGTCATTCAGTCCCCCAGTCCTGACTAACTTTTTATGACCACATGGACTGCAGCACACCAGGCATCTCTGTCCTTCACAATCATCCAGAGTTTGCTCAAACTCGTATCCATTGAGTCAGTGATGCCATCCAATCATCTCATCTTTGTCATCTGCTTCTCCTCCTCCCTTTAATCTTTGTCAGCATCACAGTCTTTTCTAATGAGTTGGCTCTTTGCATCAGGTGGCTAAAGTACTGGAACTTCAGCATCAGCACCATTCCTTCCAATGAATAATCAGGGTTAATTTCCTTCAGGATTGACTGGTTTGAACTCCTTGCAGTCCAAGGGACTTTCAATACCTTTCTCTAGCGCCACAGTTTGAAAGCATCAATTATATGGCACTCAGCCTTCTTTATGGTCCAGCTCTCACATCTGTAAATGACTACTGGAAAAACCATAGCTTTGACTATATGGAACTTGGTTGGCAAAGTCTTATCTCTGCTTTTTAATATGCTAGGTTTATAATAGCTTTTCTTCCAAGGAGCAAGCATCTTTTAATTTCATGGTTGCAGTCACCATCTGCAGTGACTTTGGAGCCCAAGAAAATAAAGTCTGTCACTATTTCCATTGATTCCCCATTTATTTGCAATGAAGTGATGGGACTAGATGCCATGATCTTAGTTTTTGAATGTTGAGTTTTAATCCAGCATTTTCACTCTCTTCATTTACCTTTATCAAGCAGCTCTTTAGTTAGTTTCTGCCATTAGGGTCATGTCATCTGCATATTGAAGATTATTGATATTTCTCCCAGCAATCTTGATTCCAGCTTGAGCTACATCCAGTCTGGCATTTTTCATGATGTAAGAGAATGCACTAGTCATAGCAAACACCCTCTTCCAACAAAACAAGAGATGATTATACATGGACATCACCAGATGTTCAATACAGAAATCAGACTAATTATAATTGTTATAGTTGAAGATGGAGAAGCTGTATACAGGAAGCAAAAACAAGGCCAGGAACCGAAAATGGCTCAGATCATGAACTCCTTATTGCCAAATTCAGACTTAAATTGGAGAATGTAGGGAAAACCAGTAGCCCATTCATGTATGACCTAAATCAAATCCCTTATGACTATACAGTGGAAGTGACAAGTATATTCCAGGAATGAGATCTGATAGACAGAGTGCCTGAAGAACTATGGACAGAGGTTCATAACTTTGTATAGGAGGCAGTGATCAAAACCATCCCCAAGAAAAAGAAATGCAAAAAGGCAAAATGGTTTTCCGAGGAGGTCTTATGAATAGCTGAGAAAAGAAGACAAGTGAAAGCGGGAGAGAAAAGGAAAGATATATCCATCTGAATGCAGAGTCCCAGAGAATAGCAAGGAGAGATTATAAACATCTTTTTAAGTGATTAATGCAAAGAAATAGAGGAAAACAATAGAATGGGAAGGACTAGAGAGCTCTTCAGGAAAATTACAGACACCAAGGGAATATTTCATGCAAAGATGGGCACAATAAAGGAAATAAACAGTACAGACCTAACAGAATCAAAAGGTACTAAGGAGAAGAGGCAAGGATACACAAAAGAACTATACAAAAAAATATTATTCACCCAAAAAAAAAAAAAAAAAAAAAAACTACGATGATGTGATTAGTCACCTAGAGCCAGACATCCTGCAGTGTGAGGTCAAGTGGACCTTAGGAAGCATCACTATGAACAAAGCTAGTGGAGGTAATGGAATTCCAGTTGAGTTATTTCAAATCCTAAAAGAAAATGCTGTGAAAGTCCCACAATCAATATGTCAACAAATTTGGAAAACTCAGCAGTGTCTACAGGACTGGAAAAGGTCAGTTTTCATTCAAATCCCAAAGAAGGGCAATGCCAAGGAACGTTCAAACTACTGCACAATTGCATTCATTGCACATGCTACCAAAGTAATGCTCAAAATTCTTCAAGCTAGGCTTCAGCAGAATATGAACTGAGAACTTCCAGATATACAAGCTGCTAGAAAAGGCAGAGTAACCAGAGATCAATTGCCAACATCAGTTAAATCAGGAAAAGCTAGAGATTTCCAGAAAAACAAATATTTATGTTTCATTAACTACATTAAAGCCTTTGACTATGTAGATCACAAAAAAAACAATGGAAAACTCTTAAACGTATGGAAATACCAGACCACTCTATCTGCCTCCTGAGAACTCTGCATGCAGGTCAAAAGCAACAGTTAGAACTGAACATGAAACAATGGACTGGTTAAAAATTGGGAAAGGAGTTCATCAAGGCTGTATATTATCATCCTGCTTATATATGCAGAGTACATCATGCAAAATGCCAAGCTGGATAAGGCACAAGCTGAATCAAGAATGCCAGGAGAAATATCAATAAATTCAGATATACACGACACCACCCTTATGGCAGAAATTGAAGAGGAACTAAAGAGCCTCTTGATAAAAATGAAAGAAAAAAGTGAAAAAGCTGGCTTAAAACTCAATATTCAAAAAGGGAAGATCATGACATCTGGTTCCATCATTTCATGGCAAATAGATGGAAAAACAATGGAAACAGTGACAGACTTATTTTCTTTGGCTCTAAAATCACTTTGGACATTAGCCATGAAATTGAAAGATACTTGCTTCATGGAAGAAAAGAAATGACAAAAATAGACAGCATTTTGAAAAACAAAGACATTACTTTGCTAAAAATGTCCATATAATCAAAGCTATGGTTTTTCCAGTAGTCATGTATGGATGTGAGAGCTGGACAGTAGAAAAGGCTAAGCACTGAAGAATTGATGCTTTTGAACTGTGGTATTGGAGAAGACTCTTGAGATTCCTTTGGACTACAAGGAGATCAAACCAGTCAATCCTAAAGGAAATCAACCCTGAATATTCATTGAATTGATGTTGAAGCTGAAACTCCAATACTTTGGAACCTAATAGGAAGAGCCAACTCACTGGAAAAATCCCTGATGTTGGGATTGAGGCAGGAGGAGAGGGAATGACAGAGAGGATGAGATGGTTGGATGGCATCACCAACTCAATGGGCATGAGTTTGAGCAAACCCAGGAGATACTGAATGACAGGGAAGCCTGAAATTCTGCAGTCAATGGGGTCACAAAGAGATGGACATGATAGAGCAAGTGAAAAACAACTCTGCATGTAAGTTAAATAAGATAGTGACAATATACAGCCTTGATGTACTCCTTTACCAATTTAGAACCAGTCCATTGCTCCTTGTTTCATTCTACCTGTTGCTCCTTGAGCTGCATACAGGTATCCTAAGAGGCAGGTAAGGTGGTCTTGTATTTCCATCTTTGTAAAAAATTTCCACAGTTGCTTATGATCCACATAGTCAAAGGCTTTAGTGTAGTCAATGAAGCAGAAGTAGATTTTTTTCCCCTAGAATTCTATTGCTTTTTATATGATCTAACAGATGTTGGCAATTAGATCACTGGTTCCTCTGCCTTTTCTAAATCCATATTGTGCATCTGGGAGTTCTCAGTTCACGTACTATTGAAGCCTCGCTTGAAGGATTTGAACATTACCTGCTGGCATGTGAAATGAGTGCAATTGTGTAGTAGTTAGAACATTGTTTGGGACTGTCCTTTCTTGGGATTCGAATGAAAACTGACTTTTTCCAGGCCTGTGGCCACCACTAAGTTTTCCAAATTTGCTGGCATACTGAGTGTGCCACTATAACAGCATCATCTTTTAGGATTTGAAATAGCTCAACTGGAATTCCATCACCTCCACTAGCTTTGTTCATAGTGATGTTTCCTAAGGCCCACTTGACTTCTCATTCCAGGATGTCTGACTCTAGGTAAGTGATCATACCATCATGGTTAACTGGGTCTTTAAGATCTTTTTTGTATAGTTCTTCTATATACTCCTGCCATCCCTTCTTAATATCTTCTGTTTCTGTTGTTGCTGCTGCTAAGTCACTTCAGTTGTGCCCGACATTGTGTGACCCCGTAGATGGCAGCCCACCAGGCTTCCCGGTCCCTGGGATTCTCCAGGCAAGAATACTGGAGTGGGTTACCATTTCCTTCTCAAATGCATGAAAGTGAAAAGTGAAAGTGAAGTCGCTCAGTCGTGTCCGACTCTTAGTGACCCCATGGACTGCGGCCTACTAGGCTCCTCCCCGCTTGGGATTTTCCAGGCAAAAGTACTGGACTGGGATGCCATTGCCTTCTCTATCTGTTTCTGTTAGGTCCACACAATTTCTGTCCTGTATTGTGCCCATCTCTGCATGGAATGTTCCCTTGGTATCTCTAATTTTCTTGAAGAGCTCTCTGCTGCTGTTGCTGTTGCTGTTAAGTTGCTTCAGTCGTGTCCAACTCTGTGCGACCCCATAGACAGCAGCCCACCAGGTTCCCCCATCCCTGGGATTCTCCAGGCAAGAACACTGGAGTGGGTTGCCATTTCCTTCTCCAATGCATAAAAGTGAAAAGTGAAAGTGAATTCGCTCAGTCATGTCCGAGTCTTCGCGACCCCATGGACTGCAGCCTACCAGGCTCCTCCTTCCATGGGATTTTCCAGGCAAGAGTACTGGAGTGGGTTCCCATTGCCTTCTCCAGAAGAACTCTCTAGTTTTTCCCATTCTATTGTTTACCTCGATTTCTTTTCATTGATCACTTAGGACGACTTTCTTATCTCTCCTTGCTATTCTTTAGAACTCTGCACTCAGATGGGTATATCTTTCCTTTTCTCCTTTGTCTTTGGCTTCTCTTCTCTATTCAAGGCCTCCTGAGACAACCATTTTACCTTTTTGCATTTCTTTTTCTTGGGGATTATTGTAGTCACCACCTCTGTACAATGTTACAAACCTTTGTCCATAGTTCTGACATTCTGTCTGTCAGTTCTCATCCCTTGAATCTATTTGTCATTTCCACTGTATAATCATAAGGATTTTATTTAGGTCATACCTGAATGGTCTCATGGTTTTTCCTACTTTCTTCAATTTAAGTCTGAATTTTGAATAAAGGAGTTCATGATCTGAGCCACAGTCAGCTCCAGGTCATGTTTTTGCTGACTGTACAGAGATTCTCCACCTTCACGTGCAAACATTATAATCAATCTGATTTCAACATTGACCACCTGGTGATATCCCTGTGTATACTCATCTCTTGGGTTGTTGGAAGTGGTTCTTTGGTATGAAAAATGCATTCTCTTGGAAGAACTCTGTTAGTGTGGCCCTGCTTCATTTTGTACTCCAAGGCCAAATTTGCCTCTTATTCCAGGTATCTCGTCTTCCTACTTTTGCATTCCAGTACACTATGATGAAAAGGATATCTCGTTCTGGTATTAGTTCTAGAAGGTCTTTCAGGTCTTTATAGAACCATTCGACTATGTGTAGGACATATATATATATATATATATAGTGTACTGTTGTAGCATCTATACATCTATTCAGAATGGAAGGGTCCTTGGTCACATAACACGACTTGAAATTAGCCTCAAATGCTGTCACTTTATTTTCCAAAATAGTTTTACAAAAGTACTCAATAATTCCTCAGTCTGCAGTAAATCAACAAGAATTTCAGGTACTGAAAAAATCTTGTCAGACCTTAACATTTCAATTTACTATTGGTTATGTAATTCCAGGTGGTGCTAGTGGGAAAAAATCCCCCTGCCAATGCAATAGATAAAAAAAGACATGCATTCGATCTCTGGGTCAAGAAGATCCCCTAGAGCAGGAAATTGCACCCCACTCCAGTATTGTTGCCTGGTAAACTCCATGGGCATTGGAGTCTGGCAGTTTATAGTCCATGGGGCCACAAAAAAGCACACAAGTGAGCACCTAAACACACACACACACACAGGATATTCTTACATTTTGTGATAAGTCCCTTAAGAGTATCTAATTCACAATTTACTACCAACATGCAAAAACACCAGCATGTGGGACAAAAAGATGAAAATACCAAGCACAAGTGAAGATGTGGAGAAACTGGGATTTGCATAGGCTGTTGGTGGGATCAGCAACACTGTTAAAACACTCATAATCATCAAGTACCATCTCCTGGGAGATATACATGGTTGTACAGAGATTCATGAAAATTAATCCAAGTGTTGTTCCTTGTCTTGTGACTTTGCAGGCCTTCCCATTCAGAAGTGGAGTCTATTTGGCAATATTTGAAACTGATACTAGCTATCTTGCCCAGGAACAAAATGTGGGCTATTTCAGAGTTTAGGTATATGCCTTTGTTTATATCAACCCAATTGTGATAATGAGATACTCACTCATAAACCCTGCAATTTTGAAAGGATAAATAAAATTGACAAATCATTAGCCAGACTCATCAAGAAACAAACGGAGAAAAATAAAATCAATAAAATTAGAAATGAAAATGGAGAGATCACAACAGACAGCACAGAAATACAAAGGATCATAAGAGACCACTATCAGCAATTATATGCCAATAAAATGGACAATGTGGAAGAAATGGACAAATTCTTAGAAAAGTACAACTTTCCAAAACTGGACCAGGAAGAAATAGAAAATCTTAACAGACCCATCACAAGAACATAATTGAAACTTTAATCAAAAATCTTCCAGCAAACAAAAACTTAGGTCCAGATGGCTTCACAGCTGAATTCTACGAAAAAATTTAGAGAAGAGCTAACACCTATCCTACTCAAACTCTTCCAGAAAATAGCAGAGGGAGGTAAACTTCCAAACTCATTCTATGAGGCCACCATCACCCTAATACCAAAACCTGACAAAGATCCCACAAAAAAAGAAAACTACAGGCCAATATCACTGATGAACATAGATGCAAAAATCCTTAACAAAATTCTAGCAATCAGAATCCAACAATACATTAAAAAGATCATACACCATAACCAAGTGGGCTTTATCCCAGGGATGCAAGGATTCTTCAATATCCGCAAATCAATCAATGTAATATGACACATTAACAAATTGAAAAATAAAAACCATATGATTATCTCCATAGATGCAGAGAAAGCCTTTGACAAAATTCAACATCCATTTATGATAAAAACTCTCCAGAAAGAGGGCTAGAAGGAACATAACTCAACATAATAAAAGCTATATATGACAAACCCACAGCAAACATTATCCTCAATGGTTAAAAATTGAAAGCATTTCCTCTAAAGTCAGGAACAAGACAAGGGTGCCCACTTTCACCATTACTATTCAACATAGTTTTGGCCACAGCACTCAGAGCAGAAAAAGAAATAAAAAGAATCCAAATTGGAAAAGAAGAAGTAAAACTCTCACTGGTTGCAGATGACATGATCCTCTACAGAGAAAACCCTAAAGACTCCACCAGAAAATTACTAGAACTAATCAATGAATATAGTAAAGTTGCAGGATATAAAATCAACACACGGAAATCCCTTGCATTCCTATAGACTAATAATGAGAAAATAGAAAGATAAATTAAGGAAAAAATCCCATTCACCATTGCAATGAAAAGAGTAAAATACTTAAGAATATATCTACCTAAAGAAACTAAAGACCTATATATAGAAAACTATAAAACACTGATGAAAGAAATCAAAGAGGACACTAATAGATGGAGAAATATACCATGTTTATGAATTGGAAGAATCAATATAGTGAAAATGAGTATACTACCCAAAGCAATCTATAGATTCAATGCAATCCCTATCAAGTCACCAACAGTATTCTTCACAGAGCAAGAACAATTTCACAATATGTATGGAAATACAAAACACCTCAAATAGCCAAAGCAATCTTGAGAAAGAAGAATGGAACTGGAGGAATCAACCTGCCTGACTTCAGGCTCTACTACAAAGCCACAGTCATCAAGACAGTATGGTACTGGCACAAAGACAGAAATATTGATCAATGGAACAAAATAGAAAGCCCAGAGATAGATCCACACACCTATGTACACCTTATCTTTGACAAAGGAGGCAAGAATATACAATGGATAAAAGACAATCTCTTTAACAAGTGGTGCTGGGAAAACTGGTCAACCACTTGTAAAAGAATGAAACTAGAACACTTTCTAACACCATACACAAAAATAAACTCAAAATGGATTAAAGATCTAAATGTAAGACCAGAAACTATAAAACTCCTAGAGGAGAACATACGCAAAACACTCTCCAACATACATCACAGCAGGATCCTCTATGACCCACCTCCCAGAATATTGGAAATAAAAGCAAAAATAAACAAATGGGACCTAATTAAACTTAAAAGCTTCTGCACAACAAAGGAAACTCTAAGAAAGGTGAAAAGACAGCCTTCAGAATGGGAGAGAATAATAGCAAATGAAGCAACTGACAAACAACTAATCTCAAAAATATACAAGCAACCCCTACAGCTCAATTCCAGAAAATTAAATGAACCAATCAAAAAACGGCCAAAGAACTAAATAGACATTTCTCCAAAGAAGACATACAGATGGCTAACAAACACATGAAAAGATGCTCAACATCACTCGTTATCAGAGAAATGAAAATCAAAACCCCTATGAGGTACCATTTCACGCCAGTCAGAATGGCTGTGATCCAAAAGTCTACAAGCTATAAATGCTGGAGAGGGTGTGGAGAAAAAGGAACCCTCTTACACTGTTGGTGGGAATGCAAACTAGTACAGCCACTATGGAGAACAGTGTGGAGATTCCTTAAAAAACTGGAAATAGAACTGCCTTATGATCCAGCAATCCCACTGCTGGGCATACACACCGAGGAAACCAGAAGGGAAAGAGACACGTGTACCCCAATGTTCATCGCAGCACTGTTTGTAATAGCCAGGACATGGAAGCAACCTAGATGTCCATCAGCAGATGAATGGATAAGAAAGCAGTGGTACATATACACAATGGAGTATTACTCAATCATCAAAAAGAATACATTTGAATCAGTTCTAATGAGGTGGATGAAACTGAAGCCTATTATACAGAGTGAAGTAAGACAGAAAGAAAAACACCAATACAGTATACTAACACATATATATGGAATTTAGAAAGATGGTAACAATAACCCTGTATGCTGCTAAGTCACTTCAATCGTGTCTGACTCTGTGCGACCCCATAGACGGCAGCCCACCAGGCTCCTCTGCCCATGGGATTTTCCAGGCAAGAGTACTGGAGTGGGGTGCCATTGCCTTCTCCGATAACCCTGTATACGAGACAGCAAAAGAGACACTCATGTATAGAACAGTCTTTTGGACTCTGTGGGAGAGGGAGAGGGTGGGATGATTTGGGAGAATGGCGTTGAAACATGTATAATATCATATATGAAACAAGTCACCAGTCCAGTTTCGATGCTCGATACTGGATGCTTTGGGCTGGTGCACTGGGACGACACAGAGGGATGGTACAGGGAGGGAGGAGGGAGGAGGGTTCAGGATGGGGAACAACTGTATACCTGTGGCGGATTCATGTTGATATATGGCAAAACCAATACAATATTGTAAAGTTAAAAAATAAAATTAAATTAAAAAAATAAAATAAAACAGCAAGCACAAAAAAAAGAAAAAAGAAAAATGAATAGAAGTTGGTTAATTATAGTTGAAAATAAATATCATAAAAAAGATTTTTTTTTAAATCCATATTACATCAACATAGTTTATTTTCTATCCATGCAACAAAATTCTACCAAAAATGACAAGAAACACTAACATTCCATCAGTTTGCCAACAAAGGTCTGTATAGTTAAAGCTATGGTTTTTCCAGTAATCATTTACAGATGTGAGAGTTGGGCCATAAAGAAAGATGAGGGCCGAAGAATTGATACTTTTTGATTGTAGTGCTGAAGAAGACTCTTGAGAGTCCCTTGAACAGAAAGCAGCTCAAAGCAGTAAATCCTAAGGGAAATCAACCCTGAATATTCATTGGAAGAAATGATGCTGAAGTTGAAGCTCCAATACTTTGGCCACCTGATGCAAAGAGCTGACTCTTTGGAAAAGACTGTCATGTTGGGAAAGACTGAGAGCAGGAGGAAAAGGGGACAGCAGAGGATGAGATGGTTAGATGGCATCCCTGATTCAACAGACATGAATTTGAGCAAACTCCTGGAGACAGTGAAGGACGGGGAAGCCTGATTTGCACAGTCCATGGAGTGGCAAAGAATGGAACATGACTTAGCAGCTGAACACACCACCACCAACATTGACATGAACCATAGTTTTCCTATTCCATTAGGCAGACCATCAGACTATTTTTTATAAATCTTGAGAGGAAGTCTATTTTGGGTAGCATGGAGAACCAAGGGCAATAGTGCTTAATCTTGAGTGAAAATCTCCAATATTTTTATCATAGAAAATTTTACTTTGGGATTGTTCATTACAATAAATACTAAAATAATTTTATATTCAAGTAAATCCCCTTTTCAAATATATCATGTTTCTGTTATTAGAGTATTAAAATATAAGGTCACAGATATACTACTTTTTAACTGTTAAATTTAACCAATTTGTGAAAGCATGATATTATAAACAAAAATGACAGCCTCACTTGGAATTAAGGTTGTCCATACTTCAAAAAGAGCTTGTTTTCTGATGATTATTGAGATATCATTCCATTCCCTGGAAATCTTTACCAGGTTTTTCTGTGCGTTTAAAACAAAATGTATTGGAATATAGTTGATGTGCAATTGTGTTAGTTTCAGGTGTACAGCAAAATGATTCAGTTATACTTATACATATAGCCACTCTTTTTAAAATTATTTTCCCTATAGATCATTACAGATTGTTGAGTTCCTTGTGCTGTATAGTAGGTCCTTATTAGTAACCTCTTTTATATACAGCAGTGTATACATGTTCATCCCAGTCTCCCAATTTAGCCCTCCCCCGCCCTTACTCCCATAAGTTTGTTTTCTACATCTGTGACTCTATTTCTGTTTTGTAGATAACTGCATTTGTATCTTAAATAGTCCACATACATCTATGCATTTTTTAGTTTTTCATTGTATTTGCCTTAATTTCTTAAATGAGAACACTCAACATACCTTATGATGTCCCCACTTACTTCATATCATGACTGCTCTCTTTGCCTCTCACACTCCAGACTCCATAGATATTTTTTCTCAGGTCTGAATGTGTCACATTCTTTTTTACTTTATAGCTTTTAAACAAGTGGCACTCTCTGCCTGGAATTCTTTTTCCCTAAAATTAATATCGCTGCTTCCTAGACAATCTTCATTTTTTTTCATTAAATATTTAAAGAAGGCCATCACTGACTTTATAATCACTCATTTTCATTCATTTTCTGGTATCATATTAAATATAATGTCTTTAAATATTTATTTTTGTGATTATTTATGTAAATTCTCTCTCTCGCACTGGATTTTAAGTTTTAAGAGAAAAATACTAACTTAACCTTCCTTCCTAATTCCTGGTACCTAGGATTCCTAGTACCTAATACTGAGGCTGTCAAATAGGAAAAAAATAATATTTTTCTCAATATGATGCATTAAAGAGTCTGTGAATGAGTGCATGCATTAGTGAAGAAGAGGGAGTTCCTAATGACTCCTGGGATTCTGATGTTGTTATCTCATTTGTTTTATTCCTACCTGAAAGTTCATTATCTAGAAGAGTGTCTGGTACTCAAATATAGGTGAAAAAATACTTGTGGAGCAAACAGAATTTTGTTTTGTTGGGAGTGAGGCTGATCAAAAGCTCACTGGTTTCTATTTTTCAGTGATTTCCAATAATTCTTTACTCTGAAATTTTTTTCTGTCTCAGAAATAAAAAGTAATCTACATTTTCCAGAGAAATATTAAGTCAGACTTTACTGAGTTTTATAAATTTTAAATTTCATAACATGTGCCTTACTTACTTAAAATGTACTATGCTTATAATGTAATATTATGCCTTAGTATAAATATAATACTAACATAAATAATATAATACCATTATAAATGCATCACACAATTCTGGTTTTGTAATTTTTAATGTGCAAAAGAAGTGAGCAAAGATACAAACAATAGTTGCTTTCATAAGAGAAAGACTGTAAACATTATTTAGATGAAGTACAGCATTATGATTTATATGCATCAACAGCTTTTAAAAACTAAAAATAATGCTGTGCTAATCAAAGTGATTTTCAATATCAAAACATAAATATCTCAACATTTATGCAGAAAATCAAGTACAGTGCTTTAAGAAACTGAATAAAGGTTTTGGAGTTTTGAATACAATATTTTGGGTAGAAAATAAGGCAGAAAATATCTCAAACACAATTGCCCCCAAATATTACTTATTTAATTAGTAAGCCATCATAGATTCTAAGAAAAAATCTGTTTGGGAATTGTTTCTTTGTTTTTGAAAGAAATGAATCAACCATAAATTTTCAACCCACTTCTGGTTGTAACTGTCATAAAATTAAATTTAAAACCATACAATAGTCTACAGACTTCAAGTCAGTTCTTTGAACTAGTGAGTGAAAAAGTTTCAAAGGGAAATAATACAAACTTTTTGGAAAGAGATACATGTAGCTCCTTTGCCTATGACTCTAAATACTCACTAAACAAAAATTAATTGCACTCCTGGGCATATACTCTGAGAAAACCACAATTCAAAAAGACAGACGTACCCTAATGTTCATTGCAGCGCTATGTTCATATGCAGTGCATATGCAGCTATTACATAGGAAAAAACCTATATGTCGGAAAAAAAAAAATATATATATATATATATACACAAACACACATGTATATATAATACGCATACACACACACACGATGGAATATTATTCAGCCTTCAGATCAGATCAGATCAGTTGCTCAGTCGTGTCCGACTCTTTGTGACCCCATGAATCGCAGCACACCAGGCCTCCCTGTCCATCACCAACTCCCGGAGTTCACCCAGACCCACGTCCATCGAGTCAGTGATGCCATCCAGCCATCTCATCCTCTGTCGTCCCCTTCTCCTCCTGCCCCCAATCCCTCCCAGCATCAGAGTCTTTTCCAATGGTCAACTCTTTGCATGAGGTGGCCAAAGAACTGGAGTTTCAGCTTTAGCATCATTCCTTCCAAAGAAATCCCAGGGCTGATCTCCTTCAGAATGGACTGGTTGGATCTCCTTGCAGTCCAAGGGACTCTCAAGAGTCTTCTCCAACACCACAGTTCAAAAGCATCAATTCTTCAGCGCTCAGCCTTCTTCACAGTCCAACTCTCACATCCATACATGACCACAGGAAAAACCATAGCCTTGACTAGATGAGCCTTAAGAAGGAGCAAATTTGATTCAGTCATAGTGAGGTGGAAGAACCTAGAGCCTGTTATACAGAGTGAGGTAAGTTAGAAACAGAAAAACAAATATCACATGTTAATTCATATATATGGAATCTAAAAAAAATAATACTGATGAACTTATTTACAGAGAAGAAATGGAGACACAGACATAGAGAACGCACCTGTGAACCCAGAAGGGGAAGGCGAGGGTAGAACAAATTGAGAAAGTAGCATTTGACCCGTATACACTATTATGTGTAAAACAGATAATTGGCAGGAAGCTGTACAGCACAGGGAGCCCAGCCTGGTGCTCAGTGACAACCCAGAGCAGTGGGATGTGGGGAGGGGGCTTAAAAGGGATGGGATGCATGTGTATATATATACACATATATATACATATATATATATATATATATACACACACACATATACATACATATATATACCTATAAAATTATGTCAAATTATATATACACATGTAAAATTATATATATTGTACAAAATTATACACGTGTATAATTATAAAATTATGACTGATTTGTATTGTTTTATGGGAGAGACCATACAATTCCTGATTTACTGAGAGTTTTTCCAAAATGTCCGAATGGGATCAGATGCCCCTTTGTGTGTTTCCACACAGCTTATCCTTACTTCATCCTAGCCCTACCACATACTACCCCCCTTTTCTACTTTTTCTCACTACATAATAAGCTCAGTATGTCTCAAATACCTCTGTATCCCCAGGCATGCAGTCAGCAATCAATAAATATTTGTCAACTGAACACATGAACGAGCTTTTGGCTGGAAATGTTAGAATATCCTACAGAATTATTCATTAACTTTTGAGTCACTCACGGGTTCAGGAAATCACTACAGGAATAACCTGCTGTTTCCTCTCACATATCTACATCCCTTTATTTCTCAACCTGACAAATTTTATTAATCATTAAAGACTCTTCCAATAGACCTGCCCCAGTGCTCCCAAATGTATTCTGTTCCTCATCTACCTTTCCAAAACACTTTGTTCAAAACAGAGTCCATAAACATCTTACTCTGGACTCAATAGGAAGCTGGAAACTCAGAAAGTCTAGCAATCTTTCCACTGTAGGAATTTATAACAGTGCCCTATAATTGTGCTATTGCATTTCTATGCAGTATATGGGCTTTCTCCAATGAAAACGAAACAGCTCCAGAATCATATTCTTCATCTTTGGGGTCCTATGTATTATATTTCTTTCTGTACATGTTTTCACCATGTTATAGGGCATGAATAGACTCCTAGGTAATTTCTCTTCCTCAGTGAAGATATTTGTATTCAATATCAATAAAATTGTAATCTTAAGTAGCAATGTACCCATATAAAATAATCTATTTCAAACTGATTTTAGCTGTTAAACATGTGATTCAGGATGCTATACCAAACAGATTTTGTAGGAATTAAATTATGGAGATTTATCAAATTTTGTCTAGGATTTTAAATGGAAGCAAACAAGAACCTGAGTAGCCTTATGGAGTGATAAAGTGGCCTTAATGGATTTAATTAACTTACCCTATAAGAAATGAAAATTAAGGCATCATTCTTGTCTGAACTGAGCTATTAACATAATTTTAACTGCAGCCTTTATGGCCAGAAAGTCTTAGAGCAGATGGTAAATTTATTCTCCTTTTGCCCCTATGGAGAAGAAAGAAGTAGAAAATAAAGTGCAGGAACTGTGTTTCATGAATAAACTCAGAATGCAAAGGGTTGAAACTATTTCTAAATGGTGTATGAAATTTACCATTGTTTATTCTAAAACTGTATAAACAACACATATTTTTACGCTTTGATAAATTTTTCCAAAAACAATAAAAAGGAACTTGTAGTCTCTGAAATACTAGCAATGGTTTTATAAGAATAACTGAAAGAAAAAAAACTGTGTATCCTTTTTTCTAATTAACTTTAAATATATAAGCATGAATATATACATGCATTACATGTATAAGCATGAAATATATTTCCGTGAGCTATTATTTCACCACATCCAAAAAGAGAACTATATTTTGAGCATGTAATAAGTGCCAATACATTCGCTAAAACCCATACAAAAAAGCAAAATGGCTGCCTGGGGAGGCCTTACAAATAGCTATGAAAAGAAGAGAAGCAAAAAGCAAAGGAGAAAAGGAAAGATATAAAAATCTGAATGCAGAGTTCCAAAGAATAGTAAGAAGAGATAAGAAAGCCTTCTTCAGAGATCAATGCAAAGAAATAGAGGAAAACAACAGAATGGGAAAGACTAGAGATCTATTCAAGAAAATCAGAGATACCAAAGGAACATTTCATGCAAAGATGGGCTTGATAAAGGATAGAAATTGTATGGACCCAAAAGAAGCAGAAGATATTAAGAAGTGATGGCAAGAATACATAGAAGAATTGTACAAAAAAGATCTTGACCCAGTTAATCACGATGGTGTGATCACTGACCTAGAGAAGAAATACTGGAATGTGAAGTCAAGTGGGCCTTAGAAAGCATCACTACGAACAAAGCTAGTGGACGTGATGGAATTCCAGTTGAGCTATTTCAAATCCTGAAAGATGATGCTGTGAAAGTGCTGCACTCAATATGTCAGCAAATTTGGAAAACTCAGCAGTGGCCACAGGACTGGAAAACATCAGTTTTCATTCCAATCCCAAAGAAAGGCAATGCCAAAGAGTGCTAAAACTACTGCACAATTGCACTCATCTCACACGTTAGTAAAGTAATGCTCAAAATTCTCCAAGCCAGGCTTCAGCAATATGTGAACCATGAACTTCCTGATGTTCAAGCTGGTTTTAGAAAAGGCAGAGGAACCAGAGATCAAATTGCCAACATCTTCTGGATCATGGAAAAAAAAAGAGAGTTCCAGAAAAACATCTATTTCTGCTTTATTGACTATGCCAAAGCCTTTGACTGTGTGGATCACAATAAACTGTAGAAAATTCTGAAAGAGATGTGAATACCAGACCACCTGACCTGCCTCTTGAGAAATTTGTATGCAGGTCAGGAAGCAACAGTTAGAACTGGACATGGAACAACAGACTGCTTCCAAGTAGGAAAAGGAGTACATCAAGGCTGTATATTGTCACCCTGCTTATTTAACTTATATGCAGAGTACATCATGAGAAACACTGGACTGGAAGAAACACAAGCTGGAATCAAGATTGCTGGGAGAAATATCAGTAACCTCAGATATGCAGATGATACCACCCTTATGGCAGAAAGTGAAGAGAAACTAAAAAGCCTCTTGATGAAAGTGAAAGTGGAGAGTGAAAAAGTTGGCTTAAACCTCAACATTCAGAAAACGAAGATCATGGCATCCAGTCCCATCACTTTATGGGATATAGATGGGGAAACAGTGGAAACAGTGTCAGATTTATTCTTCTGGGCTCCAAAATCAGTGCAG
This sequence comes from Bubalus bubalis, assembly GCF_019923935.1. Classification (NCBI taxonomy): domain Eukaryota; kingdom Metazoa; phylum Chordata; class Mammalia; order Artiodactyla; family Bovidae; genus Bubalus; species Bubalus bubalis. The sequence goes on from NC_059161.1 coordinate 72,330,025, forward strand.
ATGGTGACTGCATGAAATTAAAAGACACTTACTCCTTGGAAGGAAAGTTATGACCAACTTAGAATAGCATATTAAAAAGCAGAGACATTACTTTGCCAACAAAGTTTCGTCTAGTCAAGGCTATGGTTTTTCCTGTGGTCATGTATGGATGTGAGAGCTGGACTGTGAAGAAGGCTGAGCACCAAAGAATTGATGCTTTTGAACTGTGGTGTTGGAGAAGACTCTTGGGAGTCCCTTGGACTGCAAGGAGATCCAACCAGTCCATTCTGAAGGAGATCAGCCATAGGATTTCTTTTGAAGGAATGATACTAAAGCCGAAACTCCAGTACTTTGGCCACCTCATGCGAAGAGTGGACTCATTGGAAAAGGCTCTGATGCTGGGAGGGACTGGGGTCAGGAGGAGAAGGGTACGATAGAGGATGAGATGGCTGGATGGCATCACTGACTCGATGGACGTGAGTCTGAATGGAGCAAGTCACAAACACTCTTTTGACAGGAATACTAACCAACGGCCCCTTCACTCATGCCACTCTACATTTAGATTTGTGTGCTAAATGTGAAAGTTAGAACTGCTAATCTCTCTGTTAGTTAACATTAAAACAATTTAGAATTCCAGTAAGGTGACAAAAGACCCTTGTTCTAATTAAAGAAATAGTTGAAGGAAGAAATTCAATTCCCACTAATTAACTTTTAAAACGTTCTAGTTGGCCAGTCTGTATGGCTTCCCATATTCTAGGACAGGGGTCCCCAAGTTCCAGGATCTAATGCCTGATCATCTGAGGTGGAGCTGATGAAACAATAGAAATAAAGTGCACAATAAATGTAATGTGCCTCAATCATCCTGAAGCCATCCCTCCAATCCCTGGCCTTTGAAAAAATTGCCTCCCATGAAACAGGTCTCTGGTACCAAGAAGGCTGGGGACCATCTGCTCTAGGATATATTTGTTCCTGGAGGTTAACAGTAGCCTATTCAGAAAATAGACTATTTTGATTTTTTCAAGTCTTTCAGTTGTATCTATACAGTGAAAACTTGCAGGATGGGCAACAAACCAAGGTGAATGGGTATAGCCTTATAGATCTGGTTAACACTTAGTAGACAGTAGCAAAGATTACTATACTAGGTCTTATGATCTAACTCCTTATCAATGCTGGAAATATCAGAACCCATAGATGAGGGCCTTTGATAGCAATCCTTAGGTCTTCTCAGTGAAAGTGCTTTAGGGTTTTAGACAGGAAACACACCTAAAGCAGCTGTTTATTATGATCAACTTAAAGGTAATGTCTTTCTTGATCCTACTGCACTTTTATCAAAGTCATCCCTGAGAGACACAGTGATTTTTAGGCTTGGAATTCTGACTTAGTTTTAAACAGTGTCAGAGAGACCATCAAATAGGTAGTAAACCTCAAAACAAAGTTCGGTCATGAAGTGGAATGATAGATTCAGGTATACTCCCTAGAAAAGAAGCTTAGGGCATTTACTTATCCATCCATTGTATAAAACACAGAGACCTTATTAGACCTCCCTGCAGTATCAGCCACGTGGCTGAAAGCACTTGGTCTATCCAAGCCAAGACAAGCCATGTCTGGTTTACCAACAGGAGAGCCTGGAAAGAGGGCTGCACTGCTATTCAGAAACCAGCAAACATAGGCTTTCAGTACAATAAAACCTTAATGGGAAAGGAAAGGTGAGATGCTTTTGACTTGTAGTACCAGAGGAAATTTGAGAGTCCCATGAACTGCACGAGATCAAACCAGTCAATCCTAAAGGAAATCAACCTTGAATATTCATTAGAAGGACTGATGCTGAAGCTGACACTCCAAAATTTTGGCCACATGATTCAAAGAGCGGACTCTTTGGAAAAGACACTGATGCTGGGAAAGATGGAGGGCAGGAGGAGAAGGGGGTGACTTTCTCCTTTTGAGGATGAGATGGCTAGATGGCATCACCAACTCAGAGGAACCTGGCATACTGTGGTCCATGGGGCAGCAAAGTGTCAGGCAAAACTTTAGTGACTGAACAACAACAATGAAGGCAAGAGATGACAACTGAATAAGTATCAGTGAAATGGAAGGTCTCACCCTTTATGAAATATCTAGATATTCATATTCTGGGTCTTTAGCCAATAACTTTGCTGTACAATTACATAAATCAGCTCTGTGTGACTGTACAGTAAAAATTATCCCTAAATTGATCTCTCTGTTATGAATAAAAAAAATCCTGCTCAGCACACTCAGTTATAGTTAAAAACTCAACACAATATGTTAGATTCATTATGGACATATTTGAGGGGATTTAGAAGTATTCAAGTGAATCATGTATATGTCCACCAAAAGAGAACAAGGAGGAAGAGAAAAAAGAGAGATGCTGCCAATAACTGAAAGCTCAGTGGGGACTGGAATCCTCTCTCTATAGCCAGCTTTCTAAAATTTTTAAGACAAACATGCATTTGAGTGTTCAGGCCTTGCATTGTAGGGCCATAAAGCTGCACATTCCCCTTGTACTGACCACATGACCAGTGTGACAAAGAACTACACCCAATGACAATGGGAAATAAATCCTATGAAAGTGGATGTGGAACAAATGCTAGAACAGAGCTGGTTAGTGAGTTACAGCTGACCTAATAGCATAAAGAGACTATAAACTGGGTGTAATACTTTTTCTACTCTAGGGTCACATGTTCAGCAACAGAGGTAACCTATAGTTGAAGGCTGGAAAAGTGACTTCTCTAGCCATTAAGCTCCTCCTTGAATTATTTCTTCTGATTCAAATGTGCACAGTATACATTAAAGAACTAATTAGAAGGGAATTTCTCGGTGTTTTGAAAACACTCTTATACAAGTTAGGGCATAATCATGATCAAGTGGTTGAATACATTCAAAAAAGTTTATTTTTTTTTTCCTGTCTGAATACCTTGAAGTAAGCATAAATTGCTTGGATGAGACAGAAGGAAAAATAAGGTCTTTTTACATTTTTTTCTATGAAAATGATGCTCATCTTTTGCTTATCTATCTTAATGGAGAGGAGCAGCAGTGTGGAACATCCAGGATGCCTGATGATCATAAAGTCACGATGCTTGCAAATAATTTAGATGCTATCTATTTGAGTAGCTTCACCTTCTCGGTAATATTTTGCTTCAGTGCACGTTATGATTAGTTTGCATTCTCTGTGTACACGCCATCTACGTGATAAGGGAACATATCCAGGAAGATATAGTATGGTTAGCAGTAGCCTACCAATGGGTAATACACAGAGCAGACAACCTGTGTCCTTAATACACAGTTGGCATTAAATATACATGAATCTGCTGATGTGATTGCAGGCTAGGCAAGAATGTTATTTTTGTTACTATCAGGTACAGTTATCTTCCTTTAAATACATTTAAGAGAACTCAAAAAAACTTACCTCTGCAAGTATATTGCAAAATGTTGCATTTATTGCTCAAACAGAATCAAAACTATCTAAGGAAAAGTACGAGGCTACTAGTCAAAGTAATGCTCAAAATTCTCCAAGCCAGGTTTCAAAAGTACATGACCTGTGAAGTTCCGGATGTTCAAGCTTGACTTAGAAAATCCAGAGGAATCAGAGATCAAATTGCCAACATCTATTGAATCATCAAAAAAACAAGAGAGTTCCAGAAAAACATATAGGTCTGCTTTATTGACTCAGAAAAAGTCTTTGACTGTGTGGATCACAGCAAACTGTGGAAAATTCTTAAAGAGAAGGGAACACCAGACGACCCCACCTGCCTCCTGAAAAATCTGTATGCAGGTCAAGAAGCAACAGTTAGAACCAGACATGGAACAACAGACAGGTTCCAAATCAGCAAAGGATTACATCAAGGCTGTATATTGTCACCCTGCTTATTTAACTTATATGCAGAGTACATCATGAGAAATGTTGGGCTGGAGGAAGTACAAGCTGGAATCAAGATTCCTGCGAGAAATATCAATAACCTAAGTAATGTAGATGACACCACCCTTATGGCAGAAAGTGAAGAACTAAAGAGCTCTTGATGAAAATGAAGAGGAGATGAAAAAGAGGAGAGTAAAAAACTTGGCGTAAAGTTCGACATTCAGAAAACTAAGATCATGGCATCCAGTCCCATAACTTCATGGCAAATAGATGCAGAGAAGATGGAAACAGTGAGAGATTTTATTTGGGGGGGGGGCTCCAAAATTACTGCAGATGGTGACTGCAGCCATGAAATTAAAAGCCCCTTGCTCCTTGGAAGGAAAGTTATGACCAACTTGCTGCTGCTGCTGCTGCTAAGTCACTTCAGTCATGTTCGACTCTGTGCGACCCCATAGACGGCAGCCCACCAGGCTCCCCCATCCCTGGGATTCTCCAGGCAAGAACACTGGAGTGGGTTGCCACTTCCTTCTCCAATGTATGAAAGCGAAAAGTCAAAGTGAAGTCGCCCAGTCGTGTCCGACCCTCAGCGACCCCATGGACTGCAGCCTTCCAGGCTCCTCCATCCATGGGATTTTCCAGGCAAGAGTACTGGAGTGGGCTGCCATTGCCTTCTCTGATGACCAACCTAGACAGCATATTAAAAAGCAGAGATATTACTTTGCCAACAAAAGTCAGTCCAGTCAAAGCTATTGTTTTTACAGTGGTCATAAGACTTCCCTGTAGCTAAAATGGTAAAAATAAAACCTGCCTGTGATGCAGGAGACCAGGGTTCGATCCCTGGGTTGGGATGTTCCTCTGGGGAAGGAAATGGCAATCCACTCCAGTATTCTTGCCTGGATAATTCCATGGACAGAGAAACCTGTTGGGCTACAGTTCATGGGGTCGCAAAGAGTCATATATGACTGAGCGACTAACACACACACACACGCGTATGGATGTGAGAATTGGGATTTTAAAGAAAGTTAAGCACCAAAGAATCGATGCTTTTGAATTGTGGTGTTGGAGAAGACTCTTGAGGGTCCCTTGGACTGCAACGAGATCCAACAAGTCCATCCTAAAGGAAATCAGTCCTGAATATTCACTGGAAGGACTGATGCTGAAGCTGAAACTCCAATACTTTGGCCCGCTGATGCAAAGAACTGACTCATTGGAAAAGACCCTGATGCTGGGAAAGATTGAAGGCAGGAGGAGAAGGGGACAACAAAGGATGAGATGGTTGGATAGCATCTCTTACTCGATAGATATGAGTTTGAGCAAGCTCCAGGAGTTGGTGATGAACAGGGAAGCCTGGCATGCTGCAGTCCATGGGGTTGCAAACAGTCAGGCAGAACGGAGCAACTGAGCTGAACTAAACTGAACTAGACACGAAGAAATGACTGAATTAGGTGATCGACTCTTCTCTAAGTTTTGTTATACCTTAGGAAAAAAGAAAGCAATTTTAGCTAAATTTGGTTATGACAATGCCCTGCTTTCATTTCTGAAATTAAAAATAAAGACTATTCATTTTATAAAAAATTTTAAATGTTAAACTGTTGAACAAAAATTGCAAAAATTAACAATAACTTCATCAACAGAGAATAGGGCTATCAATGAAGTCTTATGAAGCTATTTCCTTTTATAATAATTTCGGTCTTACTGAACATTTATGCTTTCCAATCTGTTTTCTTATATATCTTACTCTTTGAATATATTATTTTAATGTTATCATATTACTTATCAAAGTAGTTAAAGTGTTGGTCATTCAGTCATGTTTGACTCTTTGCATCTCCACAGACTGTAGCCTGTCAGGCTCCTCTGTCCATGAAATTCTCCAGGCAAGAACACTGGAGTATCAGTTGCCATTCTATTCTCCAGGGGATATTCCTGAACCAGGGATCAAACCCAGTTATCCAGTATTGCAGACAGTCTTACCATCTGAGCCACCAGGGAAGCACTAGATATTTTATTTAGTTAAGGTCTTATTACTGAATAAGAAGATTGCTTGCATATTTCTAAAGAACAAGTGAATATTGTCCAGTAGTTACAAGATTGAGATTTAAAAGCAAAATACTCAGGTTTAAATTCTATTTATCTATCTTCCTTTTATTCACAAATAATTTGTTTCTTAGTTTTGGCTGTTCTATGTAAATTATTACAAAGCTAATAACATTATTTCTTTATTATCTAGGGACTATTTGTATTTAATTAAATACAGTAGTAGAAGGTAAAATCAAAAATAATTAAAATTAACAAGCATATTCAGCATGGCCCATTAGGAAGCTGAAGGGACTCAAAAATAATGTTCAGGTTTTGATTAAAAGAGGACATTATTTGAATTATAATTTTAAAATATCATCCTAGAAGAGACGATAAGGAGTTAAAGGCAAAAACAGGGAAACCACCAGGTAACTATTACAATTCAAAACATAGTAGAGACTTGCTGTAGAGGTAGATATGCTGGTTATGATATATCTATCTATCTATATGTATATATAGATTTTTTTTTGTAAATATAACTGATAGAATTTGCCTAGAAATTATATGTGGTGTTGCAAGAGAGCAAAAAGAGGAAGTTGAAAAAATTCCAACATTGTTGGCATCAGCTACTGGGGAAGATACTTTTTGCATTTACTATACTGAAAGAAAGAAAGAGGAAAAAACAATTTTGGCAGGGATCGGATTTCAGGACAGATGGGACTTCTGAACAGATAAGTTCTAGAAGCTTCTCACCTAAGTAGTGATGTACTGGAGGTAGCTGGACCTTTAACTTTGGGAAGAGGTCGAAGTAGGAGATATGATAGTCATTACAAGGAAGGATTTAAATTTGAAATTATCAAGGGTGTGAGTATAGAAAGATAAGAGTGATGAATGATTAAAGTGTCTACAGGATAAAAAGAGTGTTTTCTAGAAGGCAAGCATTTTGTTGTTCAGTTTGTCAGTTATGTCTGACTATTTGAAACCCCATGGACTGCAGCACACCAGGCTTCACTTTCCTTCACCATCTCCTGGAGTTTGCTCAAATTCATGTCAATTGAGTTGGTGATGCCATCCAACCATCTCATCCTCTGTCAGCCCCTTTTCTTCCTGCCTTTAACCTTTCAGAGTCTTTTCCAATGAGTCAGCTCTTCACATCAGGTGGCCAAAGTATTGGAGTTTCAGCTTTAGCATCAGTCCTTCCAATTAATATTCAAGGTTGATTTCCTTTAGGGTTAACTGGTTTGATCTCCTTGCTGTCCAAGGACTCTCAGGAGTCTTCTCCAATGCCACAGTTCAAAAGCATCAATTCTTTGGTGTTCAACCTTCTTTATGGCTCATATCTCACATCCATACATGACTACTGGAAAAACCATAGCTTTGACTATATGGACCTTTGTCGGTAAAATGCTTTTTAATAAGCTGGCTAGGTTTGTCAAAGCTTTTCTTCCAAGGAGCCAATGTCCTTTAATTTCATGGCTGCAGTCACCATCTGCAGTGATTTTGGAGCCCAGAAAATAAATTCTGCCATTATTTCTATTTTTTCCTCATCTATTTTCCATGATGTGATAGAAACAGAGTATTTCAATGAACAGGGGTGAATCAGCTGTGGTGATGGTGGCAGACAGGACAAATACATTCAGGACTGGGTAAAGGACCACTAGATTTAACAAAGTCATTTATGACATTTTTCTGGCATAGTGGAACCAAAATCTATTCATAAAGAATTTAAGAGAGAAAGGAGAGGAGAAATGAGGAAAGAAATTAGAGACAGAAAGCAGAAGGTTATAGGGGCAGAGCAGTGGTGTGGTGCCTGGAGGATGATGCCTGGAGTGTTAATAAGATGGAGAAATTATGCCATTCTTGTCATGCACAATCCTCACAGATCATTTGTACTAGAGAGAAAACAATGCCACAGAACAGAAGCAGGAAATCTAGAGCCATGTTTATGAGTGAGTGTGAGAGCTGACATCTGGAGCACAGGTGAAAAGTTTTTGTCTTTGATCAAAATATAAACAATTCATACACAGTAAGGAGAAGCATGCAGAGGCCCAGGTCACAGAGTGTGAGGAGGGAGGGGGATGGTGGAAAGAGCTTGGAGAAATTCTTTTGGGATTGCTTACATTTTTGCTGATGTTTGAGGCTATTGGTCATAGATTTGACCCAATTTAATGTGGCTTTCCTCCAGGAGAAGTAGATTGTGGAGGCTTGGGCTTTTAAGTGAGAGAGAAAGAGAAGAAGTGAGGGTAAAGGTTAGGTGAGTAATTATAACAACAAACCCTGACTTCTTAACTGGTTAAGTGAAAAGTGAGAGCAGAAGTGAATTGTGGTAAGACCCGTGGATTGTCAACTCAGTTACTTTAATGAGTTGGATTCACTGTGCTAGGGACTAGAAACAGCTGGAAATTCAGGAGTCTGTGGTCATAAACTCGGTGGCTTCAGAAGGATACTACTGAGGGTTTTCAGTTGATGATGGCAAGAGGGTAGTCCTGACACAGATGTGAGTCACTGTGATAGTTTCATGAACCAGAGAACAAGAGGCTGCTGCTGCTGCTAAGTCACTTCAGTTGTATCGGACTCTGTGAGACCCCATAGATGGCAGCCCAACAGGCTCCCCCGTCCCTGGGATTCTCCAGGCAAGAACACTGGAGTGGGAAAAAGAGGCAGGGGTATGCAAATGTCTCTGGCATTTTAAAGTTAAGGTAGTTTAATACAGAGAAATAGAGACATATGACTATAAATGAGGTTGGGGAAGCAAGCCTAGGGAAATAAAAAAGTCAGAAATCACAGACAATTCTCACCAATATTCTCAGTCATCTGCAGCATGAAACAGTGATTTTTCAGGAAAGAAGCTGGGAGCTGTTGGCAAAACCTTACCTCCTCCAAAGGCCAACCATCTGTCTGTCGCAGCCACAGAACCTCTGATTAGTCCTCTTCCATCTTCAACTTCTCACATGATTCACTCAGTTTGGCAGAATGTAGTTCTTAAGCTTCCAGATCCTGTGACACGTGAGGAAGTATAAAGACTAAATCGTGCTAAATTGCCACCAGAAAAGTAGGTACAGTTTATATATCTGGCTATGCCAATATCGTACTCTTTTTCATTTAATTTTTATTTTACATTGAAATATAGTTAGTTTTATATTGTTGTGTTAGTTTCAGGTATACAGCAAAGTGATTCAGTTATACATATACATATATTCATCCTTTTTTAGATTCTTTTCCCATATGCGTTATTACACGATATTGAATATAGTTCCCTGTGCTATACAGTAGGTGCTTGTTGATCATCTGTTTTATAGACAGTAGTGTGTATATGTTAATCCCAAACATAATTTATCCCTCCCCCACCACAATTCCTTGTTGGTAACCATCCGTTTGTTTTCTATGTCTGTGAGTCTGTTTCTGTTTGTAAAAAAGTTCATTTGTATCAAATTTTTAGATTCTGCATATAAGTGATACCATATGATATTTATCTATCTCTGTCTTAACTTCACTTAGTAGGTGAAGACTGATCTGATAGTATTGAACCCATGATCACACTGAACAACCCGAGCAGCATCAGCCTGTGTGCTGGCCATGGAATGGAGAAACCCCACTTGGATCTCCCCCACTTCAAGGTAAACTTGGCTGTCCCAGATGCTGGGCGGCCTTTCACGATTGTCTCAGCTGCACTGAGTTGCCTCCCTGATTATTCTGTCTGTTCAGGGACAGGGCACTCCCAAGCTCTTATTATAGAAGTAGAAAGTCCAGGTAATTCAGAGCCAACCTATGACATGCATGTCTGGTAAGCCATGTGCATCCACAACTCACACTGGGGGATATCCACTGACCACAGCAACTCAACTTTTCCCTCTGACTCAGTTTTGTCCTTTCTCCTCCACAGATGTTACTCAAAGAGCATTTCCTGATAAATATGATGAATATTACACTTTTTAATATTAAACTAAATCCAAACTGTGGTGGGTCAGATAGTAAAGCATCTGCCTGCAATGCAGGAGTCCCAAGTTCGATCCCTGGGTCAGGAAGAGCCCCTGGAGAAGGAAATGGCAACCCACTCCAGTATTCTTGCCTGGAAAATTCCATGGACAGAGGAGTCTGGTAGGCTACAGTCCATGGGGTTACAAAAAGTTGGACACTACTGAGCTTTCTCACTTTCTAAACTGTGGCATCAAGCATCCAGAGTGTAATGCAACTAGCTTTACTCAAAGGAATCTCCTCATATAGAATAAAAGGAAAACAAAAATTCCCATTGGTAACTGTTGTGATTATTCTTTACTTCAACACACTTACTTTTTTTAATATTGTATATTGTAAGACTTAGTTGTATCATTGTCCACTAGCAATATCCTTTATAGAAACTAGCTATGCTTGGAGAAGGCGATGACACCCCACTCCAGTACTCTTGCCTGGAAAATCCCATGGACGGAGGAGCCTGGTCAGCTGCAGTCCATGGGTTCGCTAGGAGTTGGACACGACTGAGCAACTTCACTTTCACTTTTCACTTTCCTGCATTGGAGAAGGAAATGGCAACCCACTCCAGTGTTCTTGTCTGGAGAATCCCAGGGATAGGGGAGCCTGGTGGGCTGCCGTCTGTGGGGTTGCACAGAGTCGGACACGAGTGAAGCGACTTAGCAGCAGCATGCTAGGAGAAAAGGGAAAAAAAGTAGGCAGTTGTGTACAAGTCAGACTAAATATTTATTTTTTTAGTCTATCACAACAATGCAACCACAAAAGGTGCTATTTCACAACAAAGATTGTGAGTCTGTCTTTAATACTCTATCCCACAAGTCTGTAATGTCAGCTGTTTATGGAAAATGGAACTATTTGTATCAGAGACTCTCAAGGTCATGAATCAATTGCTTAATTTTTTATTATTATATCTATCTATTACCTATCTACTCACTTATTCATGTATTTTTGCTGCACAATGAATCCTGAGAATAGCGGTATGTACATAGATAATGGGTTTGGAAACAACATTTCCAGCTCCTAGGGCCGCCTGCATTCTCTGACTCAGCCCTTTCCTCTCAGCTTACAGCCCCCTGCTCCATCTTCACAAAGCACAGCCTTCAGTCTCTACGAATGACCCTATAATTATATCATGCCCACCCTGTTGGTCTAGGGTACTAGACATAGTCCTACCTTCTCCAGAATCTTAAATACATCTGCAAAGTCACTTTTGTCATGCAAGGTAAAATATTCACAGGTTCTCAGCTTTTGGATGTGGACTTTTTATGGTGAGAAAAGTGAGGAAATTATTCTATCCGCCAGGGTAATTCACTCTAACTTGATGTGTGCTACTTCCCAAATTCAAGACATTCAATGACCATTGTACCTTGTGTTCCTTTGTGAAAAACCAAAAATATCAATATATAAACTTATTTCTCATTCTGAAGGATTATCATATCATTTCACTAACATCAGAACTCTTAAAGTGTTTATCAAAGAGAAGATCCCACAATTTTCATATGCAGGTACATTTCTATAAAAGGTAGCTATCAAAATTGCATTTCATGATCGACATTCCCAATCAGCATGATTTAATGTAGATGGTCGATAAAATAGATCAGCATAATGTACCAAGGATGGTGATACAATCAAAATTGCTTTAGACTAGATTATAACCAAGGACTCAGGTCGTCAAAGCACTGAGATAAGACACTGATGTATATCACTGCAAGTGCTGCTGAAAGAGAACTGCTTCAGGATAACTTGTTAATTGCTGCTGCTGCTAAGTCGCTTCAGTCGTGTCCAACTCTGTGCAACCCCATAGATGGCAGCCCACCAGGCTCCCCCGTCCCTGGGATTCTCCAGGCAAGAATTCTGGAGTGGGTTGCCATTTCCTCCTCCAATGCATGAAAGTGAAAAGTGAAAATTAAGTCCTTCAGTCGTGTCCGACTTGTAGCGACCCCATGGACTGCAGCCGACCAGGCTCCTCCATCCATGGGATTTTCCAGGCAAGAGTACTGGAGTGGGGTGCCATTGCCTTTTCCGTGTTAATTAGTGGAAGGAAAAAAAAAAGTCAGCTCAATGAGCAAGCAAAAATTGCTCAGTTGTGTCCAATTCTTTGTGACCCTGAGTGCTGTAGCCAGCCAGGCCTCTCTGTCCATGGAATTCTACAGGCAAGAATAGTGAAGTGGGTAGCTGTTCCCTTCTCCAGGAGATCTTCCCAGTCTAGGGATTGAACTCAGATCTCATGCACTGCAGGTGAATTCTTTACCATCTGAGCCACCAGGGAAGCCCACTCAATGAGTAAAAGGTATAGAAATTTACTGCAGTCCACTAACACACACTCATTCCTATTACCAAAGTCCCAGTATTTGCCAATAAGCACCTTACCTCTCATACAAAAGCCATGAAACGATTATAAATTCAGTGTGTATTATAATTTTATATTTTGTAAATCAAATTATAGATCTGGATTACATCAACCCTTTGATAAAAGCGGTAGCAAAATGCCTCACAGCAATTACAGAATTCCTCCAGTTTTCCAACCAGGTCTTAAACTAAGAACTGAAAAGCATGAGCTTGTGATTGTCATTTTGTAAGTATTCTTGTATAATGACTACTGTTAGCCCACCCAGAGATTCCTGTAATCATTTCTACAATATTATATTCCAGGAGCTATTGCTTTCCCAAGTCCTTGCCTTTAATAGACACTTTATTCCAGGTAAATGTAGGTAATCATTTAATGAACTATTTTTCCATAACATGTCATGGGTTATCAATATGCATTCCTTAGCTGATGATGAGATTGTTATTATCTTCAAATATGAATAGAACAGATATCCTTCTCAGATCGCATTGCAAAATCTTTTCACAAGGACCACTTCAAATACAAATAACAGTCAAAAAAAATCTAACAGAAAAACATCAGTCACTCTAGATATTTCAGGCTGGATGGGATTTAATACAGAGAATTAAGGGCAAACAAAACTCTTGGAAGAGCTATATCTTTCAAGAAGTCTAAAAGTACTAGAATCACAGGAAGCTTTCATCAACACTCTTGGCTGCAGCAGCCCGGAAGCCAGTGACTCACAGGAGAACTCACAAGAGCAAATTATATTTTCTTGTCATTTTATAAAACCCAAGAATCTGGTCATTGTTGCCAATGGAGCAATGATGGTTCTTGCTTCTTTCTCTTTCCAATCTTGCATTTCTTTGGCAGATATTCAGTTATTGGACTCATCAAAATAAAAGAATAGAAGGAGGCTGTATTAATTTCTGACAGATAAGCAGAACCTTATCTATTGCAACCCTATGAGCTACGTGAGGAGTAACATTGAAAGTAGAACAGAGAGTAAGAGGTACATATTTAAGGAGTAAAGAAGAGATAACTTTAATCCAGTAGACTGGATTTAGCTTTTGGTTCTTAAAAATTATTTCTTAAAGCTTATGCTACCATCTCTCTGGGCTTCCCAGGTAGCATGAGTGGTAAAGAATCTGCCTGCCAATGCAGGAGATGCAAGACTCTGGTTCAATTCCTGAGTCAGGAAGATCCCCTGAAGTAGGAAATGTCAACTCATTCCAGTATTCTTACCTGGAAAATCCCATGGACACAGGAGTTTGTCATGCTGCAGTCCATGGGCTTTCAAAGAGTTGGACATTACTGAGCACACACACACATACCATCTCTCTCCACGTGAACTGTTATTTGTTATTTTTCTTTGATTTTTCTCTATCACTGACACATTTGCTGACTTTCTGAAAAATCAATGAGAACTTCTCACTTGTCATAATTGTTCTGAGAGAGCTCCAATTACATGTAAGTTAATTATATCTTGAATGTTCAAACCCCAAATATTTTAAAGAAACTTCTGCTAAAATTATATCTACTTAGAGAGCTTTTAAACATAAGACTGACAGCCCTTTTATTTTCTTTTCTCGTCTTGTCATTCTGTTTTTCTACCCTTTTAAAACAATTAGGTATTCCCTATTTTTTAAGAAAAATCATGAAGTTTTATAATTCATGTAATGAATTAGTAATATAATTTTAGTACATTTCTATATTTTTAGCATGCATGCTACATGGTATACCTTAATTTTTTGGAGAGCCACACCTATGGTTATTATTACTGTAGGATTTGGGGTAAAAATGCCTGGAAATGAATGACAGCTCTCACTGGCACTGCTCATGTGCTCTTGTTTGAATGGTTGTGTGTTCTCAGTTTTCTCACATATAAACAGAGAATACTATCAGTACTTATAGAATTTACTGTGATGATAAAATATTAATATTTCATAGTACCAAGTACATGGTAAGATCAAAGTTACCAACTGTTAAACTAACTGTTCGTTAAGTGAAAGTATTAGTCACTCAGTCATGTCTGACTCTTTGGGACCCCATGGACTGTAGCCTGCCAGGCTTCTCTGTCCATGGGATTTCCCAGGTAAGAATACTGGAGTGGGTAGCCATTTCCTTCTCTGGGGCATCTTCTCCACCAAGGGATGGAACCCAGGTCTCTTGCATTGCAGGCAGATTCTTTATCATCTGAGCCAACAGGGAAGCCTCAATAACTGCTAATAACAATAAACTATTAATAAGCTGTCTTTGCTCTTACCTTTAGAGGCAGGCTTTTAAGGTCTGCCTTTAGTCTTTTATAAAGAGAAAATAATTTTAACCTCTTCATTTTTCTGCCCCTAGAGGATTCCCAGCTTTTTCTTTTCTTTTTGTTTGTTTCCTTTCAAGGCTACTCTTAGAGTTGAATGACTTGTGAGACAAGAAGTCACACACTCTACCTACTGTCACCCATGTCCAACCACAGCCTTGGTCTCCAGAAATGAGTAAGTGAACAGCAAAGTGTCTTATGCCAGTAAGACCAAGAATCTCCTAGAAAGCTAATCAATGATCCCGAAACTATACAGTTTTTAAAATTCCTTTTCAGAAAACTATAGAAGATGGGGAACAAAACACAAAAGTCACTGGGTTTGGCCTTAAGTATGTACACACTGCATCTTGGCCTTCACATATATGAACTATAAAATAGATGTGAATGTATGTATTTTTTTTAATTTTTTAAATTTAATTTAATTTTATTTTTTAACTTTACAATATTGTGTTGGTTTTGCCATATATCAAAATGAATCTGCCACAGGTATACATGTGTTCCCCATCCTGAACCCTCCTCCCACCTCCCTCCCCATACCATCCCTCTGGGTCGTCCCAGTGCACCAGCCCCAGGCATCCAGTATCGTGCATTGAACCTGGACTGGTGACTTGTTTCACATATGATATCATACATGTTTCAATGCCATTCTCCCAAATCATCCCACCCTCTCCCTCTCCCACAGAATCCATAAGACTGTTCTATACATCAGTGTCTCTTTTGCTGTCTCGTATACAGGGTTATTGTTACCATCTTTCTAAATTCCATATATATGTGTTAGTATACTGTATTGATGTTTTTCTTTCTGGCTTACTTCACTCTGTATAATAGGCTCAAGTTTCATCCACCTTATTAGAACTGACTCAAATGCATTCTTTTTAATGGCTGAGTAGTACTCTATTGTGTATATGTACCACTGTTTTCTTATCCATTCATCTGCTGATGGACATCTAGGTTGCTTCCATGTCCTGGCTATTATAAACAGTGCTGCGATGAACATTGGGGTACACGTGTCTCTTTCCCTTCTGGTTTCCTCAGTGTGTATGCCCAGCAGTGGGATTGCTGGATCATAAGGCAGTTCTATTCCCAGTTTTTTAAGGAATCTGCACACTGTTCTCCATAGTGGCTGTACTAGTTTGCATTCCCACCAACAGTGTAAGAGGGTTCCCTTTTCTCCACACCCTCTCCAGCATTTATTGTTTATAGACTTTTGGATGGCAGCCATTCTGACTGGCGTGAAATGGTACCTCATAGTGGTTTTGATTTGCATTTCTCTGATAATGAGTGATGTTGACCATCTTTTCATGTGTTTGTTAGCCATCTGTATGTCTTCTTTGGAGAAATGTCTATTGTTCTTTGGCCCATTTTTTGATTGGGTCATTTATTTTTCTGAAATTGAGCTGTATTTGGTTGCATTGGGTCTTAGTTGTGGCAAGCAGGTTCTTCAATGCATCACATGGAATCTCTCTTGTGGTACACAAGCTTTCTAGTTGTGGCTCACAGGCTTAGATGCTCTGCAGCATTTGTATCTTAGTTCCCCAACCAGAGATCAAACTCATGTCCCATGCATTGGAAGGCAGATTCTTAATCACTGAACCACCAGTGAAGTCCCAATGTGAACATATTAATAATATCCTTGCATATATCTGTGTTCTTTTCTTTGCCAATTTTAGTAACATTACATCAATATTTGTTAGGATTTTCTTTCTAGTCTAACATTAAACTGTGAAAGTATATCTCCTTCCATACATTAACTCATAAAGTAATTAAATTAACTCAGAAATGTATCTATTAAGAGGAATTCATTTTTACTAATTTGGGGGCATACAATAAGTTATTCTATGGGCACATGAAGTTATTCTAGCATAAGGAAGTAGGCAAAAGAAAAGGTTGATGACTCTCAACCATGCTAACTGCTACCATATTGGGCAATTTGAAACATGATGGGCCTAGAAGAAACTCTGGAGTATGGCATGAACATGGGAAAGAAAAGATAGCAAGGAAATATTAGATCAGGAAGCAAATGCTTAGTCTCAGAGAGGAGAGGCTTAAGGAAAAGATAGAGTAAAATCTGAAAGGGGAAAAATCTCAGTGAAAGAGATCATTTTTCCAATGAACCACATAGATGGGCTCATCTTCACCTTGCCTATTATCGGTTTTATCAACTTTTCCATTAAAGTCTAACATGTGTACAGTCAATAATGGACAGTCTGCTTACTACATGTACCACCTGTGTACCTGTTTCATGCCTGAAATTGAGGGCTTTCTCAATGGGGCAGAAGTACTGAATGTCTCTAAGGGTTGTCACAGGTCTAAGATTTAAAAGATTCCCATGCACAAACAAAGGAACTTAATCAGTTGACTGCTTAGTCACAACAAGTAACTCAACACAAGTATTTCATAATGATAAAATGATGTATTACATCACTTCATAGTTCAGAGACCCTCATGTTTGCTCTCATAATTTGATGGTCCTTGTTTTATATTAATTTACTCAACAAGTATTTATTTAGACCAGGATTTTAAGTGAAGAATCTGAAATATCCCTTGAGTCCCTATCATGTATATGGCTAAACGCAGGTATGACATCAAGCCAATGCCAGATGATTATGAAGCCCCTCAGATCTAATTCTCACAAGATGAGGTTCTCTGGTTTCCTTTGACTGGCGCGCGCGCTCTCTCTCTCTCTCTCTCCCTTTTGATTAATCAGTTGTTTTTGTGGTTTGGTTGCCCAATCATGTTTGACTCTTTGAGACCCCATGGACCAGGGTTTCCCTGTTCTTCATCATCTCAAAGAGTTTGCTCAAACTCAATGTCCATTAAGTTGGCGATGCCATCCAACCATATCCTTGTCATCCCTTTCTCCTCTTGCCTTCAATCTTTCCCAGCATCAAGGATTATTGTTCAATGGGATATTATATATTTTTAGTTTTTTTGGCTACACCTCACAGCATGTGGGATCTTAGTTCCCTGACCAGGGGTGAAACCCATGCCCTCTGCAGTGGAAGCGCAGAGTTTTAATAACTGAGCCACCAGGGAAGTCCCTTTCTTTCCCTTTTACTGGTTCATTAAACATGCTGTAGTATGAGTTATCTTTCCAGTTACTCATTTGCTCCCTTTTGAACTAATTGAGTGTGGTTAACTACACTTATTTCTTGATGCTGTTCTGAAAAAGATATTATGTCTCATTTTAGAATGTGTTGCACCATTTCATAAATACCCACATGATTGCTCTCATAATTTTATGGTCTTTGTTTTATATTAATTTACTCAACAAATATTTATTCAATTTATATTGCATACTTAATAAAATATGATCCTGTCTTTAAGATGCTCACATTATGTAACTGAATAAATACAGTTCTCAGGGGAAGGGTGTGGACACATAAAGAAGAGCAGTTTTCTTCCTACTTCGTTGGGATGGAGAGGGAGGGAAGGCTGCAGGTGGAGCTGTTTATGTTCATTTTTAAAACAGAATAAATGCTTGCCCAGAAAATGAGGTGTAAAAGATGAGGAGTAAGAAGTAGTGTGAATAAAGCCATGGAGAGTGGACTGATTAATGAAAGGAATGTGTTTGCTCCATTCAGATAAACACCAGAAGGTTGCTCTAAGTCAAATAAGGAAATAACTGAGAAAGGGGTCTGTGCCTGGATCTGAGATTCCAGAGAAAGGAGACAGGAGGGATGCTAAAGGGGTTGTAATTGATCTTAAGGTTTCTAGGGAGCTATTGAAAATAGTAAGCAGAGTGGATAAGACACTCAGATGAAACTTTTTAAATGTGTGGATTAAGAATATATGAATAGGTTATTGAAAAAGAATAGAAATTCCACAGACAAACATGTATTTATGAGGATTTGGTGCTTTAATCTGTGGGAAAATAAAGTTGTTTTAGAAGGCTGAATAGTCTAGGTCTGGGTCATTCTTCTAGGATTGGAATGCTGATTCTACCAATTAATATATGTATGAATTGGGCAAAACCAATAACCATTTGGTGCCTTACTTGTTCCTTCTTTCAAATGCTGTGTTTAATCCTCAAACAAACACCAAAAAGGTGGGAATAAATTGAAAGCTCCTGGCACAGTTAAGGATTGTCCAATATTATTGATTATTATTATGATTACAAGTTGTTTATCCATTTTAAAATATTTAGATTCATATTTCACACCACTTATATGAATATATTTCAAATGAATCAAACTAAAACTTTTTTTTTTTTAATATGGAAGTATTAGAATAAAAAACATAGACATGACCTTGTAACTTCTGGATAGATAAAGTCTTCTAAGTAATTATGCAAAAAACATCAAACAAAAGTGTGCAAGTTTGAGAATCTTACAATTATGGTTTTCTGTGCAAGACATCCCCTGCTGCAAATGAAGATAAGTGACAGACCAGATTTTCCAATACATATAAGAAGTGGTGGCAAGGGTGTGGGGAGATAGGTATTTATGGAGAGCTCACAAGTGGGAAAATAGGTGCACTCATTTTAAACAGTAGTGTGGCAGGATTTCTGGACTACCCAGAGGGATGGTATGGGGAGGGAGGTGGGAGGAGGGTTCAGGATGGGGAACACATGTATACCTGTGGTAGATTCATTTTGATATTTGGCAAAACTAATACAATTATGTAAAGTTTAAAAATAAAATAAAATAAATTTAAAAAATGTTATATAAGTGGAAATCTTAAAAAAAAAAAAAATGAAGGCAGGTTCTGTGAACCCATTTCTATGTCTTGGTTATTTACAGTCCTCATACAGGTGGTGGTGGTGGTGGTTTAGTCGCTAAGTCTTTTCAACTCTTGCGACCCCACAGACTACAGCCTGCCAGGCTCCTCTGTCCATGGGATTCTTCAGGCAAGAATACTGGAGTGGGTTTCCATTTCCTTCTCCAGGGGATCTTCCTGACCCAGGAATTGAACCTGGGTCTCCTGCACTGCAGGTAGAATCATTACCAATTGAGCTATGAGGGAAGCACACATCATACAGGTAACTTTAAAATACCTCAGTATAAAAAGTGTGATATAAATGTGTAAAGAAGCATTCACACCTATACTCAATGAAGAATATAGAAGGATGTTTACTGTACTGCTGTTGGTAGGAGAAAAAAAAAAAAATTAAACTACCTAAATGCCCATCAATGGAATTTTAACTATACTATGTCTAACCTATGGAATATTATGAACATTGAAAGAGAATAAGACAGAGCTAGACCATTTATATGAGAACAATACTGTATGACATACGGTTAAGAGAAATAAAAATTGTAGAACAAGGACACTATAAGATCTGCTTTAAACCACAGAAATAAAGTGAAGTCACTCAGCTGTGTTTGACTCTTTGCGACCCCATGGACTGTAGCCCACCAGGCTCCTCTGTCCATGGGATTTTTCAGGTAAGAGTACTGGAGTGGATTGTCATTTTCTTCTCCAGGGGATCTTTCCAACCCAGGGATCGAACCCGGGTCTCCAGCCTTATAGACAGATGCTTTACCATCCGAGCCACCAGGGAAGTTATGGGATCTTATTTCCCCAACCAGGGATGGAACTTGGGCCACCCCCCACCCCCCTCTGCATTGGAAGCACAGAGTCTTAACGACTGGACCACCTGGGAAGTCCATATGCACATATTCTGCTGAAAACAAGGATATACTTCTGTGGTTGGGCTTCCCTGGTGGCTCAGAGGGTAAAGCATCTGCCTGGAATGAGGGAGACTCAGGTTCGATCCCTTGGTCTGGAAGATCCCCTGGAGAAGGGAAAGGGAACCCACTCCAGTACTCTTACATGAAAAATCCCATGGACAGAGGAGCCTGGTGGGCTAAGTCCATGGAGTCGCAAAGAGTTAGACACGACCGAGCGACTTCACTTTCACTATGCACATATTAAAGGACAGAAGAAGGTTTGAAAACAATGTTTTCCATTTCCTCCCTTCAGATCAGTTCAGATCAGACACTCATTCCTGTCCAATTCTTTGTGACCCTATGAACTGCAGCATATCAGGCCTCCCTGTCCATCACCAACTCCCGGAGTTTGCTCAAACTTATGTCCATTGAGTCAGTGATGCTATCCAACCATCTTGTCCTCTGTCGTCCCCTTCTCCTCCTGCCCTCAATCTTTCCCAGTATCTGGGTCGTTACAAATGAGTCAGCTCTTCACATCAGGTGGCCAAAGTATTGGAGCTTCAGCTTCAGGATCAGTCCTTCCAATGAATATTCAGGATTCATTTTCTTTAGGATGGATTGGTTGGAGCTCCTTGCAGTCCAAGGGACTCTCAAGAGTCTTCTCCAACACCACAGTTCAAAAACATAAATTACTTGGCACTCACCTTTCTATATAGTCCAACTCTCATATCCATACATGACCACTGGAAAAACCATAGCTGTGACTAGAAGGACCTTTGTTGGTAATGTCTCTGCTTTTTAATATGCTGTCTAGGTTGGTCATAACTTTTCTTCCATGGAGTAAGCATCTTTTAATTTCATGGCTGCAGTCACCATCTGCAGTGATTTTGGAGTCCCCCCCCAAAAAAAGTCTGTCGCTGTTTCCACTGTTTCCCCATCTATTTGCCATGAAGTGATGGGACTGGATGCCATGATCTTAGTTTTCTGAATATTGAGCTTTAAGCCAACTTTTTCTCTCCTCTTTCACTTTCATCAAGAGGCTTTTTAATTCCTCTTCACTTTCTGCCATAAGGGTGGTGTCATCTGCATATCTGAGGTTATTGATATTTCCCTGGCAATCTTGACTCCAGCCCAGCGTTTCTCATGATGTACTCTGCATATAAGTTAAAAAAGCAGGGTGACAATATACAGCCTTGGCATACTCCTTTTCCTATTTGGAACCAGTCTGTTGTTCCATGTCCAGTTCTAACTGTTGCTTCCTGACCTGCATACAGGTTTCTCAAGAGGCAGGTCAGGTGGTCTGGTATTCCCATCTCTTTCAGAATTTTCCACAGTTTGTTGTGGTCTGCATAGTCAAAGGCTTTGGCATAGTCAATAAAGCAGAAATAGATGTTTTTCTGAAACTCTCTTGCTTTTTCCATGATCCAGAGGATGTTGGCAATTTGATCTCTGGTTCCTCTGCCTTTTTTAAATCCAGCTTGAATATCTGAAATTTCATAATTCACATACTGTTGAAGTCTGGCTTGGAGAATTTTGAGTGTTGCTTTAGTAGCGTGTGAGATGAATGCAATTGTATTGTAGTTTGAGCATTCTTTGGCATTGCCTTTCTTTGGGATTGGAATGAAAACTGACCTTTTCCAGTCCTGTGGCCACTGCTGAGTTTTCCAAATTTGCTGGCATATTGAGTGCAGCACTTTCACGGTATCATCTTTTAGGATTTGAAATAGCTCAACTGAAATTCCATCACCTCCACCAGCTTTGTTCAGAGTGATGCTTCCTAAGGACCACTTGACTTCACGTTCTAGATGTCTGGCTCTAGGCTGGTGATCACACCATCGTGATTATGTGGGTCGTGAAGATCTTTTTTGTACAGTTCTTCTGTGTATTCTTGCCAACTGTTCTTAATAGCCTCTGCTTCTGTTAGATCCATGCCATTTTTGTCCTTTATCGAGCCCATCTTTGCATGAAATGTTCCCTTGGTATCTCTAATTTTCTTGAATAGATCTCTAAACTTTCCCATTCTATTGTTTTCCTCTATTTCTTTGCATTGGTCTCTGAAGAAGGCTTTCTTATCTCTCCTTGCTCTTCTTTGGAACTCTGCATTCCAATGGGTATATCTTTCCTTTTCTTTGTCTTTCCCTTCTCTTCTTCACAGCTATTTGTAAGGCCTCAGCAGACAACCATTTTGCCTTTTTGGATTTCTTTTCCTTGCAGATGGTCTTGATCTGTGCCTCCTGTATAATGTCATGAACCTCCATCCATAGTTCTTCAGGCAGGCTGTCTATCAGATCTAATCCCTTGAATCTATTTGTCACTTTCACTGTATAATCATAAGGGATTTTATTTAGGTCATACCTGAATGGTCTAGTGGTTTTCCCTACTTTCTTCAATTTAAGTCTGAATTTGCAATAAGGAATTCATGATCTTGGCCGGGGTCAGCTCCCAGTCTTGTTTTTGCTGACTGTATAGAGCTTATCCGTTTTTGGCTTCAAAGGATATAATCAATCTGATTTCGGTGTTGACCATCTGGTGATGTTCATGTGTAGAATCTTCTCTTGTGTTGTTGGAAGTGAATGTTTTCTATGACCAGTGGATTTTCTTGGCAAAACTCTGTTAACCTTTGACCTGCTTCATTTTGTACTCCAAGGGCAAATTTGCATGTTACTCCCAGTATCTCTTGACTTTTTACTTTTGCACTGCAGACCCCTATAATGAAAAGGACATCTTTTTTGGGTGTTAGTTCTAGAAAGTATTATAGGCTCGTAGGCTTTAGTGGCTAAGTGAAGACTTTTCTTTGAGGAGTAATCAGCATATTTATTTTGTATTTATATTTTTTTAAGTGAGAGTCGAAGGAATAGCAAAACTGAACAAAAGAGAAGAATAAAGAAGAATGTTCCAGACAGAGGAAGCTGTAAGCTAGATTCATGGGGCAGATGGCAAAGTCTGAGGCTCATTTGAGGAACTGGGAGGAGTTGAACTGGACCAGAGAGAACAGGTGTAACAGAAGAAGAATCAAGTGAAGTTAATGGTCCTGAGCTTGGCATAAGTGAGACTACTGTCTTTATTTTGCCCTTGAACATGTATGTCAGTTTGTTCAGGCATAGAATCATTGTCTCATGTTCGTTTTCCTTTTAATATTCTGCAGGTTTGCTCATTACCATTTGGCATGCAGTGTTGCTGAAATGTCAAAGGTTACCTGGTATTTGTTGCTCTGCAGGTAAATGAACTTGTTTCTTTTATTGAATATAGTGCATATTTTTATCTTGTTTCATTAATATTATTTTCTCTGATAGACAATGAGTCTGAGAAACCCACTATTCATGTTATCACTGATGATCCCTTAGCTGCAAATTTTCTCCTTTGGGAAATCTTATCACTCATACGTTGGAATTCCTATACATTCTCCATGTTTCGTTTTTTCTAATGACTTTATAGCCTGCATTTCAACATCTAATGACTTTCAAGGGAAGGTTTGTTATGCCTTTTTTTCCCCATTAATTTAACTCTTAGTCCTATTAATAACTCATTGTTTTTATTCCTTTACTATTGTTTTAAATTCAGCAACTGTTTGCCAGTCTTTCCATTTTCATAACTACCAGAACTTATTCCATAAGCACAGTGGCCTCTGAAATGTTATAAAGTGATTAATGTAAATTTCTATTTACATTCTATATCACTCAAGGTTCCTCAGAGAAAGGGAAACAGCAGGAATAACTAATTAGATAAATAAATAAAAAGGGAAGAGAAAGAAAGTAATTTTAAGAAAGTGGTTCACACAATTATCATAGTTTAGTCACTAAGTACATCTAAGTTTTTCATAACCCCAAGCACGGTAGCCCGCCAGGCTCCTCTGTCCATGGAATTTTTCGGCAAAAATAATGGAATGGTTTGCTGTTTCCTTCTCTAGGTCACATAACTGTGGAAGCAGGCAAATATAAAATTTATGTGTTAGGCTGGTACCTGGAGACTCAGGCAGGATTTCAATGTCACAGTCTCACCCCTAATTTTTTCCCCACCTCTGTTTTTGAGGGAAATATTTTTGCTTAAATCAATTGATTGCCTATGTTAATCACATCTACAGAGCACCTTCATAGCAGCAACTAGAGGAACGTTTGACTGAAACCTGGGACCATAGCCTAGCCAACATGACACACAAAGTTGACCAACATTGCAATTTATACCAGTTACTGTTATAGTAATATAAAACATTATAGTTACTTATATTAGAAGTCCTCTGGGTTTGTGTGCTATTCTATTTTTTATCAAACCATCAGCTCTGATTCTCCCATGCAGATTCATTTGCTGAAACGTACCATCTTTTCATTTGCCCATGTTTGCTTGTATTTTGTTTTGTTTTTTAATCAATATAGAATTTATGTGAATGCTTTCCAGATTTTGAGGTTGAAATGAATTCTGTCAGATTAGACCCCATTGGATAATCTATCTCAGTTTTCCATTTTATAATCTCTTATAAGTAGTAAAAAATATAATAACCCTTTTAAAAGAAACATGTTTGTAATAATCCCTTTTTAGCCTCTGTCAGGTTGAAAACTCATTTCCAGATAAAGTAACAACTTTAAGTAAAAAGTGTTTGGATCCTCATTCAGAACTGTCTGATGAAATTGAAGCCCCAAAAGTCACTATCCCAAGCAATCTAAATGATCGGTTTAATAAGCTAGATAAAAGCAATTTTAGAACTTTGTTAAAATAGTTAAAAATAAACTATCATTGACATCTTTTATAAAAGTAAAGGGAGTGGTCAGTGGTTATTAATAAAACAAAGAGTGCCATCTACTGACTACACAGTTCTCTGATGAAAGCTGCCTTCGACATCAACGTAATACCACACAATTTCCTGATGTGATAGTGCTATCATCATTCATTTGATATTCTGAATTTTCCAAGAACTTTTGTTCATTTTAAAAGATCACATTTAAATCTCTAGTTCTGCTAACTGAAGTGGAATTTACATGTGCTTAAATCATATGACTGCCACTTTACAAAATCACTGTCATCAAGAAGCAATTTTTTTAAAGTGCCACTTTGTGCTCAGAACTACGTGATATAAAAGAAATATGTCTATATTCTCCTCACACAAGACTCAGCAACAATGGTGGAGACTGAAGAAATGTAAGACCAATTAGGCTGCAGCATCCCACCCACCACATACCGCCAAAGAACAACAACAACAACAACAACAAAAACCCCTGCTGACATGATTAAAGAAAAGCAAGCATTGATATAACTTCCTGATAAAGGAGACACTGAAACATTTCATAAGGAGGATTAGAGTTAATACTTTCACCTTTTAATTCAGATACCATTTTAAAGAAGAAGTAACATTTAAAGTTGTTAGGACAATCAAAGTAACACAGTAATTGGAGAAGAGTATCATGTACTATATTTAAATTGCTGTTGCTTAGTTGCTTAGTTGTGTCCAACTCTTTGCAACCCCATGGACTGTAGCCCTCCAGGCTCCTCCATCCATGGTATTTTCCAGGCAAGAATACTGGAGTGAGTTGCCATTTCTTTCTCCCAGGGATCTTCCTGACCCATGGGTTGAATCCGTCTTCTGCTTGTCAGGCAGGTTTTAAACAGAAATCAGTGTTTTGTGGCTTCCCTTGTAGCTCAGTCAGTAAATAATCTGCCTACAATGCAGGAGACCCAGGTTTGATTCCTGGGTTTGGAAGATCCCCTGGAGAAGGAAATGGCAACCCACTCCAGTATTCTTGCATGCAAAATCCCAAGAACAGAGGAACCTGGAGGGCTATAGTCCATGGGGTCGCAAGAGTCAGACACGACTTAGTGAACAAACCACCATCAATGTTTTAAAAGTGCAGAGGATGAGATGCTTGGATGGCATCACCGATTCAATGGACATGAGTTTGAGTAAACTTCAGGAGACAGTGAAGGATGTAAAGCCTGGCATGCTGCAGTGCACGGGGTAGCAAAGAATCGGACATGACTTGGCGACTGAACAACAACAGTTTTAAAAGTTCAGAGACAAAGCTTCCTCATGTGGTCTACTAGTGGCAATGTGAAATTTCCAGAAAGTGGAGCATGGATGGGAGGGCTGTGTGTCCAAATTAGGACTGTAGTATGTAGAGGAATCACTGGCTCCAAAGAAAGAAACACAGGGCTGGTTAATCTCCAGGGGATACTTTTCAGTCTCACCGCTGGCTTCAGGGTCCCAGGTAGAGCAAGGTGGGTGAATACATGACCCTGCACCTTCCACCCTTTATATGTTAATAGATCATACAAGTAACAAAACTGAGACTTCCCTGCTGGCCCAGTGGTTAAGCCTTCAACTTTCAATGCAGGAGTGACACTTCAACCCCTGTTCAAGGAGCTAAGCTCTCACATGCCTTGTGGCCAAAAAACCAAAATATAAAACAGAAGCAATATTATAATAAATGTTAAAAATTCTTTAAAAAAAAAAAAAGAAAGAAGACTGATGTTCCTTTGAAAGTGCAAAATGCTAATCTCTTCTGTTAACTCTGACATCCTGAGTTTCACCCTGATGAAGACTTCTCCTGGAACATTGCTAAGCTCAGTCAACAAGGGAGGAATCATGAGTGGTCTACAATAAAAATAGAATTAGTACATTCCCACTTCATTCCTTTGTTAATTCATTTCATAGAGTACTTTTAAGCAGAATGTGTATGTATAACCCATTCATCTGTGTTTTGTTTGAGTTAGATTTTTCTATTGTTAAAATAAATAAACAACAGCACATGCTTCCAGTCCCAGGGCCCAACTATTACTAAAACACTGCTTATTCTCCCTGTAAGGCAGAAATGCCATGCGGACAATTAGACATAAGATTGCTAGAAAGACTTTAGGATGAGAGTATCTGTCTTAATGCCAGTAGAGCTTAAGGTTAGTGAAAGAGAAAGATCCCAAGCATTTTATAGGTAAAATTTAGAACTAATTTTATCCCTTTAGAACGTGCAATGGTACTCTAGTTCCCTAACTCCTTGTGGTCAGCGAAGTAACAGACCTTACATATATTGGATCATAATCTCTGGCACCCATATATGTTACCTTTTGTGGAAAGTGGTTTCAAGATGTGATTAACTTGAGGAGCTTGAAAGGGGGACATTATCCTGAAATATCTGAGTAGGTCCTAAACACAATCACAAGTATCCTGATAAGTGGGAAGCAGTTGACATATTAAATGAGAAGGACATGTGAAAACAGAGAAGAAAGAGATTTGAAGATGCAGACCTCAAAAATTTGAAGATTCTTGGTTTAAAGATGAGTGATTTGGCCACAAGCAAAGGAATGGGCTTCCCTGGTGTCTCAGATGGTAAAGGATCTGCCTGCAATGGAGGAGACCTTGGTTCCACCCCTGCATTGGGAAGATCCCCTGGAGAAGGGAATGCAAGTCACTCCAGTATTATTGCCTGGAAAATCCCATGGACAGAGAAGCTTGGCAGGCTACCAAGCATGGGTGGCAAGAAGTCAGACACGACTGAGTGACCAACACTTTTACTTCTTTCAAGGAATGGCAGAACCATGAGAAGCTGGGAGAGGGCAACACCTTGATTTGAGTCCAGCAAAACTGATTCATATGGGGGGGCCTGGAGAATAGTGAGAAAATACATTTTTGTTGTTTTAACCTCTAATTTTGTAGTAATTTGTCATGGCATCCACAGGAAATCAATATACTCCATGGGGCTTTGTCTTTCTCTTATCCAAGTTTCATAATATAATGCCTTTGGCACCATGCTAAATCTTTTACACAAAGTGTCTCCAATCCTTCTCTTTTTCCTGAAATCATTCTGCTCTTTCCCTGCTCACTCCGCTCCAGACACACTTCATGCCTTAACACACAAGTGCATTTCAGAGTGGGCCACGGTTCTTTCCTCTGATAGGAATGTTTCTACTAAGACATCATAATGATGAACTCTCTTGCCTTCTTTAAACCCCAGATTAAATTTACTCTCTCACTGGGTCTACTTCCGAACAACCCTACTCTACACTGCAGCTTCCTTCCCTACCCATAATTGTATCTGTTCTCTTTTATGATTTTAATCTCATTTCAATCTCTAAAATGGCAAATACATTACTTGCTATGTTTATTTTATAATTTCTTCCTGCTTCCTCTAGGAGGTGATCTTCCTAAGGTCAAAGATTTTCTTTCTGTTTCACTAATGTATTCTCAATGAATAGAACAATATTCAATATCAAGCAAATAATAGGCACCAGGAGCTGAATGTAGCTTAGACCATGAACTCCTGTTTGCAAAATGCAGGCTTAAATTGAAGAAAGTAGGGGAAAAAACTAGGACACTTAGATGTGACCTAAATCAAATCCCTTATGATTATTCAGTGGAAGTGACAAGTAGATTCAAGGAAATAGATTTGATAGAGTGTCTGAAGAACTATGGACAGAGGTTTGTAACATTGTGCAGGAGGCAGGGATCAAAACCATCCCCAAGAAAAAATAATGCAAAAAGGAAAACAGGAAATATTAATAACCACAAATATGCAGATGACACTACCCTTATGGCAGAAAGGGAAGTGGAACTAAAGAACCTCTTAAAGAAGGTGACAGAGGAGAGTGAAAAAGCTGGCTTAAAACTCAATATGGAGAAAACTAAGATCATGACATCTGGTCCCATCCCTTCATGGAAAGTAGATGGGGAAACAAAGGAAACAGTGACAGATTTTCTTTTCTTGGGTTCCCAAACTCACTGTTGATGGTGAACTGCAGCCATTAAATTAAAAGAAACTTGCCCCTTGGAAGAAAAGCTATGACTAATATAGGCAGCATATTAAAAAGCAGAGACATTAACTTTGCCAACAAAGATTCATATTGTCAAAGCTATGTTTTTTTGTTTTTTTTTTCCAGTAGTCATGTATGAATATGAGAGTTGGACCATAAAGAAGCTTGAGTGCCAAAGAATTGATGCTTTAGAACTGTCCTGTTGGAGAAGAATCTTGAGTGTCCCTTGGACTGAAAGGAGATCATACCAGTCAATTCTGCTGCTGCTGCTAAGTCGCTTCAGTCATGTCGGACTCTGTGCAACCCCATAGACGGCAGCCCACCAGGCTCCCCCATCCTTGGGATTTTCCAGGCAAGAACACTGGAGTGGGTTACCATTTCCTTCTCCAATGCATGAAAGTGAAAAGTGAAAGTAAGTTGCTCAGTCATGTCCGACTCCTAGCGACCCCATGGACTGCAGCCTACCAGGCTCCTCCGTCCATGGGATTTTCCAGGCAAGAGTACTGGAGTGGGGTGCCATTGCCTTCTCCGCCAGTCAATCCTAAAGGAAATCAATCTTGAATATTCACTGGAAGGACTGATGCTGAAGCTGAAGCTCCAATACTTTGGCCACCTGATGCAAAGAACTGATTCCTTAGAAAAGACCCTGATGTTGGGAACGGTAGAAGGAAGGAGAAGGGGATGATAGAGGACGAGATGGATGGATGACATCACCAACTCAATGGACATGAGTTTGAACAAAATCTGGGAAATGGTGAAGAACAGGGAATCCTGGCATGTTGCAGTCTGTGGGGTCACAAAGAGTTGGAAACAACTAAGTGACTGAACAACAACCACATATTTTTTTCCTTAAATGAATGAAATTGAAGGAAATCGTTTAAACATTTACCACAATAAGAGACTGCAATCCTACCCAAATGAATTTTAACTGAGTACAAGATGACACATCCAATCTTCTTGTGTTTTTATTGGTGTTCCGACAGTGGATGAGATGGCTGGATGGAACCATCGACTCGGTGGACATAAGTTTGTGTAAACTCAGGGAGTTGGTGATGGAGGGGGAGGCCTGGCATGCTGCGAATCATGGGGTCATAAAGAGTCGGACACGACTGAGCGACTGAACTGAACTGAACTGGTGCTAGTTAAAGGCTCATACTTCATTAATAGGGCCATAGAACTGGCAACTATACTTCTGGCTATCAGGCAGGCTGATAACTTTCTATTTACCTAAGTACTCAATGGAGCTCCACATAAACATATCCCATGGGTAAGGGCAAAAATGCTAGGGAAAGTTTTTCCAACAAGGTTGGATCTTATACCTACCACAGAACCCGACAGATAGTTTCCTAAATAAGCAGAAACTCACAATGAATGGATATAAAGAATGTCTGAACATTTCCCAAATAAACTGGATAAGGCATGATGCAGGAAAATTCCCTTTGTAGATTGCTTATTTAAAATCTTTCCTGATATATTAACGAGGAAAATCAAGAGGAATTTCCTATTACCTTAGGTAGAAAAGTTGAAATACTGAAAGAGTAAATAATTTTACACTTTTTAAAATTTATTTTGTTGAAGTATAGTTGATAGATAGATAGATAGATATAGTTCATAGATAAATTCACTTGTACCATATTCTAGATTCACATATTAATGACATCCTTCCTGAAAGATGATGCTGTGAAAGTGCTGCACTCAATATGCCAGCAAATTTGGAAAACTCAGCAATGGCCACAGGACTGGAAAAGGTCAGTTTTCATTCCAATCCCAAAGAAAGGCAATGCCAAAGAATGCTCAAACTACCACACAATTGAACTCATCTCACACGCTAGTGATGCTCAAAATTCTCCAAGCCAGGCTTCAGCAATATGGGACCCGTAAACTTCCTGATGTTCAAGTTGGTTTCAGAAAAGGCAGAGGAACCAGAGATCAAATGGCCAACATCCACTGGATCATGGAAAAAGCAAGAGAGCTTCCTAAAAAAAAACAAAACAACAACAAAAAAACCCAAAACCATCTATTTCTGCTTCATTGACTATGCCAAAGCCTTTGAATGTGTGGATCAGAATAAAATGTGGAAAATTCTAAAAGAGATGGGAATACGAGACCACCTGATCTGCCTCTTGAGAAATTTGTATGCAGGTCAGGAAGCAACAGTTAGAACTGGACATGGAACAACAGACTGGTTCCAAATAGGAAAAGGAGTATGCCAAGGCTGTATATTGTCACCCTGCTTATAATGCTGGACTGGAAGAAGCACAAGCTGGAATCAAGATTGCCGGGAGAAATATCAATAACCTCAGATATGCAGATGACAACACCCTTATGGCAGAAAGTGAAGAGGAACTAAAAAGCCTCTTGATGAAAGTAAAAGTGGAGAGTGAAAAAATTGGCTTAAAGCTCAACATTCAGAAAACGAAGATCATGACATCTGGTCCCATCACTTCACGGAAAATAGATGGGGAAACAGTGGAAACAGTGTCAAACTTTATTTTTGGGGGCTCCAAAATCACTGCAGATTGTGACTGTAGCTATGAAATTAAAAGACGCTTGCTCCTTGGAAGGAAAGTTATGACCAACCTAGGTAGCATATTCAAAAGCAAAGACATTATTTTGCCAACAAAGGTTCGTCTAGTCAAGGCTATGGTTTTCCCTGTCTGGTCATGTATGGATGTGAGAGTTGGACTGTGAAGAAGGCTGAGCACTGAAGAATTGCTTTTGAACTGTGCTGTTGGAGAAGACTCTTTTTTTTTTTTTTTTAATTTTATTTTATTTTTAAACCTTAAACACTGTATTAGTTCTGCCAAACATCAAAACGAATCCACCTCAGGTATACATGTGCTCCCCATCCTGAACCCTCCTCCCTCCTCCCTCCCCACACCATCCCTCTGGGTCATCCCAGTGCACCAGCCCCAAGCATCCAGTATCGTGCATTGAACCTGGACTGGCAACTCGTTTCATACATGATATTACACATGTTTCAATGCCATTCTCCCAAATTTTCCCACCCTCTGCCTCTCCCACAGAGTCCATAAGACTGTTCTATACATCAGTGTATCTTTTGCTGTCTCGTATACAGGGTTATTGTTACCATCTTTCTAAATTCCATATATATGTGTTACTATACTATATTGGTGTTTTTCTTTCTGGCTTACTTCACTCTGTATAATAGGCTCCAGTTTCATCCACCTCGTTAGAACTGATTCAAATGTGTTCTTTTTAATGGCTGAGTAGTACTCCATTGTGTATATGTACCACTGTTTTCTTATCCATTCATCTGCTGATGGACATCTAGGTTGCTTCCATGTCCTGGCTATTATAAACAGTGCTGCGATGAACATTGGGGTACACGTGTCTCTTTCCCTTCTGGTTTCCTCAGTGTGTATGCCCAGCAGTGGGATTGCTGGATCATAAGGCAGTTCTATTTCCAGTTTTTTAAGGAATCTCCACACTGTTCTCCATAGTGGCTGTACTAGCTTGCATTCCCACCAACAGTGTAAGAGGGTTCCTTTTTCTCCGCACCCTCTCCAGCATTTATTGCTTGTAGACTTTTGGATTGCAGCCATTTTGACTGGTGTAAAATGGTATCTCATAGTGGTTTTGATTGCATTTCTCTGATAATGAGTGATGTTGAGCATCTTTTCATGTGTTTGTTAGCCATCTGTATGTCTTCTTTGGAGAAATGTCTATTTAGTTCTTTGGCCCATTTTTTGATTGGGTCATTTATTTTTCTGGAGTAGAGCTGTAGGAGTTGCTTGTATATTTTTGAGATTAGTTGTTTGTCAGTTGCTTCATTTGCTTTTATTTTCTCCCATTCTGAAGGCTGCCTTTTCACCTTGCTAATAGTTTCCTTTGATGTGCAGAAGCTTTTAAGGTTAAGTAGGTCCCATTTGTTTATTTTTGCTTTTATTTCCAATATTCTGGGAAGTGGGTCATAGAGGATCCTGCTGTGATGTATGTTGGAGAGTGTTTTGCGTATGTTCTCCTCTAGGAGTTTTATAGTTTCTGGTCTTACGTTTAGATCTTTAATCCATTTTGAGTTTATTTTTGTGTATGGTGTTAGAAAGTGTTCTAGTTTCATTCTTTTACAAGTGGTTGACCAGATTTCCCAGCACCACTTGTTAAAGAGATTGTCTTTAATCCATTGTATATTCTTGACTCCTTTGTCAAAGATAAGGTGTTCATATATGCGTGGATTTATCTCTGGGCTTTCTATTTTGTTCCATTGATCGATATTTCTGTCTTTGTGCCAGTACCATACTATCTTGATAACTGTGGCTTTGTAGTAGAGCCTGAAGTCAGGTAGGTTGATTCCTCCAGTTCCATTCTTCTTTCTCAAGATTGCTTTGGCTATTCGAGGTTTTTTGTATTTCCATACACATTGGGAAATTATTTGTTCTAGCTCTGTGAAGAACACCGTTGGTAGCTTGATAGGGATTGCATTGAATCTATAAATTGCTTTGGGTAGTATAATCATTTTCACTATATTGATTCTTCCAATCCATGAACATGGTATATTTCTCCATCTGTTAGTGTCCTCTTTGATTTCTTTCACCAATGTTTTATAGTTTTCTATATATAGGTCTTTAATTTCTTTAGGTAGATATATTCCTAAGTATTTTATTCTCTCCTTTGCAATGGTGAATGGAATTGTTTCCTTAATTTCTCTTTCTGTTTTCTCATTATTAGTGTATAGGAATGCAAGGGATTTCTGGGTGTTGATTTTATATCCTGCAACTTTACTATAGTCATTGATTAGTTCTAGTAATTTTCTGGTGGAGTCTTTAGGGTTTTCTATGTAGAGGATCATGTCATCTGCAAATAGTGAGAGTTTTACTTCTTCTTTTCCAATTTGGAATCCTTTTATTTCTTTTTCTGTTCTGATTGCTGTGGCCAAAACTTCCAAAACTATGTTGAATAATAATGGTGAAAGTGGGCACCCTTGTCTTGTTGCTGACTTTAGAGGAAAAGCTTTCAATTTTTCACCATTGAGGATAAAGTTTGCTGTGGGTTTGTCATATATAGCTTTTATTATGTTGAGATATATTCCTTTTATTCCTGCTTTCTGGAGAGTTTTTATCATAAATGGATGTTGAATTTTGTCAAAGGCTTTCTCTGCATCGATTGAGATAATCATATGGTTTTTATTTTTCAATTTGTTAATGTGGTGTATTACATTGATTGATTTGCGGATATTGAAGAATCCTTGCATCCCTGGGATAAAGCCCACTTGGTCATGGTGTATGATCTTTTTAATGTGTTGTTGGATTCTGATTGCTAGAATTTTGTTAAGGATTTTTGCATCTATGTTCATCAGTGATATTGGCCTGTAGTTTTCTTTTTTTGTGGGATCTTTGTCAGGTTTTGGTATTAGGGTGATGGTGGCCTCATAGAATGAGTTTGGAAGTTTACCTTCCTCTGCAAGTTTCTGGAAGAGTTTGAGCAGGATAGGTGTTAGCTCCTCTCTAAATTTTTGGTAGAATTCAGCTGTGAAGCCGTCTGGACCTGGGCTTTTGTTTGCTGGAAGATTTTTGATTACAGTTTCAATTACCATGCTTGTGATGGGTCTGTTAAGATTTTCTATTTCTTCCTGGTCCAGTTTTGGAAAGTTGTACTTTTCTAAGATTTTGTCCATTTCTTCCACGTTGTCCATCTTATTGGCATATAATTGTTGATAGTAGTCTTTTATGATCCTTTGTATTTCTGTGTTGTCTGTTGTGATCTCTCCATTTTCATTTCTAATTTTATTGATTTTATTTTTCTCCCTTTGTTTCTTGATGAGTCTGGCTAATGGTTTGTCAATTTTATTTATCCTTTCAAAGAACCAGCTTTTGGCTTTGTTGATTTTTGCTATGGTCTCTTTTGTTTCTTTTGCATTTATTTCTGCTCTAATTTTTAAGATTTCTTTCCTTCTACTAACCCTGGGGTTCTTCATTTCTTCCTTTTCTAGTTGCTTTAGGTGTAGAGTTAGGTTATTTATTTGACTTTTTTCTTGTTTCTTGAGGTATGCCTGTATACTCTTGAAAGTCCCTTGGACTGCAAGGAGATCCAACCAGTCCATTCTGAAGGAGATCAGCCCTGGGATTTCTTCAGAAGGAATGATGCTAGAGCTGAAACTCCAGTACTTTGGCCACCTCATGCGAAGAGTTGACTCATGGGAAGACTCTGATGCTGGGAGGGATTGGGGGCAGGAGGAGAAGGGGACGACACAGGATGAGATGGCTGGATAGCATCACTGACTCTATGGACGTGAGTCTGGGTGGACTCCGGGAGTTGGTGATGGACAGGGAGGCCTGGTGTGCTGCGATTCATGGGGTCGCAAAGAGTCGGACATGACTGAACGACTGAACTGATGGTTTTTTAAATTAATTTTTAATTGAAGGATAATTGCTTTACAGAATGTTGTTATTTTCTGTCAAACCTCAATATAAATCAGCCATAGGTATACATATGTCCCCTACCTTTTGAATCTCCTTCCCATCTCCTTCTCTACCCCACACCTCTAAGCTGATACAGAGCCCCTGTTTGAGTTTCCTGAGCCGTACAGCATATTCCCGTTGGCTGTCTGTTTTGCATATGGCAATATAACTTTACATGTTACTCTATCCATACATCTCACCCTCTCCTCCCCTCTCCCCATGTCCATATGTCTATTCTCTATGTCTGTTTCTCCACTGCTGCCCTGTAAATAAATATTTTCAGTAACATTTTTCTAGAGTCTGCATATATGTGTTAGAATATGGTATTTATCGTTCTCTTTCTGACCTACCTCACTTTGTATAATAGATTCTAGGTTCATCCACCTCATTAGAACTGACTCAAATGCATTCTTGTTTATGGCCGAGTAATATTCCACTGTGTATATGTATCACTACTTCTTTATCCATTCATCTGTCCATGGGCATCTAGGTTGCTTCCATGTTCTTGCTATCATAAATACTTTTGCAGTGAACAATGGGATACATGTGTCTTTTCATTTTTGGTTTCCTCAGGATTTATGCCTAGGAGTGGGATTTCTGGGCATATGGTGGCTTTATTCCTATTTTTTTAAGGAGTCTCCATACTGTCTTCCATAGTGTCTGTATCAATTTACATTCCCACCAACAGGGCAAGAGCATTCCCTTTTTTCCACACCCTATCCAGCATTTATTGTTGATGGACTTTTTGATAATGGCCATTCTTACCGATGTGAAGTGATATCTCATTGCAGTTTTGATTTCAATTTCTCTAATAGTGAGTGACATTGATCATCTTCTCATGTGTTTGTTAGCCATCTGTATGTCTTCTTTGGAGAAATGTCTGTTTAGGTATTTTTACCACTTTTTGAATGGGCTGTCTGTTTTTCTGATATTGAGTTGTATGAGCTGCTTGTATATTTTGGAAATTAAACCTTTGTCAGTTGTTTCATTTGCTATTATTTTCTCACATTCTGAGGATTATTTTTTCACCTTGCTTATAGTTTCCTTTGCTGTGCAAAGAGTTTTCAGTTTAATCAGGTCCCACTTGTTTACTTTTGTTCTTATTTCTGTTACTCTAGGAGGTGGGTCATAGAAGATCTTGCTTTGATTTATGTGATTGAGTGTTCTTCCTTAATTTTCCTCTAAGAGGAAAACTGCAATTTCTATAGTTTCAAACTGTAGTTTCTGGTCTTACATTTATATTTTTAATCCATTTTGAGTTTATTTTTGTGTACAGTGTTAGGAAGTATTCTAATTTCATTCTTTTACATGTATCTTTCCAGCTTTCCCAATACCATTTATTGAAGAGGCTATCTTTATCCCTCTGTATGTCTCAAAAAGACAAAGGAGGCAAGATGCCCATAGATACATAGTACCCATAAGTGCATGGGCTTATTTCTGGGGTTTTGGTCCTGTTCCATTGGTCTACATTTCTGTTTTTGTGCCAGTACCATACTGTCTTGATGAATCTAGCTTTGTAGTATAATCTGAGGTCAGGAAAGTTGATTCCTCCAGTTCCAGTCTTCTTTCTCCAGGCTGCTTTGGCTATTTCGTGTCTTTTGTGTTTCCATATGAATTGTGAAAATTTTTGTTCTAGTTCTGTGAAAAATGCCATTGGTAATTTGAGATAATTACCAATTATTACCAATTACCAATTGAGGTAATTCAATCTACACATTGAATCTGTAGATTGCATTTGGTAGTATTGTCATTTTCACAATATTGATTCATCCTACCCAGGAACATGGACTACTTCTCTGTTTATGTTATCTTTGATTTCTTTCATTAATGTCTTATAATTTTCTGTGTACAGTTCTTTTGTCTCTTTAGGTGAGTTTATTCCTAGATATTTAATTCTTTTTGTTGCAATAGTGAATGGGATTGATTCCTTAATTGTGGTTTCTGAGTTTTCATTGTTAGTATATAGAAATGCAAGTGATTTCTGTGTATTGATTTTGTATCCTGCAACTTTGCTAAATTCACTGATAAGCTCTAGTAATTTTCTGATACTATCTTTAGGGTTTTCTATGTACAATGTCATGTCATCTGCAAACAGTGAGAGCTTTACTTCTTCTTTTCCAATATGGATTCCTTTTATTTCTTTTTCTTCTCTGATTTCTCTAGCCAGAACTTATAGAACTACATTGAATAAAGTGGTGAAAGTGGACATTCTTGTCTTGTTCCTGATGTTAGAGGGCATGCTTTCAGTTTTTCAACATTGAGAATAATGGTTGATGTAGGGTTATCATATATGGCCTTTACTGTTTTGAGGTAGGTTCAATATTATATGGTACTAAAAAAGAGTAAATCACTTTAGATAAAACAAAAACAATTTGCACTATGTTATAAAACTGTGAAGGTTTAAGAAGTTCAGAGTGAGCCTAGGGAGGACAATGCTCTGAAAAGAAGTGTGGGACCACCACTAACAATCTTCAGGAAAGGAAATATCAACACAGATGCTTAGATTATAAAATTTCAATGACTGTCACGTGATAAATGAGCAACCCAGAGAACATGTCAGAGAAAGAGAATGCCCTAACCATTTGAATGTTGAAACAAGAAAACATGAAGTTTTCAATACCATTAGCTAATATCCATACTTCCTTGATAACTTTTTCCAGGGTTTTTGAAATCTAAACTTTATATCTGATTAAACAGTGTTTTGGTTAGGTAATCTGTAACACATTTTTCACTTTTGTTCTTTAGATATGCATTTCTACAATAAATAGATTCAATTAAGGAGAATTTATTTTCTACTTTTTTAAAAGGGTGACATATTTATTCAAATTAGAATTAACACTTTTACCAGGATTTGAATACCATCTTAAGAAAAGGTGGGAAATTTATCACCCAATTCTCTTTTGAAAAGGTGTGTTTTAACTTATGTATTTATAATTTAATGATTAAAGAAGATACTCTTGGGAAAAATCATGAATCAGAGAATCCTAGAAACACTAAATTACAGAATACTGGGAGTAAAAGATGGAGGAAAAAAACTTAAAATGTGAGAAGACTTTAGTCCCAACTAATCTAAGAAATTTAAATAACCAAATAGAAAAAAAATGAAACTTGGAGATAAGTCTGTTCTCAGTGAATCTGAGGTCCTTAATACCTCACTGAAGAAATAATCCATTTGAGAGACAAAGTGATATGTACAAAGTGGATTTATTTAGAGACAAACAAACTCCACAGAGTCTGGGCCATCTCAGAAGGGGAGAGAGCCTTGAAACACAGATTGGTTAGCTTTTTGGAAGAATTATTCCAATTATTTCAGTGAAGGGGTGGGACTTTCCAGGAACTGAGCCACCAACCACGTTTTGGCCTTTTATGGCAGCCTCAGAACAGTCAAGGCGCTGGAAGGTGGATTATCTAGCTTATGCTAATCTATTACAATGAACATATGATGAGGCTCAAAGTCTACTGGAAGTTAACTCATCTGCTTGGATCTAATTGGTTAGACACTGTGTCCTCACCACATATCATTCTTTTAAAGGTTGTGCTCTGCTCCTTTCTCTCCTGTTTCAATAGATATTGAATATCCAGATAATTATATGATAGTAAACATTAAAGGAATGACAAGGTGGTATGTGGCATGATCATGATAGCAATGTCTATTTGAAACAAATTATTTTAAGTATGATTGTACAGAACTGACTCAAAGGATATGAATTTGAGCAAACTCCAGGAGTGACTGGAGAACACAGTTGTTTGGCATGCTACAGTCCATGGGGTTGCAAAGGGCTGGACATGACTTAGCGACTGAAGAACAGGAACACAGAATATTAATTCTACAGAGCGTAATTATCAAGTCTCTGGTACAATCTACAATTTAGGTAGGAAATAAAAATAATTAGGATAAAATGTTAGTAAATCATGTTGTTTATACATTTGTTTTTAAAACTTAAAGATGGTAAGAATTTTACTTAATATTGAAAGCTAAACTGCATTCACCAGGGTGTGGTCATTGAGTTCAGTTGTGTTCAGTCACTCTGTAACGTCTGACTCTTTGCAACCCCACTGACTATTATAGTCTGGCAGGCTCTTCTCTCCACAAAATTTTCTAGGTAAGAATACTGGAGTGGGTTGCCTTTTCCTTCTCCAGGGAATATTCCCGAACCAGGGATTGAACCCATCTCCTGTACTGGTCACAGATGCCCATTATATCTACTACTGAGGGCAAGAATCCCTTAGAAGAAATGGAGTAGTCCTCATAGTCAACAAAAGAGTCCAAATTGCAGTATTTGGGTGCAGTCTCAAAAATGACAGAGTAATCTCTGTTTGTTTCCAAGACAAACCATTCATTATCACAGTAATTCAAGTCTATGCCCCAATAACTAATGCTGAAGAAGATGAAGCTGAAAAGTTCTATGATGACCTAGAAGGCTTTCTAGAAATAGTGTCAAAAAAAGATGGCCTTTTATCACAGGGGACTGGAATGCAAAAGTAGGAAGTCAAGAGATACCTAGAGTAACAGGGAACTTTGGCCTTCCCTGAAGGCCAAACAAAATGAAGCAGGGTAAAGGCTAACAGAGTTTTGCCAAGTGAATGCACTGGTCACAGAAAACACTCTCCTCCAACAACGCAAAAAATGATTCTACCCAAGGACATCACTAGATGATCAATACCAAAATAAGATTTATTATATTCTTTGCAGATAAAGATAGATAAGCACTATACGGTCAGCAAAAACAAGACTGGGAACAATCTGTGGCTTATATCATGAACTCCTTATGACAAAATTCAGACTTAAATTGAAGAAAGAGCATATAGGTATGACTTAATCAACTATCTCATGATTATGCAGTGGAAATGACAAATAGATTCAAAGGATTAGACCTGACAGAGTGCCTGAAGAACTATGGACAGAGGTCTGTGACACTGTACAGGAGGCAGTGATCAAGACCATCCCCAAGAAATAGAAATGCAAGAAGGCAAAATGATGGTCTGAGGAGGCCTTAAAAATAGCTGAGAAAAGAAGCTAAAGGCAAAGGAGAAAAGATAACGTATATCCATCAGAACGCAGAGTTCCAAAGAATAGCAAGGAGAGATAAGAAAGTCTTTCTCAGTAATCAGTGCAAAGAAATAGAGGAAGGAAAGCAATAGAATGGGAAAGACTAGAGATCTCTTCAAGAAAATTAGAGATACCAAGGAAACATTTAATGAAAAGATGGATACAATAAAGGACAGAAAAGGTATGGAGATAACAGAAGCAGAAGATATTATAAAAGGGTGGCAAGAATGCACAAGACAACTATACAAAAGAGATCTTAATGACCCTGATAACTGAGATGGTATGATAACTCACCTAGAGCCAGACAACCTGGAATGTGAGTCAAGTGGGCCTTAGGAAGGTTACTATGAGCAAATATAGTTGAGGTGATGGACTTCCAGGTGAGCTATTTCAAGTCCTAAAAGATGATGCTGTGAAAGTGCTGCACTCAGCATGCCAGCAAATTTGGATAACTCAGCAGTGGCCACAGGACTGGAAAAGGTCAGTTTGCATTCCAATCCCAAAGAAAGGTAATGTTAAAGAATGCTCAAACTACCACACAATTGCCCTCATCTCACACTTTAGCAAAGTAATGCTCAAAATTCTCCAAGCAAGGCTTCAACAGTACATGAACAGAGGACTTCCAGATATTCAAGCTGGATTTAGAAGACATCAAAGAGCCAAGATCTGCTGTATCACAGAAAAAGCAAGAGAGTTCCAGAAAACATCTACGTTTGTTTTTTTGACTGCGTAAATCACAACAAACTGTGGGAAATTCTTCAAGAGACAGGAATACCAGACGACCTTACCTTTTCCTGAGAAATCTGTATGCAGGTCAAGAAGCAAAAGTTAGAACCAGACATGGAAAAATGGATTGATTCCACATTGGGAAAGGAGTACATCACTCTGCTTATTTAACTTATATGCAGAACACACTATGTGAAATGCCAGGCTGGATGAAGCACAAACTGGAATCAAGATTGCCAGGAGAAATATCAATAATCTCAGATATGCAGATTACACCACTCTTATGGCAGAATGTGAAGAGGAACTGAAGAGGCTCTTAATGAAAGTGAAAGAGGAGAGTAATATACCTGGTTTAAAACTCAATATCCAAACACTAAGATCATGGCATCTGGTCCCATTCCTTCACAAATAGATGGGGAAACAATGGAAACAGTAAGGGACTTTATTTTCTTGGACTCCAAAATCCCTGCAGATAGTGACTGTAGCCATTAAATTAAAAGAGGCTTGTTCCTTGGAAGAAAAGCTATGACAAACCTAGATAGTATATTAAAAAGCAGAGACATTACTTTCCAGACAAAGGTCCATCTACTCAAAGCTATGTTTTTTTCCAGTAGTCATAGATGGATGTGAGAGTTGTACCATAAATAAACCTGAGTGCCAAAGAATTTATGCTTTTAAACTGTGGTGTTAGAGAAGACTCCTGAGAATCCTTGGACAGCAAGGAGATCAAACCAGTCAATCCTAAAGGAAATCAACCCTGAATATTCATTGTAAGGACTGATACTGAAGCTGAAACTCCAATACTTTGGCCATGGATGCAAAGAACTGACTCATTGGAAAAGCCCCTGATTCTGGAAAAAATTGAAGCCAGGAAGAGAAGGGGATGAAAGAGGATGACCTGGCTGGATGGCATCACCACTTCAATGGACATGAGTTTGCGCAAGCCCAGGAGTTTTTGATGGTCAGGGAATCCTGGCATGCTTCAGTCTGTGGGGTTGCAAACAGTTGGACATGACTGAGGGACTGAGCTGAACCTGCACTTGTAGACAGATTCTCTACTGCTGAAGCCCAGATGGTCACTGAGTGAGGCTCCATAAAGATGAACATGAGTGGAAACAATCTCTTTCCTAAGGTGCACCAAGTCAGGTAGAATAACAGTACATAGATTGACTAATATCAGAATAAAATTCAAATTAAGACAATCAAGTTGGGACTTCCCTGGTGGGGAAGATTGGTGGCATCAGTTGTGGTATAGCTAAAACTTCTGGAAGACTAAGCGGAGAGATGGTACCATTGCAAAAAGAATACAATTAAGTAAAGATATTTAAAAATAAATAAAGATAATGTGAAAGTATTTCTCTCAAAAATGAGTGTTCCAAAGTTTCTCCTGGTAGTCAAACCTGAAGAACATGCAAGTTTCCTCTCATGTGCTAAGAAAAACCATAGCCTCTGGCTGAGTATTGCTGTATAATGCAGGTCGAATCAACTTGGATTTTTTTTTTTTTTTTAATCACATTAAGCCCAAAAGCCATAAGAGAATCTGGCATGAAGTTTCATACCCTGTTGTGTTACTTAAAGTAAATATACTAAGAAGACTTATACTAAGAAGTTGACAGCAATGAAAAATTTTGTAACAGAGGATTTATTCCTCAATCTTAATTATCCCTAATGAAAAATTGTGATATATATATGTATTTGCCTATATAAATATTTTCACCAGTGAAAGAATTTCTAATCAAGGACTTATTGGTTGCTACTTATTCTGAGTCCTTCTCAGTGAATCTGAAGTAAATGTTTTTAAAAATTCAAAATTGATAATTTGTTCGGAACTCAAAATCTCTAGTAAAGAAAAAATATAAGTAGTTTTGTTGTGGTTTAGTTGCTTTGGTTGTGTCTGTTTTACAACCCCATGGACTATAGCCCACCAGGCTCCACAATCCATGGGATTTTCCAAGCAAGAATACTGGAGTGGGTTGTCATTTCCTTCCCCAGGGGATCTTCCCAACCCAGGGATCAAACTCATGTCTCCTGCACTGGTACAAGGATTCTTTACCACTGAGTCATCAAGCTGAAATAAAAAAAGATGAAGGTCTTAAAAATTACATAGTCAAAATGAGTCTATGAGAAATTAAAAATAATGGTATATTTCCACCAAGTCTAATCTATATGTCATAAAACACAGCTAATTATCCCTGTGTTTGATCTTCAATTTCACTGATATATATGATAAACATTAAAAAATTATTAAAGATTTTCATAGGTTTTTTCTAATACTTAATCTCCCAGTAGATTTTTATCCACCATAATTGATTATTTAATGTACCTTTCTAATAAGAGGAACTTGAATACTGCAATCTTACTATTATCCACCTCAGAACCTCTTTAGAGCTCTGTGGGCTACTAGAAAATATTTAATAACAGAAAAAGAGAGTAACAGGAAGAAAGAAGGAAAAGAAGGAGGAAGAAAAAGTGGGTGGGGAAGAGCAAAAAGTCTTATGATTAAGGAAGTTAAAGTCCTACGTAATATGTTGCAGAGGAAATTTCAGTAAATGAGGAAAAGCACCAAAAGCCAAACTTCATAGTTCACATTTTAACTAAGGAATAACCTTGACTATATGTATCATTCTAGATACACATGTGTTTTCTCTGTAGGCTGGTATTTTTTATATTTTTACATTTTCACTGTATGTGTACATTTTCATTTATAAAACAATTTTAAGTGCAACAGTTAATTTTCTATTTATGTCACTGCATAGAAAGATAACAATTCATAATGTTATGGTAGAAATGGTTATATATTATATAAATTAATTAATAATAACTGGGATGACCCCCCAGGAGGAGGGCATGACAACCCACTCCAGTATTCCTGCCTGGAGAATCCCATGGACAGAGGAGTCTGGTGGGCTACAGTCCATGGGGGTGCAAAGAGTAAGACGTGACTGAAGTGACTTAGCAAGCATACAGGATGGGAAGACTAATCATATTTTTGAAATGAGGTTAGAAGCTGAAAAATGTGAATTAGTTAACTAAATCATTCACTAATTAAATAAGCAGATTTATCCACACATCACAATTTGGACTCCAACTAATAAAATGTGTAGGAAGTAAAGATGAAAATTAGCATTCTAATGACAAGTATAAAATAAATGGAATCAGTTCAAATCAGAGATGTCTAAAAATATTTTCAAAATCATAAAACATATTGTCTTTATACTGCAATTCACATATTATCCAAAATTACAGCTATACTTATTCCATTTTCCCATC
Source organism: Bubalus bubalis (assembly GCF_019923935.1). Lineage (NCBI taxonomy): Eukaryota > Metazoa > Chordata > Mammalia > Artiodactyla > Bovidae > Bubalus > Bubalus bubalis. The sequence continues at coordinate 72,374,310 of NC_059161.1, forward strand.
CACAGATGCTTTTGGCAGTTTTAATTCTCTGGAGATATTATCTACATTTTTAAATATGTGTTTTAAATGCAATTTATGGTCATCCAGGAACAGTAATAGTAATTGCAAACCTATTATTAACATTAAATATGTTTTAATATGGTCCATCACCAAAGCATGTGTCAAATTATGAATTATTAATATAATGGTAAAATTTTCCTCCTTACTTCACTCTTCAGGCAATTATTCTCATAAAGTTGCCTTTATCTGTTGAAATAAACTGAAAATATTAGATTAAAAAAGACATTAGCCCAAGCAAAATGGCAAATACGCTTATTAATTCTAAACAAAACTGAAAGTTGTTCTCTATCATACAATGAAATATCAGGCAAGACTGCATTTCACTTATGTGAGAAGACTGTCTAATTGCAGAGAATATAATTTATATGTGTATTTGTGTAAAGACATAATTTTATTCATCAGATTTCTTATAAGAAGCACTATATTGCTGGAAGAAAGAGTTTGATAAACTACCATGATTAACAGCTAGGTAAGAAGTACATTATCAAGGGACTACTCAATAAAAAGAAAAAAAAACTCTATTAAAATGTTTAATAAAACAAAAAGAAGAATATATTTGTCCTGTGAGAAGTGAAGGGAGGAGACTCTAGGAGGGAGAAGTTCAAATTACTGATGCTGAATTTTTCATTGAAAGTTAAAGTGAAAGTCATTCAGTCATGTCCAACTCTTTGAGACCACATGGACTGTACAGTCCATGGAATTCTCCAGGCCAGAATACTGGCATGGGTAATCTTTCCCTTCTCCAGGGGATCTTCCCAACCCAGGAATTCAACCCAGGTCTCCTACATTGCAGGCGGATTCTTTACCAGCTAAGGTACAACCTTGAGACAAACTCAAGACTAACTGAATTTAAGAAAATAAAGAAATACATTATTTCTAGAACCTGGAGAGTCATGAACCTGAACATGCTTCTTAAATTTATATAATCAACTTAATTTAGGTGTTTCATAGCTTCTATTCACTAATTATAAAAATGGAAAATGCCATTGTCTCTTCTATTTATTGTTTACATATTCCTTCATCAATTTATATTGATCTTCTCAAGAGCATTTCAAAAAATTAAGTATGCTATAAAAATACTGCTTAATATTTAAATATAAAAGAACATCTCTAAAATATATCTATGGAAATATGAGAATACAACTACTGTACTTAAATTATCTCATAATACAGCTGAGCATTATTACAAAGAAAAAGACTTCTAGTTCATTGACAACCCTCCAATTTCAGAAAAACATCTATTTATGCTTTCTTGACTATGCCAAAGCCTTTGACTGTATGGATCACAATCAACTGTGAGAAATTCTGAAAGAGATGGGAATACCAGACCACCTGACCTGCCTCTTGAGAAATCTGTATGCAGGTCAGGAAGCAACAGTTAGAACTGGACATGGAACAACAGACTGGTTCCCAATAGGAAAAGGAGTACATCAAGGCTGTATATTGTCACCCTGCTTATTTAACTTATATGCAGAGTACATCATGAGAAACGCTGGACTGGAAGAAACACAAGCTGGAATCAAGATCTCCGGGAGAAATATCAATAACCTCAGATATGCAGATGACACCACCCTTATGGCAGAAAGTGAAGAGGAACTCAAAAGCCTCTTGATGAAAGTGAAAGTGGAGAGTGAAAAAGTTGGCTTAAAGCTCAACATTCAGAAAACGAAGATCATGGCATCTGGTCCCATCACTCCATGGGAAATAGATGGGGAAACAGTGGGAACAGTGTCTTTATTTTTGGGGGCTCCAAAACCACTGCAGATGGTGACTGCAGCCATGAAATTAAAAGATGCTTACTCTTTGGAAGGAAAGTTACGACCAACCTAGATAGCATATTCAAAAGCAGAGACATTACTTTGCCAAGGCTATTACTAGTCAAGGCTATGGTTTTTCCTGTGGTCATGTATGGATGTGAGAGTTGGACTGTGAAGAAAGCTGAGCGCTGAAGAATTGATGCTTTTGAACTGTGGTGTTGGAGAAGACTCTTGAGAATGCCTTGGACTGCAAGGAGATCCAACCAGTCCATTCTGAAGAAGGTCAGCCCTGGGATTTCTTTAGAAGGAATGATGCTAAAGCTGAAACTGCAGTACTTTGGCCACCTCATGCGAAGAATTGACTCACTGGAAAAGACTCTGATGCTGGGAGGGATTGGGGGCAAGAGGAGAAGGGAACGACAGAGGATGAGATGGCTGGATGGCATCACTGACTCGATGGACGTGAGTCTGAATGAACTCCGGGAGTTGGTGATGGACAGGGAGGCCTGGTGTGCTGCGGTTCATGAGGTCGCAAAGAGTCGGACACGACTGAGCGACTAATCTGATCTGATCTGATCTGATATCCATCCCTTTTATTATGGGAGGACCATGACTGCTTCAGCCTGTAGTGTACAGAGGAACGGAAGCTATGTGACTTGCAAAGTTAGACCATCAGAAGCCACTCATCCTTCAAGTGATTTTCCTGCAACACTGATTTTTGGAAGCCCCCTACTTGAATACTCCTAGTGAAATCCAGATGAAACATTCTGAGAAACTCAAGCTACATGGAGAGGTCATAGGTCAATGCACTGAACTCTGCACTGAACTCCATCAGCTTAGCCCAGAGACTTGTGATTAAGAAGCTATCAATGGAAGTCCTTCCAGCTGAGGACCCAGATAACTGCAGCAGAAAAGATGCATTCTCATTATGTCATAGCCTGGCACCGACAGATTCCATGAGTAATTATTTCCTCTTTAAAACTTCACTCTGGGGTGCTATATATTAATAACATAGTGCATTCACTACAAAGGATAGTAATAAAAAAAAGCAAAACCATTTTAAACCAAGAACAGGCTACAAACATTTGCAAAATAACACACACACACACACACATACATATATATACATATCAGATATAGGCTTCTTTATTACAATCCATTAATTTTCCTAACTATAGCCATATTTAGTCCACTGTTCGCATATTCTTCACCAAGGTAAACCCAGAGAGAAAGATTACTCTATTCAATAGTGTCTAAAATTTTATTGAGGTAAGGCTCTTTAAATCATTTAATTCATTTTCAATTTTGTACAGTTAAATTTGCCTGTTTTATTAACATTAATATTTCTGTATAAGAAAAGTAAATATAGTGTCTTCTAAGGGGTACTTAAATTATTTTATATTCTAAACTTCATTCAATGAATATTTAAGAGCCCTCTCAAACCACTCTATAACAAGTTCAGTTCAACTCAGTCACTCAGTTGTGCTCAACTCTTTGTGACTCCATAGACTGCAGCATTCCAGTCTTCCATGTCCATCACCAGCTCCCAGATCTTACTCAGACTCATGTCCATCTAGTCAGTGATGCCATCCAACCATCTCCTTCTCTGTAATCCCCTCTCCTCCTGCCTTCACTCTTTCCCAGAATCAGTCTTTGCCAATGAGTCAGTTCTTTGCATCAGGTGGCCAAAGTACTGGAGCTTCAGCTTCAGCATGAGTCCTTCCAATGAATATTCAGGGTTGATTTCCTTTTGTATTGACTGGTTTGATCTCCTTACTGTCCAAGTGACCCTCAAGAGTCTTCTTCAACACCACAATTCAGTTCAGTTCAGTCGCTTAGTCATGTCCTACTCTTTGCGACCCCATGAACTACAGTGCACCAGGCCTCCCTGTTCATCATCAACTCCTGGAGTCCACCCAAACCCATGTCCTTTGAGTCGGTGATGCCATCCAAACATCTCATCCTCTGTCTTCCCCTTCTCCTCCTTCCCTCAATCTTTCCCAGCATCAGGGTATTTTACAATGAGTCAGCTCTTTGCATTAGGTGGACAAAGTATGGGAGTTTGAGCTTTAACATCAGTCCTTCCAATGAACACCCAGGACTGATTTCCTTTAGAATGGACTGGTTGTATCTCCTTGCAGTCCAAGGGACTCTCAAGAGTCTTCTCCAACACCACAGTTCGAACCCATCAATTCTGCACCGCTTAGCTTTCTTTATAGTCCAACTCTCACATCCCTACATGACCACTAGAGAAACTTGACTATACAGACCTTTGTTGGCAAAGTAATGTCTCTGCTTTTTAATATGCTGTCCAGGTTGGTCATAACTTTCCTTCCAAGGAGTGTCTTTTAATTTCATGGCTGCAATCACCATCTGCAATGATTTTGGAGCCCCAAAAAATAAAGTCAGCCACTGTTTCCACTGTTTCCCCATCTATTTGCCATGAAGTGATGGGAGTGGATGCCATGATCTTAGCTTTCTGAATGTTGAGTTTTAAGCCACCTTTTTCACTCTCCTCTTTCACTTTCATCAACAAGCTCTTTAGTTCTTCACTTTCTTCCATAAGGTTGGTGTCATTTGCATATCTGAGATTATTGATATTTCTCCCAGCAATCTTGATTCCAGCTTGTGCTTCCTCCAGTCCAGCATTTCTCATGATGTACTCTGCATATAAGTTAAATAAGCAGAGTGACAATATACAGCCTTGACATACTCCTTTTCCTATTTGGAACCAGTCTGTTGTTCCATGTCCAGTTCTAACTGTTGCTTCCTGACCTGCATACAAATTTCTCAAGAGGCAGGTCAGGTGGTTTGGTATACCCATCTCTTTCAGAATTTTCAACAGTTTATTGTGATCCACACTGTCAAAGGCTTAGGCATAGTCAATAAAGCAAAAATAGATGTTTTTCTGGAACTCTTTGCTCTTTTGATGATCCAGCAGATGTTGACAATTTGATCTCTTGTTCCCCTGCCTTTTCTAAAACCAGCTTGAACATCAGGAAGTTCACAGTTCACATATTGCTGAAGCCTGGCTTGGAGAATTTTGAGCATTACTTTACTAGCATGTGGATGAGTGTAATTGTGCAGTAATTTGAGCATTCTTTGGCATTGCCTTTCTTTGGGATTGGAATGAAAACTGACCTTTTCCAGACCCTTGGCTACCACTGAGTTTTCCAAATTTGCTGGCATATTGAGTGCAGCAATTTCACAGCATCACCTTTCAGGATTTGAAATAACTCACCTGGAAGTCCATCACCTCCAGTAGCTTTGTTCATTGTGATGCTTCCTAAGGCCCGCTTGACTTCACATTCCAGGATGTCTGGCTCTAGGTGAGTGATCACAACATAGTGATTATCTGGGTTTTGAAGATCTTTTTTGTACAGTTCTTCTTTATATTCTTGCCACCTCTTCTTAATATCCTCTGCTTCTGTTAGGTCCGTACCATTTCTCTGCTTTATTGAGCCTGTCTTTGCATGAATGTTCCCTTGGTATCTCTAATTATCTTGAAGACATCTCTAGTCTTTCCCATTCTGTTGTCTTCCTCCATTTTTTTGCATTGATCACTGAGGAAGGCTTTCTTATCTCTTCTTGTTATTCTTTGGAACTCTGCATTCAGATGCTTATATCTTTCCTTTTCTCCTTTGCTTTTCACTTCCCTTCTTTCACAACTATTTGTAAGGCCTCCTCAGACAGCCATTTTGCTTTTTTTCCATTTGTTTTTCTTGGGGATGGTCTTGATCCCTGTCTCCTGTACAATGTCATGAACCTCCGTCTATAGATCATCAGGCACTCTGTCTGTGAGATCTAGTCCCTTAAATCTGTTTCTCACTTCCATTGCATAGTCTAAAGGGATTTGATTTAGGTCATACTTGAATGGTCTAGTGGTTTTCTCCACTTTCTTCAATTTCAGTCTGAAATTGGCAATAAGGATTTCATGATCTGAGCCACAGTCAGCTCCCAGTCTTTTTTTTTTTTTTTTTTTGCTGACCTTAAAGAGCTTCTCCATCTTTGGCTGCAAAGAGTATAATCAATCTAATTTAGGGGTCGACCATCTGGTGATGTCCATGTGTAGTTTTCTCTTGTGTTGTTGGAAGAGGGTGTTTGCTATGACCAGTGCATTCTCTTGGCAGAACTCTATGAGCCTTTGCCCTGCTTCATTCTGTACCCCAAGGCCAAATTTTCCTTTTACTCCAGGTGTTTCTTGACTTCCTACTTTTTCATTCCAGTCCCCTATAATGAAAAGGACATCTTTTTTGGGTGTTAGTTCTAAAAGGTCTTGTAGGTCTTCATAGAACCATTCAACTTCAGCTTCTTCAGTGTTACTGGTTGGGGCATAGACTTGGATTGCTGTGATATTGAATGGTTTGCCTTGGAAACGAGCAGAGATCATTCTGTCGTTTTTGAGATTATATCCAAGTACTGCATTTCGGACTCTTTTATTGATCATGATGGCTACCCCATGTCTGCTAAGGGATTCCTGCCTGCAGTAGTAAATATAATGGTCATCTGAGTTAAATTCACCCATGCCAGTCCATCTTAGTTCCTTGATTCCTAGAATGTCGACGTTCACTCTTGCCATCTCCTGTTTGACCACTTCCAATTTGCCTTGATTCACGGACCTAACATTCCAGGTTCCTATGCAATATTGCTCTTTACAGCATCGGACTTTGCTTCTATCACCAGTCCCAGCCACAAATGGGTATTGCTTTCTCTTTGGCTTCATCCCTTCATTTTTTCTGAAGTTATTTCTCCACTGACCACCAGATGCATATTAAGCACCTACCAACCTGGGAAGTTCATCTTTAGTGTCCTATCTTTTGCCTTTTCATGCTGTTCATGGGATTCTCAAATCAAGAGTACTGATGTGGTTTGACATTCCCTTCTCCAGTGGACCACATTCTGTGAGAGTCTTCTTCAACACCACAGTTCAAAAGCATCAGTTCTTCAACGCTCAGCTGTCTTTATGGTACAACTCTCACATCCATACATGACTACTGGAAAAATCATAGCTTTGACTAGACTGACCTTTGTTGGTAAAGTAATGTCTCTGCTTTTTAATATGCTCTCTAGGTTTGTCATAGCTTTTCTTCCAAGGAGCAAGTGTCGTTCAATTTCATGGCTGCAGTCACCATCTGCAGTGTGCATGGAGCCCAGGAAAATAAAATCTGTTACTGTTTCCACTGTTTTCCCATTTATTTGCCATGAAGTGGTTGGACCAGATGCCATGATCTTAAGTTTTTTTGAATGTTGAGTTTTAAACCAGCTTTTTCATTCTTCTCTTTCACTTTCATCAATAGGCTCTTTAGTTCTTCTTCCCTTTCTGCCATAAGATTGGTATCATCTACATACCTGAGGTTATTGATATTTCTCCTGGCAATCCTGATTCCAGGTTTTGTTTCATCCCGCCTGGCATTTCACATGCTGTATAACAAACTAGAAATAAAATAGAAATAAAATTATAGCTCTATTATGAATTTGGAAATGACCTCCATGTTCTGGGAAGGTGGAAAATCTCTGCATCTAGGTGATTAGACTAAAGGTGGGCTATAGAAATAAAAGGTACAAGGTAAGTCAGGAGACAGAAAATTGAGCAGCCCTGTAAAGTTTAAGAACTGGCAGAGTTTAGGGATTTTTTTGTGATACAGTTCCAGCATCATTTATGTTGTACCACATAGAGTAATTTAATGAGCCTATCTGCTGTATCTCCTATCAGATATAAAACATGTATACAAAAAAAGATTTTTTATTACTCCTAATAATTTCCAAAAGAAAAACAGAAAAATGAGAATGATGTGACTTGTAGAAACAAAATGATAGTGGCTTAGAAACAATGCTTTGTTCTTTTTTTCTTTCACATTTAAGATAAATAGGTTATAATAAAAATCCATTTCAAGAATCACTACAAGAAGACCATAGTGCTATAAGAAGCATACTTTGACTCATTATAATATGATAATTTGAGAGAAGAATGAATTTCATACATTACCTAATAACTAATATATCTGAATTTATAAGATTTTAACATATAGCCAAGAAAAACTCAGAATAGATTCTTACAGTAGGCTACTTTAAATATTTAAGATGGTAATGAAAGCTTTGTGGATCATTGTTAAAACATGTAATATTTTCATCCTTCCTCCTTTCTCCAAATCATTTTTCCTTCTAATAAGTTATCTGAAAAAACTAAGGCTTACACTGCCTAACATTTGGATTTTTGGCTAAATCCAAAATCAGCACGGTTAAAAATAAATGTATGACCATATTGTAAATGTATATAAGCAGAGCAGTGCTTAGCTATACACAGTACATCCAACAAAAAGTATTGTGAACATTCTATATGGGTATCTACTCCATATCCTTCCACCCATCAATTCCATTATTTGTTGCTAGTGTGATGTTTTTAATCACACTCTTAAGTCCTACTCTGTAAGCTGTTTTCTCACTGTTGAGCTATTGCATCATGCAAATCCATGAAAATATTCCAAGATTTTCTATGAAAAGATATTCTGAATTTTGCGTTGAAGTAAAACATTAAAAGAGCTAAAAAATTACAGCATTTTTTTTTGAGAAATGCAGTATTTTGTAAGGCTCCAATCACAACACCCTCAATAATTCAACATTAGTTGACTCCAAGAATCCAAGATTTATGCCTTAAGATGGTTTCTTCAGGGGATTAATTGCCTGAGTATAGATTATTGAAAGTCAATGGGAGGCAGTTCACTAAACTTGGTGGGAGAAAAATAACTTGCAGATATGCTGTCAGATTTAATATATTTCTTTAGCATGCTGCTTTTTATAAATATAAATTGTATATAATTTTATAATTTAATAAAACATGATAATTAGATAAAAATATCAGGTGACTTCTTGTGAAGGGTGGGTATTTTCACTCCATGAAAATAAACGTTGATAGACAGACTCGCTGATCAGAGAACATAATGCCAGTTACATGGGATTATATTGTCTATAGCTTTTAGGAAAGCCTCCAAGTTTAAACAAACAAATAAACAAACAAAAGAGTAAAAAAGTAACTTTCTTTAAACTCATGAATTATGTTCTCATTTTGTCTTGAAATAAATTGAAATCATTATTTGCCCACCTAACAATAATAATCTGTTCCTTAGATTTTTATTTGATCAAATCTCAATGATTTATATCCAGTCTTTCTAAAGGTGGTATGAGTTCATTACTAGAAACATATAATTCTGAGTGAACATACAGTGCTACTTGTAATTGATCTCTATCAATATTAAATATTCCTCATGACTTCCTTTGGATAATTTTTAGTTTTCACCTTGTTTTCCCATTGTTTCTTTCATCAATCACAGAACTACAAATAATTGGAGTGTCTTTTTGGGAACAGAGGCAATAGGAAAAATCATATGGCTAATGATTTAAAAACATTTTAATTTTCAAATTTATTTCACATTAAATTATATTCTAAGAAAAGTATTATAAGTTCCTAGTTTGAAACTCAGTATTTCAGAGTATCTGTGCTATATCTGTCAATTGTTGTATACATAAGAAATCATAATCCATGATAAAAAAAATCAATTAAGCACAAATGACTTAACATTTGAAAACATCCAGCCAGTTTCTTATTAGATTTTAATGAAGTTAAGCTATTATTTAACAAATATTTTATTTTTTGTTTCTAAGACACAATTGAAAAATTGTGTTTTTACATAGATAAACATGCTGAAAACACTGACTTCAGTTAAGTTATATATGTTGATAGAATTTATATAAACAGATTAAGAATAACAAAAAACTTCATAACAATTTCTATAAGGATATTTCTTTTACAGACTACACTTGTATTAGCCCACTTTACTGGGAAGGTAGCTAAAATCTTTTTCATGTACAGTCATTTATAAAATTGATTTTAATGTTTGGTTTGCTGTAGTCCAAATTTAGAATAACTTTTAAATATAACTGCTTCAGCTTATATTGCTAATGAGTTACTTGTATGAAAAGTGATGAAATAAACTGTAGATTTACTTATCTGCAAATGATCCTGGGTGTATTCACTAAATGGATGTTTAAATATATTATTCTTAAGACATTGCACTATTTTTGAAGCTTTCCCTCTGTATAACTTCTGCTTATGCATTTATATAACTTTAATTTACTAAATATATTTGTCCCAAAATAATAAACTTTATGTTGCTGTATTGAGGAATGTGTCACTAAAATATTAGCTTTCGTTATATTTGACTACAGTGACTGCTCATTGTTGAAGTCAGTGAAAATAATCTCTCTATACCCTAAAACCTATCTGAAAGTAGTGACTGACTTTCTATTCATTCAACATCTAATAAAGAAACAAAGTTTTATTATTTATGCATACACTAAATGCAGATTACTCATCAAGGTAAAATTTACATAACTTAAAATTAGCTATGTTTAAAGCATATTGCTCAGTGACAATTGGTACATTAACAGTGTTGTGCAGGCTTTTTTTCTTCAGTACCTTTATACATAAGCATACATACTGCATTCACATATTACTAAACACTAACTTAATTCACAAAGATGTTAAAAATCTTTCAGTATTCATGACTCCACTCAATGTGTCACATGGGTTTATATTGCCTTAAGTTGTCTGTTCAATTAACGGGTGGATGCCTTGTTTTCTTAATCAGGTTGCAAACACCTCAAGACAAAAATCAAAACAGGTTTTCCTTTTCATATTCACATAAAGCAAAGTTCTTCATACTGGTTGGTGATTCCCTAGATTGTATCTAATGTCCCAAGGGGTCAGCATCTGCCCTTCAGTGGAACACTGCTAAAAACCAAACTTTTGCATGATCATTTAATTCTTACTTTTTAACACAAATGTCAACTTGAGCACAGGAATTGGGTAACAGTGTTCTTTTTAATAGGGCTTCCCGAGGAAAGTTATGACCAACCTAGATAGCATATTCAAAAGCAGAGACATTACTTTGCCAACAAAGATCCATCTAGTCAAGGGTATGGTTTTTCCAGTGGTCGTGTATGGCTCCAAAATCACTGCAGATGGTGACTGCAGCCATGAAATTAAAAGATGCTTACTCCTTGGAAGGAAAGTTATGACCAACCTCGATAGCATATTGAAAAGCAGAGGCATTACTTTGCCAACAAAGGTTCGTCTAGTCAAGGCTATGGTTTTTCCTGTGATCATGTATGGATGTGAAAGTTGGACTGTGAAGAAAGCCGAGCACCAAAGAATTGATGCTTTTGAACTGTGGTGTTGGAGAAGACTCTTTAGAGTCCCTTGGACTGCAAGGAGATCCGACCAGTCCATTCTAAAGGAGATCAGTCCTGGGTGTTCATTGGAAGGACTGATGCTAAAGCTGAAACTCCAGTACTTTGGCCACCTCATGCTAACAGTTGACTTATTGGAAAAGACTCTGATACTGAGAAGGACAAGGGGCAGGAGAAGGGGACGACAGAGGATGAGATGGCTGGATGGCATCACCGACTTGATGGACATGAGTTTGAGTGAACTCCGGGAGTTGGTGATGGACAGGGAGGCCTTGCATGCTGCAATTCATGGGGTCGCAAAGAGTTGGGCACGACTGAGTGACTGAACTGAACTGAACTGAAGTAGCTCAGCTGGTAAAGAATCTGCCTGCAATGCAGGAGACCCTGGTTCTTTAAATAGCATCCCCTTCCAGTAGATTTGAAGATACAAGTGTGGGGAATACACTAGATAGTCACTAAATTTAAAAGAGGTGTAAAATTTCAAATATTTTACTTTGTAACTGTTTGGAGGAAGTGAAGTGAAGTGAAGTGAAGTCGCTCAGTCGTGTCCGACTCTTTGCAACCTCATGGACTGTAGACTACCAGGCTCCTCTGTTCATGGAATTTTCCAGGCAATAGTCCTGGAGTGGATTGCCATTTCCTTCTCCAGGGGATCTTCTCAACCCAGGGATCGAGCCTGGGTCTCCCGTATTGTAGACAGATGCTTTACCGTCTCTGAGCCACCAGGGAAAAGACATTTCAAAGTCCATAAGAAATAACTGTTACTGTTGTTGTTTAGTCGCTCAGTCATGCCTGACTTTTTTTGAACCCACGAACTGTAGGCCACCAGGCTCCTCTCTCCATGGGATATCCCGGGCAAGAATACTGGAATGGGTTGCCATTTCCTTCTGCAGGGGATCTTCCTGACCCAGGGATCAAACCCATGTTCCTGCATTTGTAAGCAAATTCTTCACTGTTGTACCACTAGGCAAGCCCCTCAAAATAAATATGATATATTTCACAGAAATCCAGTCCCATGACTTCATGTCAAATAGATGGAGAAACAATGGAAACAGTTAAGACCTTATTTTCTTGGGCTCCAAAATCACTGAAGGTGGTAATTGCAGCCATGAAATTAAAAGACACTTGCTCCTTGGAAGAAAAGCTACAATAAAGCTAGGTAGCATATTAAAAAGCAGAGACGTTACTTTGTTGACAAAGTCTGTCTAGTCAAAGCTATGGTTTTTCCAATGTTGAGTGTTAGACCATTAAGAAAACTGAGCACCAAATAATTGATGCTTTTTTAACCGTGTTGTTGGAGAAGACTCTTGAGGTCCCCTGGAGTGCAAGGAGATCAAGCCAGTCAATCTTAAAGGAAATCAGTCCTGAATATTCATTAGAAGGACTAATGCTAAAGCTGAAGCTCCAATATTTTGGCCACCTGATGCAACGAGCTGACTCACTGGAAAAGACCCTGATGTTGGGAAAGATGGAAGGCAGGAGGAGAAGGGGACAGCAGAGGATGAGATTGTTGGATGGCATCACCGACTCAATGAGTTTGAGTAAGCTCCAGGAGTTGGTGAAGGACAGGGAAGCCTGGCATGTTGCAGTCCATGGGGTCACAGAGTTGGACATCAAGAATCAGTGACTGAACTAATGTGAGTTTGAGTGAAATCCGGGAGTTGGTGATGGACAGGGAGGCCTGGCGTGCTGCAATTCATGGGGTCGCAAAGAGTCGGACATGACTGAGCGACTGAACTGAACTGAACTGAACTAACTCAAGGAAAAACATTATACAGATGTTAACATTTTACACCCCTAGCAGAACGGTTACACCCCTAGTGCACTGAAGCAAAACTTGTTGGACTTGGGACTTAGCTTTCTACTTGATAGTCATGTGGCTGCAAAGAAACTCCTGAACCTTCAAAAAATTCAGTAAAATGGGGAAAATCATAAAACTCATACACCATAAGTTCACTGTGAGAACTGAGTCAATGTATTTAAAATTGAGAAAGGTTACATTATATATCCTAGAAGCTCAGTTTGTTGGATGCAGACCTGTATTTTATTAATCTTGTCACAGTTTTATGGAAATGCATAAACTGTTACTTTAAAAATGACAAATGAGGGTTCAAGGAGTTTTCTATGAAGCCCAAACTAGGTCGGAAGAACAATTACAGTCTATTTATAACTCAGAAAATTGTTTAAGAAGTTTAAGATAGCTATCCAAGAATTAAAGCAGAGTAATAAAATAAAAACAACTCAAATAGGTCTAGATTAAAACCAAGTGCTAGGAAAACAATCACCAGTAATTTGAGGATTCAGATCTATTATACAAAAGTCGGGCATATGCCTCTTTTCTACTCTAGTCTTAAAATCTGACATACACTTTGAAAAATTAAAATTATAATATTACAGATTAGGTTTAATAGACTTAAATGAATTAGAGACACCATAATAATACTTAACAATGTTGCAGAAAATTGCTGCATTAATCTATCTTCTGATTTATTTATAGGACAGGCCTCCCTAACAAGGATCTCAGGGAAAGGAAAGGAAGAGAAATGACTTTTTTTTTTTTTTTTTCTCATTTTCACTTTATTTCATCTTCCTTCGGGAGAAGATATTGACACAGTTTCCAAAATGAAGGTCCATGCCATATACTACATTAATGAAATAAACAACATTTAAAAGTGGAAAAGCTCTCCTATTATCAGAAGTACTGACAGGTATTAGAATAATATAAAAAAGTCATTCATTTGGAGAAAAATCGTAATATAAATAGTCTGTGTTTGCCTTCAGCATTTGTTAGATCCAACTGGAATAATGTCTTAGAAAATTTAAAATCTTTTAATGCATAGAAATGACCACAGAGGATCTATTTTTCTTGCCATGAAAACTGAGCTATCTGCTACCTTGAGGAAAAGAAAATAATGAATTTGAAAAGTGACATTCATATTTTAAATATGGCCAGGCTCTGTAATTTGTTTTTATTTGCTATGTTCTAGTGTAATTTGGAAGAAACTGGAAATGAATACTGATTAGAAATTTAATCAAAGAGTAATGAAGGCTTTTTTGCCCTTTTTAAACTAATGTTATTACATTTTTTCCCCAAAGTCCATGTTTCCTAACAAAAATGAAATTAGGACTAATGAAATTAAGACTGCAATGCAGATTCACAAATGGCCATGGATTTGTAAATGTGCCTAAAATGTGTCAAGAGACTCTGATATGAACACATTTCAAAATAAGTTGAGATTGTAAAACAGTTTGTAATCCATAGGATTAACTAGTGGGCAAAAGTCAAAGATGTAATTCTAAGACCTAATGATTGAATTTATAATTTTCTGTCTCCTCAGTGCTTCCACCCTACCTGACATTCAGCCTATCGACAGACAGACAACAGACTAGCTGCAATATGTGTATGGCCTATGAGAGGAATGTTTTGAAAGTTATAAAGACCATACACAAGAAACACTGAACCAACATTTGTGGGTTGAGGGCAGGTTTTCTAGAAAAAATGATATTTATGTCAGAGCCTTAACTTTTTTTTTAAATGTTATTATATCTTTTTTTTAATTTAAATTTATTTATTTTAATTGGAGGCTAATTACTTTACTTCTTCCCCAAGTGAACCAATCATTATTTGACAGTTTCTAACATATAATCATATTTATTAAAATGAAACTTTGGTATGTTAGAGTCTCAATAAGTGTCTGATGATGATTTTTTTTTTCTCTTCCAACAAATTTCAACCTATTTTATGCTATTTTTAAAAGTTGTTTTTATCAATGTAACACATCTACATAGTTTTAACAATCACATAATATTGGCAGATATTTATTGAAAAGTCCACCCCATAACTTAACAGCACTCTTCAAAAGCAAGCATCTTAAATATTTTAAGCACTTCTTCACTTCCCTACTTATAAACTCTCAACATTACTCTTATCCTGCTCTCTCTCTTGACTTTTCAATTTCAGACACTATTGCTTTTTCTCTACTGAAGATGAAAATTCATCACTCTTAAGGACATTCCCTTCACCACAAATATTCACATATAAACAGAACACACTCTCACACACATACTCACAAAAGCACTTCCTTGCCTTATTTTCTTACTATGGTTATATCACAAAGTCATCACTACTTATATTACAATGACAGTGATAAATTCTGTAGTAAAATTGCACTTCTTGTTATATTATCATTTGTTATCCAGGATGACTAATTGCTTAAATATCAGAATCTGATTATTTGTTAATATGGGACTTCCCTGGTGGCTCAGCAGTAAAGAATCTACCTGCCAATGAAGGAGATGCAGGTTCAATCCCTGAGCTGAGACAATCACCTGGAGAAATGACAACCCACTCCAGTATTCTTGCCTGGGAAATCCCATGGACAGAGGAGCCTGGCAGGCTACAGTCCATGGGGTCACAAAAGTGTTGGGCATGACTTAGTGACTAAACAAAAATTCTGATCAAGTATCCATCAAGTATTTATCTTACTGATTTTTTTTAGCATCTCTCTCCATTTGTCTTTGCCTCCATAAGACTGGAATATTTTTTAACTTTTATTTTTTTCTGAAAATTTAGAAAGGCAGGGAGATAAACACATGTATTCAATTTGTCATGTTTAATCAGATATCTGCCATTACATATTTGTGTAATCTTTAGGTTGAATACATACATGTTACATACACACATATATACATACATATGTTTGAGGATGGATTTCCTTATGTAAAATATTTCAATGTTGAGTCAGTCTTAAGTCATTATACCATTATCTATCACAGATCAGCAACAGCACTGTCCCTCCACCAATATAACTCATCTCCTGAATTTTAGGGCTTCCCTTTCTTGGTCACTAGTGTATCCCCAGGGCTTGACTCAAAGTATTTGGTGAAAACAGATGTCTGACTGACAAGCTAAAGTACCACTAAGAAGTCTCCAGTCATTGGATTTTTTGGCTTCTATCTTTATAGTTATTATGGTATGATTATTTTTTAATAGAAGAGGATTCCTATAAACCAATTCCATAAGGCTTACAGGAAGTCAGACTTTCTCTTGATACTGCAAGTATTTATTTATTTATTTATTTTACTGTTCACCTCTTCTTTTACTTTTTTTAAATTTTATTTTATTTTTAAACTTTACAATATTGTATTAGTTTTGCCAAATATCGAAATGAATCCACCACAGGTATACCTGTGTTCCCCATCCTGAACCCTCCTCCCTCCTCCCTCCCCATACCCTCCCTCTGGGTCATCCCAGTGCACCAGCCCTAAGCATCCAGTATCGTGCATCGAACCTGGACTGGCGACTCATTTCATACATGATATTATACATGTTTCAATGCCATTCTCCCAAATCTCCCCACCCTCTCCCTCTCCCACAGAGTCCATAAGACTGTTCTATACATCAGCGTCTCTTTTGCTGTCTCGTACACAGGGTTATTGTTACCATCTTTCTAAATTCCATATATTTTATTTATTATTATAGTCTTTAATTAATTTTTTTACTTTACAATATTGTATTGGTTTTGCTACACACTGACATGAATCCGCCATGGGTGTACATGTGTTCCCCATCCTGAACCCCCCTCCCACCTCCCTCCCCTCCCCATCCCTCTGGGTCATCCCAGTGCACCAGCCCCTGTATCATCCATTGGACCTGGACTGGCGATTTGTTTCACATATAATAATATATATGTTTCAAAGCTATTCTCGCATATCATCCTAAGCTCGCCCTCTCCCACAGAGTCCAAAAGACTGTTCCATACATCTGTGTCTCTTTTGCTGTCTCGCATACAGGGTTATCGTTACCATCTTTCTAAATTCCATTTATATATATATATATGTGTTAGTATACTGTATTGGTGTTTTTCTTTCTGACTTACTTCACTCTGTATAATAGGCTCCAGTTTCATCCACCTCATTAGAACTGATTCAAATGTATTATTTTTAATGGCTGAATAATATTCCATTGTGTATATGTACCACTGCTTTCTTAGCCATTCCTCTGCCGATGGCCGTCTAGGTTGCTTCCATGTCCTGGCTATTATAAACAGTGCTGCAATGAACACTGGGGTACAAGTGTCTCTTTCAATTCTGGTTTCCTCAGTGTGTATGCCCAGCAGTGGGATTGCTGGGTCATATGGTAGCTCTATTTCCAGTTTTTTAAGGAATCTCCACACTGTTCTCCATAGTGGCTGTACTAGTTTGCATTCCCACCAACAGTGTAAGATGATTACCTTTTCTCCACACCCTGTCCAGCATTTATTGTTTGTAAACTTTTGGATAGCAGCCATTCTGACTGGCATGAAATGGTATCTCATTGTGGTTTGGATTTGCATTTCTCTGATAATGAGTGATGCTGAGCATCTTTTCATATGTTTGTAAGCCATCTGTATGTCTTCTTTGGAGAAATGTCTGTTTAGTTCTTTGGCACACTTTTTGATTGGGTCATTTATTTTTCTGGAATTGAGCTACAGGAGTTGCTTGTATATTTTTGAGATTAATTCTTTGTCCGTTGTTTCATTTGCTATTATTTTCTCCCATTCTGAAGGCTGTTTTTTCACCTTGCTTATAGTTTCCTTTGTTGTGCAGAAGCTTTTAATTAGGTCCCATTTATTTTTTTTTATTTAGTTTTAACTTATTATTATGCATCAAACACTGTGATCCACACTGTACTCTACCCTCAAACCCAGAAAACTAAGGCTTTATATAGAGGTTGGGATTATCATATGTACACTATCATATATAAAATAACCAATGAGGACCTACTGTTCATCACAGGGAACTGTACACAATATTTTATAATAACTTATAAGGGAAAAGAATCTGAAAAAGAATATATACATATAGATAGATAGATAAACTGAATCACTACTCTGTACCTGAAACTAGCACAACATTGTAAATCAACTATATTTCAATAAAAAACAAGAAAAAGTAAAATGTATTTTGGGGTTTGGCTGGTGGTTCTGATGGTAGAGAATCTTCTGCAGTGCAGGAGACTGCGGTTCATTCCCTGGTTTAGGAAGATCCCCTGGAGAAGGGAACAGTTATCCACTCCAGCATTCTTGCCTGGAGAAATGCATGGACAAAGGAGCTTGTCAGGGTACAGTCCATGGAGTCTCAGAGAGTCAGACACAACTGTGGAGCTAAGCACAAAGCACATTTTTTTTTAAAAGATAACTTTATATGAATTATGAAGTTTCATTGCTTTCAGCAGAGCAGGAACATGGTTAGTTTGAAACCCTGATTATATAAAGACTCTGCTGCACTCTCTAGACTTCCTGGAACGTTACTTATCAAGTCCTGTTTGATATTTCATCCTATATATTTTGAGCCTATTTCTGACAACTGTGCTGACCACGCTGTTTATGTCTCATGACTTCAGCCAATTTAAGACTAGATTCCAGCTTGCCCTCATCTACCACTGTGACCTCACCTGAACTGTTTTGCCAAGGCAAGACCTCACTTCCATCTTCTTCCTGCCTACCCAGTAAACAGTAACATCCTCTAAATCTTCCCCATTTGAGTTCATGTGGTTCCTGCTCAGGACAGATAGTATTTCATCTAAAGTAACTGTAATCCTTTCCCACTGGGCTTTAGATTTGACATATTACTTCATTACTTTCATACCCTGCTTTGTGTATTTTGCACACATGCCTCAAACAGCTTTAGTCATCTCTAGTCATATTTTATTTACCTAAAACCTTGATTAGATTTTTGTGGATTGCAGTGATATACAGAGGGCATCATTTTGACTCCCTACCAAAGCAATCACTTTCTTTTGTAGCAAATTCTAAACCTCTGCTGTGAAAAATCAAGTTTATATGATTTCAGCTCCTTTTAACTCCAATTTTTCCTGAAGAAACAGCATAAGCTCTTAAGATATTCTAAAAGGCAATGTATGGTGATTTGTGTTTCATAAAGTAAATGGAATATGGAGGAAGCCTAAATATAACAGGATTCTGCCTTTAATTGGTGGTATGACCTTATTTAGGTTACTCTATATTCTGTGCACTTCTCCTTTCTCACTTGGAAAACAGATTTGCATAGTAACTATCCCTTAGGGATTCTTAAAGGATACATAGATTAATATATAAGAAGCACAAATAAAATATCCAGCACATAGCACACATTACAGAAGTATTTGTTGTCTCACTTTTCTGGGGACAGGGGAGGCCCTGTCTTTGGAATGAGAGCAATTTTATTAATAGCTATAGTTTTTAATTGAATATATAAAGCATATCAATTACCAATAGAAGTAACCAACCTGTATAAGATCACAGTTTCTTCAGCTACATTTCTGACAAATGAAGGGATTCCTAGGTGGCACAGTGGTTAAAAAACCTGCCTGCAAGGCAGGAGGCACAGATGTGGGTTCGATCCTTAGGTCAGGAAGACCCCCTCAGAGAGGGCATGGCAGCCCACTCCAGTATTCTTGCCTGGAGAATCCTATGGATAGAGGAGCCTGGCAGACTACAGTCCATATGGTTGCAAAGAGTCAGACATCACTGAAGTGACTGAGCACACAGGCAAACACTGACAAATGAACTTCTACGTAACTCTTCAAATATGGCACAGACATTTAATTGTTTACAACTCCCACTACATTATTGTACAGTTTGATTTTCTGGAAAATTCACTTATGTTAGATAAATGTGCTTCACTGTAATTTCCTGTCCGTAATTGCTATCAGTATTTAGAGACAGAAGGAGAAAGCATTTCCATTACCTCCCAATCATGAATGTCTCAAGCCCAACATGGTAGCTGTCTCTTGACACACAGGATGCACAGTATCCTTAAGTTAGCTGGATTTGGTACCTCTCATTGGCAACCAAAAAAGTCTTGATCAATATAAAGATATTTATCCTTTAACCAGCATGCTTCACACATTTTTCTTGACCAATCAGAAAAGTTTTCAATGTATCCTCTGATGCATATTTCACCATTTTAATTCACAGGAAGTTGTGGTCAAAGGTCCTGTTGAAATGAAAATTAATCAGCCTCAGGACCTTGCTGGTGGAGCAGTGCTTGAGACTTCACTTTCCAAGGAAGGAGGTGCAGTTTCAGTCACTGGTTGGGGAATTAAGGTCATACATGCATCATGGCCAAAAGTAACCCCAGAACAGAAACAACAGAAGTAGTACTGTAACAAACTCAATAAAGACTTAAAAAAAAAAAAAAAGTCCCATACTAAAAGAAAAAATATTTTAAAAAGAAAACATCTGCCCTATTTTAAACCTCCTGTAATCTGTAAGCCCAAGTGCCGAGGTCCAGCCCTGGCTGATCCAGGGTATTCGAAGGAGAGAAGGCTAGGCGACCTATTCAAATGTTAATTAGAGATATAAAGAGTAATAAAAAGAGGATAGCTCAGTAGGAAAATTCAGTGGAGAAAAGAAGCTGAGTGGCTTGGTTTACATGGAAAATCAATATAACCCATGACACCAGGTTAGCTCTGACCACAGAGGCCGCAGGCGCCCTCTCGAATAGCAGAAGGTGCCCCACCTTAGACACCTTCTTGAGTGGGTCTTAGAAGCCCAGGCAAATAAATGGTCGCAGAGGATATCCGCGCTCCAGATGGACACTCAGCTGGAAGTTAAAGGGAAGAATGACATGGGGAGACCAAGCGTTGGTGAGCAAGGCCCATAGCTTTATTTCAACAGGGGTTTTTATACCCTAAGTTACACATAGAGGATAATAGGGGATGCAAAGTCAGCAGTCTTTGATGCTTATCAAAAACCAGGGTTTCTTTCCTGTAAATTTATCGTATACAAAAGGTTTAGGTGATTTACATCATCTTCTGGCCAGAAGGCCTATTAACATTTTATGACTCTTGACAAGGACTTATCAACAAAGACTTATTTTCTCTAAGAGTAATTATTTTAAGGTTTGGCGCCATCTTTCGAAGATAAAATTACATTCCTATAGGGTGGATGTGTAATGGGTTTACAAAGGAAAGAATTTATTACCGTAAGGGTCTAAAGTTACTAACACCAAGGCCACTATTTATTTTTTCTACATACCAACTATATTAATTAATACACATTCAAGGATACAATACAGGGGATGTGGAAACTTGGCAGCAAGCATTGGCTCATCAATGAAATCTTTTACTAGTTTTATTCTGACAGTTTCTAACTCTCTGAGAGGCTCTAAGCTATTTGAATATCTTAAGCTTCCCGTGCCTCTTGAGGCTGGGAGACTGTAAACAATCGTATGCATAGCTGTAGGTGTCCGGGTAAACTTGTCAGGCGAGTTAGACAGCCATCTGAGGGGTTTGGATTTAAACACTCCTAATTGCCCAGGAACTTTATTAATTGGAGCTGTAAGTTAACTCTTTGACAGAGAGAGCGAGATGGTGGTGGGGGACAGCCCACAGTAAAGTCAGAGGTGAAAGCACAAAGCAATAAAGTAGGCAGACTCTGGTTTTTTGGGGGTAGATGCTCGAGAATATCCGGGGGCACTCCCAAGGCTCGATCCCGCCTTTGTGTATGCCGAGCCTCCTTCCTCATGACCTCTGTCACGAGTGGGATGTCTCTTGCCGGCTCCCGCCACCCAAGGAAGACATCAATGAAGTGACCAACAACAGACATAGGTGTATTTAAAATTAAGTTCTGAATCAGTAAACCTATGGGTCACTTGAAGTAGAGGAATATCTCAAGAAAAGTCATCACATACTGTGATCACGCAGGCAAAAATTCTTTTGGAGATCAAGAACAGACTGAGGGAAAACGAGGAATAATGATCCTATGGGAAATTAGCCAAACCAGGTCCTTTATTACTTTTAAGAGAGCATCTCATTTTATGTCTCATTAGGTCAGTCCAAACTATGTTGCTGTGATTTAAATACAAAGAATATCAGTACTTAAGGAGACTAAAGACTTTCATATTACCAGAACAGAATTCTTGAATTTAAGGATATCTGAACACCATGCTTCTGAGAGCAAACATAATTGCTTTTGATTAACCCAGTGACTCCTGCACTGCTGATAACATTGCTGCTTTGTTGTTTTATATTATTGTTGCTCTCTACTTTTTTTCTTTTCTTTCTTAGATAAAGATGATTTAAAGGGCTGCAAAAGGCTTACAATGGAAAGTCAAGTTACATTTCAGTTTGGTTTATAATTATGTATTCAAAAACCATACTGTTCTAATTAAAATTGAGAAATAACAAGTGCAAAAATGGTCAAACTCATCACTGTAACTATCATTTACTTCTTTTATTGTCTAAACTGGTTCATTAAAACTTGGTCACCTCAGGGCATAAAAATAAACATTAAGGATTTTTTTTTCAGTGTATATATTCATGTTTTATAAGGTCATAGCTCTGGCTCCATCTCAAAATATTTGAACATTATCTGTTTAGCAATTCGCAAATGCTGCATGGCAATTCAATAGGCATTTGAGTTTTCCTATTTAAGAGTTTTTGCCTTTAAAGCTTTAACCATCATTACTTTGAACGCATTTAACCATGAAAACAATAAGATTATTCTTTCATAGTGACTTAGTTCAAGGGATGTAGGTTTCTGAACTACCACAAGATTCTTCAAAACAGATTTAATGTTTTTTGCTGTGTTTCAGCTAACGGCTCAATATAACACCAAGCACCTTATCTTGATTCAAATTGAACACCTTTGCTCCATGCTTAGGTAAGCTGTAACAAATATCACTTTCTATTTCTATGTTTCACCTGCTATTTCTATCATAATTAATTCATCTTTCCTCAGTAAAAATTGTTGCCCAGGAGTGAGTGAGTTACAAGATCCCAAAGAGAAAAAAACATTGCTAGCTTGGGAACTATGTAGTCATAGAAAAGAGATATTATGTTTGTCAAATCATTGTTTAGAGTGCGTTTATATATTATTATAAAGTGTAGGTATTATAAGCATAATAAAAAAGTAAAACAAAAAGATTAAGAAGGCTTCATGGAAGTAGCACAAAATAACATTTGGGCTTACATTTCTTAGGTTGTATTTTTCACTGAAATTTTTTAGAAATTATCTATCTTTTTCATCCTATTTTATACTCTTTGTCTTTTGGATATTTATGACTGTATTATTATATGTTATGACATGTCACGTGACCATGTTACTGTTAATCCTCCTGAAAAGGTTGCTGAAATACCATTGAGTATTATAAGACTAAAGTGTATATATTTATTTTTTCTAAGAAGTATTTTAGGACTCCTGTATCTCTCCTTAAGCAATTTTTTTCCTGTATAATAACTACCATTGATTTCTACCCTGGATATTATATTGTTGTTGTTCAGTTGCTCAGTCATTTCCTACTCTTTAAGATCCTATAGACTGCAGCATGCCAAGCTTCCCTGTCCTTCACTATCTTTCAGAGTTTGCTCAAACTCATGTCCATTGAATCAGTGATGCCATCCAACCATCTCATCCTCTGTCAACATTATTAGATGGACAAAATCATTTTCTGGTTTAGCTATGAGCATAGATCATTTGATCAAGTTAGTATTTTCAAAATGGTATTGGCACTTTTATATCTCTGATATTTTTTGAAAAGATGACAACTGAAATTTGTAGCACAGAACCTAGATATATTTTTAAAAGTTTAAAATTAGGTTGTAAAAGTAATATCTATATCAATGTTAATAAAAATGTAAATTTTTTATGAGAATGCTCAGGTGGACCTTTGAGTTGAGAAGTCTTAATTCTTAATGAAGATGCACACACACACTATACACTTACATTTAAATTTTATAGAACTTACCTGATACCTAATATCAAAATAAGCAGAGAGAAACTTGATCCTTACAGCTAGTTCCAGAAGCAGTGAGGTAATCAGCTTCACTTTTTTTCACTCAACTGGTATGAACAGTAAACTTAATAAAATATATCAGTGGTGGTGGGATACAAGAAAGAATATGTTCTTGAATATATTAGGAAAATAGCATTCTATTTTATTCATATTCTATAATATGCAAAATACTATTTTCAAGTAGCCTCTCTACTGTATTGATTAAAGCTTTCTAGGAAAATTCTCATATTACCTTCCTCATAAAACCCTCTGTGCCTTTGTTGTCATTTCATCACTAAACCATGTCTGACTCTTTCTGACCCCATGTACTGCAGCATTCCAGGCTTCCCTGTCCTTCACTTTCTCCTAGAGTTTGCTCAAACTCCTGTGCATGAGTCAGTGTTGCCATCCAACTATCTTATCCTCTGCTGCCCACTTCTCCTCCTGCCTTCAATCTTTCTGAACATCATGGTCTTTTCCAATGAGTCGGCACTTCACATCAGGGGGCCATATTTATTGGAGTTTCAGCTTCAGTCTTTCCAATGAATATTCAGGGTTGATTTCCCTTAGGATTGACTGGTTTAATATCCACGCTGTTCAAGGGATTCTCTGCCTTTCAGATCAGATCAGATCAGATCAGTCGCTCAGTCATGTCCGACTCTTTGAGACCCCATGAATTGCAGCACACCAGACCTCCCTGTCTATCACCAACTCCCGGAGTTCACTGAGATTCACGTCCATTGAATCAGTGATGCCATCCAGCCATCTCATCCTCTGTCGTCCCCTTCTCCTCCTGCCCCCAATCCCTCCCAGCATCAGAGTCTTTTCCAATGAGTCAACTCTTCGCATAAGGTGCCTTTAGGCAAATTCAAAATGAGATCTCATAAGGATGGCTTGAGGGATACAATGTAACTAAAGCAAGTTTTTCTTGCTGGAAAATCTAGTCCATGTCCTTCTGGTAACACACTGAGAATGCGGTATATATGGAAGTTAAGGAGGAGGTGGTTGATATAGGCAGTGATCAAAGTGGGTGAGTTCAGATCGGCCCAGAAGTCCTAGGTCACTCTGCAAAAGGAAACCTGTTCCTTTCTCCAGAAATGTTTTTGCTGGGCATCCATGCTGTATGAACTAATGAAGAACTTCACCATTTACCCATTTTGTACACATCCTTCCCTTTAATGATTATTAATGTTTATTCACGATTATTAATGAAATTAAAAGATGCTTGCGACTTGGAGTAAAAGTTATGACCAACCTAGAGAGCATATTAAAAAGCAGAGACATTGCTTTGACGACAAAAGTCTGTCTAGTCAAGGCTGTAGTTTTTCCAGTAGTCATGTATGAATGTGAGAGTCTGACTATAAAGAAATCTGAGTGCTGAAGATTGAGCTTTTGAAGTTTGCTGTTGGAGAAGACTCTTGAGAGTCCCTTGGACTTTAAGGAGATACAACCAGTCCATCTTAAAGGAAATAAGTCCTGAATATTCATTGGAAGGACTGATGCTGAAGCTGAAACTCCAATACTTTGGCCACCTGATGTTAAAAATTGACTCATTGGAAAAGACTCTGATGCTGGGAGGAATTGGAGGCAGGAGGAGAAGGGGACGACAGAGGATGAGATGGCTGGATGGCAACATCGACTCGATGGACATGAGTTTGAGTAAGCTCTGGGAGTTGGTGATGGACAGGGAGGCCTGGTGTGCTGTAGAACATGGGGTCACAAAGAGTTGGACACGACTGAGCAACTGAACTGAACTGAACGTTTATTCAACTCTTGAAAAACAGTCTAGAAACACTGTATTTGGATATTTGGAGAGAACTGATTTACAGCTGGTCTCTTTTTCTCTGGGATGTCTATATGGCTGATTTTTAAATCCTGTGCAAAAAAGAGCAGTGGGATATATGCACTGTTTTGAGTTTGTAATCTACCTAGTGACCACCAGATTTAGCTTCTTTACTAATAGTTTGCAGCTGTCCTAAGCAATTCAAAGAGCCCAGCTTCATCACTGAAAGGACTACTGAGAACTTTTTTCAGGGAGCACTCCCAAAGCCAAGATTCTCTGCTTTGATCTTGGATCTTCAAGCCACAGACAGGTGATAACTCAGGGAGCTGACAGCAAGAACATGTCTAACCTCCTCAGTGTGCCTACAAACTCTTTCTCTCTCTACACCATGTACTCTGCTTACATGTGCACATGGTGTAGAAATTCTGGTGAGTCTCCCTCAAGAGAACATACTCTGTGCTATTTGGATTTTGATGTATCTTTTAGTGTTAGTCTGAGACCTATTTTTTAGGTCCCATTTAAGTTCCTGAATCATTAGTGCCTTCCAAACAACTTATCTCATCTTGTGTGAAAACAGTTTTTACCAAATTTGGCATTTTTGTTCTTTAAGCAACCTTACCAAGAATGTTCTCAGTTTGACGCAGGCAATTATAACACAGAGAGTAATGTGCCATGTGACTGAGCTGGATGTGGAGCATCCTTCCTATCATGCTGTGTGCCTGCCAGGCAATCTGAGGTGGGAAACACCACAGGGGGATTGGGTCCAAGCTCATGATTCAGCATCAGTTCAGTTCAGTTCAGTCACTCAGTCGTGTCTGACTCTTTGCAGCCCCATGAATCACAGCACGCCAGTTCTCCCTGTCCATCACCAACTCCTGGAGTTCACTCAAACTCATATCCATCGAGTTGGTGATGCCATCTAGCCATCTCATCCTCTGTCGTCCCCTTCTCCTCCTGCCCCCAATTCCTCCCAGCATCAGAGTCTTCTCCAATGAGTCAACTCTTCGCATGAGGTGGCCAAAGTACTGGAGTTTCAGCTTTAGCATCATTCCTTCCAAAGAAATCCCAGGGTTGATCTCCTTCAGAATGGACTGGTTGGATCTCCTTGCAGTCCAAGGGACTCTCAAGAGTCTTCTCCAACACCACAGTTCAAAATCATCAATTCTTCAGTGCTCAGCTTTCTTCACAGTCCAAATCTCACATCCATACATGACTACTGGAAAAACCATAGCCTTGACTAGACTGACCTTTGTTGGCAAAGTGATGTCTCTGCTTTTTAATATGCTATTCTAGGTTGGCCATAACTTGCCTTCTAAGGAGTAAGCGTCTTTTAATTTCATGGCTGCAGTCACCATCTGTAGTGATTTTGGAGCCCAAAAATATAAAGTCTGCCACTGTTTCCAATGTTTCCCCATCTATTTCTCATGAAGTGATGGGACCAGGTGTCATGATCTTAGTTTTCTGAATGTTGAGCTCTAAGCCAACCTTTTAACTCTCCTCTTTCACTTTCATCAAGAGGCTTTTTAGTTCCTCTTCATTTTCTGCCATAAGGGTGGTGTCATCTGCATATCTGAGGTTATTGATATTTCTCCCAGAAATCTTGATTCCAGCTTGTGTTTCTTCCACTCCAGCATTTCTCATGATGTACTCTACATATAAGTTAAATAAGCAGGGTGACAATATACAGCCTTGACATACCCTTTTTCCTATTTGGAACCAGTCTGTTGCTCCATGTCCAGTTCTAACTGTTGCTTCCTGACCTGCATACAGATTTCTCAAGAGGCAGGTCAGGTGGTCTGGCATTTCCATCTCTTTCAGAATTTCCCACAGTTTATTGTGATCCACACAGTCAAAGGCTTTGGCATACTCTTCTGAGAGCAGGAATCCCTCAGAAGAAATGGAGTAGCCATTATGGTCAACAAAAGAGTCTGAAATGCAGTACTTGGATGCAATCTCAAAAATGACAGAATGATCTCAGTTCGTTTCTAAGGCAAAGCATTCAATATCACAGTAATCCAAGTCTATGCCCCAACCAGTAACACTGAAGAAGCTGAAGTTGAACGGTTCTATGAAGACCTACAAGACCTTTTAGAACTAACACCCAAAAAAGCTGTCCTTTTCATTATAGGGGACTGGAATGCAAAATTAGGAAGTCAAGAAACACCTGGAGTAACAGGCAAATTTGGCCTTGGAATACGAAATGAAGCAGGGCAAAGACTAATAGAGTTTTGCCAAAAAAATGCACTCATCATAGCAAACACCCTCTTCCAACAACACAAAAGAAGACTCTGCACATGGACGTCACCAGATGGTCAACACTGAAATCAGATTGATTATATTCTTTGCAGCCAAAGATGGAGAAGCTCTATACAGTCAACAAAAACAAGACCAGGAGATGACTGTGGCTCAGACCATGAACCCCTTATTACCAAATTCAGACTTAAATTGAAGAAAGTAGGGAAAACCACTAGACCATTCAGGTATGACCTAAATCAAATCCCTTATGATTATACAGTGGAAGTGAGAAATTGATTTAAGAGCCTAGATCTGATAGACAGAGTGCCTGATGAACTATGGAATGAGGTTCATGACATTGTACAGGAGACAGAGATCAAGACCATCCCCATGGGAAATAAATGCAAAAAAGCAAAATGGCTGCCTGGGGAGGCCTTACAAATAGCTGTGAAAAGAAGAGAAGTGAAAACCAAAGGAGAAAAGGAAAGATAGAAGCATCTGAATGCAGAGTTCCAAAGAACAGCAAGAAGAGATAAGAAAGCCTTCCTCAGCAATCAATGCAAAGAAATGGAGGAAAACAACAGAATGGGAAAGACTAGAGATCTCTTCAAGAAAATCAGAGATACCAAGGGAACATTTCATGCAAAGATGGGCTCGATAAAGGACAGAAACGGTATGGACCTAACAGAAGCAGAAGATATTAAGAAGAGGTGGCAAGAATACACAGAAAAACTGTACAAAAAAGATCTTCATGTCCCAGATAATCACTATGCTGTGATCACTGACCTAGAGCCAGACATCCTGGAATGTGAAGTCAAGTGGGCCTTAGAAAGCATCGCTACAAACAAAGCTAGTGGAGGTGATGGAATTACAGTGGAGCTATTTCAAATCCTGAAAAGTGATGCTGTGAAAGTGTTGCACTCAAAATGCCAGCAAATTTGGAAAATTCAGCAGTGGCCACAGGACTGGAAAAGTTCAGTTCTCATTCCAATCCTAACGAAAGGCAATGCCAAAGAATGCTCAAACTACTGCACAATTGTACTCATCTCACATGCTAGTAAAGTAATGCTCAAAATTCTCCAAGCCAGGCTTCAGCAATATGTGAACCGTGAACTTCCTGATGTTCAAGCTGATTTTAGAAAAGGCAGAGGAACCAGAGATCAAATTGCCAACATCTGCTGGATCATAGAAAAAGCAAGAGAGTTCCAGAAAAACATCTATTTCTTCTTTTAATTTTTAGGCTTACTCAAATTTCTGTAACAATCCTGATCACGCCCAGATAATGTCTGAGTTGAGGTAAATTATAAAATAGACACAAGTGTTTGAAGACCTAAGGAAAGAGGGGAAAGAATCAGCACACATATTTGAATAAGAGGTGTATCCATGTAGGTGGTATCTTGATGACTATCAAAAGGATTACACATCTCCCTTTAAGTGAAATGAAAAGTGAATGAGGATGTTTAAATAGGAAAATTTAAGGATTCAATTTCTTTTTAATTTTATTTTTAATTGGAAGATAGTTACTTTACAATATTGTGATGACTTCTGCCATACATCATCATGAATCAGCCACAGGTATACACATGCCCCCTCCCTCTTAAACCTCCTTCCCACTTCCCTCCCCATTCTACCCCTCTAGTTTGTCACAAAGCACCAGCTTGGGATTCTGCTTTGGGCTCCCTGCATCATATAGCAAATTCCCACTGGCTATCTACTTTACATATGGTAATATATATGTTTCAATACTACTCTCTCAAGTCATCCCTACCCACTGTGACCAAAAGTCTGTTCTTTATGTCTGCTAAAGATCCAGTTTCTATATTTGAATTATCACATTGGCATTAAAAGGGAAATGCACTATCACATGTGGAAGTACTGAGTCCTGCTGGGAAAGTAGAGACAATCCTTCTCTAGAAATGACAGAATGGTGCCACTGGAAATGGAGAGAATGTGGTAAAATCAAGTTTTATTTTGGAAAGAAAAGTGATAAGACTTACTAATGAAACAGATGTGAAGATCAAGGAAATGGGAATAATTAAAGATGCTTCTGAGGTTAGGTGATTTAGTACCAGAGTGGAGGATGGTGCCATTTACTAAAATGTAGGTAATGTGGGGTACACAGATGCAGAACAGGTTACATGGAGAATGCAAAGCAACCTTATTAAGCTTTATTGTCTGGAGGACATATCCAATTTGAGATAACTGTATTCTATTCGTATGCCTGCAATTTAGGAGTTTTCATCACAAAGATAATATTTAATGTTCATGAGGCTAGAGGAGATCACCAAAAAGTGGCATACTAAAAATATAGCAGAAGGAGACCTGAATCAAGCTCTTTGGATTCCTGCATTAAAAGTACAGGAGAGGAGAAAGGACCAATAAAGGGATTT
Source organism: Bubalus bubalis (assembly GCF_019923935.1). Classification (NCBI taxonomy): domain Eukaryota; kingdom Metazoa; phylum Chordata; class Mammalia; order Artiodactyla; family Bovidae; genus Bubalus; species Bubalus bubalis. The sequence goes on from NC_059161.1 coordinate 72,404,537, forward strand.
GATAGCAAGTGAGAAAAGTATTCATATCTGTGAGCAAGGGAAGTTTGTGTTTCAAGAAAGTGAAAGTGAAAGTTGCTCAGTTGTGTCTGAATCTTTGTGACCCTGTGGACTGTATAGTCCATGGAATTCTCCAGGCCAGAATACTGGAGTGGATAACTGTTCCCTTCACCAGGGGAAATTTGCAACCCAGGAATCGAACCCAGATCTTCTGCATTGCAAGTGGACTTTTCATCAGCTGAGCTGCAAGGGAAGCCCTGTTTTTCAAAAAGGAGACTGTTAACCACCGAGACCAGAAAACAACAATTAATGTGTCCTCACTGTGACTTAAAGAAAACAATTCCAGGGGATTATTTTTCTCTGCATATTCTCACTCAGTATGTATTTGAAAAAAACCGGAAGTGCTACCTATAAGTAAGTTAGCATCTTTTGCCTTATCAATTTTCATTCCAATCCCAAAGAAAGGCAATGCCAAAGAATGCTCAAACTACCGCACAATTGCACTCATCTCACACGCTAGTAAAGTAATGCTCAAAATTCTCCAAGCCAGGCTTTAGTAATGTGTGAACCGTGAACTTCCTGATGTTCAAGCTGGTTTTAGAAAAGGCAGAGGAAGCAGAGATCAAATTGCCAACATCTGCTGGATCATGGAAAAAGCAAGAGAGTTCCAGAAAAACATCTATTTCTGCTTTATTGACTATGCCAAAGCCTTTAAATGTGTGGATCACAATAAAATGTGGAGAATTCTTCAAGAGATGGGAATAGCAGACCACCTGATCTGCCTCTTGAGAAATTTGTATGCAGGTCAGGAAGCAACAGTTAGAACTGGACATGGAACAACAGGCTGGTTCCAAATAGGAAAAGGAGTACGTCAAGGCTGTATATTGTCACCCTGTTTATTTAACTTATATGCAGAGTGCATCATGAGAAACGCTGGGCTGGAAGAAACACAAGCTGGAATCAAGATTGCTGGGAGAAATATCAATCACTTCAGATATGCAGATGACACCACCCTTATGGTAGAAAGTGAAGAGGAACTCAAAAGCCTCTTGATAAAAGTGAAAGTGGAGAGTGAAAAAGTTGGCTTAAAGCTCAACATTTAGAAAACGAAGATCATGGCATCCAGTCCCACCACTTCATGGGAAATAGATGGGGAACCAGTGAAAACAGTGTCAGACTATTTTTCTGGGCTCTAAAATCACTACAGATGGTGACTGCAGCCATGAAATTAAAAGACGCTTACTCCTTGGAAGGCAAGTTATGACCAATCTAGATAGCATATTCAAATGCAGAGGCATTACTTTGCCAACAAAGGTTCGTCTAGTCAAGGCTATGATTTTTCCTGTGGTCATGTATGGATGTGAGAGTTGGACTGTGAAGAAGGCTGAGCACCAAAGAATTGATGCTTTTGAACTGTGGTGTTGGAGAAGACTCTTGAGAGTCCCTTGGACTGCAAGGAGATCCAACCAGTCCATTCTGAAGGAAATCAGCCCTGGGATTTCTTTGGAAGGAATGATGCTAAAGCTGAAACTCCAGTACTTTGGCCACCTCATGCGAAGAGTTGACTCATTGGAAAAGACTCTGATGCTGGGAGGGATTGGGGGCAGGAGGAGAAGGGGACAACAGAGGATGAGATGGCTGGATGGCATCACTGACTTGATGGACGTGAGTCTGGTTGAACTCCGGGAGTCGGTGATGGACAGGGAGGCCTGGTGTGCTGTGATTCATGGGGTCGCAAAGAGTCAGACACGACTGAGCGACTGATCTGATCTGATCTGATGCATAATATTCTCTAAAACTCATGGACTTGGAATTACTTTGTAGTTTTTTTTTTTTTTTCATTTTTAACTTTACAATATTGTATTGGTTTTGCCATATATCAACATGAACCCACCACAGATGTAATGAGTTTTTTTCAATGTTTATTTCTTTAGCTGTCAAAATATGGAATATTATGTAACTTTGCATCAAAGAAAGTACATTTCTGCAAGTTACTAAGAAAAAAAAATGGATTTCCAAATGAAATCCAGCTGGAGTGAATTGGCTAGAGAACAGGTGGTGAGTAGTCAGTATGCATTGAATATACTTTCTAAAATGCTCACTGTGAAAGAGAGAAAAAAATAGGATGATAAACATGGGCAAAGGTGGATTCAAGGTTTATAACTGCTTTTTTTCCTCTGATTTTTAAAAAGAGAGGTATTTCTTTTGCTTTCATGTTAATGAAAATGATTTAGTACCATCAGAGAAATTTAGAATTCTGGATGAAGATTATCTCAGGAATGAATTCTTTAAGAGGCTTAGAGGGAATGAAAATTAAAGAAAAATTGGAGGACTTGGACAAGACTTTGACAGGAACAGGAAATATCATTTTCCTTGCAGCAGGCTCAAAGGCAGGAAATATGAGTTGGTGAGGCAGGTAGTGTAGGATTGCAAATATGAAGTATTTTAGGTGTCTTGCTCATATTCATTTTTTAAATGAATTATAAGACAAATCTTAGGGGAGAAGCAAAGGATTAAATTATTCAAAATGTAAAAAGAGGAAAGAAGGTCTGAACTATTTTCATTAGGATGCAACATACATTTCCTAAAAAATGTAGAAAGACTGAAAGTGATATGTTTTATTTATTTGACTATTTAATACACCAACCATATTTAAAGGATTTAACTATAAGCATTCATGAATTCTTGAATTCTTAGAAATTGTATGAATATTTAATAATATATAAAATAATTATTAACCTAAGATTTTGAAGTGGGTTTACTTCTTCTTTAATATTGATATAAAGACTTAGATTGAGTTTGTCTAACACAGCTATATTTAAAGTGGGATGTTTGATTTTTTTTTAATTAAGTACAGACAGGTTTTAATTCAGCAATTTTCCCCCATGAAAGGAACAATGTGATTTTGTCTCTTCCTGGACTGGCTTCACCTCGGGGCTTGACTGCCTCTGCCCTCACCTCTAGGCAGGCATGTGCTCCCAGAGATTTTGTATATTTTAGTCTAATATTTTGTCTGGAAAGTATACATTAATTTTGAAAATTATACATTGGCCTAATACTAAACTGATTTCTTTCCTGCTTTTCAATACCCTCAACTTTATTTTTCTAATATCAATCTACCTAAACTGAGTTATAAACTTTACACATAATGATGTTAATAACATAATACCTGTGAATTGGAAATGTGTTCAATGAACTAGAAGGAAATGATAAAGTAAATCTCATGTAGTCATTGAAATATGATATTTATGAAAAGTTCTAATAACAAGAGATTTTTGTTAAAATTCTATATATAAAACATTGAATTACTTTTCATATTTCCTACTTTGTGGCAAAAAATTTGAGATAGCTTACAAAATCCCATACTATTCAACATGACAAAAATATGTTATACTTAGTAAATGATTGAAAAGGAAAACTTATTAGGGAAAATAAAGTGAAACATTATTCAACTTTACTTCTGAAAATCTGCCAAAAGATGTTTTACACATTTGCTATATATGGACACATAATTTACTGTAAGCAGCCTCAAATCAGCTTTATAAATAAAGGTTTATAAAGGTTTATAAAGGTTTATAAAGGTTTATAAAAATAGGTTTATAAACCTAATAAAAACCAAGTTCAGTTATACGATTTAGAGCATCTGCAAGAGAAGGCAAACCGGCTGTTCTAGGAAGAGCCAGCTAAACTTGACACATCACCCGCTATACTTTTCTGTGCTGTCTCAGACTCCTCAGCACTTTATGTGCAAATTTAGTTCTCTTCAGCAGGAGGGAGATGAAACAGAAGAGAAACATGTAACCAGCTTTCTTAAAAACATCACTGTCATAAATGAACAAATAAACAGAGTTGAATTATTCTCTAGTTTATCAAGAGACAATCCCAAAGATCCCAACTCATTTATTTGCAATTAAGTGTAAATTCCCTTTGCTGTTGCTGCTAATGATGGTGATTAATTATTGTATCTACACTATTGTTTAAGCAGAAAGATTAAGCCACTGATATGTTGGCCTATAATCGTACTCTCTCACTAAATGATATGGACTATCGTGACCCTGATATGGGAGGGATGCAGCCCCAAAATTCTATGATCCCAAATCCTTGGGACCAGATATATGCTTGAATCTATTTTTTAAACATTTTGATAAGTAATACTGCCGAGGTCCAGCCCCGGCTGATCCAGGGTATTCGAAGGGGAGATGGAGTAGGCGACCTATTTATTTATTTATTTATTCAGAGATATAAAGAATAATAGAATGAGGATAGCTCAGTAGGAAAATTCAGTGGAAAAAAGAAGCTGAGTAGCTTGGTTTACGTGGGAGACCAATAAAACTTCAAGACAAGAAGTTTGCACCACTTACGAAGGCTGCAGGCGTCCTTCCGTTCTCCCGAAGGAGAGGAGACACTGAGGCCTCCCCGGTCGGATCTTAGAAGCCCAGGCATAGTTAGTAAGCATGGTGGGTTCTGCGCTCCAGATGGAGACTCAGCTGGAAGTTAAAGGGAAGAATGACATGGGGAGACCAAGCGTTGGTGAGCAAGGCCCGTAGCTTTATTTTCAACTGGGGCTTTTATACCCTAAGTTACACATAGAGGATAATAGGGGATGCAAAGTCAGCAGTCTTTGATGCTTATCAAAAACCAGGGTTTCTTTCCTGCAAATTTATCATATACAAATGGTTTAGGTGATTTACATCATCTTCTGGCCAGAAGGCCTATTAACATTTTATGACTCTTGACAAGGACTTATCAACAAAGACTTATTTTCTCTAAGAGTAATTATTTTAAGCTTTGGCGCCATCTTCCAAAGATAAGATTACATTCCTATAGGGCGGATGTGTAATGGGTTTACAAAGGAAAGAATTTATTACCTTAAGGGTCTAAAGTTACTAACACCAAGGCCACTACTTATTTTTTCTACATACCAACTATTAATTAATACACATTCAAGGATACAATTCAGGGGATGAAAACTTGGCAACAAACATTGGCTCATCAATGAAATCTTTTACTAGTTTTATTCTGACAGTTTCTAACTCTCTGAGAGGCTCTAAGCTATTTGAATATCTTAAGCTTCCCGTGCCTCTTGAGGCTGGGAGACTGTAAACAATCGTATGCATAGCTGTAGGTGTCCGGGTAAACTTGTCAGGCGAGTTAGAGAGCCATCTGAGGGGTTTGGATTTAAACACTCCTAATTGCCCAGGAACTTTATTAATTGGAGCTGTAAGTTAACTCTTTGACAGAGAGAGCGAGATGGTGGTGGGGGACAGCCCCCAGTAAAGTCAGAGGTGAGAGCACAAAGCAATAAAGTAGGCAGACTCTGGTTTTTTGGGGGTAGATGCTCGAGAATATCCGGGGGCACTCCCGAGGCTCAATCCCGCTTTTGAGTATGCCGAGCCCCCTTCCTCATGACCTTTGTCACGAGTGGAATGTCTCTTGCCGGCTCCCAGCATAATACATTATACAGATCACGTGCTTTGGTACACCTCATAAACAAACCTATTAATATTCCTGCAGGAAAGCAATTGGATATTCTCACTTGGTTTGATAAAAAAAAAAAAAAAAAAAGACTATAATATCATTCCAGTTTAAAGCAGATTTGCCTTCAAATAACCGAGAAGGCAATGGCATCCCACTCCAGTACTCTTGCCTGGAAAATCCCATGGGAGGAGGAGCCTCGTAGGCTGCAGTTCATGGGGTCGCTAAGAGTCGGACACGACTGAGCGACTTCACTTTTCACTTTTCACTTTCATGCATTGGAGAAGGAAATGGCAACCCACTCCAGTGTTCTTGCCTGGAGAATCCCAGGGACAGCGGAGCCTGGTGGGCTGCCCTCTATGGGGTCGCACAGAGTCTGAAACGACTGAAGCAACTTAGAAGCAGCAGCAGCAGCCTTCAAATAAATTTATAAATGTTTATAATAAAAACAAACTCAGTTTTTACCATTTTTTTGTTGTTGTTTTTTGGAATGGTGGGATGTGAAGTCTTGACCTGAGCATTCTGTGTGGGGTTGTTTTGAAGGTTAAGTGTGGGGATTTAAATCATTTGATTGACACTTGCTGAACGCTCATATACATTACTTATTTTTCCTGTCTTTCTGGCAGACCCTGAGTCCTACCCAGCTTGCTGTTTTATAGGCCTGTGCTGTTGCAAACAGGGAGTGTAAGATAAGTGTACATGCACACACAGCTGTTTTTTTTATCATCTATCCACATACATATATAAACATTTGATAGAATCTATTCCCCTTCTTTCTCCGTCTTGCTGCATGTTTTAGGTATCTTTAGAAACTCTTCTATTTCAGAAATAAAAACTGTTGATAATCTACTTGCAACAGATTATTAGATTTATTATTCCCAATAATAGTATTTATTCCTTACTATTTTAATCACAAGATTTCCAACTGACCTGAACTAGAAACATAGTTATAAAACTTCAGTGGGATGAACTGAGAGTGTAGCACTGGCATGTGTAAAACAGGTAGCTAGTGGGAAGCTGCTGTATAGCACAGAGAACTCAGCTCAGTGCTCTGCGATGGCCTAGATGGGTGGGATGTGGTGGTGGTTGGTGGTGGGGGGGTGGGGTGGACAGAGGCTTAAAAGGGAGAGATTGTATGTATACTTAACAACTGATTCACTTCACTGTACCTGAGAAATTAACACATTGTTGTAAAGCAATTATACTCCAATACAAATAAAAATAAAATTAGTCACCATTATCAACCTCAAGTGGTGCTCCTCAGTATCTCCTTTAAAAATGATTTGACCTTATCAATTATACACATCTATTGAACATCTACCCACAGTTATGCTGAGCTTTTGTTGCACTACTCTGTCTGTGGTGAGAAATTTAACTGCACGTGTTTCTACATTGCTTAAATCTTTATTATTCTTTATAAATACACAAAAGCACATACTATGGTAGATTTGCCAACGAATAATGAGTCTTCTTTCACTATAATAGAACCCACTCCATTAAGGCAAATGTTCATTAGTAACATGTTTGTTTGTGCCTTGAGTGAGGACTACATTAGGAATCATTGTTTCATTTTGGAGCAGATGATGTATGAAAAAATTTCAAGAAAACTTCAAGCCATCATCATTTAGGCTAATCCAAGTGATTCCAGAAAGCATTTTAACATCACAATTTTATACATAATGGACCAAGAAGAGAGAAATCTTGTTTCTGATTTGCAAGCCTGCTGTGATCAGCTGCCTGCAGTCACAGGAACTGAGTAAAATTGGCCAAAAATGACCTTTTGAAGGGGACAAAGTGAGGCTGGCCACCATGAAAGACATTGCATCATACAGGGTAATTATTATGGATGCTTCTTGCAAAAATAAGCTCTGGTACCACTAGAATAGATGGACAAATCAGATGATAGGCTTAGTCCATTTACTCTTAAATAGTTTTAGAAAATAAACATCTGAAACATCATAAAAATGAATACATTTGTCTCTAAATGTCACTGAAATTATTTTAAAATGGTTTTATGAGTAATTCTGATTTTTCTTTTTGTTTTCTTTATTGTGATTTACTTGCTTGAACTTCACAAAACCTAGACAGTAAGCACAAATGTATATCACTGTATTACTGTGCAGGAAAGAGCATGGAGATATTAAATACTTTGCCTAATATCTCAACCTAGGATTGAAATTCTGAAGGTCATGATCATAACTACTAAACAATAGGTATACTTGATCATCTAAAAAAATCAAATTTAAAATTATTGAGCAGATTTTAAACTATAGACATTTTTTTAAGCTTTTGTTCAACATTCAGAAAACAAAGATCACGGCATCTGGTCCCATCACTTCATGGGAAATAGATGGGGAAACAGTGTCAGAATTTATTTTTTTGGGCTCCAAAATCACTGCAGATGGTGACTGCAGCCATGAAATTAAAAGACACTTACTCCTTGGAAGGAAAGTTATGACCAACCTAGACAGCATATTAAAAAACAGAGACATTACTTTGCCAACAAAGGTCTGTCTAGTCAAGGCTACGGTTTTTCCTGTGGTCATGTATGAATGTGAGAGTTGGACTGTGAAGAAGGCTGAGCGCCGAAGAATTAATGCTTTTGAACTGTGATGTTGGAGAAGACTCTTGAGAGTCCCTTGGACTGCAAGGACATCAGCTCTGGGATTTCTTTGGAGGGAATGATGCTGAAGCTGAAACTCCAGTACTTTGGCCACCTCATGTGAAGAGTTGACTCATTGGAAAAGGCTCTGATGCTGGGATGGATTGGGGGAAGTAGGAGAAGGGGACAATAGAGGATGAGATGGCTGGATGGCATCACTGACTCGATGGATGTGAGTCTGAGTGAACTCCGGGAGTTGGTGATAGACAGGGAGGCCTGGCATGCTGCGATTCATGGGGTCGCAAAGAGTTGGACACAACTGAGCGACTAAACTGAACTGAACTGATTTTATTTTTGGTCATGCATGTGTGGTTTTAGTTCCTCGACCTGGGATTGAACCCATGCCTCCTGCACTGAAATTGCAGAGCCTTAACCACTGGACTACCAGGGAAATTCCCAGTGCTTGAATACTAGGACAAAAGTCTGGCAGTGTAGAATGGAGATCGAATCAGAGTTTAAAAATGGATCAGTAAATCAAGTTCTTGCCTTATTTTAATCTTAAAATTGCATATACTCCTGATATGTTTGTGTCTCTTTCATGGTTTCTACTCTTTCCAAAACCAAATTGGCAAAAAAAAAAAAAAAAAAAGTTTAAGATGGACAGGAATAATGGTTAGGCTAAATTATAAAACCATGTCAATCAGCTTTCACTTCCAGCCAGTATGAGCAGAGAACAGATTTAACTAGCTGATAGTGCCAGAAAGCAAACAGGTGGCTTTCTGGGGAGAAGGAGCATAGGAGAGAGGGGGAAATAATTTTCAAAGGGCATCAGGAAACTCTTGGAGGTAATAGGCTCAGAATCCTGATTGAGCCAATATTTTCAGAGACGTAAGAAGGAAAAATTTAGACAAAAATTTGGTGGTTATCTTCATATAAATGGTACTTGATATAATGAGTGTGAATAAGATAACCAAGGAGAGATAAGAAGGAAAAGAAAAAAAAAGAAAAAAAGAAAAAGCCTTCCAAAGTGATCAGTGCAAAGAAAGAGAGGAAAACAATAGAAGGGGAAAGACTAGAGATCTCTTCAAGAAAATTAGAGATACCAAGGGAACATATCATACAAAGATGGACACAATGAAGGATAGAAATGGTATTGAACTAACAGAAGCAGAAGATATTAAAAAAAGAGGTGGCAGGAACACATAAAAGAACTATACAAAAATATATCTTCATGACCCAGATAACCACTATGGTGTGATCACTCACCTAGAGCCAGACATCCTGGAATGAGAAGTCAAGTGGGCCTTAGGAAGCATCACTACAAACAAAGCTACTGGAGGTGCCAGGTGAGCTATTTCAAATCCTGAAAGATGATGCTGTGAAAGTGCTGCACACAATATGCCAGCAAATTTGGAAAACTCAGCAGTGGCCACAGGACTGGAAAAGGTCAGTTTTCATTCCAATACCAAAGAAAGGCAATGCCAAAGAAAACTACCTCACAATTGCACTCATCTTGCATGCTAGCAAAGTGATGCTCAAAATTCTCCAAGCGAGGCTTCAACAGTATGTTAACCAAGATCTTCCAGATGTTTAAGGTGACATTAGAAAAGGCAGAGAAACCGGAGATCAAATTGCCAACAACCTTTGGATCCTTGAACAAGCAAGAGAGTTCCAGAAAAACATCTACTTCTGCTTATTTGCCTACACCAAAGCCTTTGACTATGTGGTTCACAACAAATTGTGGAAAATTCTTAAAAAGATAGGAATACCAGACCACCTTCCCTGCCTCCTGAGAAATCTATATTCAGGTCAAGAAGCAACAGTTATAACCGGACATGGAACAATGGACTGGTTCCAAATTGGGAAATGGTTTTATCAAGGCTGTATATCATCACCCTGATTATTTAACTCCTGTTGTGGAATCATCAGATTTTGTAGTGCATTTCTGAAGTAAGTTCTTTATATTAATGTTATTGAAGAGTCTAATTGAGTTACTTGTCTTTAAATTGTATCCTCTTAGAAACTATATGCCTGAAATTTACTCTTAGACTATGTCTCTTCTTATTTTGAGGAAAATAAAATTTTAATCCTGTAGTTATGAAGAAAAATCATTTTCCAAATTAAAAAGTTAACATAACCCCAGGCAATAGTTACTGTGTTAATTGCTAGTATCCACAGAGAATTTAGATTAAATTAGACTGAACATCTGCGGTTACCCAGAAGTGTGGTTACCCAGAAGCAGTAATATCTACTACTATACTCAGAAGTACTGGCTTCTGGGTTCACTGCTGTGGTATAAATAAAGTAAATAAAGAACAAGAGAAGACATCACATTTTAATCCCACCAATACAAGTTGACTATTTTATTGATAAAGATCAAGCATTCCCTGTTTTTGTAATATTTTCTAAATGACTATGTATTTTAGTCATTAATTCTATAGAGCATACATGCAAATAAAACTAAAGTACTAATTTAATTAGAGAAATGGAAGTGAGCACCACAGATAGCATAAGAAAAAAATGTGTAAAATTCACTCCAATGATTTGATTATTAATGTTTGAAGCTTCCACCAGTAACTAACCCAAGATGCACAGGGAAATCAATGTGTTAACTTTTAAACATTATTATTAGTGACACTGTACATTATACAGACAAAGAATGAACATTTACCTTATTCTGTAAGTGTTGCACTACCGAATGAATGCTAACATGATAACATAATTCCCACCTCAGGGCTTTTGAACCTGTGATGTTATTCCCCAGTCTGTGAATGACTTGTTTCTCTTTGTCTTTCACCCTAGTTGTATATCTATTGTCTATTGACTATGCCAAAGCCTCTGACGGTGTGGATCACAATAAACTGTGGAAAACTCTTGAAGAGATGGGAATACCAGACCACCTGACCTTTCTCTTGAGAAACCTATATGCAGCTCAGGAAGCAACAGTTAGAACTGGACATGGAACAACAGACTGGTTTCAAATAGGAAAAGCAGCACGTCAAGGCTGTATATTGTCACCCTGCTTATTTAACTTCTATGTAGAGTACATCATGAGAAACGCTGGGCTGGAAGAAGCACACGCTGGAATTAAGATTTCCGGGAGAAATATCAATAACCTCAGATATGCAGATGACACCACCCTTACGGCAGAAAGTGAAGAGGAACTAAAAAGCCTCTTGATGAAAGTGAAAGAGGAGAATGAAAAAGTTGGCTTAAAGCTCAACATTCAGAAAACGAAGATCATGGCATCTGGTCCCATTACTTCATGGGAAATAGATGGGGAAACAGTGGAAACAATGTCAGACTTTATTTTTTGGAGCTCCAAAATCACTGCAGATGTTGACTGCAGCCATGAAATAAAAAGATGCTTGCTCCTTGGAAGGAAAGTTATGTCCAACCTAGATAGCATATTAAAAAGCAGAGGCATTGCCAACAAAGGTCAGTCTAGTCAAGGCTATGGTTTTTCCTGTGGTCATGTATGGATGTGAGAGTTGGACTGTGAAGAAAGCTGAGCGCTGAAGAATTGATGCTTTTGAACTGTGGTGTTGGAGAAGACTCTTGAGAGTCCCTTGGACTGCAAGGAGATCCAACTAGTCCATTCTGAAGATCAGCCCTGGGATTTCTTTGGAAGGAATGATGCTAAAGCTGAAACTCCAATACTTTGGCCACCTCATGAGAACAGTTGACTCGTCGGAAAAGACCCTGATGCTGGGATGGATTAGGGGCAGGAGCAGAAAGGGACGACAGAGGATGCGATGGTGGGATGGCATCACCGACTCGATGGACGTGAGTTTGGTAAACTCCGGGAGTTGGTGATGGACAGGGAGGCCTGGAGTGCTGTGATTCATGGTGTTGCAAAGAGTCAGACATGACTGAGCTGCCGAACTGAACTGAATACAAATTCAAAGACAGATACTAATCTTTGATTTACAGAGATTATTCATGCTATAAAATAAATTCCATAAACAAATATCAGATTTCAAATTGATTCTTAAGTTACAACCATTGAGGGTTTTGTTTATTTTTTTTTCCCCTTCTTTGTAATTTTACTTTCTGTTACAAGTGTAACAATACCTGTGTTTAGAGGCCTCCACTGGATCGAAAATATAATGATCTAATAATTCGCTGCAGATGGTCTACTTCATGGATCATTTTGGCAACATTTTAATTCCATTGAGATTTTACTCTCCAATTTAGCATCATTTTGATTGTTGACATTCCTTTAAATGTTCTCTGTCAAAAGAATTGCTGCTAATTTATGAAGGAATTTTTTCTTAGCCTGAGAAAAACTTGATTACAAATATAAGCCATTGCCATAAATAAAGCAAACATTTTACCTACTCAAGTTTCAATAAAATATCTATCTTACTATTCTCCTTTTAATTTGTATCACAGTTGCTAATGTTTAATATAAATAAGTCAACTTAGAGAATAGGTATAATATTGTTACCATTTTGACCTTAAGTCTAAAGTGAGCCCGAAATACAATTTTTCTGCCATGGCAGTGTATCTCAGGAAAATACCTTAAAATACTCCATTGATTTAATTAAGTGTTTTAATGTGAAACTACATTTTGCTGATTGTTGTCTACTTATTAAGTGTAAATGAAGAAATAAATGTTTTAAATTCAGGTGAATAAGTTAACATAAGGTAAATTTTGATATTTTTCCACTTCTAAGAATGTTTTACATGTGAATTTAGTGTATTTAAATAAATTCTATGATACAGGGCCAATGTTGCTTAGAAGTGTTACTTCCCAGTTGTACAAAATAGTATTTAAAGTAAAATGACAAAGATCATTTTTGATGGACAATTTTAAGTATTCACTTAGCTTCAAAAATTTCCTAGTTATTATTTAAAAATCAGACTAACACACAGTGTCACAGGGCAGGCTATATTATACCTTAAATATTGCATAAAGAAAGAAATGCTAGAAATGATAGCCTGACAGAAAAGAAATGCTATGAGGTCACTATAAGAAAGAAATAAAAACAATGATGCATTATTTAAAAGAATGGAAAAGTTACAAAAGTTCGGTGTTTTATATATTTAGAAGTCATTCAAAAAGCTATTTTTATATTGGTATTTTTACTACAGTTTTCCACTAAAAATAGCTACATCAGTAGAAGAATATAAAGGTAGGACAGAATGAAAGGTGGATTATGTTTATAGATTCAATTATGAGGTAAGCTTCATAGTACTGAAGATGCAAAAATAATGATTGCTAATTTTAACATATCACTTTAGTGTTAAGAGATCTTATTAAACTGTCTTATTTGACATTCAAAATAACCCTGTTTGATGGTCACAGATCTAATTCTCCTTTTACTGATGAAAAACTAGGGAGAAATACTGAGCAAATCATCTCAAATCATGTCAGTTCAGTTCAGTTGCTCAATTGTGTCTGACTTTGCAACCCCATGGACTGCAGCACACCAGGCTTTCCTGTCCATCACCAAATCCTGGAGCTTGCTCAAACTCATGTCCTTCAAGTAGGTGATGCCATCCAACCATCTTATCCTCTGTTGTCCTCTCCTCCTTCTGCCTTCAATCTTTCCCAGCATCAGGGTTTTTTCCAATGAGTCAGTTCTTCACATCAAGTGGCCAAAGTATTGGAGTTTCAGCTTCAGCATCAGTCCTTCCAATGAATATTCAGGACTGATTTCCTTTAGGATGGACTCGTTGGATCTCCTTGAAGTCCAAGGGACTCTCAAGAGTCTTCTCCAACAACACAGTTCAAAAGCACCAATTCTTCAGCACTCAGCTTCCTTTATAGTTGAACTCTCAACATCCGTACACGACCACTAGAAAAACCATAGCTTTGACTAGATGGACCTTTCTGGAAATCATGTAGCCAATAATTGTTACAGTTTGGACTTGATATCTCCTGAATTTGGATCCAAGGACTTTCATATGTGCAGGAGAAAGATAAGACACTAAGAACATGAAGGTCTAAATAAATACTACTATAGTTTTAATGTTATGTATTAAAATTATGGGGCATTTCCTGATGGCTCAGAAGTAAAGAATCACCTGCCAATGTAGGAGATGTGATTTCAATCACTGGGTCAGGAAGATCCCCTAGAGGAGCAAATGGCAACCCACTCCAGTATTCTTGCCCTGGAAATCCCGTGGACAGAGGAGCCTGGCGGGATTCAGTCCATGGGGTCACAAAAGCATTGGACATAACTAACAGACTAAACAATTCAAACTAAGAGTGAAGTCTCTATTTTGTTTTGTTCTAGCTTGGTGCTTTTTGTTTGGATGTTTTCTTTATTCCAGTGGTCGAATCTCTTGCAATGGATATAGTTTTGTCACCATGATCCTTGGGGCATATAGAAATCAACCTAAGTGTTAACAATAATTTCACTGTGATTATAAAAATTACAATTTCCGTTTGTTCACATCTGATTCGAAAAATACAGTTCAGTCACTCAGTCATGTCCAACTCATTGTGACCCAATGGACTGCAGCACACTAGGCCTCCCTGTCCATCACAAAACAAACTCCTGGAGCTTACTTAAACTCCTTTCCAGTGAGCTGGTGATGCCATCAACCATCTCATCGTCTGTGGTCTCTTTTCCTCCTGCCTTCAATCATTCCCAGCATCAGGGTCTTTTCAAATGAGTCAGTTCTTTGCAAAACATGGCCAAAGTATTGGTGTTTCAGCTTAGCATCAGTCTTTCCAATGAATATTCAGGACTGATTTCCTTTAGGATGGATTGGTTGGATCTCCTTGCAGTCCAAGGGACTCTCAAGAGTCTTCTCCAACACCACAGTTCAAAAGCATCAATTCTTCAGCACTCAGCTTTCTTTATGATCCAACTCTCACACTCGTACATGACTACTCGGAAAACCATAGCTTTGACTAGACAGACCTTTGTTGGCAAAGTAATGTCTCTGCTTTTTAATATACTTTCTAAGTTGGTCATAGCTTTTCTCCCAAGGAGAAAGCATCTTTTAATTTCATGACTCTAGTCACCATCTGCTGTGATTTTGGAGCCCAAGAAAATAAAGTCTGTCACTGTTTCCATTGTTACCCTATTTATTTGTCATAAAGTGATGGGACCAAAGGCCATGACCTTTGTTTTTTGAATGTTGAGTTTTAAGCAAGCTTTTTCACTCTCCTCTTTCACTTTCATCAAGAGGCTCTTTAGTTCCTCTTTGCTTTCTGCGATTAGTGTAGCATCCTCTACATTTCTGAGGTTATTGATATTTCTCCTGGCAACTTGATTCCAGCATATGCTTCATCCAGCTCAGCATTTCACATGATTTACTCTACATAGAAGTTAAATAAGCATGGTGATAACATATGTCCTTGATGTAATCCTTTCCCAGTTTGCAACCAGTTGTATGTCTAGTTCTAACTGTTGCTACTTGACCTGCACACAAATTTCTCAGAAGTAGGTAAGGTGGTCTGGTATTCCCATTTCTTGAAGAATTTTCCAGTTTATTGTGGCCCACATAAAGGCTTTGGTGTAGTAAATAAAGTAGAAGTAGATGTTTTTCTGGAACTCTCTTGTTTTTTCGATGATCCAATGGATGTTGGTACTTTGATCTCTGTTTTTTCTACATTTTCTAAATCCAGTTTGAACATCTGCAAGTTCTCGGTTCACATACTGTTGTAGCCTCATTTGGAGAATTTTGAGCATTAGTTTGCTAGCGTGTGAGATGTGTGCAAGTGTGTGGGAGTTTGAACTTCTTTGTCATTGCCTTTTTTTTTGGGAATGGGTTGAAAACTGACTTTTCCAATCCTGTGGCCACTGCTGGATTTTCCAAATTTGCTAGCATATTGAGTGAAACACTTTAAGAGCACCACCTTTTATGATCCGAAATAGAGCAACTGAAATTCCACTAGCTGTGTTCGGAGTGATGCTTCCTAAGGTCCACTTGACTTTGCATTCCAGGATGTCTGGCTCTATGTGAGTGATTCCACCATCATGTTTATCTGGGCCATGAAGATATTTTTTTGTATAGTTCTTCTGTGTATTCTTGTCACCTCTTCTTAATATCTTCTGCTTCTTTTAGGTCCATACCATTTCTGTCCTTTACCGAGCCCATCTTTGCATGAAATGTTCCCTTGGTATTTCTAATTATCTTTAAGAGATCTCTAGTCTTCCCCCTCTATTGTTTTCCTCTATGTCTTTGCACTGATCAATGAAAAATGCCTTTCTTAACTCCTCTTGCTATTCTTTGGAACACAGCATTCAGATGGATATATCTTTCCTTTTTTCCTTTGCCTGTAGCTTCTCTAATTTTCTCAGCTATTTCTCAGGTTGCCTCAGACAACCATTTTGCCTTTTTGCATTTTTTTCCCCTTGGGGATGGTCTTGATCACTGCCTCCTGTACAGTGTCACAAACTTCCATCCATAGTTCTTCAGGCACTCTATCAAATCTCATCCTTAAATCTATTTGTCACTTCAACTGTATAATGGTAAGGGATTTGATTTAGGTCAGAGCTGAATGGTTAGTGGTTTTCTCTACTTCCTTTAAGTTTGAATTTTGCAATCAGAAGTTCATGATCTGAGCCACTGTCAGCTCTCAGTCTTGTTTTTGCTAATTGTATAGAGCTTCTTCATCCTTGGCTGCAAAGAATATAATCAGCCTGACTTTTGTATTGACCATCTGGTAATATCCATGTGAAGTCATCTCTGCTGTTGTTGGAAGAAGGTGTTTGCTATGACCAGTGTGTTCTCTTGGCAAAACTGTTAGCCTTTGCCCTGCTTCATTTTATACTCCGATACCAAACTTGCCTATTACTCCAGTTATTTCTTGACTTCCTACTTTTGCATTCCAGTCCCCTATGCTGGAAAGGACATCTTTTTTTTAGTGTTAGTTCTAGAAGGTTTGGAGGCCATCATACAACCATTCAACTTCAGCTTCTTTGGCATTAGTGGTTGTGGCATAGACTTGGATTACTGTGATACTGAATGGTTTGCTTTGGAAACAAACAGAGATCATTCCATTGTTTTTGAGATTGCACCCCAGTACTGCATTTTGGACTCTTTTGTTGACTATGATTGCTACTCCATTTCTTCTAAGGCATTCCTGCCCACAGTAGTAGTTATAATGATCCTCTGAAGTAAATTTGCCCACTCCAGTCCATTTTAGTTCTCTTATTCCTAAAATGTCGATGTTCACTCTTGCCATCTCCTTTTTGACCACTTCCAATTTACCTGGATTCATGGACCTAACGTTCCAGTTTCCTATGCAATATTGTTCTTTACAGCATTGCACTTTACTTCCATCACCAGTCACATCCACAACTGGGCATTATTTTCGCTGTGGCTCAGCCTCTTCATTCTTTCTGGAATTATTTCTCCACTCTTCTCCAGTAGCATATTGGGAACCATCCGACCTGGGAAGTTCATCTTTCAGTGTCATATCTTTTTGCCTTTTCATACTGTTAATGGGATTCTCAAGGCAAGAATACTAAAATGGTTTACCATTCTCTTCTCCAGTGGACCACATTTTGTTAGAACTGTCTACTATGACCCATCCATCTTGGGAGGCCCTACACAGCATGGCTCATAGTTTCACTGAGTTAGACATGGCTGTGATCCAGGTGATCAGTTTGGTTAGTTTTCTGTGATTGTGGTTTTCATTCTGTCTGCCCTCTGCTGGATAAGAATAATAGGGCTGTGGAAGCTTCCTGATAGGAGGGACTGCCTATGGGGTTGTTCTGATGGGTAGGGTCATGCCTGGTAAATCTTTAATCCAATTTTCCATTGATGGGTGGAGCTGTTTAGTTTGCCTGAGTTTAGTTTGCCATAGTTTGCCTGAGGCCAAACTAATGAGGTAATTGCAACCTCCTTCAAAAGAACTTATGCATGCACTATTGCACTCCTCGACCCACACCTCTGCCAGAGACTCCTGGACACTCACAGGCAAGTTGGGTTTAGTCCCTTTTGGGGACACTGCTACTTTCTCCTGGCTCCTGATGCGTGCAAGGTTTTTTTTTTTTTTTTTCCACATATTCATACTTTAATAAGAGTCAAAGAAAAGCCAATCAAGTAGATGTTTGAGTTTCAACATAATAAGATCTGCATCATCATAGCTCAAGGTAAAATAAGTAAAATTAAACTTTTTTTTTTTGTTCAATTACAATTTTTTCTTTCATTATTTACTAAATGCCTTAGAATAGGCTAGGTTTCAGTTCAGTTCGGTTCAGTCACTCAGTTGTGTCCGACTCTTTGTGACCCCATGAATTGCAGCTAGGTTTGCACTTTTTAAATCGTCTACTATATACAAGAGACTATACTAAGGCTAGATTTCAGTAAACTTACAAAATTGGGAAGGGGAGGGTGGGACGAACTGGGAGATTAGGATTGGTATATGTACATTGCCATGTGTGAAATAGCTAGTGGGAAGCTGCTGCACAGCTCAGGGAGCTCAGCTCAGAGCTCTTCGATGAGCTAGCGCAGTGGAAGTGGAAGGTGGAGGAAGGGAGGTCCAAGATGAGGGAAGATATGTATACACATAGCTGACTCACTTTGCGTGCAAGGTTTTATTTGCACCAACCAATAGTTTGTTTCCCCAGTCCTGTGGCAGTTCTGTAATCAAATCCCACTGGCTTCCAAAGTCAAATTCCCTGAGGGTTTTCAGTCCCTTTGCTGGATCCCCAGGTTGGGAAATCTATGTGGGTGCTAGAACTTTCTTAAAAGTGTGAGAATTTCTTTGGTGTAATTGTTCTATAGTTTGTGGGTCGTCTGCTTGACGACTCTTAGGTGGGGCTAATGGCAATGTCCTCCAAGAGGGCTTATGGCACACGCTGCATGGCCAAGGTTGCTGTAGCCAGAGTCCCTGTCCCCACGTCAATCCACTGCTGACCAATGCCTCCACAGGAGACCCTCAAACACTCAAAAGCATGTCTGGCTCAGTTTCTGTAGGGTCTCTTGGTCCTACAAGAGACCTTGCACACAAGGTTTTGTTTGAGCTCTCTGAGCACCTCTGGTGTGTATGGCATTTGATTCCAAATGTGGTTTCACCCCTCCTACCATTTTGTTGGGGCTTTTTTTTTTTTTTTTTTTTTTTGCCCTTGGACAAGTGGTATCTTTTTTTGGTGGGATCCAACATTCTCCTGTTGATGGCTGTTCAGCAGTGTTACAGTTTTGCAGTTCTCAATGGAGAAGATGAGCACACATCCTTCTACTTCACCATCTTGTGTCCAAATGTCCTAGGGTGGGACTAAATGTTCCAACTATCTAACCACAATTTTGGTTCTCCTGACAACTAGACACCATATTTAGGTGCTTCCAAAAGTCACCTCATTAACATTAACCCAGTTGTGGTAGTAAGGGTCTTGCTATAAATAACAATACACCCATTTCACCTTTATGATTCTGGAGTTTTCTAGGAATTGAAGACAAAAGACTAAATATTATAAGAAAAAAATCTATCATTGTTCTTGATTCTCAAGAAATTCTTCTTGTCCCATTATCTCTACATGGCATGATAAACATTTATTTTCCAAACATTGGCTCTTCCCATCTCCCTGTAAATTGTATTCCTCCCCTCTGTAGTCCCAGACCCCCACCCCGTCTCCTTTAGCTCAGGATGGCACACAAGCCTCAGTCACCTGACTGTCTTGAGTCCTCTCAAGTTTATGTAAGGTTCCATATACACAAAATCACATTTGTTTTTCTCCTGTTAATGTCTTATGTCAATTCAATTATTAGACCATCCAAAAAAGCCTACAAGTGTAGAGGAAAAAACAATTTCCTCCTTAACAGTACTAACAAAAATTTTATTAGCTCTGGACACTGTAGTAGAATTTTATAAGTGGTTATCACTAACAGATGTTTGGTAAATGTTACAGAGTAATTGATATCCTATTTCTGGAACTTGCAATGATTTCATAATTATTTCAAAATATAAATTAAAAAAAATTATCAAATGTAAAAATCAATGTTTCTTTTTTGGGGGTTGCCCTTTTACATAGTACATAACCTAGCTAAAATGATGTAATCTGAAATGTAACAAATATATCAGCTTAGATGATTATAAAAGCCAAGCATTATACAGAAAATAATATATGTACTGTAAAATTTCTTAAGTATTCTTTTATCCATTGATGAACAAAATATTTACCCAAAAGTTAAGTCTGAAATAGAATCATTTATTCAGTCTTTCTTCAATGAACATTAGTTGAAAGTTTATCAATTACTTAAAGTTTATTTGATAACCATTGCCTGGACTGCTTTTGGGGTGATGAAATAGGTATATAAGGAAACTATAGCAGAGAAACTAGCAAAATGGAGAACTGGGAAGAATAGCCCTAAAATTTCACCATAAGTAGTTATCACAAAGGCCACATGGACACCTGAACTGATATACGTCAACAAAAATCATAAAAATCAGATTCTGCTTACTCATAGGGAATAGGTTGTAACTTTATGCTCTCACTGTAATTGACATTGCATTTTTATGTTTGACTTTTTCATATTAGCTTAATACAAAGGAACAACATAATTAATATTTTATAACAAACTAAGCCTTCTTATTCCTTTGTGACCCTGTGGACTGTAGTCCACTAAGCCCCTCTGTCCATGGGATTCTCTAGGCAAGAATATTAGAGTGGGTTGCCATATCCTCCTGCAGGGGATCTATCAGACCCAGGGATCAAACCTAGGTCTCCCCCACTGCAGGAAGATTCTTTACCATCCGAGCAACTAGGGAATCCCATTCATTTAATAAGAATACTCAAATGGTCCCAGCTACTATTAAAATCTTACTGGAAGCTTTATCACTATTTGAAAATGTTATTCTTTTCCTTTTGCTGTCTGATCAACTATTTACATTTCTAGATTATTTGTTTTTATAAATCTCTCTCCCATCACTTTTGAGATGAAGCTGTTCTCAGAAAAAAAATTAAACACATTATCTGTTTAAAAATACAATCACAATAATTAATATATTAGAGAAGTTTGTTTTTGTCTTTTATTCATAGTAGGTTAACAGCAGAGGGCTTCTTCTTTGTAATGGATTGGATTCTCAAGAATAGCATTTTCCTGAATAACATTAAACACGCAAAATAAGTACTACTGAAAATATATGCAATATTTAGGGGAAATAAAACATTTTTGCAAGTATAATCACAGAGAGTGCTTTTTTCCTTTTATGTTTTAGTTTTCCTCTACTTGTTTTGCCTTGAGTTGAAAAAAAATGCTTTTGATCATATTCCTTTTGTAGTGTTTTGGAAGCCTTTGGAGAGAGAGGAATGTTTCACTTGTGAAATCATTTATAGGGAAGCTAGTATGTGAATCATAATAGCACTTCACCTGTTTCCATCTTATTTTTTCTGGCCAGCATTCCTGAATTCAGCACTATGTAATTATAGTAACTGCCAAAATGAACATTAACTCAATAGAAATAAGAAAACATGCCCAGTCTTGCTTCTGAAAAGTAATTACATAGCAGTATCAAGAAACTAAGAATCATCATGTGAAAAATACTAAACAGAAATACCGGAAAATTCTATGGCAGAACATAAAGGCTATTTTGAATATCTTGCTAAAACAGGTCACCAGAAACTATTCCATATAGCATTTTTGAAATATCAAAGTATCTTTGGACTGCTTTTTTCCATTATGCGCTGGCTTTCTTAGAAGGCCAATTTTGGTCTGACTTAGAAAAACAGAAGAAACATTTTTTTTTTAAGTATTTCTGAGTTTGGAAGCTCTGCCTCACACCCATTATCTCTGTAACTAACCCTAGAATTATAGTTACTACCTCCTCAAAATTGGTTTTCTCCAGTTGTGCAGTTTTGCAGTTCCTAGTGCATAACTAGGTACTTCTACCACTTATATAAAAAGCAAACAAAAAACATTCTAGGGTTCCCAGAGACAGTTTCATTATTCATGTGAAAGGTCTAGCTCTTATTTTAGCACAATCTTATGATCTGCTACCTCAGAGGATCAGACAGTCCCCTGCTCTAAGACCCTGATGCTGGGAAAGATTGAGGGCAGGAGACAGGGACAACAGAGGCTTAGATGGTTGGATAGCATCACCAACTCAATGGACATGAGCTTGAGCAAACTCCGGGAGATGGTGAAGGACAGGGAAGTCTGGCATGCTGCAGTCCATGGGGTCACAAAGAGTTGGACATGACTAATTGACTAAACAACAACGGCTGTGTTTCCTCCTCTCCCTCAAGAGACACAGCCCTCAAGAGAACTCTCCACTCATGGAGCAACTCTAGTCTGATAGATCAGATTTATTATTACTTACTATTAAAGTAAGTTTATGTATTTATAAGGATAGCTTACTTCAAAAGTTAAAGAAAATATTATTAATGCAAATATTTCCATGATTTCATAAATCACTACAAACAACACATAGAAATCATACCTAGTTGGGAATTAGACTGTGGTTCTCATCAGTCATGTTCCCAACTCAGGGTCCTGACTGTCTAGAGTAGATGTGGATCAAGCACTGTAAGTGCAATTGGCTTTTATTAGCATCATATTTTAAATAAGGCACTAATTCCATATGGACACATACAGAATTACTTCAGAAGTATATAAAATTGATAGATGCTGACTCTCTTCCACAGATCTAAAATGCCTCCTCCTAAAAGGACTGGGAGGTGGCTCAGTGTGTGAAGAATCCTCCTGAAATGCAGGAGACAGAGGTTCGATTCCAGGGTCAGGAGGATCCCCTGGAGGAGGGCATGGCAACCCACTCCGGTATGCTTGCCTGATAATCCCATGAACAGAGGAGCCTGGAAGGCTATAGTCCATGGGCTTGGAAAAGAGCTGGATATAACTTAGCGACTAAACAACAGCTGATGATACTTTCAGAAAGGGATAAAAGAAAACAAAAACAAGCAAAAACCCTCTATAACTTTCTTTTTGTGTTAACTGTTGACCCATTCTAACTATATAACTTAGAGTGGACAGAATTCCAACATTTTCTATATTCCTTTTGAGAAATTCTTGATAACACTCACCAGTAATATCATCAAAGTGTTGTATGTTCTTTGAGAAAAAAATTTTGTCTGCCTTACCAATTACTTATAAGAATTGCTGTATGGAATTTTTTTTCTCTAAAAGAAGCATTTATGTTATTTACAATTTTTAATTTATTGACATAAAGTTATATATAATATGCTTTCACAATTTTATTTATTTACTCTATGATTTGACTTTACTGTTTTTCATTTCTAAGGTTATGTGTACCTTATCAAATTTCCCAGTATTTGTTTCTTTGTTTGTTTGTTTCCCAAAAGACTAACATTGGGTTTTACTGAACTATACTAAAGTTTTTTATTCTATTTAAAGTTATTGTTATTTGCCTGTGAGGCTTTTCTTTGCCTTGAGTTTATTTTATAAAATAATAGGTTTTCATAGAATAAATCTTGTTTTAGCATTAGCCAAATACTAAATTTACACATTTTCTTTATTTATTTATAAAGAAAGTATATTTATATATAATTTATATATTAATAAATTTATTAATTAATATAAATTATATTATTTTATATTAATATATTAATTATATATTATATTAATATATAATTATAATATTTATATATTTAATATAAATATATTTATATTTATATAATTAATTAATAATCAATATAAATATATTTAAGTATAATATATATTGATTGTTATATATTAATATTAATATAAATCAATATATATTAATTTATAATTATATTATAAATAAAATATAAATTAATAAGTAAATTTATATATGTATTTATATATTTTCCTGTTATGCTACTCATATCACTAGTATTTCTATTCTTAAAAATAATAATTTTAATTTTCTTCTTGTTCAATAATTATTCAGAATAGTGTATTTTATTTTAAATAATGGTAAAATATAATTTTGGCTAGCATTTTGCATTTTTAAAATGTATTAAGTAAAATTAGGCTTTTTGTTTTAAAATTACTTGACATTTCTTTTAAGACCTTGTACATGGAAACTATCCACTACTGCTTATAAAAGAGTTTTTAAAAGAGTGTAAATATTGGACTTGTGAGTGTATGGTTCCATATACATTCATTAGGTCAAGATTTTCAGTTGTATCAATCAAATTTCTTTATTCTATTCTTTTTTTACTGTTTACTCTGTCTTTTCTCTAAAAAGTTCAATGTCTTCAATTTTATAGTAATTTTTATTGTTATATTACATATATAGCTACATGTATGAAGGTTCATGAATATTATGAATTCTTAGATTTTATCTCAAAATAACTGTCTCAGTTTACTTGACCTACCATAATAAAATACCATGAACTGGGCAGATTAAAGGGCTTCACAGGTAGTACTAATGGTAAAGAACCTGCCTGCCAATACAGGAGACATAAGAGACTCAGGTTTGTTTCCTGGGTCAGGAAGATCCCATAGAGGAGGGCATGGCAACCTACTGCAGAATTCTTGCCTGGACAATCCCATGGACAAAGGAGACTGGCAGGCTATGGGGCTATGGTCCATGAGGTGGCAGAGAGTCAGACATGACTGAAGCAACTTAGTATGCATACAAGCACAGGCAGATTAAACAAAAAAAAAATTATCTTTCACCCTTCTAGAGACTGGCAAGTCCAAGATCCAAGTGCCATCAAAGTAGGGTTCATTCTGAGGCCTCCTCTCTTGGCTTGGAGGCAATTGCCATATCATATGTGGTAACATAACTCCTTTGTGTGTGAGGACAAAGACCATACTCTCTGGGGTTTCTTCTTATAAGGGAACTAACTCTAAGGCCTACAAGGGCCCCACCTTCATGAACTCATCAACCCTAATTACCTCCTAGTAGTCTCATCTCCAAATACCACCATACAGGGGATAGAGGTTTCTACATCTGAATTTGAGAACACAAGGATTTAGTTCATAACAATACTCTGAACTGTTCTTCTCTGTTATATTAAAGTTTTTTCTTAAATTTTCTCATCTCTGACAATATTAATATAGCTGCTTGCTTTCTGCTAGCCTTAGCCTGGAATCTTTTGCAATCCTTCATTTTCAATTTTTCTCTGTAACTATTAATATAATTTAGTGAATTATTTGCAAAAATGCATATGGTTGAATTCATTTCAATAAACCTCTTTGCCTTTCACAACAGAAATTTAACATATTCAGGTTTACTATATTTACTGATTCTTAGACTAATACCTACTATCTTATGTTCTATCAGTCATATTTGTTTCTCATGTTTTCTAAATTATCTGTATTTATTTTATTAGTTCTATATCTAAGATATAAGATATTAATATGCATTCAGTTTATTTTTTCTAGTGCTTATTTTTGATTCACTGAGTCCCCTACTGACTTCTTTTTTTATGGGAATATAAGTGCTTTACAATGTTGTGTTAGTTTCTTCTGTACAATGAAATGAATCAACCATATGCATACCTTTATCCATTTCCTCCTGAGCCTCCCTCCCACTCCAACCCCAATCCACACCTCTAGGTCACCACAGAGCACCAAGCTGAGCTCCTTGTGCTTTATAACATGTTCCCACTAGCTATCTATTTTACACACTAGTGTGTGTGTGTGTGAATTCCAATCTCCCATTTCATCCCACTTTCCCCTCCTAACCCTTCTGTGTCCAGATTTCCATTCTTTTCATATGTCTCTATTCCTATCTCAGAAATAGGTAATCAAGATGAAAAGACAACCCTAAGAATGGCAGAAAATATTTGATAACAAAGCAACAAAGGATAAACCTCCAAAATATACAGATAGCTCATGGAGCTCAAGATCAAAAAAGCAAACAACCCAATCAAAAAATGGTGCGGGGGAAGACCTAAATAGACATCTTTCCCTACTAACTTCTTATAAATATTTCTTGTACTTCCTTTCCCTTAACCTCTTAAGAGATGGGTGATTTCCAGATATTTTTCAAGCCTAGTCTTTCATTCCCCAGGGTTCTGTTCTCTGAGTTTCCATATCATTTCATTTCTCATTGGCTGTACAGTCAAGGCAAAAGTTTAGTTTTATCATTCTGGGATGGTCACAGTACATGAGGAGCAAAAATGGGAACCACAGATGTTACAACTGGTATCAACAAATGTTAAACAATTTTTTACTCAAGAGTTTAAGCCAATTTGGGAAAAAAACAAAAAACAAAAGACTGTTGTGATCGATCATGTGTCCTGGGTACAGATAGAGAAGAACTTGTCAAATACTTTCAATTTAGCATTTAAGTTTTGCTAAATGTTTTCCCTTTAACTGCAGTCTTCCACGACCTCTTATTTTTAAGCAACATATATAGCAAGTACAAATTTTTTAGCAGCTTTCTTTGCTGACTTTCATCCACCTTCTGGAAAAGTACTTAGGATAGTCAGAGATTCAAAAAAATGATTTACTAAATAAATTAAAAGTTTTAAAAATACTAAAAACTAGTGAAACTTAAGTAATTTTTACATATTAAGGAAGAAAGCAGATGTTAACTGTGATATCCCAGTATGAACTGCATGATTTCTTTGAGGGATATTTAATGTGATTAATGCAAACAGAAATATAATTAGTGGGACTCTATTTATTTCTCTGTATTTATCATATAGATTAAGAAAAACAAAATTATCTGAATGAAATTGATTATGTATGCTCCCTATGCTTTTTATATGTTACACAAGACTTTCCCCTGACACAGAGGAAAGTTAAAAATGCTGAAAAACTAGCATCCTTTTCGATAATGATAACATAGTTTTCTACCATGTCCTTAAGTGTCTTGATAAACTATAATTTCCATAATATTGTGAGAGTTAAATGCCTGTTTAAACATGCTATATTTGTCCCCTGATCTTATTTATAGGATTTTAAATAGAACACACAATCCTACATTGGTTCTGACTTAGTACTGAAGGCAAAAGGAGAAGAGGGAAGCAGAGGATGAAATGGTTGGATAGGATCACCAACTCAAAGAACCTGAGTTTGAGCAAGCTCCAGGAGACAGCGAAGGACAGAGGAGCCTGGCATGCTGTAGTCCATGAAGTCACAAAGAGTTGGACACAACTTAGCCACTGAACAACAACAGCAAGCCTTGATTTACAACAAAGCTAAATATGATGTTGAAGGATATTAATAGATTGTTTTAAAGGGCCCTATCGTATTTTGTTTCAAACTGTTCTCCCTGTTCTAAGATTTTTAGCTTAATGTTAAGGATCCTATTCTCTCTTGAACCAGTGTAATCAGGATTTTGCCCACATTACCACTGGAGAACTTTTTATGATGTCCTCCATTGGTTTTCATGTAAATTCAATGAAATCAGTTCTCATCTTACTGTCAACAGAATTTGATACAGGAAATCAGCCCTACTATTTTTCACTTGATCTAAAACACTCAGAATTCCTTGAATGAACCCCTACTTCACTGTTTGCTTCTTCTGGTGTCTTTACTTCTTCCTCTTTTGCCCATCTTCCTAATACGAGAAGGGTCTAAAGTTAAGTACGTATTTTCCTTCTCTTCTCAAATTACACACACTCCCAGTATAACGATGAGGAACTCCTTATCTCTAGCATCAACTTGCCCCTCAAACCAGTCCAATATATCCCATTCAACTACATACTTAATATCTGATGCTATGAATCTAAAAGATATCTCAAATGTCCTGTGTAAATGCTAAACTGATACTACTCAAACTTAGCCAAAGTGGCAGCCATTATCATTAATGGCAATATTGTTAATTCATAAATTCAGGTCAAGAAATCTAGAGTCCTTCTAGACAAGTCTTTTTCTCATAGCATCCATTCAATTGATTAGAAACTCCTGAGAGATCTGTCTTCTGAATATACCCACCATTTAATCACTTTATCCTACCAAGCCATCTGCTATCGGGACTTCCCAGGTAACTTAGTGGTAAAGAACCTGCCTGCCAATGCAGGAGATGCAAAAGATGTGGGTTCAATCCCTAGGTCAGGAAGATCCTCTGGAGTAGGAAATGGCAGCCTACCCCAGTATTCTTGCCTGGAAAACTCTATGGGCAGAGGAACCTGGGAGCCTACAGTCCTTGGGGTTGTAAAGAGTATCTTATCTCTATAAGAACAGGCCAAATCACCATGATATCTCATCTAAATTACCGTAATAGTCTCCTAAATCATGGATGTGTGTCTGCTCATGCTCTCTCTTATTCTTAAATTCTATAATTAGACTGATTCTTTCAAAGTTTACATTAAGCTATACAACTCCTCTCCCCAAAATCCTGTAATGTGTCTGTATTTAATAAAAGGGAAGGTAAAAAAAGAGTCAAACATGACTTAGTGACCAAACAACAACAAAAAGAGAAAACATCTGTATGATGCTCTATAAAGCCTTATACAATCTGATCACCTTGTTACTTCCCTAACTCCATCTACTCCTTCTCAGCCATTGTTAACTCACAACTTGTTAGACTAGCATCTTGACCAACTTGAAACATGCTAGGGCTTTAGCATTAGTTACAAAGCTGAATTCAGTCTCTGTACTCTGATACTCAGAGATGGAGTTTGACCTTGGGCTCCTTTTTGCATTCTGAGTGCAGGGTGCCTAGGATTTTGAGGGCTTACTCCTTATTGGCGACTTTAAAGCTTAAGAATGGAAATTAGGTTGAGGGACAGGAAAAGGTGTCAGATATGTATATCACCCAGGACTTTAATTTTTTTATTTTATTTTATTGGAGCACAGAATAGTTGACTTGTTGTCAATGACTTGTATGACAATGTTGTGTTAGTTTCAGATGGTACAGCAAAAGTGACTCAGTTACTCAAAATTCTCCAAGCCAAGCTTCAAAAATGTAGGAACTGTGAACTTCCAGATGTTCAAGCTGGATATAGAAAAGGCAGAAGAACCAGAGATCAAATTGCCAACCACCACTGGATCATCAAAAAAGCAAAAGAATTCCAAAGAAACATCTACTTCTTCTTTATTGACTACACCAAAGCCTTTGACTCTGAGGATCACACAAAACTGTGGAAAATTCTTAAAGAGATGGGAATACCAGACCACCTGACCTGCCTCTTGAGAAACTTATATGCAGGTCAGGAAGCAACAGTTAGAACTGGACATGGAACAACAGACTGCTTCCAAATTGGGAAAGGAGTACATCAAGGCTGTATAGTGTCACCCTGCTTATTTAACTTATATGCAGAGTACATCTTGTAAAAGGCCAGGCTGGATGAAACACAAACTGGAATCAAGATTGCTGGGAGAAATATCAATAACCTCAGATATGCAGATGACACCACCCTTATGAAAGACAGCAAAGGGGGGCTGAAGAGCCTCTTGATGAAAGTAAAAGAGGAGAGTGAAAAAGTTAGCTTAAAACTCAACATTCAGAAAACTAAGATCATAGCATCCAATCCCATCACTTCATGGCAAATAGATAGGGAAACAATGGAAACAATGACAGACTTTTTGTTGGTGGGCTCCAAAATCACTGCAGATGGTGACTGCAACTATGAAATTCAAAGACACTTGCTCCTTGGAAGAAAAGCTGTAAAAAACATAGACAGCATATTAAAAAGCAGAGACATTACTTTGCAACAGCAGTCCATCTAGTCAAAGATATGGTTTTTCCAGTAGTCATGTATGGATGTGAGTGTTGAACTATAAAGAAAGCTGAGTGCTGAAGAACTGATGCTTTTGAACTGTGGTGTTGGAGACTCATGAGAGTTCCTTGGACTGCAAGGAGATCCAAACAGTCCATCCTAAAGGAAATCAGTCCTGAATATTCACTGGGAGGACTAATGCTGAAGCTGAAACTCCAATACTTTGGCCACTTGATGCAAAGAACTAACTCATTTGAAGACTCTGATGCTGGGAAAGACTGAAGGCGGGAGGAGAAGGGGACGGCACAGGATGAGATAGTTAGGTGGTATCACCGACTCAATGGACATGAGTTTGAATAAGCTCTGGGAGCTGATGATGGACAAGGAAGCCTGGTGTGCTTCAGTCCATGGGGTCACAGAGTCAGACATGACTGAGTGACTAAAGGACAAAACTCTTTTTTAGACTCTTTCCCCATATAGGTCATTACAGAGCACTGACTAGAGTTCCCTGTGGTATACAGTAGGTTCTCATAAGTTATGCAGTTTATATATAGTAGTGTGTATATGTCAATCCCAATATCCCAATGGATTATTTCCCTCCTCTGCTTGCTGCTCCCTTGGCAACCATAAGTTGGTTTTCTGCATCTGTAACTCTATTTCTGTTTTGTATATAAGTTCATTTGTACCATATCTTTTAGATTCCACATATAAGTGATATCATATGGCATTTGACTTCCTTTGTCTGATTTACTTAACTCATCATGGCAATCTCTAGGTTCAGGGCTTTTTTTTTAAAGGGAGTTTCTTGAGTGGGACAGCCTGGTTCCTTACCTAGGTGTTCTGTCAGTAGCTGTGTCATGCAGCTGGCTATATGTTTATTCAAGGTAAATGCCATTAAAATGGATGCCTTAGCAATCAAAAGCCTAATTATAAGTTATACTGCTATTAAAAATGCTAAGCATTTATACCACATTGCCAATAATACAATTCAACTTTAGAAGAAAAATTAGCACTTTGGAAAGCTTGTATCAGCATCCCAGCTTCACTGAAAAAATTGATGAAACTAATAGTGACTTTGTATATTGTAAAATGAAATATGTCAATATCAGACACAATCACCACCTTTTATTTTTTTATTGAGAAGTTATTTTTTTTTTAATTTTATTTTATTTTCAAACTTTACAATATTGTATTGGTTTTGCCAAATATCGAAATGAATCCACCACAGGTATACATGTGTTCCCCATCCTGAACCCTCCTCCCTCCTCCCTCCCCATACCATCCCTCTGGGTCATCCCAGTGCACCAGCCCCAAGCATCCAGTATCATGCATCGAACCTGGACTGGCAACTCATTCCATATATGATATTATACGTATCTCAATGACAGCAGTACATGAAGGTGCAAAATCAGGCATACATGAGAGACCCGTTCAAAGTGGGTTTTTAATATAAGAGAAAACAAAGAATCCACTAGCATCATCACAGATTCCTCTTTGCAAGCAACTACTACAAAATTAATAGTTATTTAGTGTTGGTGTCATATCAGAGAAAATATCCATCACCATCTGAAAAGACATTGTCTTCCAACTAAACTGAATGAAGCGAGCTTATTAATTTCCTTCAAGGAAAACAATATACCTCAATAGATTGAATGAAGAATCTGATACATAAATCCAGTCATTATCTAATTAGTGAATAGACAAAGAGCAGATTTTCAAAAATGTAAAACAATGCCACTTTTCTCACTGCTTTTATATTTCAGATTTGGAAATTATAGGTATTTTTATAAAAATATGCTAACCTGTAAAAGGTTAATTATTGGCCCTTTCAAACAAATATATTTATTCTATCTTTTTGGAATAAAAATATACATCTATAAGTCTACATTAATATCTAATATGGTAAATATCAATAGCAACACATTAGCTTCTTGTGATCTACAACCATTTTTAAGAGTGCACAGAAATACCCTATGCACAGATATATGTAAATAAATTTTATTTTCAGAGATAGTATTGTCATTTCCTAATGTGCATTGACTTTTGTAGCTACTCTTTCTTCAGTTTCTGAATGAAAATAATATTC
This sequence comes from Bubalus bubalis, assembly GCF_019923935.1. Lineage (NCBI taxonomy): Eukaryota > Metazoa > Chordata > Mammalia > Artiodactyla > Bovidae > Bubalus > Bubalus bubalis. The sequence goes on from NC_059161.1 coordinate 72,436,173, forward strand.
CCAAGGGACATTTTTATCTTGACCTCAAGAAAAGTATGCTTAATACCTCCATGTGTGGTAGAAGTATATGTGCCCTTTATTAGAAAATCCACATAAACAATATTTTCTAAATCATCATGCATGCCTGAGGATAATGGAAGTACAGTAAGACATAATTTTTCAAAGTTCAGAGTTATAAAACATTCTTTTTGCCACAGTTTCACAATGCGCAACCATAAAATATGCTTGGCCTACTGCCCTCCCCCACCTCCCTGCCCCATTGGATCTTGCTCATTATCTAGGGCAGACAAAATCTTCAGAGGGCAGCAAATGGTGTGGATTTTTAAAAAGCGTTTTCAGCCAAAATATGATGGTTATAAATGCACACAGTTCTGTAGTTTGCCTAAAATGTTTTTCATACAGAAGAGCAATGAAATTGACCTTTCTGAGTCTTTTAGCTAAGTTCTATACAAAAAGCCACATACAATTCAGGCCTTAAATTACTGTTAAAAGCTTCAAAATGTGTAGGCTAACTTAAAACAATTATAATTTCATTTATAAGCTGAGCTGTTCAGTCCAATAGGTACTATTCACATGTTCCAATCAATATGAATAAAACACAGAATTAAAAATCAAAAGCAGTCTATAGATCTGAGAAAGCCATCACTTCATAATCTGTTCTTTTGATACCTTCTATTACCTGCTATGAGCAATTTCGTGTAATATTATAGGAATAGAATCAAAAGATTATTGAACTCCCTAGTGAGAAACAGTAGGAATCTTATCTCTGCTATTGTTGACTGCACCACAGTCTTGAAATTTTGATCCTGAAGAAAAGGAATACTAGTATATTTTCCAATATTAGTCTTCCAGTGAAGCATCTTAGAGCAAATAAGCACAGATGCTTTTTATATATTATTTTTCAGGCTACAATGCTATATACTGCAATTAACAGGACCCCCAGAAAATAAAATAGCATGTGATTACTTACAGGATGCTTCTGAACACAGAAAAATAAAACAACAACAACAACAACAACAAAGGTACAAGAGTAAAAGAACTCTTAAGTAAGCTAAACAGAATATACCTTTTCAGTTGCTCAGTTGTGCCCGACTCTTTGTAACCCCACGGACTGCAGCACAACAGGCTTCCCTGTCTATCACCAACTCTTGGAGCTTGCTCAAACTCATGTCCATAAAGTTGGTGATGCCATCCAACCATTTCATTCTCTGTCATCCGCTTCTCCCACTGCCTTCACTCTTTCCCAGCATCAGGGTCTTTTCAAATGAGTCAGTTCTTCGCATCAGATGGCCAAAATATTGGAGTTTCAGCTTCAGCATTAGTCCTTCCAATGAATATTCAGGACTGATTTCCTTTAGCATTGACTGGTTGGATCTCCTTGCAGTCCAGGGGACTCTCAAGAGTCTTCTCCAACACCACAGTTCAAAAACAGAATATATAGACTCTAGTAACTGGAGGAAAAAATGTCTTTGTCAATATATCAGTTTGGGGAAAATTTAGGCAATAAACATTTGTAATTCTTGGAAGTAAGTTAGACAAGAAAAAAAAGCATTTTAAAGATTATGATCTATATATTTTTTACTGTGCTCAGTTGCTCAGTCATGGCCGATTCTTTTTCAACTCCATGGACTGTAGCCTGTCAAGCTCCTCTGGCCATGATATTCCCAGGCAAGCATACTGGAGTAGGTTGTCATTTCCTTCTCCAAACGATTTTCCTGACCCACATCTCCTGCTTGCATCTCCTGAATTGGCAGGTGGGTTCTTTATCACTTGAGCCACCTGGGAAAGCTCATGTTTTTAATAATCATGTACTACTAAAGTAGTAATTCTTTGAAGGGATTGTTATATATATATATTCACTCATGTATATACACGAGTGGTATACCCACACACCCCCATCCACCATACATTACTCTCTAAACACAGAAGTTTATAAAATTAAATATTAGAGTCAGTAACCTCTAATCATTTCAGTGGGAAAATAAATTTAAAAATTAAATGTGTAATTTTAATCTTCCATTTATTTATTTTATGATGTTCCTTTATTCTACAGCAGTAAATAGAAGAGGTTCATGTAATGTCAATGCTAATAAATATCACAGACCCAAAAATGCCTTGTGATATTTTGTTTTTAACTTTATTTCTGGTCATACTCTTCTCACTATGTTACTTAGGATAATTGTATTTTTTATAGTCCAACTCAGATTCTATCTCCTTGAAGCCTACAGAGCAGTAATCTCTTCCAACAATGGAAGTGATACATTTTTGTATATATGTCTTGTACATTCATTCGACAATGCCTCTTACATTGTGGTTATTATAGTATACACTGGGATACAGATTGAACAAAATGAAGATGCTGTACTCAAGGACTTTTCTTTGTACTTTAGGCAAATCATAAACAAGTAACCATTTGGGTCAGCCTAATGGCACCCCACTCCAGTACTCTTGCCTGGAAACTTGCATGGACGGAGGAGCCTGGTAGGCTGCAGTCCATGGGGTCACTAAGAGTTGGACACAACTGAGAAACTTCACTTTGACTTTTCACTTTTATGCATTGGAGAAGGAAATGGCAACCCACTCCAGTGTTCTTGCCTGGAGAATCCCAGGGATGGGGGAGCCTGGTGGGCTGCCATCTATGGGGTTGCACAGAGTCAGACATGACTGAAGCGACTTAGCAGCAGCATAAGGGGTAGAAGAGGAAAACAAGCATGGAGTAAGGTGTCTTCTCTCATCTCTTTATGGACTTGTCACATACTTGACTCACAGTGTTTATAACCTGCCTCCAGAGTTCCAGTGTTTTTGTGGATTCTTGTACCCATTCACACACATCTGCAATGTTTCCTTCCATAGTGAGGAAACAGAGGACTGCTGGGTTCTCTTTATTTCTCCTACAATGGCATAGGTCTGGGCTTCATACCTCACCTGGTAAAGAATCTGCCTGCAATGCAGGAGACCCCAGTTCTATTCCTGGGTTGGGAAAATCCCCTGGAGAATGGATAGGCTACCCACTCTAGTATTCATGGGCTTCCCTGGTGGCCCAGATGGAAAAGAATCTGCCCACAATGCTTGTGAGAGTTTTGGGTTTGATCCCTGGATTGGGAAGATCCCTGGAGGAGGGTGTGGCAACCCACCCCAGTATTGTTGCCTGGAGAATCCCATGGATAGAGGAGCCTGGCAGCCTACAGTCCATGTGGTCACAAAGAGCTGGACAGGACTGAGCGACTAAGCACAGCACAGCACAAGCTTAGATCTGTTCTTTCCTCCCCTTTTTTCTTGGGAGCCAGCTTCCACAAAGAGCCCGGCAGAAAGGTTCTAAACTGTTACTGTCTGAGTGACTCAGTCCATATCTAGGGTCTCTTATCAGATAGACCATTAGCCCACGTAAATAAGCCACAATCTTAAATGTTCTACTCCTCATTATAAATACTATATATTATTCCCATATGCTTAACTCACTTAAAAAAAAAAAATCATTTGAAATCCAGTTAGGAAAAGGGAGGTCATTCAAAGTACCATATTTAAAAACTATGTAGAAAGGATAGAAAAAAAAATCTATCTATCTATCTAGAAAAGAATAAACAGATGAATGAGGAAACAATCAAGGGATTTAAACAATAGTAGCTCATTTGACAAAAGGAGAATCAACCATTGCATTAAACATCTCTGAAATACTGAATAAAGTGTGGAGATAAAAAAACTACATACCTGTGGAGCAGCCAACACAGAGGTCCTTTGTGACAGCAGACAGGATGGTTTCAGTGGATGGAGAAGCAGTAAGCTGGGTGGTACAAGATGAAGTGTGAAAGAGTGTGGAGCCCGGGCCAACAGCACATGAGAACAACAGCCTGGCAACGGCATAGACGCTGGACGCATCTGTGAGATGAAAGTGTAACGGGCAAGCAGCTGTTACTGCGAGACCGTTAGCCTGGTGGTTCAAATTCCTCCTGCTCCGCCAATGATCAGCCTAAAGGTGGTCCTGTCTGAAGAGTGCGGTGAGAGGTGGGCCTGGGCATTCTTCCTTGGCCCTCCAGGCCCTCTGGCCTCGGGGCCAGCAGATGAGCTGGGGCCCAGGACAGGCTGAAGACTGTGTCCCACAGAGCTCAGGAGCCCCTGCCATGGACCGGCCACATCCAGACTTGGAAGCAGCCAGGAACCTCAACCCCATCCCCGCTGTGGTCCCTGGATCCCTCAGCAGCTGGAGGATATCACAAGATCATTAAGGTAAGAGCTTCAACCAGCTTCTGTGTCTCCGTTCAAGTTTCCAAACTTGGTCCAGCGTTGATCAGTTGTCCACCCCCAGGACATGGCCAGAGGTCAGGCAGGGTTCAGGTGCAAGGACTTTGTACATCATTACCTTCAGACTCATCTCTATAATTGGGACCTCTCTCAAAGAAGGGTGACTGTTGTAAGCTGGAGATTAACCTGATTGTGATTTGCTACAAGTGATGCTTTCCAGTCTAAATGAAAAGCCTGAGGACCAGCCAGTCCCCGGTGCCTGGCTCCATCAGCAGTGATGGCTGGGTGGGGCCTGGGGACTCTGAGAGTATTGTAATGAGATTACCCTTTAGAGAGAATCACTTTGATGACATATAAGGAAAGGGGTGCAAACCTATGAAGTGACATTTCTAAGAACAGGAGGGTCTGGGCTGAGAGAACATATGGGAAGAATTGCCTTTTGCTGGAAGAGATGCTTTCTTTATGTTATTAAATAAGACGGAAAGGATAGTTTCAGTCACATCAGAACTACGAAGCTCCTCTCTATCTAATGTCTTAGAAAATGTGTGTAAGACCCCTTGCTGAAAATAGGGAAACAAGCATAAAAGAGCTAGCCAGAAAAACAGAATAGAATTACTAGGTGTGGATCAGGACCTATTTGAGTTTTCTGTGATTTCATTGTGATATTCTTTTCAGCTCTGTAGTTTTTGCCAAGGATTCTCCTTAACTCAATGACCTGTCTTCCTGGACTCACATCCTCGGTGAATTATCCTCCACTTCTCCCTAGTTTTACATTTTGCCCTGCACTGTTGTTGTTCAGTTGCTAAGTTGTGTCCAACTCTTTGCAATGCCATGGACTGCAGCATGCCAGGTTCCCCTGTCCTTCACCATTTCCCCAAGTTTGCTCAAATTCACGTCCATGAATCAGTGATGCTATCTAACCATTTCATCCTCTGTCATCCCCTTCTTCTCCTGCCCTCAGTCTCTGCAAGCATCAGGGTCTTTTCCAGTAAGTCAGCTCTTTGCATCAAGTGGCCAAAGCATTGGAACTTCAGCTTCAGCATCAATCCTTCCAATGAATATTCAGGGTTGATTTCCTTTGGGATTGACTAGTTTGATTTCCTTGCTGTCCAAGGGACTCTCAAAAGTCTTTTCCAGCACCACAGTTGGAAAGCATCAATTCTTTGGTATTCAGCCTTCTCTTTAATTTCTGCTTTATCCAGCCCTTCCTTAGAGAAACACCGTTACTACCAATGACACCATTAAATTAGCTACTATATGTGAAAATATTTAACAGTGTTCCTGACAAACAATTGTTTAATTCTAGTTAAATATTAGGTTATTTTTCTTTTTTCTTTTTTTTTTTTGATTTTCTTCTTTTGCATTCTTTTTTTTTTAATTTTATTTTATTTTTAAACTTTACATAATTGTATTAGTTTTGCCAAATATCAAAATGAATCCACCACAGGTATACATGTGTTCCCCATTCTGAACCCTCCTCCCTCCTCCCTCCCCATTCCATCCCTCTGGGTCGTCCCAGTGCACCAGCCCCAAGCATCCAGTATCGTGCATCGAACCTGGACTGGCAACTCGTTTCATACATGATATTTTACATGTTTCAATGCCATTCTCCCAATTCCTCCCACCCTCTCCCTCTCTCACAGAGTCCATAAGACTATTCTATACATCTGTGTCTCTTTTGCTGTCTCGTACACAGGGTTATTGTTACCATCTTTCTAAATTCCATATATATATATGTGTTAGTATACTGTATTGGTGTTTTTCTTTCTGGCTTACTTCACTCTGTATAATAGGCTTCATTTTCATCCACCTCATTAGAACTGATTCAAATGTATTCTTTTTAATGGCTGAATAATACTCCATTGTGTATATGTACCACAGCTTTCTTATCCATTCATCTGCTGCTGGACATATTTTCTTTTTTCCTAGAGACATAGTTTCCTTTTAGAGCATACTATTCATATAAAGGAGAGCATCCTTCATACAAATGAAGGATGGATTCTTCAGTAAGTGCTATGATGCTTCTTAGACATACAGAGAGACAGTTGCTAATCAATCATATAGAAATTAATTTAGACTGGCATCTGCCATGTTCCCAATAAAAGCAAAGCACTTACCTAAACCTATGCAATGTTTTAGTAAATGCTTTCTTTGAAATTCTAGAGTACTAAATCAGAAGGCTTTGACTAAATAACAACTTGTTGAATCAAAAAAGGACTAGGTCAATAAGAAATAAGGGAAGAAAGTTATTGATTACCACTTAAGAGATAAAATTACTCTCTAGTTGGCATATATCTTATAGCTGGTCAGTGAGCACATTTACGTTCCTCCTCCCCATGGCCATGCATTCTGGAGCCTGGATGTGATGGAAATGATTCATGCCACTTCCCTGTTCTATTAGTAATAGCCAAATTACTCCTTCATGATCATTTCACCCACAAAAAGCTGGAGGAACACAAGCAGGACAAGCCTGGCATTCACATGTTGAAAATAATGAACTTACAAGGAAGGGTTCTAGGTCCTTAAAGATTCTCTTAGAAGAAATCTACCCAGTGGACAGGACTGTTTGGGCCTTCATGTGATTAATAAACAGATTCAGGTGGTAAGTCCACCATGGTCTGGAAGTTTATCTGTTGAGCTGTAACCATCACCTGCACCCATAGTTCCATATTCTGTCTTTCCTACTTCCCCAAGCTGAAATATACCTGCGTGTTCGAGAGTGAGCTTCCAACAGGCTTAGAATGACAGCAGCTGGGTCTCTGAACAATATCTCTTGTAACAGTGGCACCACAGTCTAATATGTACTGCCCTCCTGCACCTAGACTCCTGTTTGAAGGAAAATCAAATATCTATTATCTTTGAGCCACTGGGTTACAGGAGCCCTTTGTTCCAAAGTTTTACCCTACACCCTAAATCTGTAGTGCTTATGGCTTTGATTGCATCAAGATTGCCTATAAGGCATGTTAAAACCTAGATTTCTGTTAATAATAGGTGTTAACCCCCAAGTTGAAACAATAGATGCAAATATAGCATTATTTTGTCATAATTATTGAAATAAATTTATGTATATAAATGAGGCATGAAAGAATATAAAGCTAAACCTTAAAATACAGTTGTGACACTAAGCATGCTACACATCAATTACACTTGGAGGAAACAGGGCCTGTGCACTGTTGTTGAAACACTATCCATAGTAGCACACTTGGCCTTTCCCTCAACTGTTCTACCTTTTCCGTCTAGATAAATTTCATCAGAAAAGATAATGACATTAGAATCATGGCTTCTTAATATTTGGATATAATTATCTTCATTTGACTCATTGGTCACTTTTATTTGCTTTAAAGCAGTATAAATTTTAAAGAAGTCTGAGAGCCACATGTAAACACATTTTCATGTCAGTGAAACCAAAGCCAAGTTCATAACCTACTGATAATATTGTAGACTAATATATGGAGTAGAAAAAGTACTGAACAAAATGAATCAGGGCATTATTCTTGACCCTGGAATTAAGGCTCAAGTCAATACAAAATGTTAGGTTTTCTCTCCTTCATTTACAAAATAGCAGCAGTGTTCTTGTCCTCATCTCACTGAGCTTGTATTGTGTGTGTGTGTGCTCAGGCATGTCTGACTCTTTGTGGCCCCATGGACTGTAGCTCACCAAGCTCCTCTGTCCATGAGATTTTCCTGGCAAGAATACCAGAGTCAGTTGGCATATTCTTCTCCAAGCTTGCAGTAAGTGGAAGTGTAAAGTTCTAAGCAGATATATTTATCTGGGTAGCCAAGTTCAGTGGTGCTAGTGGTAAAGAACCTGCCTGCCAATGTAGGAGATGTAAGATTGCAGGTTCAATCTCTGGGTTGGGAAGATTCCCTGGAGAAAGGCATGGCAACTCACTCCAGAGTTCTTGCTTGGAGAATCCCATGGACAGAGGAGCCGGGTAGGTCACACGGAGTCGAACATGACTGAAGCCATGGGATTACACAGAGTTGAACACAACTGAAGCAACTTAACATGCCCGAAGGCTTGTATTTTATGTATGTTAAGTATGTTAAGCCAATTAATTTATTTTTGAGCGTTATCTATTTATCAAGAATAAGAAGCAAGCCAAAGGGGAAAGAAGTTACTTGATTTGTACTTGTATGTGTTCAGATTGCTCTCTTATTACACTTTCCTTTGCCCAGCATTTTCCAAGTGAGGAAAATGTTGTTTGCAAACATGGCAAATCAAAGTTTCCAATTGAAAACATTTACTCCAAAGGGAGTAGTTTTGCTTTACAGATAAATTAAAAACCAGCTGTGCCAGCCTTCATGGAAAACATTATACAGCAAGCGATTTGTCCACAAATGAATCATCTCAATGAATGCAATACATAATGCTGCAGGTGGCATTTATTTTGACAGGCTAGGTTTATTAAGGTAGTTGAATTTAAAAAAATAAAGCATTCTGTGTAAAATAATTGAAAATTGCTCTAAAAACTATCTTTTAAGTTTAAAAGGAAGGGTTCTTCCTATAATTGAATTTCTTGGATCCCCTATTGCTGTAACACAGAAATAACACATAGATAATACAGAATAGTGCATACTAATTTAGGTAAGAGTTTTATAGTTCAAAGCAGAAAACCCAGCAGGACTCCTATTGGCAACAAGCTATCATTATATAAGATAAACATAAATAGATGTTGCCGTGTACTCAAGAGTACCCACTGAACTCCAGTGATGAGCAAGGGAATGTCCAGCTGCTAAAATTTCAGTACTGAATAAAGGCATTATTTCATAGAGCTCAGAATCTGATAATGAAAAACTGATATGAAACAACAAAATATGTAACTGACATTCACTTATAATTTTAATAATTTCAAATAAAATAAAATTAAAAAAATAATTTCAATTGTGTATTTCCTTAAGTGACTAAAAATACTGCATTGCAATTTGACTCAATTTAAAAGTATGCATTTTTAATTATGGGTCATACCTGACTGGAATTCCATCACCTCCACTATCTTTGTTCATAGTAATGCTTCCTAAAGTCTACTTGACTTAGCACTCCAGGATGTCTGACTCTAGGTGTGTGATCACACCATCATGGTTATCTGGGACATCAAAATCTTTTTTGGATCATTTTTCTGTGTATTCTTGCCACCTCTCTTAATGTCTTCTGCTTCTGTTAGGTCCATACCATTTCTGTCCTTTATTGTGCCCATCTTTGCATGAAATGCTCCTTTGGTATCTCTAATTTTCATGAAGACATCTCTAATCTTTTCAGTTCTATTGTTTTCCTCTATTTCTTTGCATTGATCACTGAGGAAGGCTTTCTTACCTCTCCTTGCTATTCTTGGGAACTCTACATTCATATGGGTATATCTTTCCTTTTCTCCTTTGCCTTTTTTTTTTTTTAATTTTATTTTATTTTTAGACTTTACATAACTGTATTAGTTTTGCCAAATATCAAAATGAATCCACCACAGGTATACACGTGTTCCCCATCCTGAACCCTCCTCCCTCCTCCCTCCCCATTCCATCCCTCTGGGTCGTCCCAGTGCACCAGCCCCAAGCATCCAGTATCGTGCATCGAACCTGGACTGGCAACTCACTTCATACATGATATTTTACATGTTTCAATGCCATTCCCTCTGTTTCTTTCTCTTCTTCTTTTATATAACATCGTATATCTCCTTTGCCTTTTGATTCTCCTCTTCTCTCAGCTATTTGTAAGGGCTGCTCAGACAACCATTTTGCCTTTTTGCATTTGTTTTTCTTGGGGATGGTCTTAATCACTACCTCCTGTACAATGTCATGAACTTCTGTCCATAGTTCTTCAGGCATTCTGTCTATCAGATCTAATCCGTTGAATCTATTTGCCACTTCCACTGTATCATTGTAAGGGATTTGATTTAGGTCATACCCTAATGGTCTAGTGGTTTTCCCTACTTTCTTCAATTTAAGTCTGAATTTGACAATAAGCAGTGGCCTTATTAAGTGTCCCTTAATAAGTCAAATGGACCTTAGGAAGCATCACTACGAACAAAGCTAGTAGAGGTGGTGGAATTTCAGTTGAGCAATTTCAAATCCTAAAAGATGATGCTGTGAAAGTGCTGCACTCAATATGCCAGCAAATTTGAAAAACTCAGCAGTGGCTATAGGACTGGAAAAGGTCAGTTGTCATTCCAGTCCCAAAGAAAGGCAATGCTAAAGAATGTTCAAATTACCACACAATTCTACTCATCTCATACCCTAGCAAAGTAATGCTGAAAATTCTCCAAGCCAGGCTTCAACAAACATGACCTAAGAACTTTCAGGTGTTCAAGCTGGATTTAGAAAAGAAAGAGGAACCAGAGATCAAATTGCCAACATTCACTGGATCATCAAAAAAGCAAGAGAGTTTCAGAAAAATGACTACCTCTTCTTTACTGACTATGCCAAAGCCTTTGACTATGTGGATCACAATAAACTATGGAATACTGTTCAAGAGATGGGAATACCAGACCACCTGAACTGCCTCTTGAGAAATCTGTATGCAGGTCAGGAAGCAACAGTTAGAGCTGGACATGGAACAACAGACTGGTTCCAAATTGGGAAAGGAATACGTCAAGACTGTATATGATCACCCTGCTTATTTAACTTATATGCAGAATATATCATGCAAAATACTGGGAAGGATGAAGTGCAAGCAGGAATTGGGATTGCCAGGAGAAATATCAATAACCTCAGATATGCAGATGACACCACACTTATGGCAGAAAGCGAAGAAGAACTAAAGAGCCTCTTCATGAAAGTGAAAGAGGAAAGTGAAAAAGTTGGCTTAAAGCTCAATATTCAGAAAACTAAGATCATGGCATCTAGTCCCATCACTTCATGGCAAATAGAAGGGGAAACAATGGAAACAGAGAGAGACTTTATTTTCTTGGGCTCCAAGATTACTGTAGATATTGACTGCAGCCATGAAATTAAAAGAAGCTTGCTCCTTGGAAGAAAAGCTATGACAAACATAAACAGCGTATTAAAAAGCAGAGACATTACTTTGCCAACAGTCCATCTAGTTAAAACTGTGGTTTTTCCAGTATGTATGGATGTGAGAGTTGGACTATAAAAAAAGCTGAGAGCTGAAGAATTGGTGCTTTTGAACTATGATGTTGGAGAAGACAATTAAGAGTCCCTTGGACAGCAAGGCCATCCAATCAGTCAATCCTAAAGGAAACCAGTCCTGAATATTCATTGGGAGGTCTGATGCTGAAGCTGAAACTGCAATAATTTTGCCACCTTATGAGAAGAACTGACTCATTTGAAAAGACCCTGATGTTGGGAAATATTGAAGGCAGGCAGAGAAGGTTGAGACAGAGGATGAAAATGTTGAATGGTATTACCGACTCAAAGGACATGAGTTTGAGTAAACTCCAGGAGCTGGTGATGGACTGGGAAGCCTGGTGTTGTGCAGTCCATGGGTTCAAAAAGAGGTGAACACGACTGAGCAACTTAATTGAACTGAACTTACCTGAATATAGAAGTTAGAAATATAGCAACAAATTTTAAAAATTAAATTTCTGCTCTAATAGAGTTTCACTTTTTATGAGAGTCAGAAAATCCTAAAATTTTATGTCATGTAGACTATTACTAAGTGCTCTTTCATCAATCACAGCTTTGTTATGGTAAAGAGGCTTACATAACTCAATGAAGCTATGAGCCATGCCATGCAGGCTCATTGGTGATTAGTGCTATGAAATATAATACACATGTATACCTGTGGCGGATTCATTTTGATATTTGGCAAAACTAATACAATTATGTAAAGTTTAAAAATAAAATAAAATATATAAAAAAATGAAGTTAGGAGAATGAGAGTTGTTACAATATTCAAGAGTAGAATTAGGGTATTATTTACTTAGGTGAGTCAAATATTGAAGGAGTTTCAATAGTGGAAAATGGGAAGATATTTGGAATACATTTCCAGGCAGATGAGAGAAGTATGAAATTCCTTGAGTCAGAAGTGTTTCCAGTAAGGTGAAGAAAGATATCAGGGGAAGATGAATAGAAGATAGGGGGATAATGTATTGTGGATTAAATATATCCTCACAAATTAATCTGTTGAACTCCTAACCCCCAATATTATGATACTTAGATATGGGAAATTGGGTAAGTAATTAGGGTTAGATGAGGTCATTACTTTACAAGTGTGGGAGATGAGTGCAATTGTGTGGTAGATTTAGCATTCTTTTGCATTGCCTTTCTTTGGGATTGGAATGAAAACTGACTTTTTCCAGTCCTGTGGCCACTGCTGAGTTTTCCAAATTTGCTGGCATATTGAGTGCAGCACTTTCACAGCATCATCTTTCAGGATTTGAAATAATTCACCTGGAATTCCATTACCTCCACTAGCTTTGTTCGTAGTGATGCTTTCTAAGGCCCACTTGACTTCATATTCCAGGATGTCTGGCTCTAGGTCAGTGATCACACCATCGTGATTATCTGGGTCGTGAAGATCTTTTTTGTACAGTTCTTCTGTGTATTCTTGCCACCTCTTCTTAATATCTTCTGCTTCTGTTAGGTCCATACCATTTCTGTCCTTTATTGAGCACATCTTTGCATGAAATGTTCCCTTGGTATCTCTAGTTTTCTTGAAGAGATCTCTAGTCTTTCCCATTCTGTTATTTTCTTCTATTTCCTTGCATTGATCGCTGAGGAAGGCTTTCTTATCTCTCCTTGCTATTCTTTGGAACTCTGCATTCAGATGCTTATATCTTTCCTTTTCTCCTTTGAGTTTTTCTTCTCTTCTTGTCACGGCTATTTGTAAGGCCTCCTCAGACAGCCGTTTTGCTTTTTTGCATTTCTTATTCTTGGGGATGGTCTTGATCCCTGTCTCTTGTACAATGTCGTGAACCTCCGTCTATAGTTCATCAGGCACTCTATCAGATCTAGTCCCTTAAATCTATTTATCACTTCCACTGTATAATCATAAGGGATTTGATTTAGGTCATACCTGAATGGTCTAGTGGTTTTCCCTACTTTCTTCAATTTCAGTCTGAATTTGGTAATAAGGAGTTCATGATCTGAGCCACAGTCAGCTGCCAGTCTTGTTTTTGCTGACTGTTTAGAGCTTCTCTATCTTTGGCTGCAAAGAATATAATTAATCTGATTTCAGTGTTGACCATCTGGTGATGTCCATGTATAGAGTCTTCTCTTGTGTTGTTGGAAGAGTGTGTTTGCTATAACCAGTGTGTTCTCTTGGCAAAACTCTATTAGCCTTCACCCTACTTCATTCCATACTGCAAGGCCAAATTTGCCTGTTACTCCAGATGTTTCTTGACTTCCTACTTTTGCATTCCAGCCCCCTATAATGAAAGGACATCTTTTTTGGGTGTTAGTTCTAAAAGGTCTTGTAGGTCTTTATAGAACTGTTCCACTTCAGCTTCTTCAGTGTTACTGGTTGGGGCATAGACTTGGATTACTGGGATATTGAATAGTTTGCCTTGGAAACGAACAGAGATCATTCTGTCTTTTTTAAGACTGCATCTAAGTACTGCATTTCGGACTCTTTTGTTGACCATGATGGCTACTCTATTTCTTCTGAGGGATTCCTGCCTGCAGTAGTAAATATAATGGTCATCTGAGTCAAATTCACCCATTCCAGTCCATTTGAGTTTGCTGATTCCTAAAATGTCGACATTCACTCTTGCCATCTCTTGTTTGACCACTTCCAGTTTGCCTTGATTCATGGACTGACATTCCAGGTTCCTATGCAATATTGCTCTTTACAGCATCGGACCTTACTTCTATCACCAGTCACATCCACAGCTGGATATTCTGGATATGGACTTTTGCACTAGGTGCGGGTACAGGTAGTAGAATGGGTACATGGTCGTCCATATGCCCCATGGGGGTAGCCCTAATTGCAGTGCTTCCTGTCAGGGACTCCAGTCAAAAGTGAGCAAGAAAACATGTAGATAATAGACCGGTTCATTCAGGAGCAGGACATGTAGCAATAGGGGTTTTTAGAGGTCCTAGGGGACCCACCTATAGGCAGGGTTGGACAGTGGTCCCAGAGATGGTGGTCTCACTCCTATTCCAGAAGTTATGATTCTTCCTTAACCCCCTTTGGACTCTAAGCCTTGTATAGAAACCTTCTGTTCTGGGAACAGATGGACCTGGGCCTAATCTCTAGTACTATTTTGTTTTTTTTCTGTTTTGTTTCATTTTTTAAAGCTCCAAAGACCTGGATCAAAGTTGGTAAGTCATCTGATTCATCTTCAGATCATGGGATGGGTCAGAGGGAATAGCAGTCTTACTAGTCGTAGGATCATCATGAGGACCCAAGCAGTGTCGCCTGTAGTGACCAGGTACCTGGCTTCGAGAGCTTATCCATCACCTCTGTTGAGACCTCATGTTTGAAAAAACCAGACCCAGATATTGCTTTGGGAAGATCCTTGCTCAGATGGTCCAGGAGAGAGTCCCTAACTATAATTTTTACCTGTTTTTTTGTTGTTGTTATTTTTGTTATTTTTTTTTTAATTAGGTTTGCTATTTTGGCTGTAGCTGCCTTTTCTGTGTTCATATTTGTGTTAGGATTTTGGTTGCGTTGTTAACAGATAGAACTGACCTCATAAGGAGATTTAATTGGGTTTGATAACCAGTAGGAACTGCATGAACATATGGGAATCTGACTATGGCTAATAGTCTTATCTCCTGCTGTTCCCGCTACCTAATTTTAGAATCAAGAGACAACCAAGGTGGCTTTCATGGGCACTGTGGCCTCAGTGAAGATGGTCTAGAATGTTTTTCAGTGATGGAGAACTCATCTCAGATGAACAAACTAGTGGGAGCCCAAGTGGTACCCAAAGGAGGAAGAAGAGGGTCAGGAATGCTGGGATCCACACATTATCCTTCCTCCTCCATAGGTAAAGAGGTTGATGTCAAGGCACTCTAGAGGAGAGGGTCTGTTTCCAGGAATGGGTTCAAAGTTGACAAATTTCAATGAAAGAATCAGTAATTTAACAACAAATTACCAGCTAAGGACCAGGAACAGGATGAGGTTGTCTACTAGAAATCTACCCAGAGCAATTAGTCAAGAAAATAAGGAATTAAAGGAATCCAGATTGAAAAGGAAGACTGAAAACAATCTCTATTCATAGACAATATAATCCTGTATATAGACAACCCTAAGGAATGCACTTTATGTAGTCCTGTATTCTTTCCTGTAGCTCAGATGGTAAAGAATCTGCTTGCAATGCAGGAGACCTGGGTTGTATCCCTGAGTTGAGAAGATCCCCTGGAGAAGGGAATGACAATCCATTCCAGTATTCTTGCCTGCAGAATCCCATGGACAGAGGAGCCTGGTGGGATGCAGTTTATGGGGTCACAAAGAGTTGGACATGACTGAGTGACTAACACTACTACTACTATTAAGGAATGCACTAAACACTGGAAAATAATAAGCAAGTTGAGTAATTTTGCAGATACATGATCAATTGTATTTCTACACACTTGCAATGAAAAATCCAAAATAGAATTAAGAAAGCAATACCAGTTATAATTGCATCTAAAATATAAATAATTTAATCAATAAACTTCAAAACATAGTCATTGAAGACTATGAAATAGTGTTGAAAGAAACTAAAAATGATTCAAATAGTGGAAAATGTTCACTGAACTCATGAATTACTATAGGTAAGATTGTAATACTCACCAAATTTGTCTAAAGATTGAACACAATTTCTATCAGAATCCCAGCTGGCTGTACTACAGAAATTGACACAGTCTAAAATTCACGTGGCAGGAGACTTAAAAAGCCAAATCAGCCTTTAAAAATAAAAGTTGTTAGAGTCATACCTCCCAGTTTCAGATCTTATTACAAACCATAGTAACCAAAGCAGTGTGGTACTCACATAAACACATAGATCAGTTGAATAGAATTGAGAGTCCAGAAATAAAACTTTGTATCTACAGTCAATTGATTTTCAGAAAAGGTGTCAGCAGCATTCAACTGAGAAAGAATAGTCTTTTCAACAAATGATGCTGGGGCAACTGGATAGTCACTTCCAAAGTAATAAAATTGGACTCTTACCTCATGCTATGTACATAGTTTATCTAAAAGTAGATTCAACATTTGAAAATAAAAACTGAAATGACAAAACTTTTAGAAGAAAATATAGGGATAGTTTTCTGTGACCTCAGATTTCACAAAAGATTTTTAGATATGACACCAAAAGTATAAGCAACAAAATAAAACAAATTTAATTAGATTTCATGAAAAAATAAAAACATATCTACTTCATAGGAAACTATCAAAGGAAGTGAAAAGATATAATAAGGTATTTGAAAATTAAATATATGATGAGGTACTTTTGAGTAGGCTATACAGAACGTTTACAGTTCAATAATAAGAAAACAACCCAATTAAAAATTAGGTGAGAGATCTGAATAGATATTTCTATAAAGAAGTTATGTGATTGACCAATAAGCACATGAAAAGATTCTTTAGCCATCAGGGAAATGCAGACTGAAACCACAATGAATTTTCACTTTATACTCACTAGTATGGCTATAATCAAAAAATCAGGCAATAAATGTTAGCAAGAATGAGCAGTATCAAACTCCTTATAGTCTGCTGGTGGGACTATAAAATAGTGTAGCCATATTTGAAAACAATATGGTGACTTGTGAAGCATTACCATATGTTACCTTTAGTGAGTGATAGTCGCTTATTTATGTCTGACTCTTTGCCACCCAATGGCAAAGATCCCACAGCCTGCTAGGCTCCTCTGTCCATTGAATTCTCCAGGCAAGAATACTGGAGTTACCTTATTACCCAGAAATTATACACTTTTGTAGATACCTGAGAGAAACTAAAATACATTTCCACACAAAAATTAGCCTTATTCATAAAAGCCAAAAGATGGAAACAACCTGAATTCCATAAGCTGACAAATGGATAAACAAAATACAGTATATCCATGCAGTGGAGTATTATTTAGCCACAAAAAGTGATGGGGTAGTGATACAAGTTACAGTATGGATTAATCTTGAAACCATGACGTTTAGTAAAAGCAGCTAGTCACAGAAGACCACATAGTATATAAGTTATTCAGAATAGGTAAATCTATAGAGACATAAGGGGTTTCCCTGGTGGCTCAGTGGTAAAGAATCCACGTGCAATGCAGGAGACCTGGGTTTGATCCCTGGGTTGAGAAGATCCCCTGGAGGAGGGCATGGCTACCCATTCCTTTATTCTTGCCTGGAGAATTCCATGGGCAGAGAAGCCTGATGGGCTACAGTCCATAGCAACTGTTTTGAGAAGTTTTATAATAAAGAGGAGGAATTTAATGGGTCCAGAACTAGATGGAATACCACAGTCAGGGGAAGATTTTCTTTTCTTTTCTTTTCTTTTTTTTTAATAAGAAAACAACATGGAGAGAAAAGAGGAAGAAATTTATGGAGGATATTGTTTAGGTGCTAGAAAGAGCATGTGTGTCAATTTAACAAAGACAATGTTTTTATATAACAAATATGCTATTAGAAAACTTAGTTACTTCTACTTAAATGAATATCCATTTTGACCCTAAGTAACTTGAGCTAATCAAGCCAAGTTTATTCCTATTTATTTATGCAACTGGCTTTTTTTTTTTTTTATTCCATTCCATTCCGTAACCTGGGATTTAGATAATGTTATTTAGATTCTTTTTTACAAATTCTGATCAGTCTTTTAAGTCCTGGTTTTAAATATATGTTTAACTCTAATACATCTAGAGTTATATAAACTCTACTAGGTATATACATATATATTCTATATAATCACAATAATTCTGTTGTTACTGTGCTTGTTGTTTTGGTTATAATTATTTTAGTTAGGTATAGGATAGGTTTAGACTTTAATAATTCCAGGTTTTCCTCTGCTGTAATCTTACTTACTTCATTAATCTCACTCTCATTTTTCACAGCTATACTTAACTGTATGCACACTAACCTGTATCTTGATTGTTTGTAATAATATTAAAGGAACATGATATTTAGATAGAACCTTTCTCCTTTGCTGACTGCTTAAGATTTTTCACAGTTTTGATCACTCTTGTCACATTTTGTACTTAATATCACATGAAAAAAATTTTGTAGTATATGTCTTCTCAGTAATTTCAGTCAAAATCAATAATTATGTGATAAAAATGGACTAATCTAGATATGGTAAGCCCCATTTTAAATAAAATTATAGCTTTGAATTTAGCAGTGGAGAAAAATAAAGGAACTCATTATCAGTTCTATGAGTCATTCAATATCTTTACATATTACTTTTGGTTGAGAAAGAAAACTTTAAGAAGGTCATTTTTCATTCCCTGAGAAGTGTAATTATTTAACTCATTAGCAAGAGCCAAACTGCTAAATTTTGGTGATTCATACCAAACAACTAAATTTTGCAATTTTTTTCTAGTAACTTCTTTCATAATGTCAGCTTTGAAAACCAAGAAATGATAAAGGAAAAGTGTGTAACACTAATGGATGTTCTTTTTGATGCAAAAAGGGTAACCTAAAACACCTCTTATTAAAAAAAATGCCCCATCACAACAGGCTTGAAAACCTGGTGCAGTCTGAGTTTTACAAAAAAGCTAATATTAAAGCTCTTATTAATTTCTCATCTGCGATGACAGAGATTTCAGAAGTCCTTGAAATGTGTTTCACCTTTAAAAGTATTACTCCACATTTTTCTGAATGTACTTCATGTTTCCAAAATCAGATGAAAACCTCAATATTCTTTGTCCATGTCTAAGGGCTCATTACTGCAGATAGTGATTGCAGCCATAAAATTATAAGATGCTTACTCCTTGGAAGGAAATTTATGACCAACCTAGATAACATGTTAAAAAGCAGAGATATTACTTTGCCAACAAAGGTCCGTCTAGTCAAGGCTATGGTTTTTCCAGTGTTCATGTATGGTTGTGAGAGTTGGACTGTGAAGAAATCTGCGCACAGAAGGATTGATGCTTTTTTTTTTTTTTTTTTTTAATTTAATTTTATTTTTAAACTTTACATAACTGTATTAGATTTGCCAAATATCAAAATGAATCCGCCACAGGTTTACATGTGTTCCCCATCCTGAACCCTCCTCCCTCCTCCCTCCCCATTCCATCCCTCTGGGTCGTCCCAGTGCACCAGCCCCAAGCATCCAGTATCGTGCATCGAACCTGGACTGGCAACTCGTTTCATACATGATATTTTACATGTTTCAATGCCATTCTCCCAAATCTTCCCACCCTCTCCCTCTCCCACAGAGTCCATAAGACTGTTCTATACATCAGTGTCTCTTTTGCTTTGAACTGTGGTGTAGGAGAAGACTCTTGTGAGTCCCTTGGACTGCAAGGAGATCCAACCAGTCCATCCTAAAGATCAGTCCTGGGTGTTCATTGGAAGGACTGATGCTGAGGCTGAAACTCCAATACTTTGGCCACCTCATGTGAAGTGTTGACTTATTGGAAAAGACCCTGATGCTGGGAGGGATTGAAGGCAGAAGGAGAAGGGGATGACAGAAGATGAGATGGGTGGATGGCATCACCGACTCAATGGACATGAGTTTGAGTGAACTTCGGGAGTTGGTGATGGACAGGGAGGCCTGGCGTGCTGTGATTCATGGGGTCGCAGAGTCAGACACAAGTGAACAACTGAACTGAACTGAGCTGAACTGAAATGTATCAGATCAGATCAGTCGCTCAGTCGTGTCCGACTCTTTGCGACCCCATGAATCGCAGCACGCCAGGCCTCCCTGTCCATCACCAACTCCCGGAATTCACTGAGACTCATGTCCATCTAGTCAGTGATGCCATCCAGCCATCTCATCCTCTGTCGTCCCCTTCTCTTGCCCCCAATCCCTCCCAGCATCAGAGTCTTTTCCAATGAGTCAACTCATCGCATGAGGTGGCCAAAGTACTGGAGTTTCAGCTTTAGCATCATTCCTTCCAAAGAAATCCCAGGGCTGATCTCCTTCAGAATGGACTGGCTGGATCTCCTTGTAGTCTAAGGGAAATGTATATTAATACTAAATATTGATCACAGTATTAGGTTTAATAAAGAGAATCAGTTAATAATATATATTTATGTTTACACTTATAGGAATATGTAGGTTGTTAATATTTACTTTAATTCTCCCTTTTAACTTCTGAGAATGTACATTATACACACACACACATTCATTTGTAACACCTGTATGTATTGTATCATTTTTATTGACCCTGAGACACATAATTTCCCACATTATATCCTTTCTGATATTTTAATGCATCTTATCATTGGTGGAGGCTTATATTTGCTGGTGATTATGTTGTTTTTGTTCAGTCTTCCAGTGGTGTCTGACTCTTTCTGACCCCTTGGATTGAGGCACATCACGCCTCCCTATCCCTCACCAACTCCCAGAGTCTGCCCAAGTTCATGTTCTTTGCATCTGTAATGTCATCCAGTCATTTCATCCTCTTATGCCCTCTTCTCCTTCTGCCCTTGATCTTTCTCAGCATCAGGGACTTTTCCAATGAGTCATCTATTCACATCAGATGCCCAGAATACTGTAGCTTCAGCTTCAACATTAATCCTTCTAGTGAATATTCAGGGTTGATCTCCCTTAAGATTGACTGGTTTGATCTCCTTGCTGTCTAAGGGACTTTCAGGAGTCTTCTCCAGCACCACGGTTAAAAGGCATCACTTCTTTGGTGTTCTGACTTCTTTACAGTCCAACTCTCACAGTACGTGACCACTGGGAAGACCATAGCCTTGACTGTATGGATCTTTGTCAGCAGAGTACTGTCTCTGCTTTTCAGCACACTGTCTAGGTTTGTCATTGCTTTCCTGAGAAGAAGCAATTGTCTTCTGATTTCATGGCTGCAGTCACCATCCACAGTGATTTTGGAGCCCAAGAAGAGGAAATCTGTCACTACTTCCACCTTTTCCCTTTTTAATTTGCCATGCAGTGATGGGGCCAGATGTCATGATCCTAGTTTTTTTTTTTTTTTTTTTTTTTTTTAATATTTAGTCTTAAGCTGGCTCTTTCACTCTCCTCCTTCACGCTCATCAAAAGGTTCTAGTTCTTCTTTGCTTTCTGCCATTATTGTAGTATCATCTGCATATCTGAGGTTGTTGATGTTTCTCCCGCCTGTCTTGATTCCAGCTTGCAACTCATCCAGCCAGGCATTTCTCATGATGTGCTCAGCATATACATTAAACACACAGAATGACAGCAGGCAGCCTTATTGTACTCCTATCTCAATCTTGAATCAGTCAGTTTCTCCATACAGGGTTCTAACTGGTTGCTTCTTGACCCACATACAGGTTTCTCAAGAGACAGATAAGATGGTATGGAATTCCTATCTCTCTAAGAGCTTTCCACAGTTTGTCATGATCTACCTAGTCAAAGGCTATAGCATAGTCTATGAAACAGAGACAGATGTTTTTTCTGAAATTCCCTCACTTTTTCTGTAATCCAGCAAATGTTGACAATTTGATCTCTAGTTCCTCTTCCTTTTCTAAGCCCACCTTGAACATCTGGAAGTTCTTGGTTTGCATAATGCCATAGCCTAGCATGCGAGCTTTTAAGCAAGACCTTACTGGCATGGGAAATGAGTGTAAATGTCCCATGGTTAGCAAGTTCTCTGGTACTACCTTTCCTGGGAATTGGGGTGAGGATTGACCTTTTCCAGTCCCGTGGCCACTTCTAGGTCTTCCAGATTTGCTAACATAGTGAATGCAAAACCTTGATGGAATCCTCCTTTAGGGATTTAAATAGCTCTGTAATTTCATCATATCCACTAGCTATTAGTAGCAGTACTTCTTTTTTTTTTTTTTTTTAATTTTATTTTATTTTTAAACTTTACATAACTGTAAGGCCACTTGACTTTACACTCCAGAATGTCTGGCTCTGGATGACTAACCACACAATCATAGTAATCCATTTCATTAAGAACTTTTTTATACAGTTCTTTCGTATATTCTTTCCATCTCTTCTTGATCTTGTCACCATCCACTAGGTGGCTAGGTAGGCAATAAGAATAATGTACAGTAGTTGTCATTGCTGGTCTTTGGCTTGTATTTTCTTCTTGGCATACATACCACAGTGATATAAATATTTAATAACACTATGTTATAAGATGATATTGCATTATAGTTTCATTAGCAAGGTATTTATTCAATTTTTATTAACACATAAGACAATGGTGACAGATTCAAACAATGATACCTTAAGTTTGATAATATATACAATAAATACATATACACATTGACTTGAATTCATTTCCAGGCATGTCTCCTTTCAACCCAATTTCATTGAAAACCAATTTGTATTCATTCTCTCCATTTCCTCCCTGCCTATTCATTATTTAATGTATTATTTGACATTTGTTCCCACCACTGAATAACCCTTTCTGGAAAAATGTAACCAATGACTTCTAAATATTCAGTTATCACTCTTTGTATCCTTCCTGAATTTCAACTATTTGACCTTTTCTTTTTTCCTTGGATTTTTTTTCTCCCTTAGCCCTTTGGCATTTTCCTCAATTATATGCAATATTAGTTCCAGTATTTCTTAGTCTTATATGATGGCATTTCTTCCTGCTGCTGCTACTGCTAAGTCGCTTCAGTCGTTTCCGACTCTGTGTGACCTCATAGATGGCAGCCCACCAGGCTCCCCCATCCCTGGGATTCTCCAGGCAAGAACACTGGAGTGGGTTGCCATTTCCTTCTCCAATGCATGAAAGTGAAAAGTGAAAGTGAAGTTGCTCAGTTCAGTTCAATCGCTTTGTCGTGTCCGACACTTTGCGACCCCATGAATCGCAGCACGCCAGACCTCCTTGTCCATCACGAACTCCCGAGGTTCACTCAGATTCATGTCCATCAAGTCAGAGATGCCATCCAGCCATTTCATCCTCTGTCATCCTCTTCTCCTCCTGCCCCCAATCCCTCCCAGCATCAGAGTCTTTTCCAATGAGTCAACTCTTCCCATGAGGTGGCCAAAGTACTTCAGTTTCAGCTTTAGCATCATTCTTTCCAAAGAAATCCCAGGGCTGATCTCCTTCAGAATGGACTGGTTGGATCTCCTTGCAGTCCAAGGGACTCTCAAGAGTCTTCTCCAGCACCACAGTTCAAAAGCATCACTTCTTTGGTGCTCATCCTTCTTCATAGTCCAACTCTCACATCCATACATAACCACTGAAAAAACCATAGCCCTGACTGGATGGACCTTTGTTGGCAAAGTAATGTCTTTGCTTTTGAATATGCTATCTAGGTTGGTCATAACTTTCCTTCCAAGGAGTAAGCGTCTTTTAATTTCATGGCTGTGTTCACCATCTGCAGTGATTTTGGAACCCCAAAAAAGAAAGTTGGACACTGTTTCCACTGTTTCCCCATCTATTTCCCATGAAGTGGTGGGACCAGATGCCATGATCTTCGTTTTCTGAATGTTGAGATTTAAGCCAACTTTTTCACTCTCCACTTTCACTTTCATCAAGAGGCTTTTGAGTTCCTCTTGACTTTCTGCCATAAGGGTGGTGTCATCTGCATATCTAAGATTATTGATATTTCTCCCAGCAATCTTGATTCCAGCTTGTGTTTCTTCCAGTCCAGTGTTTCTCATGATGTACTTTGCATATAAGTTAAATAAGCAGGGTGAAAATATACAGCCTTGACGTACTCCTTTACCTATTTGGAACCAGTCTGTTGTTCCATGTCCAGTTCTAACTGTTGCTTCCTGACCTGCATACAAATTTCTCAAGAGGCAGATCAGGTGGTCTGGTATTCTCATCTCTTTCAGAATTTTCCACAGTTTATTGTGATCCACACAGTCAAAGGCTTTGCCATAGTCAATAAAGCAGAAATAGATGTTTTTCTGGAACTCTCTTCCTTTTTCCATGATCCAGCAGATGTTGGCAATTTGATCTCTGGTTCCTCTGTGTTTTCTAAAACCAGCTTGGACATCAGGAAGTTCATGATTCACGTATTGCTGAAGCCTGGCTTGGAGAATTTTGAGCATTACTTTAATAGAGTGTGAAATGAGTGCAATTGTGCAGTAGTTTGAGCATTCTTTGGCATTGCCTTTCCTTGGGATTGGAATGAAAACTGACCTTTTCCAGTCCTGTGGCCACTGCTGAGTTTTCCAAATTTGCTGGCATATTGAGTGCAACACTTTCACAGCATCATCTTTCAGGATTTGAAATAGCTCCACTGGAATTCCATCTCCTCCACTAGCTTTGTTCGTAGTGATGCTTTCTAAGGTCCACTTGACTTCACATTCCAGGATGTCTGGCTCTAGGTGAGTGATCACACCATCGTGATTATCTGGGTCGTGAAGATCTTTTTTGTACAGTTCTTCTGTGTATTCTTGCCACCTTTTCTTAATATCTTCTGATTCTGTTAGGTCCATACAATTTCTGTCCTTTATTGAGCCCATCTTTGCATGAAATATTCCCTTGGTATCTCTGATTTTCTTGAAGAGATCTCTAGTCTTTCCCATTCTGTTGTTTTCCTCTATTTCTTTGCATTGATCGCTGAAGAAGGCTTTCTTATCTCTTCTTACTATTCTTTGGAACTCTGCAATCAGATGCTTCTATCTTTCCTTTTCTCCTTTGCTTTTCACTTCTCTTCTTTTCACAGCTATTTGTAAGGCCTCCCCAGACAGCCGTTTTGCTTTTTTGCATTTCTTTTCCATGGGGATGGTCTTGATTCCTGTCTCCTGTACAATGTCACGAACCTCATTCCATAGCTCATCAGGCACTCTGTCTATCAGATCTAGGCCCTTAAATCTATTTCTCACTTCCACTGTATAATCATAAGGGATTTGATTTAGGTCATACCTGAATGGTCTAGTGGTTTTCCCTACTTTCTTCAATTTAAGCCTGAATTTGGTAATAAGGAGTTCATGATCTGAGGCACAGTCAGCTCCTGGTCTTGCTTTTGCTGACTGTATAGAGCTTCTCCATCTTTGGCTGCAAAGAATATAACCAGTCTGATTTCAGTGTTGACCATCTGGTAATGTCCATGTGTAGATTCTTCTCTTGTGTTGTTGGCAGAGGGTGTTTGCTATGACCAGTGCATTCTCCTGGCAAAACTCTATTAGTCTTTGCCCTGCTTCATTCTGTATTCCGAGGCCAAATTTGCCTTACTCCAGGTGTATGTTGACTTCCTACTTTTGCATTCCAGTCCCTTATAATGAAAAGGACATCTTTTTTGGGTGTTAGTTTAAAAGGTCTTGTAGGTCTTCATAGAACCATTCAACTTCAGCCTCTCCAGCATTACTGGTTGGGGCATAGACTTGGATTACTGTGATTTTGAATGGTTTGCCTTAGAAATGAACAGAAATCATTCTGTCGTTTTTGAGATTGCATCCAAGTACTGCATTTCGGACTCTTTTGTTGACCATGATGGCTACTCTATTTCTTCTGAGGGATTCCTGCTCGCAGTAGTAGATATAATGATCATCTGAGTTAAATTCACCCATTCCAGTCCATTTTAGTTCGCTGATTCCTATAATATCAACATTCACTGTTGCCATCTCTTGTTTGACCGCTTTCAATTTGCCTTGATTCATGAACCTGACATTCCAGGTTCCTATGCAATATTGCTCTTTACAGCATTGGACCTTGCTTCTATCACCAGTCACACCCACACCTGGGAATTGTTTTTGCTTTGGCTCCATCCCTTCATTCTTTCTGGAATTATTTCTCCACTGATCTCCAGTAGCATATTGGGCACCTACTGACCTGGGGAGTTCCTCTTTCAGTATCCTATTATTTTGCCTTTTCATACTGACATCACTCAGTCATGTCCAGCTCTTAGAGAACCCATGGACTACAGTCTGCCAGGATCCTCCGTCCATGGGATTTTCCAGGCAAAAGTACTGGAGTAAAGTGCCATTGCCTTCTCTGGAATTTCTTCCTAAAGATGCCTAAATTTTGCTATTCCCCACAGTTTTATCTTCAGTTTTCTTCTCACTCAATAAATGCTACTAACTTCATTTTAATTTTATCTAATATGATTTCAAATATTACCTGTTTTCTAATAATTCCCAAATCAATACAATTTTCCGAGACATCGCTGGAGAGTCAAAATGTATCCAACATTTTGTTATGTTCCCTTGATAATCTCATCAAACTCTAAATATCTAATAATGAAATATAACTATTCAATACTTGTCACTTAATTTTTTTTCCTAAGGAATATACTTTGACTTTCATATTCAAATAGTAGTTCATCCTGGCTTCTATAGTTTTATCTACACCATAATCTGCATTGTTTCTTGGATTAAGAATCAGGAACACAATCAAGACTTTATTTCCTTATGTCCTCACATTAAACTGACAGATAATCCCTCACACCAGTCAGAACGGCCATTATCAAAAAATCCACAAGCAATAAATACTGTAGAGGGTGTGGCAAGAAGGGGATCCTCCTACACTATTAATATAAATTGGTACAGCTCCTATGTAGAATAGTAAGTAGGTTCTTTTAAAAACTAAAAACAGAGTTACCGTGTGATCCAGCAATCCTACTTCTGGGCATACATCCAGAGAAAAATGTGGCCTGAAAGGATACGGTCACCACAGTGTTCACTGCAGCACTGTTTACAGTAGCCAAGACAAGGAAGCAACTAAATGTCCATCAACAGAGGAATGGATAAAGAAGATGTGGCACATGTATACAATGGAGTATTACTCAGTCATTAAAAAAGAATGAAATTGTGAAATATGTGGCATGGATAGACCTAGAGATCATCATACTGAGTGAAGTAAGTTAGGCAGAGATTTAGAAATATCAATATAACATTATATTCCTTTTATGTTGAAGCTCAATATAACTGATACAAATGAATTTATTTATAAAGCAGATGCAGTCTCACAGAGAACAAACATGATTTCCAGGAGGGAAGGATGGGGGAAAGGTATAGTTAGGGACATGTACACACTGCTGTGTTTAAAATGAGTAAGCAGCAAGGACCTACTGTATAGCACAAGGAACTCAGTTCAATGTTATGTGGCAGCCTGCATTAGACAAGAGTTTGAAGGAAAATGGATACATGTACATGCCTGGCTGAATTAATTTGCTGTCCAGTTAGTTCAGTTCAGTTCAGTTCAATTGCGACCCCATGAATTGCAGCACTCCAGGCCTCCCTGTCCATCACCAACTCCCAGAGTTCACTCAAACTCACGTCCATCGAGTCGGGGATGCCATCCAGCCATCACATCCTCTGTCGTCCCCTTCTCCTCCTGCCCCCAATCCCTTCCGGCATCAGAGTCTTTTCCAATGAATCAACTCTTCGCATAAGGTGGCCAAAGTACTGGAGTTTCAGCTTTAGCAGCATTCCTTCCAAAGAAATCCCAGGACTGATCTCCTTTAGAATGGACTGGTTGGATCTCCTTGCAGTCCGAGGGACTCTCATGAGTCTTCTGCAACACCACAGTTCAAAAGAAGTAAGCCAGAAAGAAAAACACCAATACAGTATACTAACACATATATATGGAATTTAGAAAGATGGTAACAATAACCCTGTATACGAGACAGCAAAAGAGACACTGATGTATAGAACAGTCTTTTGGACTCTGTGGGAGAGGCAGATGGTGGGATGATTTGGGAGAATGGTATTGAAACATGTATAATATCGTATATGAAATGAGTTGCCAGTCCAGGTTTGATGCACGATACTGGATGCTTGGGGCTGGTGCACTGGGACGACCCAGAGGGATGGTATGGGGAGGGAGGAGGGAGGAGGTTCAGGATGGGGAACACATGTATGCCTGTGCGAATTAATTTTGATATATGGCAAAACCAATATAATATTGTAAAGTTAAAAAATAAAATAAACTTAAAAAAAAAAAAAAGCATCAATCCTTCAGTGCTCAGCTTTCTTCACAGTCCAACTCTCACATCCATACATGACCACAGGAAAAACCATAGCCTTGACTACGAGGACTTTTGCTGGCAAAGTAATGTCTCTGCTTTTGAATATGCTATCTAGGTTGGTCATAACTTTCCTTCCAAGGAGTAAGCATCTTTTAATTTCATGGCTGCAATCACCATCTGCAGTGATTTTGGAGCCCCACAAAATGAAACTATCACAATATTGTTAATTAGCTATACTTCACTATAAAATAAAGAAATTTTAAAAATTAATAGATATTCAACAAGAACCAATTGTATAACACAGGGAACTCTACCCAATGCTCTGTAATAACCTACATGGGAAAACACTCTAAAAGAATAGATATATGTATAACTGAATTACATTACTGTACACCTAAAATTGACATAATTCATCAGTTATACTCCAATGTAAATTTAAAATTTAAAAACCTGTATTTAGGATCAGCACATTCTGCTTTCTAAATACATCTCTGAATTTCTCTCCTTTCTTTATTCTTGCTGCTACTCTATTAATTTAGGTCTCTTGCAACATAGTTTATTTTTATTTTTTATTTTTTTATTTTTTTAATTTTATTTTATTTTTAAACTTTACATAATTGTATTAGTTTTGCCAAATATCAAAATAATGTCCCTACCATAGTTTTCCTTATGAAATTATTTAATCCCTTCTTCATATTGCTTCAAGAATGATAGTTTGGAGGAAAAACAACTGGATTTTTTTTTTTTCTCTTAATGAACTCCACTTAATAGCTTCATTTTTGCTTCCAAAAAATGTCTAAACAATCTATTGTGTTTCTTAGTAACTTTGATGATTATAATACACTATTGTTGCCTATATTCACTATACTGTGTATTACATATGTAGGACTTATTTACTACTCATTGCAAGTTTATATCCTTAAATAAAATTTGTCCTATCTTCCCAATCCCCATCCCTTGATAACCATCATTTTACTCTCTATTAGTGTGGCTTTTTTAGATTCCACATATAAGTGACATGATACATCATTTGTCATTCTAACCTGACTAGACCTTAATTATTCCAGCCACTAAAAGCAAATGAAAATTTGATGACATGATAAAGAAGCTAATTATTTATGTGATGTCAATCATATTATAAAAAATATTTATCAAATCAATGTGTTATACATCTTGAATTTACACAATGTTATATATTAGATAGACTTGCTTTAACAATAAACACCCAGTTCAGTTTAGTTCAGTTACTCAGTTGTGTCCGACTTGTTAGTGACCACTTGGACTGCAGCAGGCCAGGCCTCCCTGTCCATCACCAGCTCCCAGAACATGCTCAAACTCATGTACAATGAGTCGGTGATGCCATCCAACCATATCCTCTGTCATCCCCTTCTCTTCCCATCCCCTTCTTCTCCTTCAATCTTTCCCAGCATCAGAGACTTTTCCAATGAGTCACTTCTTCACATAGGGTGGCCAAAGTATTGGACCTTCAGCTTCAGCATCAGTCCTTCCAATAAATATTTGGGACTGATTTCCTTTAGGATTGACTGGTTTGATCTCCTTGCAGTCCAAGGGACACACAAGAGTCTTCTCCAACACTACAGTTCAAAAGCATCAATTCTTTGGCACTCAGATTTCTTTATTCTCTGACACTCACACCCTAAGATGACTACTGGGAAAGCCATGGTTTGACTAGACAGACCTTTCTCGGCAAAATAATGCCTCTGCTTTTCAATATGCTGTCTAGGTTTGTCATATCTGTTCTTTCAAGGAGCAAGTGTCTTTTAAGTTCATGGAAGCAGTCACCATCTGCAATGATTTTGGAGCCCCCCAAAATAGTTTATCACTGTTTCTGTTGTTTTACCAACTATTTGTCATGAAGTGAAGGGAACAGATTCCATGATCTTCATTTTTTGAATGTTGAGTTTCAAGTCACCTTTTTCACTCTTCTCTTTCACTTTCATCAAAAGGCACTTCAGTTCCTCTTCACTTTCTGCCATAAGCGTGGTATCATCTGCATATCTGAGGTTATTGATATTTCTCCAGGCAATTTTGATTCCAGCTTGTACTTCATGCAGCCCAGCGTTTCTCATGATGTACTCTACATATAAGCAGGGTAACAATATGCAGCCTTGACATACTCCTTGCCCAATTTAGAACCAGTCCACTGTTCCATGTCCAGTTCTAACTGTTGCTTCTTGACCTGCATATAGATTTCACAGGAGGCAAGTAAGGTGGTCTGGTAGTCCCATCTGTTGAAGAATTTTCCAAGGTTTGTTGTGATTCATGTAGTCAAAGGCTTTGACATAGTCAATAAAGCAGAAGTAGTTGTTTCTCTGGAACTTTCTTGCTTTTTCTTTGATCCAAAGGATGTTGGCAATTTAATCTCTGATTCCTCTACCTTTTCTAAATCCTGCTTGAACACCTCCAATTTCTTGGTTCACATACTGTTAATGCCTAGCTTGGAGAATTTTGAGCATTACTTTGCTAGCCTGTGAAATGAGTACAATTGTGCAGTAAGTTTGAACATTCTTTGGCATTGCCTTCCTTTGGGATTGAAATGAAAATGGACCTTACCTAGTCCTGTGGCCACTGTTGAGGTTTCCAAATTTGCTGGCATATCAAATGCAGAACTTTCACTGCATAAATTTTTAGGACTTAAAATAGCTCAGCTTGAATTCCATCACCTCCACTAGCTTTGTAGGAATGCTTCCTAAGACCCAGTTGTCTTAGCACTCAGGGATGTCTGGCTCTAGGTGAGTGATCACATCATCGTGGTTATCTGTGCCATTAAGATGTTTTTTTTGTATAGTTCTGTGTATTCTTGCCACCTTTTCTTAATATCTTCTGCTTCTGTTAGGCCCATACCATTTCTGTCCTTCATTTTTCCCATCTTTGCATGAAATGTTCCCTTGGTATCTTTAATTTTCTTGAAGAAATCCCTAGTCTTTCTCATTCTGTTGTTTTCCTCTATTTCTTTGCATTGATCACTGAGGAAGGCTTTCTTATCTCTCCTTGCTATTCTTTGGAACTGTGCATTTAGGTGGATATATCTTTACTCATGTCCCTCACCTTTACCTTCCTTTCTTTTCTCAGGGTTCCTGAGGCAACCATTTGTAAGGCCTGCTGAGACAGCCATTTTACCTTTTTGCATTTGTTTTTCTTGGGGATAGTTTTGATCACTGTCTCTTGTACAATGTCACGAACCTCCATCCATTCTTCAGGCACTATATCTATCAGATCTAGTCCCCTGAATCTATTGGTCACTTCCACTGTATGATTGTAGGGATTTGATTTAGGTCATACCTAAATTGTCTAGTGGTTTTCCCTAATTTATTCAATTTTTCTTAATTTTGCAATAAAGAGTTTATAATCTGAGCCACAGTCAGCTCCCAGCCTTGTTTTTGCTGCCTGAATAGAGCTTCTCCAACACTGGATGCAAAGAATATAATCAGTCTGATTTCGGTATTAACCATCTGGTGATGTTCGTGCATAGAGTCGTCTCTTGTGTTGTTGGAAGCGGGTGTTTACTATGACCAATGAGTTCTTTTGGCAAAACTCTGTTAGCCTTTGCCCTGCTTCATTTTGTACTCCAAGGCCAAACTTGCCTGTTATTCCAGATATCTCTTGGCTTCGTACTTTTGCCTTCCAGTTTCCTTTGTTGAAAGGGACATTTTTTTTTTTTTTTTTTTTTTTTTTTTTTTTGGTGTTAGTTCTAGAAGGTTTGGAGGTCATCATAGAACCATTCAACTTCAGCTTCTTTGGCATTAGTATTTGGGGCATAGACATGGATTACTGTGATATTGAGTGGTTTGCCTTGGAAATGAACAGAGATAATTCTGTCATTTTTGAGATTGCACCCAAGTACTATATTTAAGACTCTTATTGACTGTGAGGGCTACTCCATTTCTTCTGAGGGATTATTGCCTACAGTAGTAGATATAATGGTCATCTAAATTAAATTCACCCATTCCGGCCCATTTTTGTTAACTTATTCCTAAAATGTTGATATTCACTTTTGCCATCTTCTGTTTGACCACTTCCAACTTACCTTAATTCATGGACCTAACACTCCAGGTTCCTATGCAATATTGTTCTTTATAGTATCAGATTTTACTTACATCACCAGTCACATCCATAACTGGTTGTTGTTTTTGCTTTGGCTCCATCTCTTCATTCTTTCTGGAGTCATTTCTCCACTCTTCTTCAGTAGCATATTGGGCACCTACCGACCTGGAAAGTTCATCTTTCAATGTCATATCTTTTTTCCTTTTCATATTGTTCATTGAATTCTCAATGCAAGAATACTGAAGTGGCTTGCCATTCCCTCCTCAATGGACCCCATTTTGTAAGAACTCTCCACCATGACCTGTCCATCTTGGGTGGCCCTACAGGCATGGCTCATATATTCATAAATAAACCCCCTAACGTGCTATAACCTGGCCTTGATTACATAACCAGGATTATCTCCAGCTACATCTTACATTCACATTGAATTATTCAACAATTCTAATCTTTTCAAAACTGCCAGCTGTGATCTCCTACTTTTTTCTAATTGTCATTAACTTTTATTTCCTTCCTTGAAAACTTACATTCATCTTCAGATGTAGGTCATAAATGACAAAAGATGCTTCCTGATACACTGTTACTCCTGTTCTAAAGAAATTCCACTTTTTTTTTTTTTTTTTTTTTTTTTTGCATATCTGTGTTTCCAACTAGGCTGTGAGCATCTTGAGGGGAAAAAAAAAGTTTCTTCATTCATTTCTAGTGTGCATTTCTCTGCACAAGGTCCAGCACTTAACTGGAGCTCCATCCATATTTACTAAATAACAAGTGAGAAGGTAGTGAATAAATATACAAATAAACTAAAAACTGAATAGATAAACAGCTTTTCAAAATTAGACTTAAGAATAACTCTATTCCTTTTAAGCCTGATTTCATTATGTAATGGGTGATATACATCCTAGGTGTTAGCTTCACCAATTTCTTCAGTCTGTAGCTATTATACCTTTATCTGTCTCTTTCCTATTCTGTACTAAGTTGCACTGTTATTAGAGAAATGTGATTGAGGATATCAATGAGAGGAGGCCATTAGAAAGGAAGTTAAGTGTGTTCCTTGGCTATCCAGTGGTTCACATTCTAATGCAAGGGATGCAGGTTTGGTCCCTGGTTGGGGAGCTAAGATCCCTTATTCCTGGAGGCCAAAAAACCAAACCATAAAACAGAAGCCGTATTGTAACAAATTTAATAAACCCTTTAAAAAAGAAAGAAAGTTAAATGCTCTGAACCAGAATCTTTTAAGGTAAGGTTTTTGGTTGTCTAGGAAGATTTAATGAATGAGATTTGGAGGGTGTATGGACTTCCTGAAATTGTACACAGAAGGTGAACTGCATGCGAGAAGAAAAGAATCCAAAGGCCAAACAAAATAAGGAATTGTGTCACAAAGGAAGCTTATAAGTATGGCTCTAGAAATTCAGCTACTAAATCAAATCAATAAGCTAAAACATAAAACTTCACCAAAACCTGCTCTGAGTATTTGATACTACAGAGAAAAACACTCTAAAACTTACGTGAGTAACATAATTGGCTTTCAGATTGCTATCCCATGTACAGCTCTTGATCTGAGTCCTTAATTGCAGTTGCCATTCAACACTGGCAGGTTAGAGTCAGTGAAAGGCTCACCTGATCTGTTCATCCAGTGTAGATTACTCTCGTTGCTAGGAGACTGGAACATCAGCTGTCAATCATTGCATCCAGGAGGCTTGGGTTTGTCACAGCATGATGACTGGGCTCAGAATATGGTTAAGGCACAATATTTACAAATGTCCTGGAACAGAATATAGAAGTTGCTAAGCCGGTTAAGGATACACCTGAAATAAGTAAAGTATCCATTTCCACTTTATTTTGTTGGTCAAGGCAATCACAGTTGTTCCTAATAGTTTTTTGTTTGTTTGTTTGTTTGTTTTTGTTTTTAAACAAGAAGACAGACTCTTTTTCTTATGGAGGAGAGGCATCATCACATTGCAGAGCAAAGTGTGAGTTGGGAGATGTTGCTTTGGCAATCCATGGAAAAGAAATTCTGCTATGATGTTTACCAGTAAGAAGGAGTTTAGGAAAAGTAATTGAGGACTCTAGGAAAGCTTATTAATGTTTTACAGAGGCTATTTACATTGAGACAGATGCCAAGAGAGAGGAAGGCAGAATAACAAGGAGGAATTTAATGTGAAGTGAGAAGATCAAAATATTCAAAGCCTTTTTAAAGCACTACTAACGATCTTGCATCTTATCAAAAATTAACGGTAATCTATTTTAAGAGTTTTAATCAGGTACATGAAATTGTTATGTATATTTCCAATAATTGCATGAAGTATCTGTAAATCCCTGATAGCTCAGCTGGTAAAGAATACACCTGCAATGCATGAGACCCTGGTTCGATTCCTGGTTTGGGAAGATCCCCTGGAGGAGGGCGTGGCAACCCACTCTAATATTCTTGCCTGGAGAATCCCCATGGACAGAGGACCCTGGTGGGCTACAGTACATGGGGTCGGAAAGAGTCTGACACGTCTGAGTGACTAAGCACACACATCTATGAATCAGTTACCTTGTGTTATCATTTCAGCAACTGTGTCAAAGAGTAGTATTAAAATTATGACCCTTTTACAAATAAGGAAATTGAGGCTTAGTTGCACTATAAACAGAACAAAACAAAAAATTACTTCAAGTTAAACATTTAGTAGATTTCAGAGCTAGAGCTTGAGTGAGTCCGGCAAGATGAGTGAACCCGGGATCACTTACCAGCCAGGGTAGAATTGTTGCACACACAGTCAAGCTTTCTTTCCCTAACCACACCCCAAATTGAAACAGAGATAAAGTCTTATTAGTAAGAAAAGAAAATGCTGGGGTGGTAAATCATCTGTCACTCTTAGATGGGAACTA
The DNA here is from genome assembly GCF_019923935.1 of Bubalus bubalis. Taxonomy (NCBI): domain Eukaryota; kingdom Metazoa; phylum Chordata; class Mammalia; order Artiodactyla; family Bovidae; genus Bubalus; species Bubalus bubalis. Next base: position 72,471,186 of record NC_059161.1, read on the forward strand.
TCTTAAGCAAGAGTTGAAGCCTTAACGGGTTCTCTTGTTCCCAGTTCATTTATTATTTCCTGGAACAAACTTTTACACATTGAAGAAGCTATTCAAAACCCTCTTTAAGATACACCGGCATCTCACCATGGTAGATGAGTAAAAGCAAATTGGCCTGAGGTAGGAGTGAGTGCTTTCTTGAATAGAAGAGTGCTTTCTTGAATAGAATAATGCTTTGCTACAGGCACAAGTGCTGCTGTACGTCAAGTGTTGAACAAGTGAAAGATGACAGGATATCCTTGGTGGCCACACAACTTGGAGAAAAACAAAGTGAAAGCAACTCTCCTGTCTTTGTGAAAGTGCCAGCAGGAATCCACCAGCAGTGAGAGCTGCTAAATTTAGATATAGAGCTAACAGAAGACCAGTCTGAACTTACTTGGAAATGTGGTTAATTTATGAAGACAGAGGCCTTGACTTTAGTGCACAGCAACAGAGATCACACAAGCCACCACAGAACAAGTGCCCTAGAAACGTCAGGGCAGGGAGAGGCAGAATCTAAAACATGCACTGCCCTTGATTGGCGATTTCTCAACAGAGACACACTCTGGATTGTTTGCTTTGATGTTTGTGATGGTGAATCTTAGCCTCTGCTCCTTTGCCTAATCAAATCTCAGAAGCAGAAGATAGGTGAAGTCTAAAAAAACAATAGCTTTATCGCTTTGCCAGGAAAAGGAGGGCAGAGAGGGCTAATGTCCTCAAAACTGTGTGTCTCAACCCAGAGGGATTTGGTGAGCAGTTTCATAGCAATGAATCAAAGGTGGAGTTGCTGATAGGAATCAGAGGGTGCAAGGTCTGGCCTCATCTGGTCTTCCTATGAGCTTCTGTGGTTCTCCAGATTAACAAACTGTGACCTTCTTTCTGGAATGAAGACTGCTTCATCAAGTAGTTAACATCTTCCATCTGTTGGGAGTTTTAGTTCTGCAGAAGAGCAGAAAGATGTTGTTATATGTATCTCTTGAGGAGGAACTAGGTCCCTGCCCCAAGACTGCATTCGTGTTTCCTGGGTGCTCCTTCCTTGTCTCTACATTCTCTCTCATCCCTGACTAGCAACTCTTTGAACCTGCACTTTGGAACTCATGGAAGGTCGCTGAGGCTGGAGACTCTTCCCTACAAACAAGAAACTGGGAGCAAAGAGGCTTCGGTGCCCAGGAGCCCCACAGCATCCTGCTTGGTTTCACTAGGGGGGAAGATTTCCTCTAAACGATCAATTCCCCAGCACTCACGTCGATAGACAGTGGGGCCACCGTTAGGTCTGGAAAGAGGAAATGTCACAGAATACATCTCAAAGCAAAAGCCCAGGTAACCTGAGAGATATTTTGTCAGAGATCATGTTTGAGGAGCTGTCTTCTGTCTTAAAAATAGGATTTATCACTTTTAGATGAGTTTGGATTCTGAACTAGTGAAAGGATGCCACAGGCTGTAGCTTTCACAATCTGTCTGAAAACAAAACACAACTAATAGCAAGTTAGTGTGCAATATCTTTGTTGCTTCTTTCTTTTTCATTTATTTTCTGCTCTCTGAATAGAACTCCAACTTCATCATTGAGATTTCTAAGAAATTCAGCTCATCCACAGGAAAGTATAACTTCTTGGCACAAAAATTATTATGAACTAGTTTATCTCATTTGATCAAACAGATCACTTGATATAAATGACAATTTAAAGGTTGATCACCATAAAAAAAATAGCTGGTGTCTCTTTTAATGAGCAGAAATGCACTGGTATTTTTACCATCAGCATTATAACTCTGTGCGACCCCACATACGGCAGCCCACCAGGCTTCCCCCTCCCTGGTATTCTCCAGGCAAGAACACTGGGTTGGGTTGCCATTTCCTTCTCCAATTTAAATTAATAATGTTCTTAAATTCATGCAGTTATTGGAGACAGTAAAACCCCAAAGAGGGACTTACTCAGGGAACTGCATTTGACCAATCAGGGACCCCAGATATTAATGTTGGCCCAGGAACCTTCCCCAAGCTTCACAGGGAGTGAGCAGGAAGGTAGCAGTGACAGTGTTTGCTTTGTCAGCATCAAAATATGTCCTGGCTTGTGTCCTCTGAGTATACGTTTTAGAAGTTGAAGATAAGAAAACCCAGTCTTTAGGGAATGAAATGATTTCTCAAGCTCCCTCAGCAGCCAGTAGTGGTGGTTTCTTGTTTTTGTATTTCACTAATCACCAGTCAAGCTTGCTGTTGGGTAGGATTTGTTATCTATGTGAGTCCTTGACAGTTCACCTGCTTGTACTCATGCAGAGGTTTTACCTGTAGATGTAAGAGCAGAACTCTGGAAGTAGTTAAAGTAAATGAAGGCCCATTTTTAAATGAGCCCCAGCTCCTTTTCCAAAATAAAGATGAAGAGATAGCCTACATAAGGACTACTGAATCAGAATGTGAGTAATGTGACAAGCCATAGATATTCTGGAAACTTCCCTTAGATGACACTGAAGGTTAAATGTGTGGTTAGAATTACAGCTTTTAAGAAGTCAAGAAGTTGAGGATTTAACTTCAGTAATCAAATATAAGCACATGAATGGGCTCTGTTCTTTATTTATTATTATTATTATTATTATACAACATCATGTTAGTGAGTTTTAGTGAGTTTATGGGGATATGACTTTATTAGTGATAATGTGAAATTATAAAGTTATTATAGAAGATATTGTGGCATTATACATCAAAATGCTTAAAATATTTATACAATACTTTGATTCACTAATTTTACTCTGACAAGTATGTTACTAGGTTTCAGCCACACTGCTGCTGCTTCTGCTAAGTCGCTTCAGTCGTGTCTGACTCTGTGCGACCCCATAGATGACAACCCACCAGGCTCCCCTGTCCCTGGGATTCTCCAGGCAAGAACACTGGAGTGGGTTGCCATTTCCTTCTCCAATACATGAAAGTGAAAAGTGAAGTCGCTCAGTCGTGTCCGACCCTCAGCGACCCCATGGACTGCAGCCTTCCAGGCTCCTCCATCCATGGGATTTTCCAGGCAAGAGTACTGGAGTGGGGTGCCATTGCCTTCTCCGTTCAGCCACACCAGCAATACCAAATTGCTTTTCAATAGTAACAGTATGGTAAAGCTTTGATGTTTTAGTCAACGGAAGTATCTTTCCTATATAGAATATCCATAGTTCCCTTGCATAAAAGCAAATGCTGTATTGTATTTATCTTTGTAATCCTTTTGTAGTTCCTTGAAACATGATATTTCCTGAGTGAATGAAAATAAAAACTACATCTAACTTCTTAGATTAGGAAAGTTATATGTCAAATTGGTTTACATATTTTCTTTCACAAAGGTTTATCATGTATATTTTATTTTTTTAATTAAAAAATAGGTCCACTTTTAAAAATGAATACCTGCAGTGATGTTTGAAATAAACTAGTAGTTTATATTTTCTCTCATGCATATACTACTTCTGCAAATTTGGGCCTAAGACGAAGTTCTCATTGAAGCCTGGATATGTCATGTGCTAGGATGTGTTACTCCCTAAGCAATCAGTAAATTGAGCCAACTTCTCAGTTTTAATATTTGTTTTTTAATTAGCATGGCGAATATATTGTCAGCAACCTCCTGCCTCTCAGAAATGGCTTACTGAGTTCATTTGGTTTTTATCTTAGAAGTTAAAAATTTCCAAAATTACTTAGGGATTAATTAGTTTGTCTTTTTAATTAAAACTTTGCTGTTGATTTTTGGGATAATGCAGGAGAGTTCTTAACTGCTTGAGGCCATATTCAGAATGCAGATGGAATTAGATTTGCCCAGAGGAGTGCAATTTGGGTACCTATGTGTCTTTTTGATGGTTGGTTAGTTTGTGAGCAATGAGACAAAAAAGAGGATGAAAACAAAATAGCCCTGCCAAGTCTTCTGCTTTCATTATTTTTATATTGAGACTAGATGTTTATTTGAATAATGCTTCTAGACATTTTCAAATGAACATAAAAGCATGTAACTCAGCAAGAAATAGCAAATCCCTACATTGTGCTGATGTAGGAAATAATCCCAACACACACACACAGGTTTAGCAAGTCCAAGCTGGCTCTGCTTGCCACATGAAAGGCCAGTGAATCTGAGGGAGTAGGTGTTCAGGAGGAGAATAGGATTATATTTAAAAAGGAGGCTGACAGACAAAATGGTAGACTAATGTCTCCAAATAACCATCTTGCCACAGTCTGGATGTCAGGTTCTTGCATGGATCAAAGATAAGGGAGATGAAACAGAGGGAAAAGGCCATTTAATCTTTCAAGTATCTCCTATAATGGAAAGCCTCTGGCAGGGGGCTGTGTTAATCTCTTCCTTCCTGTCATCTACAGGTGGATGAGATTCTGAACAAAGGCACTTTAGCTTAACAGTGAGACAGAAGGGCAGGATTCTCTGAGGCAGGCCATTCAGTTCAGTTATGTTCAGTTCAGTTGCTCAGTTGTGTCCGAATCTTTGTGTCCCCATGGACTGGAGCATGTCAGGCTTCCCTGTCTATCACCAACTCCTTTAAATTGCTCTAACTCATGCCCATTGAGCCGGTGATGCCATCAAATCATCTCATCCTCTGTCATCCCATTCTCATCCTGCTTTCAATCTTTCCAGCATCAGGGTCTTTTCCAATGAGTCCGTTTTGGCAGCAGGTGGCCAAAATATTGGAGCTTCAGCTTCAGCATCAGTCCTTCCAATGAATATTCAGGATTGATTTCTCTTAGGATTGATGGGTTGGATCTCTTTGCAGTCCAAGGGACTCTCAAGACTCTTCTCCAACACCACAGTTCAAATAATCAATTCTTCGGTGCTCAGCTTTCTTTATGGTCCAACTCTCACATCCATACATGACTACTGGGAAAACCTTTGTTGGCAAAGTAATACCTCTGCTTTTTAACATTCTGTCTAGATTGGTCATAGCTTTTCTTCCAAGGAGCAAATGTCTTTTAATTCATAGCTGCAGTCACCATCTACAGTGATTCTGGAACCCAAGAAAATAAAGTTTGTCACTGTTTCCATTGTTTCCCCATCAATTTGCCATGAAGTGATGAGACCAGATGCCATGATCTCTGTTTTTTGAATGTTGAATTTGAAAACATCATCAGAAAGTTGGGTTAAAGATTTACTGAGCACGGCCCAACCCATCAAAGCAAGACCCATATTCCCCCACAGCCAATATTTCCCATCAGCAAGCTCCCACAAACCTCTTATCTTTATCCATCAGAGGGCAGACAGAATGAAAATCACAATCACAGAAAACTAACCAAACTGATCTCATGGATCACAGCCTTGTCTTAACTCAATGAAACTATGACCCATGCTGTGTAGGGCCACAGAATTTTGGCAAAACGTTGTCCACTGGAGAAGGGAATGGCAAACCACTTCAGTATGCTTGCCTTGAGAACCCCATGAACATTATAAAAAGGCAAAAAGTTTTGACACTGAAAGATGAACTCCCCAGGTTGGTAGGTGCCCAATATGCTACTGGAGAATTGTAGAGAAATATCTTCAGAAAAATGAAGAGGCTGAGCCAAAGCAAAAACAATGCCCAATTGTGAATGTGACTGGTGATGGAAATAAAGTCCAATGCTGTAAAGAACAATATTGCATAGGAACCTGGAATGTTAGGTCCATGAATGAAGGTAAATTGGAAGTGGTCAAACAGAAGATAGAAAGAGTGAATATCGACATTTTAGGAATCAGTGAATTAAAATGGAACGGAATGGGTGAATTTAATTCAAATGACCATTACATCTCCTACTATGGGCAAAAATCCCTTAGAAGGAATGGAGTAGCCCTCATGGTTATTAAAAGAGTTCAAAATGCAGTACTTGGGTGCAATCTCAAAAACAACAGAGTGATCTCTGTTCATTTCCAAGGCAAACCATTCAGTATCACAGTAATCCAAGTCTGTGCCCCAACTACTAATGCTGAAGAGGCTGAAATTGAACCTATGAAGACCTCCAAGACCTTCTAGAACTAACACGAAAAATAGTGTCCTTTTCATCATAGGGGTCTGGAATGCAAAAGTAGGAAGTTGAGATACGTGGAGTAACAGTCAAATTTGGCCTTGGAGTTCAAAATGAAACATTGCAAGAGAATGCACTGGTCATAGCAAACACCCTCTTCCAACAACACAAGATACAACTCTACACATGGACATCACCAGATGGTCAATACTGAAATGAGATTGATTATATTCTTTGCAGTCCAAGAGAAGCTCTATACAGTCAGCAAAAACAACATCAGGACCTGACTGTGGCTCAGATCATGAACTCCTGATTGCAAAATTCAGACTTAAATTGAAGAAAGTAGGGAAAACCTGTAGACCATTCAGGTATAACCTAAATCAAGTCCCTTATGATTATACAGTGATGGCACAACATTATGTTTGATTATAATAACAAAAGTGGGCAAAGAAACAGATCTAGCACTGAAGAGTCAAAATAGACTCTTCCAGATTAAGTTACAACAACACAGATGCAACTATCTCAGAGTTGAGGGCTGGCTGACAAGTTACCTGATATTGAATGTTATTTTTGTGGCTGTTTTAAACAGAAATGGACCAACGGACAACATTTCAGGGAGGCGGCTTTCATCTCTGCGGAAGAGAATTCTCCCAACATGCAAAGCTGTAGAGAAAGGTCATGTGCATTTCTGGGACTTGGCCACTAGTGACTGGAAATTTGTGTAATTAATTTCTTTATTTATTTGCAGTAAACCACTCTGAGTAGTTTCAGCTGGGTGTTTTGACAAATGTGGTATTGCTATGTTTGTTACTTTTTAGTCATTCTAACACGCAGTGTAACCCTGAGTTAACATTTGCTTTTCTCTAATGACTAATGACATGGAAATTGACTACCTTTTCAGGTCCTTATTTATTGTTCATAAATCTTTTTTGGTGGAGTTTCTATTCAAATGCTTTGCCCACGTTTTTATTGGGTCGTTTGTTTTCTTATCCTTGGGTTTTGAGAATTAAGTATCCTGGATACTTTTTCAAGTCTTTTCTCAAATATGTCTATTACAAATATTTCTCCCAGTCTGATGTTTGCTTTATTATGCTTTTAATGGAATACTTCACAGAGCCAAATTTTTCTTTCCAGTAAAGCCAAAAAAAGTTTTTTTTCTTACATAGATGGTGGTTTAATTAATATATCCAAGACCATTTTACCTATCACAGAGTAACAAAGATTTTCTTCAAAGTTTTCTACCAGAAGTTTTATAAATTTATAGTTAGGGTTGTGATCCAATTTTATTTTTTAAATAGATTCAAAGTTTATTTTTTTAGCATGTAGGCTTTACATTTTATAGCACTATTTATTTTTCTAAAGGCACTTTTTATTCTACTTATTTGTCTTTATACCTTTGTCAAAAATCACCTGATTATATTTCTATGGGGCTGTTTCTGGATGTTGTACTCTGTTTCACTAAAATATGTGTGTATTCCTTGATGATCCCCACTATCTTACTGCAGCTTCATAGCTCTTAAATCATGTAGTGTTAATCCTCTTTTTTTTTTTTTAATAAATTCTCCTGGTTGTCTTGTTTCAAAGGACAACCAGAAAAAAAGTCTCATTTCTTATCTCTTTTGAAATCTTAGTTGTTTTTTTTTTTCACTCCATATGTCTTCTAAGTCTACATATAAGATTAAATCATATTAGCTACTCTCATATATATCTCAAATACAGACATATACACATGCATGTACAGAACCCTAAAATGTAAATCTTTCTAAATATGAGAGGCATTTATTTTGTTTCTGTACAAAATTGAAACTGCTATTATTGCTGGTAGCCAGAACTCTCCTGATTGGTGCTACAGTACTTCAATGTTCAACAATGAGCTCTGCCATACTGAATTCTTGGCTCCTGGGTCACTGTGTCTTTCAGCAGCAGGCTGGAGAACAGCATGGAAGGGCACATATGCAAGGTGTTACTGGACAGGCCTGGGTGAGGCTGGGGTTCTGCCCTTTGCTTTCCAATGGAGGGCACTTAGTCACATGACTATGCCTTACTGAACAGTAAGCTGGTTAGACTGTATGTCTAGGAAAAGAGAAGGTGGGCAAAATAGGTCTCTGTCAGAGCCACTGATGATTTCATAGTTGATTGTGAATATCAAATTTCTAGTAACCATATTTATAAATACATAATGTGATTTGGGGGGGAGGTTTCTTTGTTTTTAAAGACAGTATCCTGAAACCACACACGATAGTGTTAAAGTAAAGCTTCCATTTTTAACATGAAATTCTGAATAATGTTTGAAGCAATATGAACTTATATTTATGAGTTATCTATTTACACATAATATATACATATGTGTATATGTATATACAAATATATACATATATATATATATAATTGAATATATATTTATTCAAAAAACTACGATTATGGCATCTGGTCCCATCACTTCATGACAAATAGATGGGGAAACAGTGGAAACAGTGACAGACTTTATTTTCTTGGGCTCCAAATTCACTGCAGATGGTGACTACAGACATGAAGTTAAAAGACGCTTGCTCCTTGGAAGAAAAGCTATGACCAACCTAGACAGCATATTAAAAAGCAGAGATGCTATTTTGTCGACAAGTGTCCATATAGTCAAAGCTATGGTTTTCCCAGTAGTCATGTATGGATGTGAGAGTTGGACCATGAAGAAAGCTGAGTGCCGAAGAATTGATGATTTGGACTGTGGTGTTGGAGAAGACTCTTGAGAATCCCTTGGACTGTAAGGAAATCAAACCAGTCAATCCTAAAGGAAATCAATCCTGAATATTCATTGGAAGGACTGATGCTGACACTGAAACTCCAATACTTTGGCCACCTGATGCAGAAACTGACTCATTAGAAAGGACCCTGATGTTGGGAAAGATTGAAGGAGGGAGAAGGGGACCACAGAGGATGAGATGGTTGGATGGCATCACTGACTCAATGGACATGAGTTTGAGTAAACTCCGGGAATTGGTGATGGACAGGGAGGCCTGACGTGCTGCAGTCCATGGGGTCGCAAAGAGTAGGACACAGCTGAGCAACTGAACTGAACTGATACTTTTACATAATTATGTGTTGCCTTTCTTATATGCAAATGCTTAAATTTTTCTTCATAATTGCATAGTTTTAAAACCAACATAGAATGATTGCCTGTTTCATGCATTTAAACATTTTTTTTCCTCATATGTGAGGATATAAAACATATACATACACATCTGGTATATGCTTCAATATGTCATATATGAAAGAACTAGATATAATACCAAAGATAAAAATGAGTGGAAGTATGACTTAGTGATGACATTTATTAAATTATTAACAGAAAAAATGATCTCAAAACAAAGAGTTGAATAGTCAGATATCCTAAATAACTGAGATATTACTAATATTGCCATAATATAAATTAAATCATAAATATATGCTTAGTAGAACCAAGTGATTATTTTCTGAACTATAACTCAGATGAAGTATTTGGCCTCTAAGATGAGCCTAACATATTTGGATGCAGTGCTGTTAGGAAAAAAAATAAAATAGCATCATTTTCAAATTATACACCATGCAGGATTGGATTTTAATGTGCTTCAGCATGATCCCAAATACAACAATCCTATGGTAAAAATGTTAACAGGCATCTTATTTGTGCTACATAATAAAATAATTTTTAAATTGAGATTTGAATTTTATTATGTTGGTGTTTTATTTACACTTTTGAGTTGTAACATTAATAACACTAGGTTAAATGAAGTCTAGCATAATTTCATTTTTCACGAACTTTGCTTTTATACATATTTACATAATTTCCAGCAAACAGTAATCACAGTAATTCGACTCCCTGTAACCTCCTCTAACCATGTCATTCATAATTGCAGAAAATAGAAATTAACCTTTTAGAAAGCTCAATAGCATAGTACTCTTTGCTGTCAGGGAAAAGGCAGCAGGTGTGGCAGTGGGCTGCAGTCATTTGTCAACTTAGGTAAACTTTGATGGTGGTAGCTACATGAAAATTATGCTAATGCAAAAGTAAGGCTTCTCAATGCTGTTATTAACACTCTGCACCAGCAGAATGATAATGAGACTCAAAGCACTTCTGAATTTCCAAGTTATTTTTTTCCAATAGTGGAGCGTTCCTTAGAATCTTTTTTAGATGTGCATACGGAAATAAACACATTGAAGTTGCTTAATAAATTATAAAGTGGTTGAATGCAATCTAAAGATCAGTCATAATTAAGTAATATTAATTTAATCTTTCACATGATTAGTTTATTAATTTTTTATAAATGTAACATTTTTCAGTATTTATATTACTTAGAGGTTTAATAGCACATTAGGATCACTTTTCTTTACATACCCATTTACATTTCTCAGTAAACGACATGTCAAAAATATTGTCTTCTATCCTGTTATTCAAATTTACAGCCTGTGTTTGAGCCCTGAACATGCCCTAGCAATGTGAATTTCAAAAAGTAAGTTAATTTCTCTTGATGTTTTATTTCTTTATGTGTTAAAAAAAAGAAAATGGTAACCGCTTTTGATTTATTTAGATTGTTATTGTGATGTCAGAGATACAGCAGTGAGCAGTCCCTGCCTAGGAAATGAACCTGGATGAAAACCAGGATTCCCAACTTCTAGAGCCACCAGGGGCTAGAGGCTAGAAGCAGAATGGCCTTGACTCTTATCCCAGTGAAAGCAGGAATGTTTCAAGAAAACAAAAGCTGTAAAAACAGGCACTAAGTTTATTATCAGAGACAAAGCACAGAAAGTGAGAGAGCACACAGAGAAACAATTTATTTAATGTACCCCAGTGTTCATTGCAGCACTATTTACAATAGCTAGGACATGGAAGCAACCTAGATGTCCATGGATAGATGAATGGATAAAGAAGTTGTGGACATTTATCATATATTAACACATATATGTGGAATCTAGAAAAGTGGTATTGATGAACCTACTTGCTAGGAAGGAATGGAGTTGCAGACACAGAGAACAGACTTGCGGACACAGTGGGGAAGGAGAGAGTAGGGCAAATTGAGAAATTAGCATTAGCATATATACACTATCATGTGTAAATGGACAGCTGGTGAGGAGTTGCTGTACGCACAGGGAGCCCAGTCTGGTGCTCTGTGATGACTCTGACGGGTGGAATGGAGGGACAGGAGGGAAGCTCAAGAGGAAGGGAATATAAGTGTAATTGTGGCTGATTTACTTTGTTGTATGGCAGAAACCAACACATTGTAAAAATTAAAAAACAAAAACTTTAAAAATCAACATATATTAAAAACAAAAGACTGAAGCAAGTCAGAAATACACACCTGGAGAGAAAGGATGTGGACATTCTCTCTAATGAAAAGGAACATTTATTTTTTCACACCTACCTGACTGGTCCTAGGATCCTCCCCAAGATGCCTGTGCAACTTTTTGCTAAGATGAATCCCACCACAGAGGCCTGTGGGAATATGTCCACACGTACTATAGGATGGTGCCTCCTCCCTTTTTGACCTTCAAGGAGCCTTCCTACACATGTGTAGAAGAGAAGTCTTCCTTGACCTCAGGAGTAGTCACCTTATCTCTTTACTTCAGCAGAGCTCAGCTTCTTCCACTAGCTTTGTCCTTGGAGTGTCTGGGTAAGAACAAAGCTTCAATCTTACTCCACTTGACAAACACCAGCTGTCCAACCCAGGGGCCTATCTATCTCCTTCCTCAATTGTAAGAGTGGATGATATTATGTAAATAAAATCACTTTGTAGCTTTTAAAGCACAATATGTCATTAAAATACATGCATTACTTACTATTGCTTGACAACATTTAAAATCTTTAGTATTAGGAGAAAATGGGCAACCTATCATTTGAAGAATCCAAATAGTGAAGTCTTAATTGGTTTTGCATTTTTCTGGCTAGATCTGAAATCCAGTAGATCAAAAGGAAATTAAGTATCAGAATAATCGGGCTAAATGCAGAAGCCTCCTATCTACCAATTTTCCTTGGCAAGAGATCAGACTAAGGATAACGGAATTAAATATCTGAGGCAGGCATATGAGCTCCACCATGAGAAAGTGAAGAACAGACATGTATCTTCCTTCATCATAGAGCTAAAAATGGAAAGAGTGGGGACTCCCACACTGACTGCTTCAATGCCCAAGGCTGTGTTCACAATTTCTAAGCAGTTGGAGCATAACTTATCAACATCCATGAATCCATTAAATTATATTCCACAAAATTCCTGTGGTAAAATGAAGATGGCCACGATGTCTTTGCAACTCTGTTGAAAGGGGTATTCTAATTTTTTTCCTGTTGAATCTGTACAGGTTTCTTAATTCATTTGTCTTATAAAATTACACAGTACTCCAGATTTGGTTTATAGACCATACTTTTTGAACCCTAATTAAAAAGCAAATTGAGTTTTGCCCAGAAGTAAAAACTGAGAGGTTCTGTATGCTATAGCAATTTTTACTTCAGCCTTAGAGAACCCCAAGAAGTACTTCACATTTTCCAAATGACCTTTAAGAGACTCCTAGTTTTTTGCTACTTTAGGAACATACACTAAAACCCCTACCCTGGGTTATATTCAGTGCTTGTCCACAGACCTCAGACAGACAGCCATAAGATTTCCTAAGCTGCAAACATTGTGTTTTATTCCTGTACATTTTTACTGTGCAAACAACCCAGTTATTTGAATTTCTACTAAAACACAATAATGTTAGAAAGAAATGAACCAATTAAGCTTAGATTACACAAATAGAAAAGTGAAATAGGAAGTGAGAAAATGACAAGAATAAAGGATGATTCAGACCTCATCAACTGGGTGAATTGTGGTGTCGCTTAGAGATAGAGAATACCAATGTGATGATTTGTAAACACAGCCAGTCTTCTATTTCCCCCCTCAAGGGTTGGGATCTGTCACATAGTTCTTAAGTCTTGGTTGACCATGTGACTTGTTTGTTAGCCAATGAAACATTAGCCAGTGTCACATCACATAGACCTGAAAATTACTTGCTCATTTTACTTTGCTCTCTTAAGAACTTAGAACACTGCTACCATCCAGAGAACAATTCCAGAATAACCTGTACACATGGAGGGAGGACCAAGTTGATAACCCTTGCAGCCAAAGCCTGTATGATACACCCATGGCCCTGATCTTCCAGCTGACAGATACATGAACCAATAAGCACAGACCAGAACTATCTAGTAGGATCAAAACTAATTGAAAAACTGCAGAGCTGTGAGCTAAATGAATAGTTGTTGTTTTAACCATAGAAAGAAACAATTGGGGTGATTTGTAGAGAAGTGGATGGACCTAGAGACTGTCATAGAGTGAAGTAAATCAAAAGGAGACGAATGTGCTTTCAAACACACTCAGGTTGTTGGCAGAATTTGTTTCCTCATAGATGCAAGACAGAGAGCTCAGCTTCTTGCCCACTTTGGGCTGGAGGTTGCCCTCCACCACTAGGGGTTGCTCACCTTCCTTGCCATGTGGGCTTTGCCAATGTGGCTACTTCCTTACTCAGCCAGCAAGGGGCATCTCTAGAGCGAATCTGCCAGCAGTGAGACCAAGTCCTCCATAGGTAGCATCATCCAGGAAGTGACATCACATCACCCTGGCCACATTTTTTTGGTTAGAAGCAAGACACACACCCTACACTCAGGCCAGGATATTATATTATTAAAAAGTCCCTAACACCCTGGAGTCTGTCCACCACAAGATCATTTGTTGCACAGGAGAAGTTATCCAATACAATCAGATAAGAGGCATGTAGTTTTCTAAAGACATTATAATTTTGTCCTTAAAAGAGTAGGTTCTATAGCTAAGCTGCCTGATTTTGTATCTTAGGTCTAACACGTAGCTGTATGGTATGAGGCAATCATCTCTCTTCATTCCTAATGGCATAAACAATTTCTATTTTAATAATGTTTGTAGTTTTCTGTTTAATTTATTCATTTTTTCTTGAAGGATAATTATTTTACAGTAGATATTTTTACCTATGGGAATTCTTATTAATAACAACCAAACAAGTCAGAGCTATACTGATACATTTTACTCATATCATAAAAAGAAAACTGATGCAAGATGTTGTATCTATCTCAGCTTTGTACCCAACTACAACTTCCCAGTAAGGGGGGAAAATTCTGTCAGCAAAGGCTCTGTGGAAGATAGCACACTGCAGTTCTGCCTCAGGCAGCTTTTAGTGACATAAATATTGAAGCTGTTGAAACATTAATTTGAATTTGGATCCATGCAGCAGTGCTTTTACTGTGTTGTCTAATTGGCTAGGACTTCCTACCTGTTTTCCACAAAACTGAAAGTAGGAAACTACTGAAATTTACATAGGCTTTTACCTAAACTTTCTCTTTTGTAACATTGAAAAAGTCAGGATGGGACAGCTAAGAGAATAAACATTCAGATGTTAGCAAAGTAATTCCTTCAAACTTTACTCTTCTGTTTAAAAAGGAAAGTACAGTCTACATGGGGTTTCCCAGGTAGTTCAGTGATAAAGAACTGGCCTGCCAGTGTAGGAGACACAGAAGACACCGGTTCGAGCCCTGGGTGGGGAAGATCCCCTGGAGGAGGAAGTGGGTCTATATGCGTTCTTGTATTGTACATATTGTTTACCCATATGATTTTCAATATGTATCACCAACATGATTGGCAAGTTATATTGCAATTTAGACTGAGCACTAAGTGGCATACATTAAATAACAAAAATAAGACATTTTATTCCTGCATTTTTATTTTTAAACTTTTGTGTAACTCAAGAGTGCATTAAAATAAACCTGACATTTCACAGCTTTAGAGGTTTAATTCACTCATTACCTATGAACAAAAATTGGGAGCACATAACTTGATTCCTTAAAATTAATTTTTACTGGTGCATAGTTGGTTTACAATGATGTGTTGGTTTCTACTGTGTGGCAAATTAAATCAACTCTACATATACATATATCCCCTCTTTTTTGGATTTCCTTCCCATGTAGGTGACCACAGAACACTGAGTACAGTTCCCTGTGCTATACAGTAGGTTCTCGCTAGTGAGCTATTTTATACATAATAGTGTATATATGGCAGCCCCAATCTCCCAGTCCATCCCAACTTTTCCCCCTTGGCATCCATGTGTTCCTTGTCTATGTCTGTGCCTCTATTTCTGCTTTGCAAGTAAGATCATTTGCACCATTTTTTTTCTGGGCTTCCCAGATGGCTCAGTTGTAAAGAATTTGCCTGCCAATGCAGGAGACAAAGGCTCAATCCCTGGGTGGAGAATATTCTCTGGAGGAGGACATGGCAACCCACTCCAGTATCCTTGTCAGGAAAATTCCATGGACAGGGGTGCCTGACAGGGGTTACAATCCATAGGGTCACACAATCTATAGGGTCACAAGGAGTCAGGCATGACTGAGCACACACACACACATACTGTTTTTTCTAGATTCTAATTTATATGTATATATATAAACAAATATTTGTTTTTGATCTTTCTTACTTCACTCTGTATGACAGTCTCTAGGTCTATCTACAGCTAATTTGTTAATGGCAAGTGTGTGGCATCATAACTTTAGAAATCAGTGATCTCCTGCTCATTTTTTGTACGTGGAAATCTTACATAATTCTTGATCTTGTGTGAAACAAAATAGTTTTTCTGTATTATCTCATGCACTCTGCACTCATTACCCTGTACTCTGAATCGTTCATTGCCATTACTAAGAATACATGTTAATTTTAAAAAAAGGTCTCTTATGAAGAATATCTGATATTTGTTACTGTTACTGTTAAGTCGCTTCAGTCGTGTCCGACTCTGTGCGACCCCATAGACAGCAGCCCACCAGGCTCCCCTGTCCCTGGGATTCTCCAGGCAAGAACACTGGAGTGGGTTGCCATTTCCTTCTTCAATGCATGAAAGTGAAAAGTGAAAGTAAAGTTGCTCAGTTGTGTCCCACTCTTAACGACCCCATGGACTGCAGCCTACCAGGCTCCTCCATCCACGGGATTTGCCAAGCCAAAGAGTACTGGAGTGGGGTGACCATTTAGCTTTTATTTACTCTGAGGAAAAAATTAAGCCACCTTCTTTAAGTCATTTAGGCCTTGGCAAACTTGTGAGTCATAAAAAACAACTTGTAGAGTCATTAGGATGCTAAGGTGAAAGAAAGAGAGAGAAGCCCTGAGTATTAAGCATAATGATGCACACCTGCTTTCAGTCAGCCTTTCTGCCAGCGCATCAACCATTTTTGAATACAGATTCTCCTTCTTGCACAGCTGGAATACAGTGCTGCTTTCCAGATAGTGGAAATTCATTAAGGGCACACAGGTAGACCACAACATGATTGTGGAAGACTGAACTATGAAATTTACTAAGGGGTGGGATTGTTTAAAAAAGGTTTGAATTGTTCAGAAGGCCTTTTCTTAAATAACCTAAAGTAAAAGCAGAAAGGATCATTTTATTGCCTGCCCAGGATTGATTTACACTGTCTATAAATACAAGAGTGATTATCATGCAATGTGGGAGTTATTGTTTCTGCCCTAAAATAAGCCTCCCTGTGCCTGCAAGGGTGGACATTCTGCTACCAGGGGAACAGACTTGACTTTCCACTTAACTTATAATGACTTCCTGCAGGCAAAAACCTGGAGCCAAAATCCTACTGGCATCTCTTTGTTGGTATGAGTCTAATTTAGAAGCTCAGTCCTAGGTAATTATTCACTTTTTTGTTGGCAGTAGGATTGTGTAGATCACAATGTTTTGCAACATGTAAGCTATAATAAATAAAGGAATAACAAAACTATTTTCCTAAATACTCAGTTATATGGAACACCTGCAAGACAAACCAGAGCGCTTATACTGTTTATTGCAGAACACTGCCTAGAGTTCACACTTACCATTAGCAAATGGAAAGCAAAGAAACTGCTAGCTTTTCATTCTTACATCAAGTTGGATATCTTAATGATCAAGGAAAAATTTACATTGTCATTTATGCTGTTATTTAAGTCATCCTGTGGGGTATTTGATTTTATCCTTAGTAATAATATTTTTTAAGGGAGTATGACTTCACTGAAAAACAATAGCTTTTGGCTTAGAAAAATATAGATTTGAGCCTAAACCTGATCTTGGAGATAGAAGGAAAAACTCTTAAACATTCTCAATCTCTTTTTGCCTATTTTACATGGAGAAATCTGTATGCAGGTCAGGAAGCAACAGTTAGAACTGGACATGGAACAACAGACTGGTTCCAAATAGGAAAAGGAGCACGTCAAGGCTATATATTGTCACCCTGCTTATTTAACTTATATGCAGAGTACATCATGAGAAATGCTGGGCTGGAAGAAGCACAAGCTGGAATTAAGATTGCTGGGAGAAATATCAATAACCTCAGATATGCAGATGACACCACCCTTATGGCAGAAAGTGAAGAGAAACTAAGCAGCCTCTTGATGAAGGTGAAAGAGGAGAGTGAAAAAGTTGGCTTAAAACTCAACATTCAGAAAACGAAGATCATGGCATCTGGTCCCATCACTTCATGGGAAATAAATGGGGAAACAGTGGAAACAGTGTCAGACTTTCTTTTTTGAGGCTCCAAAATCACTGCAGATGGTGAGTGCAGCCATGTAATTAAAAGATGCTTACTCCTTGGAAGGAAAGTTATGACCAACCTTGATAGCATATTGAAAAGCAGAGGCATTACTTTGCCAACAAAGGTTCATCTAGTCAAGGCTATGGTTTTTCCTGTGGTCATGTATGGATGTGAGAGTTGGACTGTGAAGAAAGCTGAGGTCTGAAGAATTGATGCGTTTGAACTGTGGTGTTGAAGAAGACTCTTGAGAGTCCCTTGGACTGCAAGGAGATCCAACCAGTCCATTCTAATGGAGATCAGTCCTGGGTGTTTATTGGAAGGACTGATGCTGAAGCTGAAACTCCAATACTTTGGCCACCTCACGCAAAGAGTTGACTCATTGGAAAAGACTCTGATGCTGGGAGGGATTGGGGGCAGTAGGAAAAGGGTACAACAGAGGATGAGATGGCTGGATGTCATCACCGACTCGATGGACATGAGTTTGTGTGAACTCCTAGAGTTGGTGATGGACAGGGAGTACTGGCGTGCTGTGATTCAAGGGATCGCAAAGAGTCGGACACGACTGAATGACTGAACTGAACTGAACTGAATGTTAATAAAACCTACATTCACTGAGATAGATCAAATTTGTTCAGGATGTATTTAAAATTTGGTGTGCATTTTTTTTTTTTCAAAATCTATTACATCCATGTTCATATATGAAATTGGCTAGTCTTTTTCCTTTCTCATACTATCCTTGGATTTTGGTGTGAAGGTCTTCCAATCTCATGAAATGAGTAGGGGTTTCTTCAACTATTCTCTAGAAGAGCTTCTGTAAGACTGAAAATTTTCTTGCTTATTAAGGTGATAGAATAGAAACTAAGACATCATGACCTTGAGTTTTATTTGTGGAAATAAATATTGATATTCCATCTCTTTAAAGCATAGAATACTCATTTAATTTTTTTAATGGACAGTTTAGCAAAGTATTCTTCACAATTGTTTCAAATATGTTGCTCTTAGATTGTTTATAATATCATTTCATTATCTGTTTAATGTCTTCTCTAGCTGTAGTCATCCACTCTCTGTCATGACTGAAATATATATATATTTATGCTTTCTCTGTTTTTCCTCTCTCAATAAAGAAGTCATTGTTTTTTTAAATTTTTCAGAGCTTTGTTGAACTTTACTGCATATATACTTTCTATTTAATTATATTTCTCTAAGATGTTTTCTTCTGTCTACCTCTTAGGCCCAGGTGGTTTTTCATTTTGCAACTTTTTCAACTGATACTTTATTTCTAAGTTGTGTGTGTGTTAGTCACTCAGTGATGTCCAACTCTTTGTGACCCCCTAAACTAGCCTACCATGCTTATCTGTCCATGCAGTTCTCCAGTCAAGAATACTGGGGTGGGTTGCCATTCCCTTCTCCAGGGGAGCTTCTTGACCCAGGGATCAAACTCTGATCTCCTAGATTGCAGGCAGATTTCTAAATTATACATTTAAAATTACAAATCGTTCAAATTGCTGCTTTACTTTTTCAGATGATTTAATAAGCATCGTTTTGTTATCAATTAGAATTTTTCCTAATATTTTTGTGTATGCCTTAATATTTAAAAATATGACATAAGGGGTATTTTATTTGTGGTTTGCCAATGGTTTGTAATATAATTTCATTGTATTTTTAAATATCTTAATTTCACTTCTGAAAGATTTTGTAATTTGTGTTCAGGTCTAATATATTTGTAAATGCAATGCTTACAATGCTTATAAATGTATAATATATTCTTAAAAAATTGTGTATAATCTAGTTACTTATTGACCTAGTTTTATCCATTAAATCAAGATCATTTGTTGTATTTTTTCCAAATCTTGTTTGGTCCACTTTATGCTTTTTAAAATTAATATCTATTTTGTATAATATAATTATTTTATGTTTATAATGATAAACATTGTACAAAAATATATTTTATTGTGCCTATTTAAAGATACCTTATTGTTATCCAAAAATTTTTGAAAAGATAGATATTTATTAAAATAAGGCAAATTCATGTATCTTCTCATAAGCACACATATCTCACTGAGTTATAGTTTTCATAGCAGCTTCAGATTAAAGAAGAATGAATGAATATATTTGAATTTTTAAAAGTAGATTCTAGCAACTTCTGCCACTGCTGCCAAGTCGCTTCAGTCGTGTCCGACTCTGTGCGACCCCATGGACTGCAGCCTACCAGGCTTCTCCGTCCATGGGATTCTCCAGGCAAGAACACTGGAGTGGGTTGCCATTTCCTTCTCCAATGCATGAAAGTGGAAAGTAAAAGTGAAGTCACTCAGTCGTATCTGACTCTTAGCGACCCCATGGACTGCAGCCTACCAGGCTTCTCCATCCATGGGATTTTCCAGGCAAGAGTACTGAGTGGGGTGCCATTGCCTTCTCCTAGTAGCTTCTACTTCTTTCCTAACAAAATGTTTATTTACCACATAGCAGTGAGAGAACATGGGCTTCCCTGGTGGCTCAGTGGTAAAGAACTCACCTGCCAAAGCAGAAGATGAGGGTCTGATCTCTGGGTTGGGAACATCCCCTGGAGGAGGAAATGGCAACCCACTCCAGTATTCTTGCCTGGGAAATCCCATGAAGAGAGGAACCTGGAAGTCTACAGTCCATGAAGTCGCAAAAGTTGGACGCAACTTAGAGACCAAACAACAATAAGTGTGAGAAGGCCTTTGAAATATAAGATATTCTACAAATTTCAGATTATAAATAATGTTTTACCGTAAGTTAATGTCTCATGCAATGTTTGGGACATCTTTTATGTCACATTTATTCATTATTTATCTGAAGTTCAAATTTAACTGAACATCGTGTGTTGTTTGCTAAATATAGATGTTTCTTTGTTAATTAAAATTCTCCAATGGCTTTCTAATCTCATACAGATTAAAAGCCAAAGTAAAAATCAATTTTAGTCATGGCAATGCAAGCTCTGGCCCGGACTGACTTTCTGATTTCATTTCCTATAATAACATCCAACATTGCTACAGAAAAATCCACAGTGACCTTCTTGTTCTGCCTTTCCAGCATAGAACACACTTCTGCCCTGGGGCATTGCTGTTTGTATCCTCTCTTTCTTCAGGTGCCTATTCAAATGGGTCACCGTTTGAGAGTCCCTCCCCCACCGGCTTACCTCAAGCAGCAACAATTTCCACTTTCTCTGCTCCTTACACTCATCTTATTTTGGGATACTTATCATCATTTGATGTTGCTAATTTTGCTTTCTGCTTCACCCATAAATAAATAAATTTAAGCTCTACAAAGTCAAAGGCTTAGTTTTGTTCACTGCTGTATACATGATACCTAGAACTGTGCCAACAGGTAGTCAGGGCTCAAAATATTTTTCCAGATGGAATAAATCTAGCAAACAGTTGCTTATCCTGAAGGTAACACAGATGTTTTCATTCATAATATTATTCTCCAGTGCACCATCATCCCAAGCATTTTGTTTACAAGTCAAAAGGAATTTTATGAAGAGTATTAAGGTGATTTAGATGATCATTTCAACACAAATTCTATTTAACCTTCAATTAGAAAGATTAATATTTAAATGAGAGAGAGAACATATATTTTCATGTCCTCTTATGCTTTACTTAAAAATTATTGAAGCAAACAAGTAAACAAACATTAAAATTAATGATGTTATCATTTTATTATAAATAGTTCTGAAAGCAATTAAGTTTATTTTTTATGTTTTGGTTTTAAATTTACCCATGCAATTATCTTGACTCTTCTCAGAATTTTTATAAAGATGTACATAAATTTTATTTTGTTTAAATCTGATTGCACACATTGCATGACTTTCTTTTTTTTTTTAATCAGTGTATTAAAGAAAAATACTAAAAAGTCAAGGATGCATATAAACTTATCCCTGCAAATAATGAAAACTAGCCACACAGGTTCAGTGATCCCCAGTGATTATGTTTCTAGAAGCTACTCTGAGATCAAATTTGCAGCTCATTCAGATCACTGTAACTTCTAAAGAATAATATAGTGCCAGAGTGTTTGCACCCAGGGTTCACAAAATCAACTATAACATCAGCGCCAACCCCCCTGCCCCACCCACCATGTAAACAGTCAGACCATTAGATGCTACCAAAGGCCTCCACTTCCCTTCACATGTTCTCACCGTAAGGACTTGGAGATTTATTTTTCCAGAGGACATGAATTAGAAGCTTTCCATCCCATTATAGAGGCTCCAAGAATATTGAAGGAAGAGCTCTGGGGACTTCTCCAGGTCCAGTTGTTAGGACTCTGTGCTTGCACTGCAGGGGGAAGCTTTCTTCTCCATAGGGAAGTCAAGCAAACTTGATCTCTGGTCAGGAAACTAAGATCCAACAAGCCATACAGCACAGCCAAAAAAATTAAATAAATAAAAACCTAAAAGAAGAAAATAAATCTCTGTTTACAGGTCTTCTTAATTATGTTTTCCTAATGACATAAGAGAGCAAGTGGAGAGAGGAACTATGTCTCCATAAACACCAGACCAGAGCCAGTCCACCCTTTCCTTTAGATAGAGTAATTGCTGAATGGCTTTTGCTCCTAGCTCTGCACTGTTTTGTTTTTTTTTTCCCCTGGAAAAGACCTTTGAATTTTTATGATTTCAAGATTAACCCAGTGGCTTAAATTCTTATAATATTTCTGTAACAAATGCAAGTTACTAAAAAAAAGTTTGCAAAGTGAAAGAGAGTCATTGTTTTGTTTAGGATGTGAATTCCCATATTAAAGAAAAACTTAGGGATTAAAAGTGTGGATTTGGAAGTTCTGAAGCCCCAGATTCAATTCTGCTGTGTTGGTTTTTCCTTGTGATCTTGGGCAAGCTAGAAGTTTCTAGAAGCTTCAGTTCCTTCTCTATGGAAAGAAGATCAAATGAGCATAGTTACAAATTTTCAGAAGCTTGACACCAAACAGGCAGTTATCTTAAAACTACTTTTGAGGAACTATATACAATAAAATCTACAAAAGTCATTTGTTTATAAAGAAGAAGAAAAGACTATAGACAGGAATGATTGTGTGATCAATTCCATCTGCTCTCAAAGGAAGAATGGATAAAGTGGTTGTGAAGATGACCAAGATGGTAAAATAAGCTATAAAAGTTATTGTATAGAGATATTATTTTATCATAATTAAATTTTAATCAAACTTAAGACTTTGCAGTCACATAACCAATGTTTGGAGATGTCAGCTTTTAATTTTATATATTATCTGCTCTTTTCAAAAAATGATTCTAACCTTTATTCAAAAAATATAATTTTTTGCTGACCACCTATGTTTCAATGACAGCAAAAGACTATGTGGGTGCTATGACTCTCATAAATTAAACCCAAGTCTGGCTTACTAAAAGAATAACACTCTCTCAAACATAGTCCAAAACCATTCACACTTACATATTGTTGCCACCTATCTAGAAACACTTTCCAGACCCCAAAGATAAAAGGCAAAGACAGAACAACAGTGAAGGAAGAAAGGAGGTTTTCCTTCATCCAGTAGGGAAGGGAAAACTCAGCAGATGGAGTGGAAACCAATTGAGCTTGGAAAACCAGGCAAGCAGGTGAATCTCAGATCACACTCTGCCTAAGTATATCATCTTTTATTTCCATTTCACAGTAACTACAGCTTCTTCCGGGTTGACACTGGCAAGAATTCCAGCCACAGGTTCTGCATCACTGCTCTGGAATTCTAGACATATCTAGCCGGAGTTATCTCTAACAAGGGTTTTGACCCCAGAGAGGGAGACTGAAGACAGGAATCATCTAGAACACCCAGCCATGACTACACACAAATCCTACTAAATGTGACAAGCCTTCCACCTTGCCATTTGGGATCTGTGTGCCAGGAAGAGAACCTTTTGGTCCACTCTGCCATTTGTAGTCTGAGTCATCCTGGCTATCAACTTTGAACTTAACAATTTTTTTTTTTTTCTTTTTCTCCAGAAGGCAGGCTTCTGCATAAAATGATAACTCTCAAGACAAACTGCATAATGGACCTAGAAAAAGTCTCATCAAAAATGATCTATGACATTTTAGTCCTATGTTTATGTGTATCCCCTAAGACACCATTTGCTATTGACTTTGTAAATCAAGGGACAGTGAGTATATAAAAAAATCAGAAAGAAGTATGTTAAACACTTTCACATGTTATTTGACCCCACTAATCTCTGCATTTGTAAATAATAAAACCAAGATATACAAGGCATTCTTAAATAATTTTTACTAAAAAGTAAAAATATTAACATGTAAAAGTTTGGCTTGATGATTTTGTGACTTTAATAAAAAATAATTTCAGTACTTTATTTCATGTATATGTTGTATTGATTAAAAGCAAAACCTAGAATTCAACCTCCAGAACTAGAATCTTAATTCATTCCATTTCCCAGAATTTTAGATTTTTATTAGTTTCAATTACTAAAAGAAAGATACTGTGCTAAGTACTTTGTCTAGAAACATGACACTCCTTACAGATAAATAAGCATGTGAATATGCATAATTCAAAATAAAAAAAATTTAGAAATTAATTTTATATATATATATATATATAGCTTCCCTGGTGGTCCAGTGGTCAAGAATCTGCCTTTCATTGTAGGAGATGTGTGTCCAGTTCCTCATCAAGGAACTAAGATCCCACATGCCTGCCGCAGGGCAACTAAATTGGATGCAGCAACTAGAGAGCCTACACGATGCAACTGCTGAGCCTGTGCAGCAAAAAAAATTTAAAAAGCTGCGATAATAATTATAATATACTCTATCATTGTATGGAAAGGAACATTAGATACAATAGGTCTCCTTTTAAGCCAGACCCTGATATAGGAGATGCCATTTTGACAAGCTCAGTTCAGTTCAGTCACTCAGTTGTGTCCGACTCTTTGCGACCCCATGAATTGCAGTACGCCAGGCCTCCCTGTCCATCACCAACTCCCAGAGTTCACCCAGACTCAACGTCCATCGAGTCAGTGATGCCATCCAGCCATCTCATCCTCTGTCATCCCCTTTTCCTCCTGCCCTCAATCCCTCCCAGCATCAGAGTCTTTTCCAATGAGTCAACTCTTTGCATGAGGTGGCCAAAGGACTGGAGTTTCAGCTTTAGCATCATTCCTTCCAAAGAAATCCCAGGGCTGATCTCCTTCAGAATGGACTGGTTGCATCTTCTTTCAGTCCAAGGGACTCTCAAGAGTCTTCTCCAAACACCAAAGTTCAAAGGCATCAATTCTTCAGTGCTCAGCCTTCTTCACAGTCCAACTCTCACATCCATACATGACCACTGGAAAAACCATAGCCTTGACTAGACGAACCTTTGTTGGCAAAGTAATGTCTCTGCTTTTGAATATGCTGTCTAGATTGGTCATAACTTTCCTTCCAAGGAGTAAGCGTCTTTTAATTTTATGGCTGCAGTCACCATCTGCAGTGATTTTGGAGCCCCAAAAAATAAAGTCTGACACTGTTTCCACTGTTTCCCCATCTATTTCCCATGAAGTGATGGGACTGGATGCCAAGCTCACTGCTTCCCTAATCATCTCCAGAGGGTTTCCTTGACTTGCCTGTAAAGAAACAAGTTTGACTTGAGATGAAGAGTAGCCAGTATCATGACTGGCTGTTAAGGAGGATAGTTAGACTTACTTGCCATGACATCTTAAGGTAATCTGTGGTGTACCATGACTTAGCAGTTCCTGGACCTACCTGCCTTTGAAATCCTGAAGAGTCTTTGAGCATTTTTATGAGACAAAAGAAATATCCTTCATCTGAGAATACTTGAATTTAATAAGCAATCACAAAGAATGGTATAACAAGGGCTGAGTCATGGAATTCCCTTGAGCGTATTCATATATTACAACAAGGAGAGGAAAATTATATATTAGACCCCAACTTTTGCATTCTGGTCTATGCTATGCAAATTTTAGCATGTTTAACATCCTACAACATCAGAGAATACAAGAAGATTCTTCTTGCTGTCTCAAAGGAGGAAAGTAAAGTTCTAATACTGATCACTATCAATCATCTGGAAAGTGTAGGGAGGCATTTCACTTCAGTGAGAAAAGCCACAACTGGTTATGTCTATGGAGCATGTCCATTAACCATGGTCTTCCCCATTCCCTTCTCAAATGGTGGAGTGGTGGTGCAAGCACCCCAGTTATGCTGGGGCCATTCCAATATTGCATATAAATGGATCTCATTAACAGAACATTAAGGAAACCCATGCTTTAAAATGTCTCTGCACAACATAATAATTTTTTTAATGAAAGAATATGTCAAACATACAAAGTTAATCCTAGCACAGAACATATTCCATACTTCTAAAACTATTATGCATTTCTTTTGTTAAAGTTTCATCATTAAATCTTGATCCATTCTTTACCGTACTAAACCACAGTCTCCACAAGAATAAGTCCTTTACTTGACCAGCTTTATCTAACAGCCCTTAACATCTCCATCATATAAGCTTCTCTTATGCAAAACAATTCCAAAGAACTTACAAAAACTTATTTAACTTATAAGTGTAAAACTGAGCTATTACAGGTCAAAAATATTTTAAAATATTTATTTGCTGTTTTGTATTTGTTTTTTTTTTAATTTAAATTTATTTAAATTGGAGGCTAATTACTTTACAGTATTGAAAATGTAGCAAAGTAATTAAAACAACAAAGAAGCTAAATGGAAAATAATTTTAAAATAAATTTATATTATTTGCTAGTATTTGATCATCTACATATTTATTTGAAAATGGTATAAACAGAATTTATATGATAATTCTAATTGGTATTTTGATTTTGCACAAGACTATCATTGATTAATGCTGATGACTTTATAGCATTTAAACTTATTTGAAAGTTTAGTATGTTCCTGACTATAGGTATATCATTGCCAGTACTAAATCATAATGATTATGATTAGCATAATACTGTGCCTTTACTTTGAGAACATAGAGAAAAAAGTAATAGTTAAGTGGATCCTCATGTATAATTAAGGAATGATAGCTTACTACTCTTCTAAATCATTTTAAGGGTATTCAAGGCAACCTAAAAGGAAAAAAAAAAAATTAGATGACATGTTTCCTTAGGTAGATATTTACTAGAGTAAGACCCAGACAGGGAGGATGGTAGGGTAGTGGAGATTATCCAGTTGGCTAGTAGCATTCCTGATAACAAGGCACATAGAGAAAATGATTTTTCTGGATGTCACCCACCAGTGTATACATTTGACACTCTTTAGTTTTAGTATCTTAAAAATAACAGTTTCTTTTAAATTTTTTGAGTAATTTATGTATTTTCTATGCTGTATTTAATACCTTTAATTTAAATTTCAATGTTATTACATAAGTGAAATGTGCTGATGATAAGAAATAGGCTCCATGAAAGTAGGAATATTTCTGCCTTCTGCAGCAGAGTAGATTCAGTATTTACATATAGTTTATAGCTCATAATAATACATAGATGATGAAAGATTTTTTTTTAATATTAGAGCTTGAGTAATATACGATTCCCAAAGGTTTTGAAAAGTGTTAGATCAACATTCTTGTAAAAAAAATAGTTTAAAATTTTTCCACTAAATAAATATAATGCATTAAAATATGATAAAATAATGTTTCATCATATACCACTCAATATATGTCCTTGTGGTATATATCCTATTACTAACAATTAATATCTTAATGATTATGTATTTCTTCCAGCAATGTGTTCTAAATTATATTCTGAATAAAAATTCAGCTTCAGAGAACAGTCGTTAATTAAGTGACTTCTGAAATTCCTAAAGATCTCAATTTGTATTTTCCCTTATTTTAAGTAAATGCATAGAGATAGCATTCAAAACCTAATGTAGAAAAAGTAATTTTTCACACATATAAGATCAGTGAATGAATTCAAAGCAGTCCACTTCATTCTGCTACAAATTGATGAAAACCAAACTGACATAAACAGTA
The DNA here is from genome assembly GCF_019923935.1 of Bubalus bubalis. Taxonomy (NCBI): domain Eukaryota; kingdom Metazoa; phylum Chordata; class Mammalia; order Artiodactyla; family Bovidae; genus Bubalus; species Bubalus bubalis. Next base: position 72,498,671 of record NC_059161.1, read on the forward strand.
ATTAAATTTCTGGCAATATTCTGCAAGGCATGTTTAGCTTCTGAAGAATATAACAGCTGCTTGTAAAATGTGACAGTCTCTTTCTTTGTCTTAAGAGAAGAGCTGAAAAACCTCATGAAAAGCAGAAAATCTCATGAGTGGAATAAGATTTTTTTTTAATCTTTGGCTGGATAATGAACTTTAATTTGAAAAGCAGGAAAAATGTAATACTGGTTTCTATAAATATATAAATATTATAGAATGTTAGTATTTTTATTATTTGACTGTTTCTTCTTATAAATTTTCAGATGCAGCACAAATCATTCAAATGTTTTAGAATCTGTAAATTCTATGTTTTATCCTATATGGCACAACATGTAATCTCAGCATACATAATATTCAACATAAAATCTGAAATCATCCCTGATACATCACTGTAGGTAACACTCACAAGTAGTTGAACTGATTTTCAGATTAAATCTGCTGCAACAGTTTCAAAATAAAGTGCCATATCTGAAATCTTAGCACACCTCTCATTTGAATTGAAACTACTTCAAACTGAGACACTTTCCTCTAATTAAAGCCTTGGAAACCACCACGGAATGCTTGCTTTTAATGTGTCAATTCGGAGACTTTAAGAATTCTACTTTTTCTAAAGTTCACTCAGGGTTTGACAAATAATTTTCAGATTTCAATTCAGGGGAGGAATGGTGCCAAGAGAGATCTATTTAAGGATGACCACTTTGTTTCCCTATTCACTACTCTTTGTTGAAAAACTTATAAATTACAAACAAGTATGAGCTTCCCTTGTAGCTCACTTGGTAAAGAACCTGCCTACAATTCAGGAGACCTGGGTTTGACTCCTGGGTTGGGAAGATCTCCTGGAGAAGAAAATGGCAACCCATTCCAGTATTCTTCCCTGGATAATCCCATGGACAGAGGAGTCTGGTAGGCTACAGTCCATGGGGTCGGAAGAGTCAGACATGACTTAGCAACTAAACCACCACCATGATTCAGAGTAGTTATCAAACTGGATTTGATTAAACCACCTAGTCTATGGGAAAGCTAAGGATACCATCAGCAAAAGAAAGTAGCCTAACATGGTCCAGCACAGTATAAGTTTCTCATATTTTTCCCATTTTGCAGAAACACTAATTTCCAACACTATTTTAAGATAAGGCTAATGAAGTGAAGAAGTACAGGCTCTAAACTTGCTTAAACTATGACAAAGCATATTGCTTAAGCTTGAATAAAATTATAACTTAAGCATATTAAAAAGCAAAGACATCATTTTACCAAAAAAAGATCCATGTGGTCAAAGCTATGCTTTTTTTCCCAGTAGTCATGTAGGGATTGAGACTTGAACCATAAAGAAGGCTGAGCATCGATGCTTTCCAACTGTGGTGCTGAAGGAGAAGACTCTTGAAAGTCCCTGGACTTCAAGGAGATCAAGCCATTCAGTCCTAAAGAAATAAACCCTGAATATGCTTTGGAAGGGCTGATGCTAAAGCTGAAACTCTAATACTTTAGCCACCTGATGTGAATAGCCAAGTGATTGGAAAAGACCCTGTTGCTGAAGAAAACTGAAGGCCAAAGGAGAAGAGGGCAACAGAGGATGAGATGGTTAGAACATCACTCACTCAGTGGCCATGATTTGAGTAAACTCAGGGTAATAGTGAAGGACAGGGAAGCCTGGTGTGCTGCAGTCCATGGGATGACAAAGAGTGGGATATGACTCAATGATTGAACAAAAACAACAAACTACTTTAAAATTCAATATCGGACCCCAAACACTTGACTCTAAGGAGGATTACACATGATGGTTAATCAGAATTTACTTTTTACTTATAAACCATGAATAACTGATTTCTTGTAAGGCAAAAACCACACCAAACAAATTGAAATAGGATGTTTTGTAAAAATCAGAGATGAAAACTACAAGGATGGAAATAGGCAAGTACAATTTTCCTTGATAAAGGGTGTCACTTCTGTCTAGTACACTTTATTTAAGAAATATATGATATAGAAATATTTCAATAATTGCTAAGTTTTAGATTTCTATCAGTGGGAAATTGGCAAGATAAAATAAGGATGTGTTGTGTTAGTCACTCAGTCATGTCCAACTCTTTGTGACACCATGGACAATAGCCCACCAGTATAGTCTGTCCATGGAATTCTCCAGGCAGGACTACTAGAGTGGGTCGCCATTCCCTTCCCCAGGGAATCTTCCTGACCCAGGGCTTGAATCCATGTCTCCTACATTACAGGTGGATTCTTTACCACTAAGCTCCCTAGGAAGTCCTAAAGTGAAAATTCCATCACTAAAATAAAGTAGTCCAGCTCTGTCTGGCATAGCATAAAGTTCCCATAGTTTAAGTTGCTTTTTAAACAAGGAGATTTCTTGTTGGAAAAAGTTGGTTTCTTAAGTAATCATTAAAATATTTATGTCATAAAGAGAATTGCATTAGTGCATTTGAACAAGACTAATAATAAGAAAGAATATCATGTAAACCTGTGGCGGATTCATCTTGATTTATGGCAAAACCAATACAATATTGTAAAGTTAAAAAATTAAATTAAAAAAAAGAAAGAATATGAATAGTGTATAACTCTCTTAGATAATTAATTTAGTTACTGCTGCTGCTGCTGCTAAGTCGCTTCAGTTGTGTCCGACTCTGTGCGACCCCATAGATGGCAGCCCACCAGGCTCCCCCATCCCTAGGATTCTCCAGGCAAGAACACTGGAGTGGGTTGCCATTTCCTTCTACAATGCATGAAAGTAAAAAGTGAAAGTGAAGTCGCTCAGTTGTTTCCAACTCTTCGTGACCCCATGGACTGCAGCCTACCAGGCTCCTCTGTCCATGGATTTTCCAGGTCTAGTTATCTGTAAATTGAGTCAATTTCTCCCACTTTGTAGAAGCACTGGAACCAAGAGATAAACAATTTACTGCAATGGATTAAGTTTATTAAACAAATTACCTTTTTTGTAATTTGGGATTTAAAATATGAAGCAATGAAATTCAAACAATTAGAACTCAAATTATGATTAAGATACAAGACTGACCAATTTCACCACTATTATTCAACATAGTTCTGGAAGTCCTAGCTTCAGCAATCAGAGAAGAAAAAGAAATAAAAGGAATCCAGGTTGGAAAAGAAGAGATAACATTTTCACTGTTTGCAGATGACATAATACTGTATATAGAAAACCATAAAGATAGTATCAGAAAATTACTAGAGCTAATCAGTGAATTAAACAAAGTTGTAGGATACAAAATCAATACACAGAAATCACTTGCATGTCTATATACTAACAATGAAAAATCAGAAAGAGACATTATAGAATCAATCCCATTCACCATTGCAATGAAAAGAATTAAATATATAGGAATAAACCTACCTAAGGAGACAAAAGAACTGTATACAGAAAATTACAAGACACTGATGAAAGAAATCAAAGATGATATAAACGAATGGAAGGGTATTCCATGTTCCTGGGTAGGAAAAATCAATATTGTGAAAATGACTATACTACCAAATGCAATCTACAGATTCCATGTGATCCCTCTCAAATTACCAATGGCGTTTTTCACAGAACTAGAACAAAAATTTTCACAGTTCATATGGAAACACAAAAGACCCCGAATAGCCAAAACAGCCTTAAGAAATAAGAATGGAGCTGGAGGAATCAACCTTCCTGACTTCAGATTATACTACAAAGCTACAGCCATCAAGACAGTATGATACTGGCACAAAAACAGAAATAAAGACCAATGAAACAAGATAGAAAGCCCAGAAATAAACCCATGCACCTATGGGTACCTTATTTTCAGCAAAGGAGGCAAGAATATACAATGTGGCAAAGATAGCCTCTTCAATAAATGGTGCTGGGAAAACTGGACAGCTACATGTAAAAAATGAGATTAGAACGCTTCCTAACACCATACACAAAGATAAGACCTAAATATAAGACCAGAAACTATAAAACTCTTAGAGGAAAACATAGACAGAACACTCGATGACATAAAGCAAGATCCTCTATGACACACATCCTGGAGTAATGGAAATAAAAACAAAAGTAAACCAGTGGCACTGATTAAACTGAAAAGCTTTTGCACAGCAAAGGTAACTATAAGCAAGGTAGAAAGACAACCCTCAGAATGGGAGAAAATAATAGCACATGAAACAACTGACAAAGGATTAATTTCCAAAATATACAAGTGGCTCATACATCTCAATGCCAGAAAAACAAATAACCCAATCAAAAAGCAGGGAAAATACCTAAACAGACATTTCTCCAAAGAAGGCATACAGATGGCTAACAAACACATGAAAAGAGGCTGAACATTCCTCATTATTAGAGAAGTGTAAATCAAAACTAAAATGAGATATCATCTCACAGTGGTCAGAATGGCCATCATCAAAAGGTCTAAAAACAGTTAAATGCTGGAGAGGGTGTGGAGAAAAGGAAACACTCTCCCACTGTTGGTGAGAATGTAAACTGATATAGCCTCTATGAAAAATGGTGTGGAGATTCCGTTAAAAACTAGGAATAAAGACTACCACATGATCCTGCAATCCCACTCCTAGGCATATATCCTGAGGAAACCAAAATTGAAAAAGACATTTGTATGCCATTGTTCATTGCAGCACTATTTACAATAGCTAAGACATGGACCCAACCTAGATGTCCATAGACAGATGAACGGATAAAGAAGTTGTAATACGTACACACAATGGAATAATACTCAGTCATAAGAAGGAACACATTTGAGTCAGTTCTGATGAGGTGGGTTAACCTAGAAACTATTATACAGAATGAAGTGAGTCAGAAAGAGAAAGATAAATATCGTATTCTAATGAATATATACAGAATCTAGAAAAATGGTACTGAAGAACTTATTTACAGGGAATCAGTGGAGAAATAGACATAAAGAACAGACTTATGGAAATGAAGAGAGGGGAAGAGAGGGTGCGATATATGGAAGCTTGCATTACCTTATGTAAAATAGACAATGGGAATTTGCTGTATGGCTCAGGAAACTCAAACAGGGGTTCTGTATCAACCTAGAGAGGTGGGATGGGGAGGGAGATGGGAGAGAGGTTCAAAAGGGAGGGAGTATATGTATAACTATAGCTGATTCACGTTGAGGTTTGGCAGAAAACGACAAAATTATGTAAAGCAATTATCCTCTTAACAAGTGGTGCTGGGAAAACTGGCCAACCACTTGTAAAATAATGAAACTAGAGTGTTTCAACCTGTGGCGGATTCATTTTGATATTTGGCAAAACTAATACAGTTATGTAAAGTTTAAAAATAAAATAAAATTTAAAAAATAAAATAAAATAATTTTTTTTTAAAAATAGAACACTTTCTAACACCACATACAAAAATAAACTCAAAATGGATTAAAGATCTAAATGTAAGACCAGAAAATATAAAACTCCTAGAGGAGAACATAGGCAAAACACTCTCCAACATACATCACAGCAGGATCCTCTATGACCCACCTCCCAGAATATTGGAAATAAAAGCAAAAATAAACAAATGGGACCTAATTAAACTTAAAAGCTTCTACACAACAAAGGAAACTATTAGCAAGGTGAAAAGACAGCCTTCAGAATGGGAGAAAATAATAGCAAATGAAGCAACTGACAAACAACTAATCTCAAAAATATACAAGCAACTCCTACAGCTCAACTCCAGAAAAATAAATGATCCAATCAAAAAATGGGCCACAGAACTAAATAGACATTTCTCCAAAGAAGACATACAGATGGCTAACAAACACATGAAAAGATGCTCAACATCACTCATTATCAGAGAAATGCAAATCAAAACCACTATGAGGTACCATTTCACACCAGTCAGAATGGCTGCGATCCAAAAGTCTACAAGCAATAAATGCTGGAGAGGGTGTGGAGAAAAGGGAACCCTCTTACACTGTTGGTGGGAATGCAAACTAGTACAGCCACTATGGAGAACCGTGTGGAGATTCCTTAAAAAACTGGAAATAGAACTGCCTTATGATCCAGCAATCCCACTGCTGGGCATACACACTGAGGAAACCAGAAGGGAAAGAGACACGTGTACCCCAATGTTCATCGCAGCACTGTTTATAATAGCCAGGACATGGAAGCAACCTAGATGTCCATCAGCAGATGAATGGATAAGAAAGCAGTGGTACATATACACAATGGAGTATTACTCAGCCATTAAAAGAATACATTTGAATCAGTTCTAATGAGGTGGAGGAAACTGGAGCCTATTATACAGAGTGAAGTAAGCCAGAAAGAAAAACTCCAATACAGTATACTAATGCATATATATGGAATTTTGAAAGATGGTAACAATAACCCTGTGTATGAGACAGCAAAAGAGACACTGATGTATAGATCAGTCTTATGGACTCTGTGTAAGAGGGAGAGGGTGGGAAGATTTAGGAGAATGGCATTGAAACATGTATAATATCATGTATGAAACGAGTCGCCAGTCCAGTTCAATGCACGATACTGGATGCTTGGGGCTGGTGCACTGGGATGACCCAGTGGGATGGTATGGGGAGGGAGGAAGGAGGAGGGTTCAGGATGGGGAACACATGTATACCTGTGGCAGATTCATTTTGATATTTGGCAAAACTAATACAGTTATGTAAAGTTTAAAAATAAAATAAAATTTAAAAAAATAAATAAATAAAATAGACCACAATAAATTAAAGAAAGAAAGAAAGATACCCAATATAGTTTCTAATTTAGATAGATGTAGTCACGGTGGAAAGAAAAAAAAGATGTCTTTTTTCCTACTTCGTTTCTTTACCTCCTGTTATAACCTCTGCTTCTCAGCTTGGCTCCAGATCACAGTAGCAAGTTCAACCAAGGCAGTCTGATGACTATATATACACAGAACATAAGTGTACCTTTGTACCACTGTGCCAGGGTTTCAACTTTTAAGCATTTTGTGGATAAGTTTAAGAACACCTGATTTTCAAAACTTACTGAGAAACAAAAAAGGCAGAATCAGTGACTCGATATTTTAGTAACATTCATCACCCTATACAGTTACAAACATTTTCTTCCTGTGATGAGAATTTTATTTATAAACTCATGATCTCCTGATATCTCAAAGTAATGAAGTCATAATAATATCAAGATTATTAACTCCCCTGGGTATATTCTCTATTCATTAAAAGAAGACTATTTGAACATGTTCTTCTTTTGGAAGCAAATGTTCCAAGTGAGATTCTTTTGCTTTGTACATACTGAGAAAAGATGATTCTGCATTACTTTAAAAATTCAATGAAGCCTAAATAATACTAACTTAAGAAATAGGCATTATGGAGTGAAAATAGTTTTGACCCATACAATATTGTCACATCTTCAGTATCAGGAAGAGATCATTATTCTCAGCATGGTACCATATATATTGCAAAATTCAGTGTCCAAATAATTTTTTGTAGAAAGCAATTTTGTCAAACTATGTGCTTAAAAAAATTAGCTGTTTGAGATGAGAAAAGTTTGACTTGTGAGTTAACTTTTGGCTCATTTGGATTCTAAATCAAAACTGAATATGGTAAAGGGTGAAAATAATATAACTTCATAAAATTCTAAGAAGCTCAAATGAATGTCTTGAGTGTGGGAAGTACCTTGGAAAAAAAACAAAGCACTGCAAAATAGATTCACTTTGTGATGAAGATCACTGATAAGGATAAAAAAAATGTTTTCTTCATGATTTTTGGTATCACAAGACATGGCAAGATTTTAGAAATAGAACAGTTAAGAGACCATCTGAAAATACCAAGTTGTTTAAAATGAACAATTCAATACAGCCTTCACATAATGATCAAGCTTCTAAGAATCAGAAATGTGAATTAAATAAAATTTAATACAAAATAAAAATAACAAGAAATGAATCAAATAAGGTAACAAACCTTTCAAGTTTTTTTTTTTCCCCCACATTACAGTAATGTAACTAAAACTATAGGTAGTATATGTATAAATTTACATATGAAATAATAAAATGACTCACAATAATGCTATATTTAAACTCTGATGGTATTAATAACATAATATTCCAATTTACCTAGACTTATAGAGGCCTTTGGGCTTCCCTGTTGGCTCAGTGGTGAAGAATCCACCTGCCAATGCAGAAGACATAAGAGATGAGGGTTCAATATGTGGGTCGGGAAGATCCCCTGGAGATGGAAGTGACAACCCACTCTGGTATTCTTGCCTGGGAAATCCCATGGACAGAGGAGCCTGTGGGCTACAGTCCATGGGTCACAGAGTCAGACATTATTAGCAACTGAGCATGAACCCACATGTCTCTTAAAGGTGAATTCATGGAGGTGATCTCATTTTAATTTGAACTGTGATCATTGATTTTAGTTCTGGTCTGCTTCAACTATATAGTTAGTTTCATATGTAGAAGTTCATTTTACCTTAAAAATGTCTTGGGAGAATGGCATTGAAACATGTATAATATCATATAAGAAACTAATCGCCAGTCCAGGTTTGATGCAGGATACAGGATGCTTAGGGCTGGTGCACTGGGATGACCCAGAGGGATGGTACGGGGAGGGAGGTGGGAGGGGGGTTCAGAATGGGGAACATGTGTACACCTGTGGCAGATTCATGTTGATGTATGGCAAAAACCAATATAATATTGTAAAATAATTAGCCTCCAATTAAAGGGAGGAAGGAGGAGGGTTCAGGATGGGGAACACATGTATGCCTGTGGTGGATTCATTTTGATATATGGCAAAACCAATACAATATTGTAAAGTTAAAAAATAAAATTAAATTAAAAAATAAAAATCATTTTAATGGCTAAAAAAATATCTTGTTATGTATCAACAGAAACTGTTTTAATAAGTCCATTTTAGACATAATAAAACCAAGGCCATGGGATTTATAAGAAATAAAGACTAGGATAGGATGTGCATCCTCCTTTTTCAGTATTTTCTCCTATGTGTCAGTGACTTATGAATTGTCTTCTTTCAACCCTAGGGCTATGAGATGATTAGATAGCATCACCAATTCAATACATGTGAATTTGAGCAAACTCCAGGAAATAGTGAAGTACAGGGGAGGCTGGCATGCTGTAGTCCATGGATTCACAAAGAGTGGGACACAGCTTAGCGACAGTACAGAATAACAACACTTTGGGTACAGAGACCCTGCAAAGCATGTTTTGTGTCTCTGATTACCACTGATTATAATGTAGATGTGGTTGGAAACTTTGCTTTTAGATGATTGATGCATTTCAGGATGACTAGGAGTCAAAGAGTTTAGTGTTTACTGAAATGTAAAATAAATACGTGTTTAATAAGCTTCTGTCAGCTCCAGGATTGGAACTGTGAGTAGGTTTTGTGTTAAGTATTAATGAAGATTTCTGACAGAGAGCTATCCCCTTGAGCCCTACTTGATTTTCAGCAGAGACTTAAATGATGATATTGTTTATTCATGTTTCATTCATTCTTTATATTTCACTGCATTTAAACATGCAGGGAATCACAGAGTTGACTTGCCCTGATAGGCTTATACCAATATCCCTATTGCAGATTAGTTAAACATGGATAGGTATACAAATAGGATGCTTTGGGGAAGTTATTTGGCAAATCTAATACAGTTATGTAAAGTTTAAAAATAAAATAAAATTAAAAAAAAAAAAAAACAAAAAAACAAAAACAAAAAAAAACAGTGGGTTATTTAACTAAATAGCATATAAATAAAGAAAATATGCTAAATATTTCAATGATATATAAGATAACTTATATATGCATTTGTGATACATATATATATCTGAAATGCATATATACTCATGTATATTATATAGTATGAAAATTATAATTTGTATAGATAAATATCAGTTGATGTGGCTTGATATAAATTTGTATAACTTTTCATAAATTATGCATTATTAAATTCACCATTTTAGAATTAATCCCACATGTTTTCTTTTATGCTCAAGAGTAGAGAAAAAATACAAAACTTTAAAGACACTCGTTTCATTTTGTTTGAAATCATATTATCTTATTCAAGAAAGTGTCACAGATAAATGACAAGCCAATTTTCATGGTCTTAACTAATCTAATTTAAAAAAAAAAGGTAAGGGAAAGCTCAGTCAGTTCAGTTCAGTCGCTCAGTTGTGTCCAACTCTTTGCAACCCCATAGACTGAAGCACAACAGGCTTCCCTGTCCATCACCAAATCCCAGAGCTTATGCAAACTCATGTCCATCGAGTCAATGATGCCATCCAACCATCTCATCTTCTGTCGTGCCCTTTTTCTCCTGCCTTCAGTCTTTCCCAGCATCAGGGTCTTTTCAAATGTATCAGTTCTTCTCATCAGGTATTGGAACTTCAGCTTCAGCATCAGTCTTAACAATGAATATTCAGGACTGATTTCCATTAGGATAGACTGGTTGGATCTCCTTGCAGTCCAGGGAACTCTCAGGAGTCTTCCCCAATAAAACAGTTCAAAAGCATGAATTCTTCAGTGCTCAGCTTTCTTTATGGTCCAAGTCTCACATCCATACATGACTACTAGAAAAAACTATAGCTTTGACTATGCACATCTTTGTCAGTTTAATAAGGAAAGCTCATTAATACTTAATAGTGAATAGATGTAGAAGAATGAAAATACTGAACACAGCATAAGGAGTGATTTGAAATCTAATCTATGCATTATTTTGACCTCCTGATACAAAGAACTCTGATACTTTGGCCACCTAATGCAAGGAACTGACTCTTTAGAAAAGACCCTGATGCTGGGAAAGATTGAAGATAGGAGGAGAAGGGGCAACAGAGGATGAAATGGTTGGATGGTATCACCGACTTGATGGACTTGAGTTTAAGCAAGCTCCAAGAGGTGGTGATGCACAGGGAGGCCTGGCGTGCTGCAGTCCATGGGGTTGCAAAGAGTGGAACATGATTGAGCAACTGCACTGACCTGAACTGAACATAGTTTTGACTCCTAGCTACAGTATCATGAAACATTTTGCATAAATCACAATCAGATTTAGAGACCCCTTTATCCCTCTTAATTCAAGGATTATTTAGAATTGTGTCAGTGGAACCCTGGGATGTAATGCCTTTCATTTTCATAGTCATTTTCAAAATGTTATGTGGGGAGGGGAGGAAAGTACAAAGAAGTTAAAGAATATTTTAAAAAAATATCTTCAGCATACCACTTCATGGATTTCAGAATTAGAGAATGTAATCAGAATAAAGCTGAAATCCCAAACAACTAAAAGTGGTATATAAAGGTCAAAAGAGAAGATTCTGATCAATAAATCAGAAGTTTTTAGTACATATTAGAGGATAACTTTCATTGGGTGATCGATCAAATTGCAAAAATAAGCAAGTTTTGGGGGGTCTGTTTTAAAATTCAAAGTTCTGAGTAATTTCAAATGAATTAACCAGGTAATTAGCAACTGCAAGAATGAGCATGGATGCTTCATATGTTTCCTCTACAAATATAGTTTGGAAGCTTGCACTCAAGATTCAGAGAGAAATAAAGCAATTACCTTTCTTTATGAAACTAGTGACAAGCATACAAAGCTTTAATGCTTAAATAATTTGCCCAAAGCCCAAGCCATTATAATTGCTAATGTCATTTCATGAAAAGGTACTTTAAATCATTTAAATTTCAAGAAATACAAGTTCTCTAAGAGCAAAAGGCAGTGCGATGGAATAAAACAACTTTGAGAGCGTGGAGGTGGTGTGGGGAGGGGTATGCATTTCAGACTGAAATTTGGTTTTTAGAGTTTGAATTTAATTTCTGTACTTATTTATCTAGCACTAGGAAACTTACCTAATTTCTCTTGGACACAGATTTTTCTTCTCTGGAACAGTATTGAGAAAACTATGTTGTAGTATTGTTGTAGGCATTCGTATAGGATGGAAAGTCCTTTGCTCAGTGCCTGGCATTTAGAAAGACTCAATAAATTCCATCAATTATTTTGAACATAGAAAATTACTGGAAAAACTAAATAATAAAATAAACTTAGATTTTCAGTTCTTAAAATCTCAAAATAATTATGTTACATTTGCATATAGGAAAATCCTGCTTAGGATGGAATCATCAAAGAAGTAATTTAGAAAGTCATAGGCAGTAATCTTTTATCAAATATTTTCTGAATATTTTATACCCATAGGGATACATAAATATTAAGGCAAGATAATGTACAAGACATCACATGGCAAAACTGCATATGTGTGTGTGTTGGACTCTTTGCGATCCTATGGACTGTAGCCCTCCAGGCTCCTGTGTTCAAGGGATTCTTCAGGCAAGAATACTGCAGTAGGTTCCCATGCCCTCTTCCAGGCAACCCGACCCAATAATCGAACATGGGTCTTACATCTTATATCTCCTGCATTGGTGGGCAGATTCTTTACCCCTAGTACCTGGGAAGCCCCAGGTACTCATGGATTCCATAGTAATTTAGAATTTTTAAAGATGATTTCATTATATAAGTAGAATGATCACATAGTAAATTCTGATTTCCTTCTATTCTTTTCTTCTGCTTCCATAACCCACACATGCTATATTCCAATCTTATATATAATGATTTATTCTGATCACTCCCAAGTTTTTCATAACTTGTACCTTTAACTCTGCTCTTCCTTTGGCCAAGAATGACTGTCTTTATTATAGAAGACAGGAATTGTCTCTTTTTTAGGGCTCTATACTCATGATACATCTAATAATACTAGCAGGAAAAAAAAAAAAAGAATGTCCCCCCCAGAGAATCCCTCCTTATTTCTCAAGAATTGTCCCAAGACACGTTTAAACTTCTGCACTGCTAAATCCTTCTCTGGTACATTTTAACAGCTCCCTAAAGAATCATATACCTCATCTTTGAGCTTCCCAAACATCCCACATTTGCAGCTGGTATGAAATTTAAGATCACCAGAATCTGTTCAGAATTGAGGACAGGAAAGGACAAACAGTATTAACATCTTAGAACTCTCTCTAAAGTAATTTTAGAACTCTCTCTAAGATAATTTTTAAAGATACACACAGCAGTTCCCATGTTCACAGTTCTGTATCCCTGATGATGTAGCACAATGTTGTTGACCTGTCATTAATAAATCATGACCTTCCATGAATCAAAGTCCATGTAAGGTAGATTATAAAAATATACAAGAAGGTTTCTACATAGTTTTTTATAAAACCACACTTTTATAATAGAATGTAAAATTTTTTAAAGACCAATTACTATACAGTCCACATAATAAAAACAAAAGTAATACCCATGGATTTTTTTAAAGGAATATATATCCTTTATTACATCACAGGTTACTTATCAGAATCAAATCAAATAATAAATGTGACAGTGTTGGAAAAGCTAATATTGTGCATGTTAGGTTTTTCTACATAGAAACCTAGAAGTTCTCTGTGCATGTGTGCTAAGTCACTTCAGTTGTCTCTGAATCTATGTGACCCTATGGACTGTAGCCTGCCAGGCTCCTCTGTCCTTAGGATTCTCCAGGCAAGAATACTGAAATGAGATGTCATTCCCTCCTTCAGGGGATCTTCCTGACCCAGGGATCGAATACGCATTTGCCAGAGCATTGCAGAGTTGGACATGACTGAGCGACTGAACTGAACTGAACTGAACTGAACTGAGTCCCACCTGGGAAGCCCAGAAGTTCTCGTAACTCCTCACTTTCCTTTTGTTACAATTTGTTGTAACAGTCACTCAATCACTTGTTCAGTCACTCAGTCATGTCCAACTCTTTGTGATCCCATGGACGCCAGGCACGCCAGGCTTCCCTGTCCATCATCTCCCAGAGCTTGCTCAATCTCATGTCCATTGAGTCAGTGTTGCCATCCAACCATCTCATCTTCTGTCATCCCTTTCTCTTCCTGCCTTCTATCTTTCCCAGCATCAGGGTCTTTTCTAGTGAGTCAGTTCTTCACATTAGGTGGCCAAAGTATTAGAGCTTCAGCCTCAGCATTAGTCCTTCCAATGAGTATTTAACTTTGATTTCTTTTAGGATTGATTGGTTTGATCTCTTTGCAGTCCAAGAGGCTCTGGAGAGTCTTCTCCAACACCACAGCTCGAAAGCATCAATTATTTGGCACTGAGCCTTCTTTATGGTCCAACTCTCACATCCGTACATGACTACTGGAAAAACCATAACTTTGACTATATGGACTTTTTTCAGCAAAGTGATGTCTCTTACTGTCTAGGTGTGTCAGAGTTTTTCTTCCAAGGAGCGAGCATCTTTTTATTTCATGGCTGCAGTCACTGTCCACAGTGATTTTGTAGCCAAAAAAAATAAATAAATAAAATAATAAAATCTGTCAGTTTAAATTATTCCCCATCTATTTGCCATGAAGTGATGGGACTGGATGCCATGATCTTAGTCTTTGGAAGTTGAGTTTTAAGCCAGCTTTTTTGCTCTCCTCTTGTACTTTCATCAAGAGCCTCTTTGGTTCCTCTTTGCTTTGTCATATGGGTGCTGTCATTGGCCAAGATTTGTGAAATTTATCTATTGAGTAGTATTTTAATTAATCTCCTAATTTCTATCCACTGTACCTAATTTTATTTTTGTACATTTTTATCGCAATATATTTGCTTTACAATGTTGTGTTAGTTTCTACCATATGGTGAAGTGAATCAGCTATACATATACATACAGTGGATTTTGAACACTAGAATCTTTAAGTATCACAGATTTTCATGAATTTTTTTTTTTGAAAGTACATAGCCAGTTAATTATTACAAGTAGATTTATTAGGAAGCAAAAGAAAACCCAGAGATTATAGAAATTCAACTGCTGCTGCTAAGTTGCTTCAGTCGTGTCCGACCCTGTGTGACCCCATAGACGGCAGCCCACCAGGCTCCCCCGTCCCTGGGATTCTCCAGGCAAGAACACTGGAGTGGGTTGCCATTTCCTTCTCCAATGCATGAAAATGAAAAGTGAAAGTGAAGTCGCTCAGTCGTGTCCGACTCTTAGCGACCCCATGGACTGCAGCCTACCAGGCTCCTCCGTCCATGGGATTTTCCAGGCAAGAGTACTGGAGTGGGGTGCAATTGCCTTCTCCAGAAATTCAACTAGTGAAAGGAAAATAGTGAAATAAGGAAATGAACTAAATTGCTACACAACAGCAAACACCTTAAAGTTTATTTAAAGCAGAATTTAACACAAAACAACACAGCTTGATCTTTCCAGTTTTGCTAAGAACGTCATTGGAAGGAAAACATAACGTATTGCTTTTCTAGGTATAGAAAATGGGTCAAGATAGATCTTTTGAAATGCATATGCATTGTGCATTTTGCAAATAGACCTTCTACTCCAAACTTTGGATTAGAAAAAGAAGTAAAACTTTATTGGCTCTTGAAATCCTCTCATTCATCCTCTTGATTTTGCTCTTGACTGCATTAGCAGCACATCCCAATTTATTATCCTCAGCTTCTGTTTTTAAAATCCCGTTGGTCAGAGTTTGTCATCGTTAGTCTTACAGTTTTCTAAAGTGATTTAAATCACATGTGCTTCCCTCCTCTGACATGTATAGTGTCTCACTCTCTGACTGTGACTTTCCAGCCTGTGGAGGAAGCAGCCTCAAAATACTGTGAGAATATCTGCATCGAAGACATAGAGAACAGACTTGTGGACACAGTGGGGATGGAGAAGCTGGGATGAACTGAGAGAGTCGCACTGAAACATATACATTACTACATGTAAACTAGATAGCCAGTGGGAATTTGCTGTATGGCTCAGGGAGTCAAATCGGGTGCTGTGTGACAGCCTAGAGGGGTGGGATGGGGTGGGAGGTGGGAGGGAGATTCCAGAGGGAGGGGACATGTGTGTACTTCTGGCTGATTCATGTTGATGGATGGCAGAAACCAACACAACACTGTAGAGCAATTATCCTCCAATTAAAAATAAATCATAAAATATACCCTGAGAAGTCATACTTCTAGAGGATTAGTGGGTCACCATAGCCAGGTTTTCTTTCTGTGGCCTGCAATTATATTTTTGCTGTAAATCTGTGGACATAGTGATGACTGATGACAGGAGAGAAGAGCCAATTATTTATCAAAAACTTTCTGTGGTAGACATGACTTTTCCCTGGGAACCTCTCTTAATCGTCCATGTGAAGACAGCTTTTGTTTTATGGGAGTAAATATTTTAGCTTCAACATTGTAGCAAATCCCAGATATGTTCAATTTAATAAGGTCCTAAGCTCAGCTCTTCCTGAATAATTGTCTATTTAGTCCACTAGAGCACAGACTTTACACCGTACACAGCCATTTATTTTCCTTACTGTTTAAAACCCTAAACTTGAACACTCAGCTGGTGTCCTATACCTTATGTTTTTTCTATAATTGATGCTGCTGTAAGTATTCAATTTTAAAATGATTGCAAAACTAATACAGTTATGTAAAGTTTAAAAATAAAATAAAATTAAAACAAAAATAAATAAATAAATAAAATTATTGCATAACAGTGCTACACTACTTTAGGGCTTCCCTGGTGGCTCAGACAGTAAAGCATCTGCCTACAATGTGGGAGACCAGGGTTTGATCCCTAGGCCAGGGAGATCTCCTGAAGAAGGAAATGGCAACCCACTTAAGTATTCTTGCCTGGAAATCCCATGGATGGAGGAACCTTGTAGGCTACAGTCCATGGGGTCGCAAAGAGTCAGACACGACTGAATGATTTCACTTCACTTCACACTAGTTTAACATTTCTTTTCTACTTCAGTTCTTCTTCTTTCTTTTTATTTTTGGCTTTAGCATTCCATCTAGAATTTTCTGTTGGTTTTTGTTGTATTTGTGATGGGTATTATGCCTTTGAGATTAGTAATAAAAATGGGAATAGATTTGGTATTGATAACTGCCAATGATTTTATGTTTACCATGAGCTAAGTTTTGCTAGGCTGATTGATCATGGATATTAAATAATTAGAAGTATATGTTAGTTGCTCAGTTGTGTCTGGCTTTTTGAAAATAATTACAAAATAATTAAAAATAATTTATAAATAAGTGCAAAAGATAATAATTAGATAAACACAAATATACTAAAATGTAACTTTTAAATCAAGTCCTAAATTTTTAGACAACTGTCATCATTACCAAAAGACTATTTGCAGGTCATTCACTTATTCATTTAATGACTTCAGTCACTGTGTCTTTGAATAATGGCCTGAAAAAAAAAGACATTTCACTTCATGGATCTCTACTGTAAATTTTAGTTTTCTTTTTTCAGCTTCTCATCTTTATTCCCACCCCAGTCATTCAACATTATCATATAAATGAAGTGTCTACATTTTATTTTTTCATATCCTATTACTGGATTGTATTAACCTAATTGGTTGTGGACATAATTGATCGAATTTTAAAACAATTCCTAATCTCCTCTACTGACCTAAAGTGACAAGTAAATAGGAAAAAGGTATAAAACTACATGGATCTTCCAAATCCACAGCTATTTATGTTATGCTATTAACTGAAGTTCCCAAAGAAGAAGTGTATTAATTTCCCCCTCTTTGAAGATACAGTTCAGTTCAGTCATGCAGTCATATCTAACACTTTGCAACCCCATGGACTGCAGCACACCAGTGTCCCTGTCCATTATCAACTCCCAGAGCTTGCTCAAATTCATGTCCATCAAGTCGGTGATGCCATCCAACCATCTCACCCACTATCTCCCCTTTTCCTGATACCTTCAATACTTCCCAGCAACAGGATATTTTCCAGTGAGTCAGTACTTCCCATCAGGTGGCCAAAGTATTGGAGTTTCAGCTTCAGCATCAGTCCTAACAATGAATATTCTGGACTGATTTCCTTTATTTATTTATTTTTGTATTTATGTTGCTTTTTCTTTTTCTTTTTTTAATTTTATTTTATTTTTAAACTTTACAATATTCTATTGGTTTTGCCAAATATCGAAATGAATCCACCACAGGTATACATGTGTTCCCCATCTTGAACCATCCTCCCTCCTCCCTCCCCATACCATCCCTCTGGGTTGTCCCAGTGCACCAGCCCCAAGCATCCAGTATCCTGCATCGAACCTGGACTGGCGACTCGTTTCATATATGATATTATACGTATTTCAATGCCATTCTCCCAAATCATCCCACCCTCTCCCTCTCACACAGAGTCCAAAAGACTGTTCTATACATCAGTGTCTCTTTTGCTGTCTCATATACAGGGTTATTGTTACCATCTTTCTAAATTCCATATATATGCCTTAGTATACTGTATTGGTGTTTTTCTTTCTGGCTTACTTCACTCTGTATAATAGGCTCCAGTTTCATCCACCTCATTAGGACTGATTCAAATGTATTCTTTTAATGGCTGAGTAATACTCCATTGTGTATATGTACCACTGCTTTCTTATCCATTCATCTGCTGATGGACATCTAGGTTGCTTCCATGTCCTGGCTATTATAAACAGTGCTGTGATGAACATTGGGGTACACGTGTCTCTTTCCCTTCTGGTTTCCTCAGTGTGTATGCCCAGCAGTGGGATTGCTGGATCATAAGGCAGTTCTATTTCCAGTTTTTTAAGGAATCTCCACACTGTTCTCCATAGTGGCTGTACTAGTTTGCATTCCCACCAACAGTGTAAGAGGGTTCCCTTTTCTCCACACCCTCTCCAGCATTTATTGCTTGTAGACTTTTGGATCGCAGCCATTCTGACTGGTGTGAAATGGTACCTCATAGTGGTTTTGATTTGCATTTCCCTGATAATGAGTGATGTTGAGCATCTTTTCATGTGTTTGTTAGCCATCTTTATGTCTTCTTTGGAGAAATGTCTATTTAGTTCTTTGGCCCATTTTTTGATTGGGTCATTTATTTTTCTGGAGTTGAGCTGTAGGAGTTGCTTGTATATTTTTGAGATTAGTTGTTTGTCAGTTGCTTCATTTGCTATTATTTTCTCCCATTCTGAAGGCTGTCTTTTCACCTTGCTAATAGTTTCCTTTGTTGTGTAGAAGCTTTTAAGTTTGATTAGGTCCCATTTGTTTATTTTTGCTTTTATTTCCAATATTCTGGGAGGTGGGTCATAGAGGATCCTGCTGTGATGTATGTCGGAGGGTGTTTTGCCTGTGTTCTCCTCTAGGAGTTTTATAGTTTCTGGTCTTACATTTAGATCTTTAATCCATTTTGAGTTTATTTTTGTGTATGGTGTTAGAAAGTGCTGGACTGCTTAGATCTCCTTGCAGTCCAAGGGACTCTCAAGAGTCTTCTCCAACAGCACACTTCAAAATCATCAATTCTTTAGGGCTCAGTTTTCTCTATGGTCCAACTTTCACATCCATACATGACTGCTGGAAAGACCATAGCTTTGACTAGATGGACCTCTGTCAGCAAGGTAATGTCTCTGCTTTTTAATATGCTGTCTAGGTTTATCATAGCTTTTTTTTTTTTTTTTTTTCCCAAGGAGCAGGGGTCTTTTAATTGCATGGCTGCAATCACCATCTGCAGTGATTTTGGAGCCCAAGAAAATAAAGTCTGTCACTGTTTCCCCATCTATTTGCCATGAAGTGATGGGACCAGATGCCATGATCTTAGTTTTCTTAATGTTGAGCTTTAACCCAGCTTTTTCACTCTCCTCTTTCACTTTCACCAAGAGACTCTTTAGCTCCTCTTCACTTTCTACCATAGGGTGGTATCATCTGAATATCTGAGGTTATTGATATTTCTCCCAGAAAACTTGATTCCAGCTTCTGATTCATCCAGCCTAGCATTTTGCATCATGTATTCTGCATATAAGTTAAATAAGCAGGGTGACAATATACAGCCTTGACGGACTCCTTTCCCAATTTGGAACCAGTCTGTTGTTCCACCTGTGGTTCTAACTGTTGCTTCTTGACCTGCATACAGACTTCTTAGAGGCAGGTAAGGCAGTCTGGTATTCCCATCTTTTGAAGAACTTTCCACAGTTATTTGTGTTCCACCCAGTCAAAGACTTTGGCGTAATCAATAATGCAGAAGAAGATGCTCTTCTGGAATTCTCTTGCTTTTTCTATGATCCAATGAATGCTTGCAAGTTGATCTCTCATTCCTCTGACTTTTCTAAATCCAGCTAACATCTGGAAGTTCACAGTTCATGTACTATTGAAGCCTGTCTTGGAGAATTTGGAGCATTACTGTGCTAGCGTGTGAAATGAGTGCATTCATGCATTAGTTTGAACATTTTTTGGCATTGCCTTTCTTTGGGATTGGAATGAAAACTGACCTTTTCCAGTCCTGTGGCCACTGCTGAGTTTTCCAAATTTGATGGCATATTGAGTGCAGAACATTATCAGCATCATCATTTAGTATTTGAAATAGCTCAACTGGAATTCCATCACCTCCATTATCTTTCTTCATAGTGATGTTTCCTAAGGCCCACTTGATTTTGCATTGAGGGATGTCTGGCCCTAGGTGAGTGATCACAGCGTCGTGATTAACTGGGACATGAAGATCTTTTTTGTCTTTAACTGGGACATGAAGATCTTTTTTGTATAGTTCCTTTGTGTATTTTTTCCACCTCTTCTTAATATCTTTACTTCTATTAAGAGATACAACAGTACACAAATTCAGTTTGTCAGGTAGTCTTTTCTACAAGCCAGTCCACACAAAAGGCATTAGTCTAATTAAATTAGGGTGGCAAGCCACTCCAGTACTCTTGCCTAGAAAATCCCATGGATGGAGGAGCCTGGTAGGCTGCAGTCCATGGGGTCGCTATGAGTCAGACGTGACTGAGCGACATCACTTTTACTTTTCACTTTCACACAATGGAGAAGACAATGGCAACCCACTCCAGTGTTCTTGCCTGGAGAATCCCAGGGACGGCAGAGCCTGGTGGGCTGCCGTCTATGGGGTCGCACAGAGTGGGACACGACTGAAGTGACTTAGCAGCAGCAAATCCACAAATTAGCAAACAAAGTTAGAAAAATAAATATTAGTTTCAAAACCTTTCATCTAGCTCCTCTTGAATTTTTTCCAGAAACTATTTTGTAGTAAAAACTTTGACTTAAATCTTTCCAAAATTTGGTGATCAATAATTGTTTTCTAATCACTAAGAAATACATTAAGCTCTGTATTCATTGCATTGCCACCTATCTGTATTGAACTCTCTTCTAATTTTAATATACGCAAAGTTTAGAATAGCTATTTCCTATGTTTACATGCAATGCTTACATATTTAGGGTTACATTAAGTGAGGGTTTATAACAATAATGATAGTGCTCCTACTGTCCATTACTTTCACTTGCCATAGTATTAACCTGATAATCCAGAAGGTTTTAAACTCATAAGACTTGAATTAAGTCCTCAAAACTAGTCAACTATTTCTTATTTGTACTCACAGCTCATATTCAGGCAGTCTTACTTTAGAGCCATTAATCTAATTTTTCTTTAATTATGCTTTTATTCTTGATTTTTTTACTCTGAAATTTTCTTATAAATATAGAAATTTTGACAAGAAACCAGAAAGAAACTTTAAACATCAGCAATCTAGTGTATTAGATATGAAACACAACTAGTACTGTTTTATTTACTTATTTTTATTAATTTTCATTGGCATATAGTTGCTTCGCAATGTTCTGTTAATTTCTACTATACAGCAAAGTGAATCAGCTGTACATGTACATATATCTCCTATTTGTGGAATTTCCTTCCCATTTAGGTCACCACAGAGCATGGAGTAGAGATCCCTGTGCTCTACAGTAGGTTTACATTAGCTATTTATTTTATATTAATACACACATTTTATCAATAGTGTGCATTTGTCAATCCCAGTCTCCCAATTCATTCCACAGCTCCCTTCCCCTTTGATATCCAGACACTTATTTCCATGTCTGTGTCTGTATTTCTGGCTTGCAAATAATATCATCTATATCATTTTTCTAGATTTCACATGTATGTATTAATTTAAGATATTTGTTTTTCACTTTCTGACTTACTTCACTCTGTATGAAGGTTTCTAGGTACCACCAGTTTAACAGCTTATAGCAGCACCTATTCAATCTAGGTGGACTCAACTGTGTTCTTTGCTTAGGGCTTCAAAAGTCCAAGATGAAAGTGATGACCAGGCTGACATCTTACATGGAGGATCTGGCAGGGAGAATCTGATTTCAAACTCTGTTGGGTTTTTAACTAAATCCAGTTTCTTGCTGTTTGTCTCCCATAGCCTGAGATTTGGAGAAGGTAATGGCAACCCACTCCAGTACTCTTGCCTGGAAAATCCCGTGGACAGAGGAGCCTGGTAAAGGCTGCAGTCCATGGGATCGCTAAGAGTTGGATACGACTGAGCGGCTTCACTTTCACTTTTCACTTTCATGCATTGGAGAAGGAAATGGCAACCTACTCCAGTGTTCTTGCCTGGAGAATCCCAGGGACAGGGGAGCCTGGTGGGCTGCCGTCTATGGGGTTGCACAGAGTCGGACACGACTGAAGTGACTTAGCAGCAGCAGCCTGAGATTCTCATTCTGCTACAGACTGATGGTTGAGAGTCACTGTCTGCTCATAGGACCAGCTCTCAGGTCCTTCCCCTCTTGCTTCTTCTATCTTAAAGCCCACAAAAGAATATCCTCTCATGCCAACATTTTCTCAACACATCCCGTCTCTTTAATTTCTTCTTCTGCTACCAGACAAAGAAAATTTGCTTTTAAAAAGCTTATGTGATTAGATTAGGCCAATCTGTCCATCTGATACTTTTTACTTCTGCATTTAAAAATAATTTCCTGCATTTCTAAAGCTTTCTATATTCATATTTTTCTTATATTAAAAAAAATCAAATGCTTATTTTGAAATAGAGTTTGATCTTCCTTTGTATACTTTTTTTAAAGACTTTTCGAAGTGAATCATTTTTAAACTCCTTATTGAATTTGTTAAAACATTGCTTCTGTTTTTTGTTTGTTTGTTTTTTGGGGAGGTGATTGTGAAACATGTGGAATCTTGGTTCCCTAACCAGGGATTGAATTCACACCCCCTGAACTGGAAAACAGAGTCTTAATCACTGGACCATCAGGGAAGTCCCTTACTTTGTATACTTTTAAATTGGGCATTTAAATGAATAAGTCATATTATTCTTGGGTAGCAGGGCTTCCTTGGTGGATCAGATGGTAAAGAATCTGCCTACAATGTGGGAAACTTGGATTCGATCCCTGGGTTGGGAAGATCCCCTGGAGCAGGGCATGGCAACCCACTCCAATATTCTTGCCTGAAGAATCCCATGGATAGAGGAGCTGGTGGGCCACAGCCCATGGCATTGCAAAGTCAGTGGTGTAACAGGAGAAAATGGATAATTTTGTGGAAGCCCAGCTTGTGAACTACCAGTTAGATGGGCGAAAATATCTCATTATCCAGGGCTTGTTGAGAGACAAATATTTCAGATACTTCATTTCTTAGCACCCTGTGGGTGGTGGACAGTTACACCTAACTTAGACTCGCCTTACCTGGTGACCTGCCCTGGAATATTGTATCCAACTACTGAACATTTTTAAATCTAATTATGCAGAGAAGGAAGAGATATTTTACTTTGACAGCACAGTGTTAGCAGCAAACCTATAGTTTCCAAACAATCAGATGTATTATAATAACAACTACCCAATTTTCTCCCCAAATTGTGATAATTTTAGAAAAATAATGTCAAAGAATTTCCGCAGGGCCAGTTCAATGAACAGGGATTTTATTACCATCATTATGACTATGTGAACATCAGTTTTCCAAGTATAACACCTAAAAAGTCTTGACAAGATTTTTTTTTAGCTGCCTGAAAACACTTCAGAGTAACCAGAGACATTCTGGTTAAGAGTGGAAATGGAAAACAAAAAAGACAAAATGGTGAAACTTAAAATATGTTAAACTCTGATTATACTAACACCCGTGTTAGTAGATCACTTCCTATAAAGTAATTTCAGATGCTTATTAAAGAAGAGAGTTTATTTAATATCAAAATTTTATTTAAAAATACATTATTGTATATTAGAATTATTCAATGAGCCCTTAAATAATGAATTAAAACTTTTAAATTCAAAAGAAAAGTCACGAGGAATCAGAGTATTTTTAATTTTTTTTTATTGGAGAATAATTGCTTAGCAATATTCTGTGGGTTTCTGCCATACATCAACATGAATCAGCCACAGGTATACATATGTCTCCTCCTCTTTGAACCTCCCTCCCATCTCCTAGGTTGTCACAGAGCACCGGGTTAAGCTCCCTGTGTCAAAAAATGGGCAGAGTATTTCTACAACTAGTTATCATGTTTTGATCTTTTTTTTTTTTGTCTATTTTCTCTATTAATGTAAAATTTTACATTTTATTTTTCACTGAACTCTTATCTCCTCAGTTGGAAACCACTCACTCTGTCCTGTTGCTTCTACTGCAAGTAAAGTTTGGTCTAAAAATGTCCTGATTATTTGTTGATGTAAAGTAAACTTTACTGAAATATTCTTTTAATATGAAATAAATAAAATGTGGCAGAAAATACCCTGGATTTAGGTGTTCTCTGTCTTCACAGAGTTGTTTAACATTGGGACACCTTAACTCTCAAATTTTATTCAGTCATGAAATAAATATTAAAATAGCCATACCATAAGCTTACTGTGAGAAATATTAAATCTGTAATATATGTCAAATATTTTGTTCAATAAAAATATTTTCCCTGAAGCAGACTCTTATTTGCTGTTGTTATACTTGATTTTAAATGACTTTGACTATCTGAGTGGACAGCAGTTGTTTATTTTAAACCTGGATAATGATCCTAAAACTTAAATATTGTACTTTCCTATTTAGGAGTGAATGATGGACTAACCCACCAGTTTATGAGGATTCAACTCAGAGTTCATTTACCTTAGAGTTTTAAAATCATAGTCTTTTCACATGTGAAGGACAGAGAAGCCTGGTGTGATGCAGTCCATGAGGTTACAAAGAGTCAGACACGACTGAGTGATTGAATAACAACACAGTCTTTTCACCATACTGAACCCCAAATAGGAAATGGTCTTATCTAAATTATTTAAATCTCAAAGGAGTTTCATGTCAATTTTTAGAATATTTGTAAAAAAAAAAACAAAACAACCATCTGAATTATTTATCTTCTGATAGGTCTTTTTCAATAGGTTAACCTTAGAAATATTTTAACCTCTCATTATTTAATATTGAATAATACTAAAAGATGTAGGATGTTGATTGTTTTGGAAGCAGAAGAAAATGGCAGAAGAGTAAGACAGGGAGATCACCAGCCTCCCCACAAATACATCAAAACTCATTAAGATATGGAACGACTCCTACAAAGCAACCTGTTGGTGACAGCAGAAGACCCCAGGCCTCCAGGGGAACAGTCTAAGCAACCTGAAAAGAGGTAGGAGAGAGGATGGAGACCTAAAAAGGGGAAAGACAGAGAAGTTCTGGGCAGGACCTTTTGCCCCGAAGGAGGGAGGGAGGGAGTCCTGAAACAGGAGGAGTTCCCATGCACAGGGAAGCTCCCTTACAGGCGGGCCCAAGGAGATGTGGAGTCTGCCAAAGCAAGCAGGGACTTATAGGTCCAGGAACAGAGAAAGCTGCACTTCTCAGCTCAATAACAGCTCACAGACTGTGCCCCCAAGTGGACGGCGGGCTCAGGGAACTAAGAGTGGGGAGACATACTAACCTCTCCAGCACATACAACCCTTCTGGCACAGAGAGGGGCTCGAGTGTGGCATGGCATAAAAATCCCTGAAGGGCAAACAACCCTCGCAGTGCAAAGGGCAGCCCGGGGTGCAGAGAGAGAGAGAGAGAGACATACAAACTTGGGCAGTGCACACAACCCTCGTGGCACAGAGGGCAGGCCAGGGGACCCGAAAGAGGAACACATAAATCCCGCAACAAAGAAGGAAGACTGGTGAGACAAAACAAGGACACACAAACCCCGCAACATGGAGGGCGGACACACAGAGCTGACAAAAGTGAACACAAACCCTGTGAAGCTGAAGACAGACCAGGGGAGCCAAGACAAGTGCACACAAGCCCAAAAACACAGAGGGTGAGCTCGGAAAGCTGAGACAAGTGGACAAAAACCCCACGAAGAAGAGGGCGTGCCTGGTGAGTGGAGACAAGTGCAACACAAGCCTCTTGACACAGAGGGTGGGCCTGGAGAACAGAGAAAAGTGTGCACAAGTGCTGAGATATAGAGGGTGAACTCAGGGGGCTAAGGGAAGCTCATCCAAGTCTCCACGATACACAGGGCACAAGAAAAAATCCACAAAAGCCCCTACCTACGAAGCTTTTATCAGCAGTGCAGGGTGGGACAGGGGAACAGAAGCACCAGCAATGATCCCAGAGACAAGTAGGGGTCTGGAAGCAGTGAAGATATGCTGACAGGGAAATTTTGAAGCAGCTGTAGAAATAGATGTGTCTAATGTAGAGTACATCATGAGAAACGCTGGGCTGGAAGAAGCACAAGCTGGAATCAAGATTGCTGGGAGAAATATCAATAACCTCAGATATGCAGATGACACCACCCTTATAGCAGAAAGTGAAGGGGAACTAAAAAGCCTCTTGATGAAAGTGAAAGAGGAGAGTGAAAACGTTGGCTTAAAACTCAACATTCAGAAAACGAAGATCATGGCATCTGGTCCCATCACTTCATGGGAAATAGATGGGGAGACAGTGGAAACAGTGTCAGATATATTAATTAATTAATTAATTTATTTATTTATTTTTGGGAGGGGGGCCTCCAAAATCACTGCAGATGGTGACTGCAGCCATGAAATTAAAAGACGCTTACTCCTTGGAAGAAAAGTTATGACCAACCTAGATAGCATATTCAAAAGCAGAGACTACTTTGCCAAAAAAGGTTCTAGTCAAGGCTATGGTTTTTCCAGTGGTCATGTATGGATGTGAGAGTTGGACTGTGAAGAAAGCTGAGCACCAAAGAATTGATGCTTTTGAACTGTAGGGTCAGGGAAGACTCTTGAGAGTCCCTTGGACTGCAAGGAGATCCAACCAGTCCATTCTGAAGGAGATCAGCCCTGGGATTTCTTTGGAAGGAATGATGCTAAAGCTGAAACTCCAGTACTTTGGCCACCTCATGCGAAGAGTTGACTCATTGGAAAGGACTCTGATGCTGGGAGGGATTGGGGGCAGGAGGAAAAGGGGACGACAGAGGATGAGATGGCTGGATGGCATCACGGACTCTATGGACATGAGTTTGAGTGAACTCCGGGAGATGGTGATGGATAGGGAGGCCTGGCATGCTGCGATTCATGGGGTCTCAAAGAGTCAGACACGACTGAGGGACTGAACTGAACTGAACTGAACTGAACACTGCCAAAGCCAGAAGGACTGCCCAAAGGCATAAAGAACCCATAAACACCTCAAAACCTACTACTGGACACTGCACTGCCCTCCAGAGACACGAGGTCCAGCTTCATCAACTAAAACACAGGTACAAGCTCCCCCAACCAGGAAAACATCACAGGACACTAACCCAACCCCATCCATGGGGGCAGATTCCACAACCAAGTAAACGTATGACCTTGAGAACCTTGTTTTCCCCTTTTTATCTTATAAATCACACTGTTTATTTCTCCTACATATATCCACCTTCATGTTAGCTTTTTGTGGTACTATGGAGTTTTCCCTTTGTTTTTCTTGTTTGTTTGTTTTTTAAAAATCATCATTTTAATTTTTTTTTCTTTTTCACCCTCTTTTTCTTTTTTTTGATTTCTGTCTTTGATATATTCAACTGTTTTTCCTATAGTTCTTTACTGAGTTTTCTGATAGTTCTTTACACGATGATCCAAAACATATGAGATTCAGCAAAAGGTGTTCTAAGAGGGAAACTTATAGAGATACAATCGTACCTCAGTTCAGTTCCATTCAGTTGCTCGGTCGTGTCAGACTCTTTGTGACCCCATGGACTGCAGCATGCCAGGCTTCCTGTCTATCACCAACACCTGGAGCTTACTGAATCTCATGTCCATGGATTCAGTGATGTCCCCTTCCACTCCTGTCTTCTATCTTTCCCAGCATCAGGGTCTTTTCCAATGAGTCAGTTCTTCACATCAGGTGGCCAAAGTATTGGAATTTCAGCTTCAGCATCAGTCCTTCCAATGAATATTCAGGACTCATTTCTTTTAGGATGAACTGGTTGAATCTCCTTGCAGTCCAAAGGACTCTCAAGAGTCTTCTCCAACACTACAGTTCAAAAGCATCAATTCTTTGTCACTCAGATTTCTTTATAGTCCAGCTCTCATGTCCATACATGACTACTGGAAAAACTATAGCTTTGGAGAGAACAAGATGGTTTACCTTGATTACATCTCTACACAGATACATTAGGAATACACATTCAGACACAGAAGTATATGCAGAACACCACCTGAGAGTGGATAGGAGGACCTGACCAGTGGAAAAGAATATATAGAACTCCAAAAACCTCAGAAGGACAAAAGAACAAGGGGGAAAAACTGGAGTATTAGTAGGACTGGACCTACCCTTGGTGGGTGGGAAACTGACACAGGGGTCCGATCCCCACAGCAGGGCCATTGTCTGAGTCAGAAGAGAAACATTTAAGGATGAGAGTGAAACAGCTGATCTGTGGCAGCCTAAATGAAATGAGAATCAGACAGTCCTTGCCATAGCCATTCATACACCAGGCAGGAATGCAGGTCTCCTGGAAGAGTGGCTGGGATCTGGAGTTTAGGGATTGTGGAGCAATCCCAGTGGGAGGGCTGCTGTTGACTGCAGAGAAAAGAATCGAGGGGATGTGAGGGAGGAGATCATGATGGGAAATGCCAGTTGAGGAAAGCCAGGATGCCATGGAAGCAAGGCAATACTGCTGAGTCACACATAGATGGTGGAGCCATCACCATAGCCTCTCTCTCTCCACATGCCAGCATTGGCAGCTGAGCAATAGAGAATCTGGCCCAGCAAACACCTGATGCACTGAACTTCAGAGTAGGACCCCACCAGGGTGCCCCTTTAAGTGCCTAATGCACCAATCTACAGAGTAGGACCTCAGTCAGGGGGGGACCCCTCTATGTGCCTGACATGCCGAACAACAGAGAAGGAGCCCAGGCAAGGGATCCCTTTAAGTGCCTGAATGGGTGGAGCTATGGAGAAAGACTGGCCAAAGAGGCCTTCTGATCACCCGCTACAAGAGGCTTGAAAAAAGACTCTGATAGAGCCATAATTCCTGCCATGGAGGCAGTTTGTGTCCCTGAGCACTTGGTGCCACCAGGGTCCCTGCAAGCCAAGAAGCTGCACCACTTTCATGCATAACTCTCACTGAAGCAGAGCTGCCCCGGGGGAGGGGGGGGAAGGTCTTGTGTTTATGCATGCAGGATCACTTCGTCCTGTCTGACTCTTTGCGACCCTGTAGACTGTGTCCTGCCAGGCCTCTGTCAGGGCATTCTTCAGGCAAGAATACTGCAGCGTGTTGGCCAGTATTGGTTGCCATACCCTTCTAGAGCCCTATATTACCTCCTGCCCTTGCCGCCAACTCCCCTGAGTACCTGGTGCTGCCAGAACCCTTGTGACCCAAGCAGCTGCACCACTTCCACACCTGGCCCTCACAGGGGCAAACCCAAGCCCTCCAGGGCAGCCTCAGGAGCTAAACCCTGTGAATGACCCACATGTAGAGGTGGAAATAAAACCACAATTGAAACCCAGGGGTAGCATGGCTAAGGAAGAAGACCCAAAACCTTCCCACCAGCTGTACCAGCTGCAGATTAAATCTACATGATCAACTAAAAAGACTCTGTGTCTATGGAATATATAACAGGACATTGAGAGCTCCCACAAAAGAACACACTAGCTCTGATAGCATGGACATTGGAGGCAAGAACACCCAGGAGTAGGACCAGATTAGAATCTGAGCAGCTCCCATAGCAGATTCAGAGATCAGTATAGTGTTGGAGGGCATCCTAGGGAGGTGAGGTAGACTGTGATTCCCAGCGTGGGAAAGGACTCTGGCAGCAGTGACTCAAGAAAAGCATTATTATTCTTATTTTTGTATTTGTTCTGTAGATTCTTTTGGATTTTTTTTCTGCTTTCTTTCCTTTTTTCCCCCTCTGTTGTAGTTGTCGATTTTATTGGCACTAAGAAATCCAACTAAGCATTTGAGTTTGTTTGTTTGTTTTCCTTTTCCTCAGTCACATTTTTTATTGTTGTCATAAACCTCTGCCTCTACGATGAGCTGTTGCAGTTCTCTGGAGTTCTCCTCTTTTTCTTTTCTTTCTTTCTTTCCTTTTTTTTTTTTTTTTATTCTTTTCTCTTTTTTAATTTTAATTTTTTAAACCTATTATTATTTTTTCTACATTTATTCCTTTGTTTGCTTTTCCTTTGCCTGGAAAATCCCATGGACAGTGGAACCTGGTAGACTATAGTCCATGGGGTTGCAAAGAGTCAGACACGACTGAGCAATTTCACTTTCACTTGCTTTTCTTACTGTTCTTTGCCCTAGAGATAGATAAATAGAGGTAGATAAATTTTCTTTATCTACCTCTATTTAACTTTGCATGTCTTTTCTTTCTTTCTTTTCTTTCTTTCCTTTCCTCTCAACATATTTGTTAGTTTTGTTTTTATTGCTTTATTCCCCAATTGGCACCTTGCTTTAGTTTTGTTTCCCAGTTTGTGCTTTAATTAGTTTTGTTCTGGTAAATAATTTTTGGTTTCCTTTGTTCACCAGGTCAAAGTATTGTATTTAATTTTTGTTGGACTATTTTGATTTTGCTTATGGGTGTATATGTATATATGTACATTCAGTCACACTTTCTATTGTTGTTATAAAACTTTGCCTCTACCTTGGGCTTTTGCAGTTCTGAGGAGTTTTCCTTTTTTCCCTTTTTTCTTTCTTCCATTTTTTTCCTTCTTTTATTTATAATTTTAATTTTTACTTTTTTTAACCCTATTATATTTTTTTTCTACATTTCTTCCTTCATTTGTTTTTCCTACTGTTCTTTTCCCCTTGCAGTTACTCTTTAATGTATATAAATCTTCAACTACCTCTATTTAACTTTGCATATCTATTCTCTTTCTTTTCTTTCTTTCCTTCCAACTCAATATATTTGATAGTTTTGTTTTCATTGATTTATTTCCCCACTTGGCACCTTGCTTTAGTATTGTTTTCCAGTTTTTTCTTAGGTTAGTTTGGTTCTTAACTAGTAATTTTAATTTTTTATTTCCTTTCTTTCCTGGATCAATCTACTGTACTTTAGTTTTGTTGGACTGTTTTCACTTTGCTCATAGGTGTATATCTATATGCATATATTCCATTGTTTTAAGTATTATTTGCCTGATTTTGTAACTGCCATTTGTCTGGGATTCATTTTTGGTTTCTCGTTTTTGAATATTTGTTTTACTCTCCCTTAATGCCATAACAAACCACTTGTGGAATTTGTTCCTGACCAGAGATCAAACCCTGAGCCTTTGGAATGGGAGCACTGACTCCAAATCCCTACACTACCAGAGAACTAACCCTCAGGGGTATCAAATAGTGAGAACTCACATAAAGGAAACCACTTGAATACAAGACCCAGCATCGCCCAAACACCAGTAACACCCTGTGCAAGATGCTTCATCTAAACAACAAACAAAACAAAAACACAAACCAAATCATCAGCAGAAAAGAGTACTGCCTCACTCAGCCTTGCCCATCAGAAGAAAAACAAAGAAACAAAGATACAGTACAAATCTCACACTATAAGAAGCTCAAACAAACCACTGGATGAACCTTAGGGAGGCAAAAACCAAAAGGAAGAAAGAATTCTACCTTTTTCAAGGAAATAATTCAACTTTACTGAGGCCTGGGAAAAGCAGACCCGAAGCACAATAACTTAAAAAAGAAAAGGCAGAGAAATAGTGCGCAAATGATGGAACAAACTAGAAACATGGAGGTCCATATAAATGAAAAGGAAATAGGAAAATTAAGTGAGAAAGAATTCAGAATAATGATAGTAAAGATGATCAAAAACTTTGAAAGCAAAATGAAAAAAATGCAAGAATCAATTAACAAAGACCTAAAAAAATTAAAGAATAAGCATACAGAGACAACATAATATTGAAATAAAAAACACTCAAGAAGGAATCAATAGCAGAATATCTGAAGCAGAATGAATCAGTGAGCTGGAAGATAAAAAGGTGGAAATAAATTCTGATGAGCAGAATAAAAAAAAAAAGAATGAAAAGAGCTGATGAAAATCTCAGAGACCTCTGGGACCATATCAAATGCACCAACATTCAAATTATAGGGGTCCCAGAAGAAGAGAAAAACAAAGAGTATAAGAACATTTGTGAAGAGATTTTAGTTGAAAATTTCCCCAACATGGAAATGAAAATAGCCAATCAAGATCAAGAGACACAAAGAGTCCCATACAGGATAAACCTAAGGAGAAGAACACCAACACACATACTAATCAAACTAACAAAGACTAAACACAAAGAAATAAAAGCAGCAAGGGAGAAGCAACAAGTAACATACAAGGGAAACCCCATATGCTGAATATGTTATCTTTCAGTGGAAACTCTGCAGGCCAGAAGGGAATGGTGAGATATATTTAAAGTGCTGAAAGGGGAAAATCTACAACCAAGATTACTGTATCTGGCAAGGATCTCATTCAAAATTGAGGGAGAAATCAACAGCTTTTCAGACAAGCAAATGTTAAGAGAATTCAGTACCATCAAACCAGTTTTACAACAAATGTTAAACGGACTTATACATGCAAAAATACAACAGAAGAAAAAAGATCTACAAAAGCAACCCCAAACAATTAAAAAATCTATAGGAACATATATATCACTAATTACTTTAAATGAAAATGGATTAAATGCTCCAACCAAAAGATACAGACTGGCACGATGGATAAAAAAATAAGACACATATATATATGCTGTCTACAAGAAACCGACTTCAGACCTCAAGGTACATGTAGACTGAAAGTGAGAGGATGGAAAAAGGTATTCCAGGCAAATGGGAAGCAAAAGAAAACTGGAGTAGCAATCCTCATATCAGACAAAATAAACCTTAAAATAAAGAATATTACAAGAGATAAAGAAGGTCACTACATAATGATCAAGCGATCAATCCAAGAGGGAGAAATGACAATTGTAATTATCTAAACCATTCAATATCACAGTAATCCAAGTTTATGCCCCAATCAGTAACGCTGAAGAAGCTGAAGTGGAACAGTTCTATGAAGACCTACAAGACCTTTTAGAAATAACACCCAAAAAAGATGTCCTTTTCATTATAGGGGACCGGAATGCAAAAGTAGGAAGTCAAGAAACACCTGGGGTAACAGGCAAATTTGGCCTTGGAATACAGAATGAAGCAGGGCAAAGTCTAACAGAGTTTTGCCAAGAGAATACACTGGTCATAGCAAACACCCTCTTCCAACAACACAAGAGAAGACTCTACACATGGACATCACCAGATGGTCAACACTGAAATCAGATTGATTATATTCTTTGCAGCCAAAGATGGAGAAGCTCTATACAGTCAGCAAAAACGAGACTGGGAGCTGACTGTGGCTCAGGTCATGAACTCCTTATTGCCAAATTCAGACGAAAATTGAAGAAAGTGGGGAAAACCACTAGACCATTCAGGTATGGCCTAAATCAAATCCCTTATGATTATACAGTGGAAGTAAGAAATAGATTTATGGGACTAGATCTGATAGATAGAGTGCTTGATGAACATTGGATGGAGGTTCGTGACATTATACAGGAGACAGGGATCAAGATCATCCCCATGGAAAACAAATGCAAAAAAGCAAAATGGTTGTCTGGGAAGGCCTTATAAATAGCTGAAAAGAAGAGAAGCAGAAGAAGGAGAAAAGGAAAGATATAAGTATCTGAATGCAGAGTTCCAAAGAATAGCAAGGATAGATAAGAAAGCCTTCCTCACTGATCAATGCAAAGAAATAGATGCAAAAAACAAAATGGGAAAGACTAGAGATCTCTTCAAGAAAATTAGAGATATCAAGGAAATATTTCATGCAAAGATGGGCTCAATAAAGGACAAAATGATATGGACCTAAGCAGAAGATATTAAGAAGAGGAGGCAAGAATATACAGAAGAACTATACAAAAAAGATCTTCATGACCAAGATAATCATGATGGTGTGATCACTCACCTACAGCCAGACATCCTGGAATGTGAGGTCAAGTGGGCCTTAGAAAGCATCACTACAAACAAAGCTAGTGGAGATGATGGAATTCCAGTTGAGCTACTTCAAATCCTGAAAGATGATGCTGTGAAAGTGCTGCACGCAATATGCCAGCAAATTTGGAAAACTCAGCAGTGGCCACAGGCCTGGAAAAGGTCAGTTTTCATTCCAATCCCAAAGAAAGGCAATGCTCAAACTACCACACAATTGCACTCATCTCACATGATAGTAAAGTAATACTTAAAATTCTCCAAGACAAGCTTCAGCAATATGTGAACCATGAACTTCTTGATGTTCAAGCTGGTTTTAGAAAAGGCAGAGGAAGCAGAGATCAAATTGCTTGATCATCAAAAAAGCAAAAGAATTCCAGAAAAAAAAAAAAAATATATATATATATATATATATATATTTCTGCTTTATTGACTATGCCAAAGCCTTTGACTGTGTGGATCACAAAAAACTGTGGAAAATTTTGAAAGAGATGGAAATACCAGAGTACCTGACTTGCCTCTTGAGAAACCTATGTGCAGATCAGGAAGCAACAGTTAGAACTGGACATGGAACAACAGACTGGTTCCAAATAGGAAAAAGAGTATGTCAAGGCTCTATATTGTCACCCTGCTTATTTAACTTATATGCAGATTACATCATGAGAAACTCTGGACTAGAAGAAGCACAAGCTGGAATCAAGATTGCCAGGAGAAATAACAATAACCTCAGATATGCAGATGACACCACCCTTATGGCAGAAAGTGAAGAGGAACTAAAAAGCCTCTTGATGAAAGTGAAAGAGGAGAGTGAAAACGTTGGCTTAAATCTCAACATTCAGAAAACGAAGATCATGGCATCTGGTCCCATCACTTCATGGGAAATAGATGGGGAAACAGTGGAAACAGTGTCAGACTTTATTTTTTTTGTTCTCCAAAGATGGTGATTGCAGCCATGAAATTAAAAGACACTTACTCCTTGAAAGGAAAGTTATGACCAACCTCGATAGCATATTGAAAAGCAGAGACATTACTTTGTCAACAAAGTTCCGTCTAGTCAAGGCTCTGGTTTTTCCAGTGGTCATGTATGGATGTGAGAGCTAGACTGTGAAGAAAGCTCAGTGCTGAAGAGTTGATGCTTTTGAACTGTGGTGTTGGAGAAGACTCTTGAGAGTCCGTTGGACTGCAAGGAAATCCAACGAGTCCATTCTAAAGGTGATCAGTCCTGGGTGTTCTTTGGAAGGACTGATGCTGAAGCTGAAACTCTAATACTTTGGCCACCTCATGGGAAGAGTTGACTCATGGGAAAACACCTTGATGCTGGGATTGGGAGCAGGAGGACATGGGGACGACAGAGGATGAGATGGCTGGATGGCATTACCGACTCTATGGACATGAGTTTGAGTGAACTCCGGGAGTTGGTGATGGACAGGGAGGCCTGGCATGTGCAATTCATGAGGTCACAAAGAGTTGGACATGACTGAGCAACTGAACTGAACTGATTCACCCAACATAGGTGCACCTAAATACATAGGACAGACACTAACAGACATAAAAGGTTAAATTGACAATAACACAATAATATTAGGAGACTTTAACATCCCACTCACACCAGTGGACAGATCATCAGAACAGAAAGTTAATAAGAAAACAGAAGTCTTAAATGATACATTAGATGAATCTCATTGATATCTTCAGGACATTCCATCCAAATACAGAAGAATACACCTTCTTCTCAAGTGCACATGGAATATTCACC
The DNA here is from genome assembly GCF_019923935.1 of Bubalus bubalis. Lineage (NCBI taxonomy): Eukaryota > Metazoa > Chordata > Mammalia > Artiodactyla > Bovidae > Bubalus > Bubalus bubalis. The sequence continues at coordinate 72,534,499 of NC_059161.1, forward strand.
AGGATAGACCACATCTTTGGTCACAAATCAAACCTCAGTAAATTTAAGAAAATTAAAATGGTATTAAGTATCTTCTCCAACCACAATGCTATGAGACTAGCTATCAATTACAAGGGGGGAAAAATAAACTGGAAGAAATACAAATACACGGAGATTAAACAACACGTTTTGAAATAACCAACAGGCTACTGAAAAAAATCAAAAGATAAATCAAAAAATGTCTAGAAACAACTGACAATGAAAGCACAACAACTCAAAACCTATGGGATGCAGCAAAACAAGTTCTAAGAGGGAAGTTTATAGCAATACAATCCTACCTCAAGAAACAAGAAAAACATTTAATAGGCAACGTAACTTTACACCTAAAGCAACGGGAAAAAAAAAGAAGAAAAACCTCCCAAAATTAGTAGAAGGAAAGAAATCATAAAGATCTGAGCAAAAATAAATTAAAAAAGAAAAAAAGAAAGAAACAATAGTAAATTTAATACAAGCAAAAGCTGGTTCTTTGAGAAGATAAAACAAAACTGACAAATATTTAGCCAGACTCATCAAGAAAAAAAGAGAGAAGAATCAAATCAACACAAATAAAAATGAAAAAGGAGAAGTTACAACAGACTGCAGAAATACAAATAATTATAAGAGACTATTATGAACAACTATATGGCAATAAAATTGATAACCTGGAAGAAATGGACAGATTCTTAGAAAAGTTCAATCTTCCAAGACTGAACTGGGAAGAAATAGAAATCATGAACAACCTAATTACAAGCACTGAAATTGAAGATGTGATCAAAAATCTCCCCAAAAACAAAAGTCCAGGACCAGATGGCTTCACAGGAGAATTCTATCAAACATTAAGAGAAGAGCCAATGCCTATCCTTCTAAAACTCTAAAAAAATTTCAGAGGAAGGAACACTTCCAAACTCATTCTACAAGGCCACCATCACCCTGAACACATGTATACCTGTGGCGGATTCATTTTGATATTTGGCAAAACTAATACAGTTATGTAAAGTTTAAAAATAAAATAAAATTAAAAAAAGTCAGACAAAAACCACACAAATAAAGAAAACTGCAGACCAATATCACTGATGAACATAGATGCAAAAATCCTCAACAAAATTTTAGCAAAAAATAATTCAACAACACATCAAAAAGCTCACACACCATGATCAAATTGGGTTTATTCCAGGGATGCAAGGATTCTTCAATACATAGAAATCAATCAATGTGATATACCATATTAGCAAATTGAAAGATAAAAACCATATGATCATCTCAATAGATGCAGAAAAAGCATTTGACAAAATTTAATACCCATTTATGATTAAAACTCTTCAAAAAAATGGGCATAGAAGGAACCTACCTCAAAACAGTAAAGGTCATATATGATAGGCCTAATTAAGACCAGAAACTATAAAATGCTTAGAGGAAAACATAGGCAGAATGCTCAATGACATAAATCAAAGCAAGATCCCCTATGACCCACCTCCTAGAGTAACAGAAATAAAAACAAAAGTAAACAAGTGGTACCTGATTACACTTAAAAGCTTTTGCACAGCAAATAAAACTATAAGCAATGTGAAAAGACAACCCTCAGAATGAGAGGAAATAATAGCAAATGAAACAACTGACAAAGGATTAATTCCCAATTTACACAAGCGCTCACAAAACTGAATACCATAAAAATAAATAACCCAATCAAAAAGTGGGAAAAAGACCTAAACAGACATGTCTCCAAAGAAGATATACAGATGGCTAACAAAACATGAAAAGACGCTCAACATAACTCATTATTCAGTTCATTTCAGTCCCTCAGTCGTTTCTGACTCCTTGCATCTCCATGAACCACAGTACATCAGGCCTTGGTGTCCATCAGCAACTCCTGGGGTTCACCCAAATCCATGTCCATTGAGTCAGTGAGGCCATCTAACCATCTCATCCTCTGTCGTCCCCTTCTCTTCCTGCCCTCAATCTTTCCCAGCATCAGGGTCTTTTCAAATGAGTCAACTCTTTGCATCAGGTGGCCAAAGTATTGGAGTTTCAGCTTCAGGATCAGTCCTTCCAATGAATATTCAGGATTAATTTCCTTTAGAATGAACTGGTTGGATCTCCTTGCAGTCCAAGGGACTCTCAAGAGTCTTCTCCAACACCACAGTTCAAAAGCATCAATTCCTCAGCACTTAGCTTTCTTTACAGTGCAACTATCACATCCATACATGGCCACTGGGAAAACTATAGCCTTGACTAGATGGACCTTTGTTGGTAAAGTAACGTCTCTGCTTTCCAATATGCTGTCTAGGTTGGTCACAACTTTCCTTCTAAGGAGTAGGCACCTTTTAATTTCATGGCTGCAATCACCATCTGCAGTGATTTTGGAGCCCAGAGAAATAAAGTCAGTCACTGTTTCCCCATCTATTTCCCATGAAGTGATGGGACCAGATGCCATGATCTTCGTTTTCTGAATGTTGAGCTTTAAACCAACTTTTTCATTCTCCTCTTTCACTTTCATCAAGAGGCTCTTTAGTTCTTCACTTTCTGCCATAAGGATGGTGTCATCTGCATATCTGAGATTATTGATATTTCTCCCAGCAATCTTGATTCCAGCCTGTGCTTCCTGCAGCCCAACATTTCTCATGATGTAATCTGCATATAAGTTAAATAAGCAGGATGACAATATACAGCCTTGACGTACTCCTTTTCCTATTTATAACCAATCTGTTGTTCCATGTCCTGTTCTAACTGTTGCTTCCTGATGTGAATACAGGCTTCTCAAGAGGCAAGTCAGGTCGTCTGGTATTGCAACTTCTTTCAGAATTTTCCACATTTTATTGTGATCCACACAGTCAAAAGCTTTGACATACTCGATAAAGTAGAAATAGATATTTTTCTGGAAGTTTCTTATTGACAGTATGTAGTCCACTGGAGAAAGGAATGGCAAACCACTTCAATATTCTAGCCTTGAGAGCCCCGTGAACAGTATGAAAAGGCAAAAAGAGAGGACACTGAAAGATGAACCCCACCCCATGTCAGTAGGTGCCCAATATGCTACTGGAGATCAGTAGAGAGATAACTCTAGAAAGAATGAAGGGATGGAGCCAAAGAAAAAACAGCAGCCAGTTATGGATGGGACTGGTGATAGAAGCAAGATTTGATGCTGTAAGAACAATATTGCATAGGAACCTGGAATGTTAGGTCCATGAATAAAGGCAAATTGGAAGTGGTCAAACAAGAGATGGCAAGAGTGAACATTGACATTCTAGGAATCAGCGAACTAAGATGGACTGGAATGGGTGAATTTAACTCAGATGACCATTATATCTACTACTGTGGCAGGAATCCCTTCAAAGAAATGGAGTAGCCATCATAGTCAACAAGAGAGTCTGAAATGCAGTACTTGGATGCAATCTCAAAAACGACAGAATGATCTCTGTTCATTTCCAAGGCAAACCATACAATATCACTTTAATCCAAGTCTATGTCCCAACCAGTAACACTGAAGAAGCTGAAGATGAACAGTTCTATGAAGACCTACAAGACCTTCTAGAACTAACACCCCCCAAAAGATGTCCTTTTCATTATAGGGGACTGGAATGTAAAAGTAGGAAGTCAAGAAACACCTGGAGTAACAGGCAAATTTGGCCTTGGAATACAAAATGAAGCAGGGAAAAGGCTAACAGAGTCCTGCCAAGAGAATGCACTGGCCGTAGCAAACACCCTCTTCCAACAACACAAGAAAAGACTCTACACATGGACATCACCAGACGATACCCTCCAAAATCAGATTGATTATATTCTTTGCAGCCAAAGATGGAGAAGCTCTATACAGTCAACAAAAACAAGACCAGGAGCTGACTGTGGCTGAGATCATGAACTCCTTATTGCCAAATGCAGACGGAAATTGAAGAAAGTGGGGGAAACCACTAGACCATTCAGGTATGACCTAAATCAAATTCCTTATGACTATACAGTGGAAGTGAGAAATATATTTAAGGGCCTAGATTTGATAGATAGAGTGCCTAATGAACTATGGAATGAGGTTCGTGACATTGTACAGGAAACAGGAATCAAGACCATCCCCATGGAAAAGAAATGCAAAAAAGCAAAATGGCTGTCTGAGGAGGCCTTACAAATAGCTGTGAAAGAAGGGAAGCAAAAACCAAAGGAGAAAAGGAAAGATATACCCATTTGAATGCAGAATTCCAAAGAATAGGAAAGAGAGATAAGAAAGTCTTCTTCAGTGATCAATGCAAAGAAATAGAGGAAAACAATAGAATGGGAAAAACTAGAGATCTCTCCAAGAAAATTAGAGATACCAAGGGAACGTTTCATGCAAAGATGGGCTCAATAAAGGATGAAATGGTATGGACCTAACAGAAGCAGAAGATATTAAGAGGTGGTAAGAATATACAGAAGAACTGTACAAAAAAGATCTTCACGAACCAGGTAATCACTATGATGTGATCACTCACCTAGAGCCAGACATCCTGGGATATGAAGTCAAATGGGCCTTAGGAAGCATCACTATGAATAAAGCTACTGGAGGTGATGGAATTCCAGTTGAGCTATTTCAAATCCTGAAAGATGATGCTGTGAAAGTGCTGCACTCAATATGCCAGCAAATTTGGAAAACTCAGCAGTGGCCACAGGACTGGAAAAGGTCAGTTTTCATTCCAATTCCAAAGAAAGGCAATGCCAAAGAATGCTCAAACTACTGCACAATTGTACTCATCTCACACGCTAGTAAAGTAATTCTCAAAATTCCCCAAGCCAGGCTTAAGCAATATGTCACCATGAACTTACAGATGTTCAAGCCGGTTTTAGAAAAGGCAGAGGAAGCAGAGATCAAATTGCCAACATCTGATGGATCATCAAAAAAGCAAAAGAGTTTGCTCATTAATAGACTAATGCAAATCAAAACTACAATGAGATATCACCTCACACTGGTCAGAATGGCCATCATCAAAAAAATCTACAAACAATAAATGCTGTAGAGGGTGTGGAGCAAAGGGAATGCTCTTGCACTCTTGATGGGAATGTAGATTGATATAGCCACTATGAACAATGGTATGGAGATTCCTTTAAAAAACTAGAAATATAACCAGCATTTGACCCAGCAATCCCACTGGTAGGCATACCAAAATGTAGGAAACCAAAATTAAAAGAGACACATGTATTACATTGTACACTTCAGCACTACTTAGAATAGTTAGAACATGGACACAACCTAAATGCCCATTGATAGATGAATGGATAAAGAAGCTATGGTATATATACACAAAGGAATATTATTCAGCCATAAGAAGGAACACATTTGAGTCAGTTTTAATGAGGTGGATGAACCTAGAAACTATTATACAGAGTGAAGTGATTCAGAAAGAGAAAGAGACAAAATTGACAAACCACTGGCCAGACTCATCAAGAAAAAAAGGGTGAAAAATCAAATCAACAAAATTAGAAATGAAAAAGAGGTTACAAAAGACAACACAGAACTACAAAGAATCATGAGAATATTATGAGCAACTATATGTTAATAAAACGAACAACCTAGAGGAAAGGGACAGATTCTTAGAAAAGATCAACCTCCCAAGCCTGAACCAGGAGAAATAGAAATTGTGAACAAGCCAATTACAATCACTGAAATCAAAACAGTGATCAAAAATCTCCCAAAAAACAAGGGCCCAGGGCCAGAAGTCTTCACAGGGGAATTCTATCAAACATTTAGAGAAGAGCTAATGCCTATTTTTCTGAAACTCTTCCAAAAAATTGCAGATTGGGGAACATTTACAGACTTCTTCTACAAGGCCACAATCACCCTGATAACAAAACCAGGCAAAGACAACACACAAAAAAGAAAAATTACAGGCAAATATCATTGATGAACATAGATACAAAAATCCTCAACAAAATTCTAGCAAACAGAATTCAACAGCACATTAAAAACCTCATACACCACGATCAAGTTGGGTTTATTTCAGGGATGCAATGATTCTTTGATATACACAAGACAATGAATGTGATACTTCATATTAACAAATTGAAAGATAAAAGAAATATGATAATCTCAATAGATGCAGAAAAAGCCTTCAACAAAATTCAGCACTCATTTATGGTAAAATGCTTCAAAAAATGAGTATAGAAGGAACCTACCTCAATATAGTAAAAGCCATATATGAAAAACCCACAACAAACATTATTCTCAATGGTGAAAACTAAAAGCATTCCCTCTAAGGTCCGGAACAAGACAAAGGTGCCCACACTCAGCACAATTATGCAACATATTTTTGGAAGTCCTATCTACACAAATTAGAGAATAAGAAGAAATAAAGGAATTCATTTTGGAAAATAAGTAAAACTCTCATTTTTTTGCAGATGATATGATACTATATATAGAAAACCCAAATGATACTATGAGAAAATTACTGGAGCTAATCAACAAGCAACAGGATACATGGTCAATACACAGAAATCACTTGACTTCCTGTATACTAACAATGAAAAGTTAGAGAGAGAAATCCAGGAATCAATCCCACTAACCATTGCAACAAAAAAAGTAAAATATCTAGGAATAAACATACCTAAAGAGACAGTTTAGTTCAGCCACTCAGGCATGTCTGACTCTTTGTGATCAATGGACTGCAACATGCCAGTCTTCCCTGTCCATTGCCAACTCCCGGAGTTGCTCAAACTCATGTCAATTGAGTCAGTGATACATTCCAACCATCTCATTCTCTTTCATCCCCTTCTCCTTCTGCCTTAAATCCTTACCAGCATCAGGGTTTTTTCCAAGGAGTCAGTTCTTCTCATCACGTGGCCAAAGTATTGGAGGCTCATCTTCAGCATCAGTCCTTCCAATGAATATTCAGGACTGATATCTTTTAGGACTGACTGGGTTGTTCTCCTTGCAGTCCAAGGGACTCTCAAGAGTCTTTGCCAACACCACAGTTCAAAAACATCAATTCCTTGGCACTCAGCTTTCTTTATAATTCAACTTTCACATCCATACATGACTACAGGACAACCATATCTTTGACAAAGTAATGTCTCTGCTTTTTAATATGCTGTCTAGGTTGGTCATAGCTTTTCATCCAAGGAGCAAGCATCTTTTAATTTCATGGCTACACTCACCATCTGTAGTGATATGGGAGCCTAAGAAATAAAGTCTGTCACTGTTTCATTTCCCCTACTATTTGCCATGAAGTGATGGGACCAGATGCCATCATCTTAGCTTTTTGAATGTTGAGTCTTAAGGCAACTTTTTCACTTTCCTCTTTCACTTTCATCAAGAGGCTCTTTAGTTTTTCTTCATTTTCTACCCTAAGGGCAAATGTCATCTGGATATCTAATGTTATTGATATTTCTCCTGGAAAACTTGGTTCCAGCTTCTGTTTCATCCAGTCTGGCATGTGACATGATGTACTCTACAATAAGCAGGGTGACAATATACAGCCTTGATGTATTTGTTTCCCAGTTTGGAACCAGTCTGTTGTTCCATGTCTGGTTCTAACTGTTGCTTCTTGACCTGCATACAGATTTCTCAGAGTTAGGTAAGGTGGTCTGGTATTCCCATCTCTTGACGAATTTTCCACAGTTTTTTGTGATCCACACAGTCAAAGGGTTTGGCATAAGTCAATATAACAGAAGCAGATGTTTGTTGTTGTTGTTGTTTTTTCTGAAACTCTCTAGCTTTTTCTATAATCCATTGGATTTTGGCAATTTGATCTCTGGTTCCAATGCATTTTCAAAATCCAGCTTGAACATCTGGAAGTTCATTGTTGATATACTGTTGAAGCCTTGCATGGAGAATTTTGAGAACTACTTTGCTAGTGTGTGAGATGATTGCAATTGTGTGGTAGTTTGATATTCTTTGCCATTGTAATGAAAAGTGACTTTTTCCAATCCTATGGCTAGTGCTGAGGTTTCCAAATTTGCTGGCATATTGAGTCTAGCACTTTAACAGAATCATCTTTTAGAATCTGAAATAGCTCAACTGGAATTCCATCACCTCCACTAGCTTTGTTCATAATGATGCTTCCTAAGGATCACTTGACTTCACATTGCAGGATGTCTGCCTCTAGGATGAGTGATCACACCATCATGGTTATCTGGGGCATGAAGATCTTTTTGGTATAGTTCTTCTGTGTATTTTTGTCACCTCTTCTTAATATCTTCTGATTCTGTTAAGTCCATACCAGCTCAGTTCAGTTCAGTCATTCAGTTGTGTCCAACACTTTGCAACCACATGGACTACAGCACGCCAGGCCTCCCTGTCCATCAACAATTCCTGGAGTCCACTCAAACCCATGTCCATTGAGTCAGTGATGCCATCTAATTATCTTATCCTCTGTCATCCCCTTCTCCTCCTGCCTTCGGTTTTCCCAACATCAGAGTCTTTTCAAATGAGTCAGCTCTTCACATCAGGTGGCCAAAGTATTGGAGTTTCAGCTTCAACATCAGTCCTTCCAATGAACACTCAGGACTGATCTCCTTTAGGATAGACTGGTTGGATCTCTTTGCAGTCCAAGGGACTCTTAAGAGTCTTCTCCAACACCACAGTTCAAAAGCATCAGTTCTTCAGCACTCAGCTTTCTTTATAGTCTAACTCTCACATCCATACATGACCACTGAAAAACCATAGCTTTAACTAGATGACTTTGCAATCACTTTGTTGGCAAAGTGATGTCTCTGCTTTTTAATATGCTGTCTATGTTGGTCGTAACTTTCCTTCCAATGAGTAAGCATCTTTTAATTTCATGTCTGCAGTTACCATCTTCAAAGATTTTGGAACCCCAGAAAATAAAGTCTGCCACTCTTTCCACTGTTTCCCCATCCATATCTTTTCTCTCCTTTATTGTACCCATCTTTTCCTGAAATGTTTCCTTTGTATCTCTAATTTTCTTGAAGTGATCTCTAGTTTTTTCCCATACTCTTGTTTTCCTCTATTTCTTTGCATTGATCACTGAGTTAGGCTTTCTTATCTCTCCTGTTCTTTGGAACTCCACATTCAAATGGGTATAACTTTCCTTTTCCCCCTTTGACTTTAACTTCTCTTCTTTTCTCCCCTATTTTTAAGGTGTGCTCAGACAACAGTTTTGCCTTTGTGCATTTCTTTTTCTTGCAGATGTTCTTGATCACTGCCTCCTGTACAATGTCACAAACCTCCTGTCCATAGTTCTTCAGGCACTCTGTCAGATCTAATCCCTTGAATCTGTTTGTCACTTCCACTGTATAATTTGATTAAGATTATACCTGAATTGTCTAGTGGTTTTCCCTGCTTTCTTCAATTTAAATCTGAATTTTGCAATAAGGAGTTCATGATCTGTGCCACATTCAGTCCCCAGTCTTGTTTCTTCTCACTGTATAGAGTTTTTCCGTCTTCAGCTGCAAAAAATATAATCAATATTTTGGTGATGTCCATGTGTAGAGTCATCTCTTGTGTTGTTGGAAGAAGGTGTTTGCTATGACCAGTGTGTTCTTTTGCCAAAACTCTGTTAACCTTTGCTGCCCTACTTAATTTTGTACACCAAGGCCAAATTTAACTGTTTCTCCATGTATCTCTTGACTTCCTACTTTTGCATTCCAATCCTCTATAATGAAAATGACATCTTTTATGGGTATTAGTTGTAGAAGGTCTTGTAGGTCTTTATGGAATTGTTCAACTTCTACTTCTTCAGCATTAGTAGTTGGGGCACAGACTCAGATTATTGTGACTTGCCTTGGAAATGAACAGAGATCATTCAGTGGTTTTTGAGATTGTGCCCAAGTACAAGCATTTAGGATTACTTCATTGACTATGAGGGCTACTACATTTCTTCTAAGGATTCACACCCACAGTAGTAGATATAATGGTCATCTGAATTAAATTAAACTATTCCAGTCCATTTTAATTCACTGTTCCCTAAAATGTCAATGTTCACTCTTGCCATCTCCTGTTTGACCACTCCTAATTGACCTTGATTCACGGGACTAACATTCCAAGTTCCTATGCAATATTGTTCTTATAGCATCAGACTTTACTGCTATCACCAGTCACCTCAACAACAGGGCATTGTTTTTGCTGTGGCTCCCTCTCTTCATTCTTTGTGGAGTTATTTCTGCAGTCTTTTCCAGTAGCATATTGGTCATCTACTGATCTGGGGAGTTCATTTTTCAGTGTCCTATCTTTTTGCCTTTTCATAGTGTTCATGGGGTTCTCAAGGCAAGAATACTGAAGTGGTTTTCCATTCCCTTCTCCAGTGGACCACATTTTGTCAGAACTCTCCACCATAGCCCATCCATTTTGGGTGGCCTTACTGGCCTGTCTCATAGTTTCATTGAGTTAGAGAAGGGTATGGGAACTAATTAAACTTTAAAAGTTTTGCACAACAAAGGAAACTACAAAGAAAAGTAAAAAAAAAAAAAAATGATTAGAATGGTAGAAAATGATAGCAAAGGAAAAAACTGGCAAAGAATTAAGTTCCATAATATACAAACAGCTCATACAACTCAATACCAGAAAAACAAACAACCTAATCAAAATGTGGGAAAAAGATCTCAAAGGACATTTATCCAAAGAAGACATACAGATGGCTAACAAGCACATGAAAAAAATGCTCAACATCATTCACTATTGAAGAAATGCACATCAAAACTACAATGAGATACCACCTCACACCAGTCAGAATGGCCATCATCAAAATGTCTACAAGCAATAAAAGCTGGAGGTGGTGTGGCAAAAAGGGAACCATCTTGCATCACTGGTGGGAATGTAAACTGATCTCACCACTATGGAAAATAGTATGGAGTCTTCCTTAAAAGCTAGAAATAAAACCACTATATGACCCAGCAATCCCACTCCTAGGCATATACCCTGAATAAATCAAAATTGAAAAAGGAACATGTACCCCAATTTTCACTGAAGCACTATTTACAATAGCTAGAACATGGAAGCAACATAGATGTTCATCGACAGATGAATGGATAAAGAGGCTGTGGTACATATATACAGGGGAATACTAATTAGCCATAAAAACACTTTTGGGTCAGTTCTAATGAGGTAGACTAACATAGATCCTAGTATACAGAATGAAGTAAGTCAGAAAGAGAAATATAAATATTGTATTCTGATGCATATATATGGAATCTAAAAAGATAGCACTGATGAATTTATTTTCAGGGCAACACTGGAGAAACAGTCATGGAGAACAGACCTGTGGACCTGGGGGGAGGGCCAGAGGGAGAAGATGAGATGTGTGGAGAGAGTAACATGGAAATTTACAATACCATATGTAAAATGGATAGCCAATGGGAATTTGCTATGTGACTCAGGGAATGCAAACAGGAGTGCTATGATAGACTGAAGGATGGGATGCGGAGGGAGATGAGAGGGAGGTTCAGGAGGGAGGGGACATGGGTGTACCTATGGCTGATTCTTGTTGATGCATGCCATAAAACCACAAAATTGTCTAAAGCAATTATCCTTCAATTAAAAAATTTAAAAAAAGATGTAGGATGTCTTATTCCTACAGTTTTAGCACAGTTACAGTTTTTTTTTAAACAAAAATTACAGTTCTCTAGTCTGGAAGCATAAACAAATTGTGAAAACACTTCTTCCACCTTATTGTAGTTACTTTCCATAAGTTAGCTTTAAATGTATGTGTATTTTGCTTCCTTCATCATAACTCTTTTAATGAATAACTTTATTTGATAAATGATCATTTCCTATAAGATGACTGCAGGTTGCAGTATTAACTCACCTAGTAGTATTTTGAACTGGACAGAGATACCACATAGGATCCTAAATCAAGTGAAATCATATTTCTAAGTATGCATTCATCACTTTTAGACAAACAGCCTATTATTACAATTCTGTTTACCAGTGAACAGGATTCTGTTCCTACTGTTTAGGATAGACCTCCTGTAGTTAATGATTTTACACAGGCATTAACCACATCCTTTATCAAGTAGCCTAATGATGCTGATGAAATGGGATCATTATGACGTTAAATTATGTTTTTCCTGACAGGGAATTAAAACTCTCTTTTAAAAATTATATAAAGTGATAGGTAATAAGAGCAAGAAAATGATATGTCAAAAGTATTATTTTAATTTTCATTTGGAGAAAAAAAATTTGCAAAAAGTGAGCTGTCCTTTTTATTGTTTTTCCCTTATTTCTTGTCATGTTATCACATGGTTTGTGTTACCAAGTTTACCCATCCTGTTGAAATATGTTGGAGTATTGTATTTTTCTTACACTATCACTTGTATAACTTAACTGTATCATATCATCATAGCAAAGGAATATTATACTGGTTTTATATATGTGAAAGAGGTTCCCAGGTGTCACAGTGATAAAAAATCTGCCTGCCAATGCAGGAGATGCAAGAGATGTAGGTTCAATTTCTAGGTCAGGAAGATTCCTTGGAGAAAGTAATAGCAACCCATTTCAGTATTCTTTCCAGAGACACTGCAGTCTGGTGGGCTACAAAAAGTAGGACACTACTGACCGACTGAGTAGGCTACAAAGGACACTACTGACCGACTGAGCGTGCGCGCGTGCACACACACACACACACACACACACACACACACATGAAAATACTTTTATAGCTACAAAGTCTTATATAAATGGTGTTGAACTCATTGCATTTTAAAATTTTACCTCTCAACTAATTGAAGCCTATTAAAAAAAAAAAGTACCAAGAGAAATAAATTAACTAAAATAGAGTTCGGAAGAATTGTATTCAGAAGAGATTGAATACTGCAGAAAGAAATCGGAGAAAGAGTTCTGGGAGAGAATTACAGTTGGGAATTAGCAATAGACTGTCTTTGCTTTAAAGTGAAGGAATAGAAAAGCTTCTATTTTGAAATCGAATTTATTATGGATGAATTGGATTCCTTTTTTGCTACATCAAATATATCATCATTTACCAACCATTGTTAGCCTTACCTCCTTTGATCCTTCAAACCATCCAGATAGGTCTCTCCATCAAAACAGGAACAATCTAGCTTTCTCTATCACTCTGATCTCTATTCAGGCATCCTTCTGCTGGTGACATGCCCACCTTCATCTGTGCTCTCTTTTCCCTATGTCCTTCCATTCTCCAAAGTTATCTTCTGAAACTGATGAGATACTCAACATGATGGCTAGTGTTCTGTGTCAACCTTCTAGGCTATAGTGCTCAACTGTTTACTCAAACAATAATTAGATTTTGCTTCAAGGTCTTTAAATGCGGTTTGCAATCAAATCAGGAGACTTTGAGTAAAACGTATACTCCATAGCCTGGGTGGGATTCATCTTAATAATTGAAGGCAAAGACAGATTTCCTGAAGAAAAGGCAATTTTCAGGACTTTAATATAGAAACCTTGCATGCTTGAGTTTCTAGCTTTCTCTCTCTCTCTCTTTATATTTGTGTATAAATATTTATAACATATGTATATATCTGTGTATGTATACCTTTTTTCTGGTTCTATAAATAATGAGAACTAATAAATCTACACATAATGCTCTGTGACCACTTCCACATTCAACTCATTTTTTTTTGAGTCACCTAGTACAGCACTCTGGTCCTGTTGAATTTGCTGTATTTCTGTCTCATCTTCTGTCCGTGTACTTGGCCTTGGCACATTTTCCCCTGTTTAATACCTGGTTACTGTCCTTCAGTGCTCAACCAGCCATCATCTGCTTTTCCTTCTCCATCCTCCATGCCTGCAAAAACTGGACTAGGAAGTTTCTGCTCCTAGAGCATCCTTTGTGGACCATTGTAACACCATTTATCTCACAATAATCATGGGCTTATTGTCTAGTTCACCACTGTAATTTTCTCAAAGGCAAAGCCAACATTGTATTTTTCTTTGCATCCCCAGAGTCTGTTGCTATTCTAGGCACATATTAATTGTTGAATAAATCAATTTGTTGTCAATTCATTGGACCATGTAATTCTAACATGTAAAGGCTACCAAATAGGTGACTTTTTTCTATTTATTTTATTCATTTGAATGTATGCTTAAAGTATTTGTAATATTTTATTATTTGAAAGGGATCTGAAGCTACCATAGTCTTAATATAGAAGGAGAAAGAAGAGTGACATCAAAGTATTTTATTCTGTGAATCAAATGGACTCTGTCAGTTCTCAATCTAAAGAAGAAAATGTAGTCTAATGATAAATTAGAGTGTTTATTGTGTGTCAAACACTGGTTTAAATACTTCATAAACTCAGAGATAAAAAAGCCTATGAGGCAGACAATGCTGTTATCATCTGCATTGTGTAGGCAAAAACTAAGATATAGAGAGTTTGAAAGAATTGCCAAAAGTCACAGAGATAGAAAGTAACAGAAGTGTAAAGATAAGCCCATAAAGTTTAGATTTAGCATCTATGTGTTCACCACTCTATAATGTCTCAATAAGTGATGAATTTGGAGAAATATAAATATGTGTAACTAACTAGCCTCTACAGCTTTTAATTCAGCCATAGACTGTGTAATAGCTTTTAATAAATTTAGCCAATTTAAGTGGTTAACAAATAATGGTAATTTTGACTATTGGAAAAATCAAAGCTGAGTTTTAGAATGAAATATATATTAGATGCTAAATGAATTTTGATGTCATGAATAAATTAATTGGGCCAAATAATGAGTGAAGATTTTTATCATGTCATCAGAATCAAAACTTTTGTTTTGAAGGTATGAACAAGATCAAATACTTGCTAGCTTAAAAAGAAAAAAAAAAAATCAGAGATGGAGGCAAAATGTTAGGTTTTAGTTTCATGATTTATATCAAAATAAAAATTACTGCTGTATTAAATTTTTACCAGGTATACTACTTTCCTAAGGCAACTACAACAAAATGCCACAAACTGGATGACCTAACACAACTGAGGTTTTATTCCCTCTTGGTCTGGAGCCTAGAAGTCTGAAATCAAGGGGTGACCAGGGCCATTCTTCTGCTGGTCTCAGGGACAGTCTGTTCTCTGTCTCTCTCCCAGCTTCTGCTGGTTACTGACTGTTCTTGGCATTTCTAGCTACAGCACTGGCATCTCTGCCCCTGAGGGCACATGGTCCATTTGTCTCTGTTTTTGTCTGTATCTCTGTGTTCAGATTTCCCTCTTTATATAAAGATACCGGCTATTGGATTTAGGGCCTGTCTAAATCACTAGAACCTCATATCTGCACGGACCCTTTCAAACAAGGTCACATTCACAGACTTAGAGTGAACATAAATTTGCAGGCACTCTGTTAAAAATAGCACTCTAAGTTTACCTTGTAAATAGATTGGTTTTCAACTGGACTCTATTACTAAAGTTCCTTTTAGGAGTATTTTGTTGTGGGTATCATTTCTTTACAATAAATTAGATATATTTGAAAAGTGTTTAAATTCATATTTTGTTTCTTGTGTTTAAATTCTTATATAACTAGTAACTTAGAATATGTAAATATAAAAAATAAATGTATTTTTAGTGTCTTTTGATAACTCTTAGACAATAACTAACGTCTTCCTTTCTTTGTAAGTGAATAATTTTGTTCAAGCTGCAGCCTCATTTTCCCCAAAAGCTTTTTAATACTACACTAGCTTCAGATGATTTGAGTATTTTTTTTTTACTTTTATATTGATCCATCTCTAAAATAATATACTTTTCAGAGTGCTAGACACCACGCCATCCACTGCAGCACTACAATTTCTTTGATTGTTAATGGATGTGCAGTTGAGAATAACTTTTAAAAATAGATTTGGTGCTATCATCTCTTATTATTATGGCTTTTTTTTCCTCTCATTGTATATCTAGACAAAGGGAGCTGAAATGCTTTAATATTCCAATCATAAAATTATTTTTATTGATTTTAGTAAAATGATAAAAGTAATACTTAGAAAGTCATATTCTTCTCTGTGGCATTTTTAACAAAATGTTCTATAGTAATACATTAAATTCTTTTGGAAAATACAAAGGCTTTTATTTATTTATTTTTTAAACTTTACATAATTGTATTAGTTTTGCCAAATATCAAAATGAATCCGCCACAGGTATACATGTGTTCCCCATCCTGAACCCTCCTCCCTCCTCCCTCCCCATTCCATCCCTCTGGGTCGTCCCAGTGCACTAGCCCCAAGCATCCAGTATCGTGCATCGAACCTGGACTGGCAACTCGTTTCATACATGATATTTTACATGTTTCAATGCCATTTTCCCAAATCTTCCCAAAGACTTTTAAATATATTTGTTGTTTAGTCACTAAGTCATATCTAAATCTTTTGAGACCACATGGACTGTAGCCATCCAGGCTCCTCTGTCCATGGAATTTTCCAGTCAAGAATATGGAATGAGTTGCCATTTCATTCTCCAAGGGACCTTCCCAACCCAGGGATTGAACCCAGGTCTCCTGTAATGCAAATGATTGTTTACCACTGAGCCACCAGAGAAACTCCTTTTAAATGTATAATTGATCTCAAACTAAAATTCTTATTTCACTTTTATTGAATGAAAATAAAGACACATTTTCATTTTAGATATTTTTCCATATACCCAGGAGGTATTTTAATTTTTAAAAATGTCTTAAAGTGCATCTTTTTATGGCTTGATAGCATACTTCCTTTTAGTGCTGAGCAATATTGCATTGTTTAGATATACCACAATTCATTTATCCATTCACCTACTGAAACATCTCTTAGCTGCTTTCAAATTTTAGATATTAAGAATGAGGTTACTGTAAACCTCTTGTGTGCAGGTATCATGTGGCCATACATTTTCATCTCCTTTGGATAAATACCAAGCAGTGCAATTGCAGGATTGAATGGTAAAAATATGTTTAGCTTTTTCAGAAACAAACAGTTTTGCAGAATTTTTAATCTTAATGAAGTCCAGCCTATTATTTACTTCATGGATTGTGCCTTTAGTGCAGTATCTAAAAAGCCATCACCTTACCCAAGGTCATCTAGGTTATCTCCTATTCATATTCTGGAAGTTTAATGATTTTGCATTTCATATTTAGGGCTATGATCCACTTTTAGTTAATTTTTGTTAAGGGTGTAAGTTTTGTGCCTAGATTATTATTATCATTATTATTTTTGGCATGAGATTGTCTGATTGCTGCAACATTATTTGTTGAAAAGATATATTACTCTTTTAAGTGGAGAAAATTTGTTTTAGTTAGAAATATAATTGTAAGCATTCAATGTTTTTGTTCGTTTAGTTGCTCAGTCATGTCTGACTCTTTTGTGACCCCATGGAGCCTGGCAGGCTCCTCTGTCCATGGCATTTTCCAGGCAAGAATACTGGAGTGAGTTACCATTATTTGTAGTTTATGTGTGATTTGGTGAAAATATTTCTGTAAAATGGTTGGGGAACATAGGGTCTAACTATGCTGTCCATGGTGGAACTTTGCCTACTTACCATATTCTTTTCTAGGTTGCATATTGATAATGGACTAGATCATCTCCAATCTCCTGAGTCTTTTTATCTCTAAAATTCTTTGAAGATGAAATATCAAAGAACTGATTCATACAAGTACTTGGGAAGAGTCAATTAAGAAAAACAAATGTTGTCTAGCATAGTGCAGATACAATCTTTGAATTAATTAATTAATTGAATATTTTAGGAAAACTGAAGAAGCCCTTGGTGTTGAGATGGGTCATTGAGTTCTACTTGTACTTTTTTTCCTGTATTTTCCTATATTTATTGTATTTCAGCTTATTCCCCTCTGTCAATAATCTAATTTGAAAATTATCTTAATGATGGCAATTTTCATGAAATATTTCTTAATGTTAGAATTCTTCACGTAGCACAAAAATGAAATGTAAATCACCAGTGTTTTTATTGCTTATGAGAGAGAAGTTCAAGGACCATTTGATACATCTATCCAAAGTATTCAGATAATTAACAGAATTTTGAGGCTCATAAAAATTCACTACATTCAACAGACCTTCTTGGCATCACATAATGATTGATTTTTAATGTAGTGTAAGGTTTAGTCTCAGTCAGTAGAGATTTCTGACTATAATTAGCTTTGGTGAGTTAGAAAAATATTATCTGTGGTGACTGATGATACTCTAGTTATGTTTGTGAGAGTCAGTAATCAAATTAAATTACATTCAGAGCAATAAGGGATATATGGCATTGTATTTGTACATCATGTAGAGTTCTTCAGTCATGTTTTGGCCACTCCAAATTTATTTTCATGGATTTATATGAAAATTTTACTTTCAATTGATTCACTGGAAAATTTAAAACCTCAGGTGAAGTACTGCTTTACATATACATTTTTGATAGAATATTCCCAAACAATTATTCTGATTAAGGGCTATTCTACAAAGCATTTTCTATTTCAAACAATCTTGTTTGTTTTTTCTCTTGAGACTTTGATTTAATTCCCTCGATTAAAACTATAGAAGCCTTGGCCTAATATAGAAAATCAGACAATTTGTTGTCTTCATTGACTTTTCATTCCAGATACTGAAATAATGAGCCCAGGATATTTCCAAATTTATTTGGAAACAGTTTATATAATCTCTCTTCATTAAAGAAACTACAAACAGGGTAGAATGGTTAAATTATGATATTCCAAAATATAGACATTCTCATGTCTTGTTCCTCCTAGATTTCTTCTTCTATGTGTGTGTGCTCATATGCTTGGTTTGTGTCCGACTCTTTGTGAACCTATGGATTGTAGCCCACCAGGCTCCTCTGTCCATGGGATTCCCCAGGCAAGGATACTCGAGTAGGTTGTCATTTCCTCCTCCAGGGATCTTCCCAACCCAGGGATTGAACCTGTCTCATGAACTGCATACAGATTCTTTACGCACTGAGCCACTTGGGAAGCCCTCTTTTCCTATGCCTCTCTTTCAGTTCTAAGAGAAGGACACCACAAATTTCACATGACATGTTGAGTCCTCACTGAGTCCAACCTCACAAGTGTTTCCACTGAGTCCAACCTCACAAGTGTTTCCACTGAATCCTAGAAAACACCTCAAACACACCTCACATTAGACCAACAACCTCCAACACTCTGTGCTCTTTCATGTTCTAATGCCTTTACTTAGTTTGGTAGTCATAAGCAGGTCATATGTGTTCTAGTTCCCCTTCTTTTCCAAGAAAATGGTAACACTGTACTTCCCTGCTCCCTTTGAAGAGTGACGTTGACAGACGTCATAGCTTGACCACTTAAATGTGAACAGAGGTCAGTTGCAGGAGAGAGATGTAAGAGTTAATGAATTAATAATTATACAGTCTCCATGTGCCATTGGTGAACTTGATATACATGTAGAAGGGAGTCTTCATCAGCCTAGACCCTAAGCATCTGCAGTTGGCAGAGCTTCTGCATCAGTCAGGTTTCTGGCTGGAAATAAAATTCAGCTCATTTGATTCAAAGAAGATAATGTAATGAATGTTCTAGGGCTAAAGGGAATCACCATAAATATGAAGGCCTTCAGAGGTGAAGGTAGGGAAGAAGGACCCCAGGTAGAAGAGGTAGCAGGTGGCAATGAAGGCAGAGCTGGGGGGTGGGGTGCTGAGCATGGGTTTTCAGCACTAAAACAAAAACATATTGTGACTAAACTACAGAGATTGAGAGTGAGATAATGATGAAAT
Organism: Bubalus bubalis; assembly: GCF_019923935.1. Taxonomy (NCBI): domain Eukaryota; kingdom Metazoa; phylum Chordata; class Mammalia; order Artiodactyla; family Bovidae; genus Bubalus; species Bubalus bubalis. The sequence continues at coordinate 72,554,056 of NC_059161.1, forward strand.
TAGAATGAAAAGTAACACTGATACTATGGTAAATTGATGAGTGAAAGATACTGCTGAAAATCCTTTATCTGTATTAGCTTATTTGATTTTTGAAAATGATTATATGAAGTAGATATATGTAATATATTCCTTAAGAACTGAGGCTCAGAGAAGAAAATATCCTGCATAGTCCATCCAACTCAAGTGTGACGTGTTTGGGTCTGAACACAAGCAGTATAGGTGCACAACTCTTGTCTTTAACAACTACACTAAAGCCACCAGGCAGCTGATGAAAGATCGTGCAAGACTTGTAGGGTAAATGAAATATTTTTTTCTCTTCCTTCTAAGAGAAGTAGGAATTCCATTGAGAGGCTTTCAAGGACAACCTGAAGAGATATGTTTTCTAAAATGGCTATTATTTTTGTAGTGTGGAGAACTATATGGAGAGCAGAAAGGACAGATTGGAGAGACTAATTAGTTAGAATGTGCATTAGTCCAGGCACAAAATGGTGGTGTTTGGCTTAGAATGATAGTAGTATTGATGTTGAAATATATGAATGACTTTTAGAGAGATTTAGAAAGTGAATTTGACAATGTCAATGTGCATTATGTACTGAAGAAAGAGAGAAAGAGGACAAATATCAAGGACAATACCTATGTTACTGTTTTACTTAACCAAATTTATCATGGGTTTCTTCATGAAAATGGGAATAGTGGAGGAAGAGCAGCAAAAGAGAGATGAGTTTGGTCTAGGACTAGTTGACTTTAAGTTGACTTTATGTATACATGTGTAGATACTGATTCAGTAACTTTTGCTAATGTCTGATTCTCACTCAAACTACTAATTTGGAGTCTATTTTCTAGAGATGAAATTTAGAGCAAGAAACATGGATCAGATTTCCAGGACAGAGAATATGGAGTGAAAAAAAATGGTATCTCATACCAAATCTTAATTGCTCTGAAATTTAACATCTCAGAAGAGGTAAGACATGGGCAGAAAAGAGGTAAATTCCCTTTAAAGAATATGAGAAAAGAATATATATGCATAGTGCAAAGAAGAGTACAAAGATGAACATAACCGGAACTGAAGCACGATAGTTGTCAATCATTCCCACATTCTAAGTTGAGCTGTGATTCTACTATTTGAAGTGGAATAAAAAGCAAACTTTTCCTTTGCCTTTTTTAATCTGAAGTTCCTCAACTACATAGAGACAAGAACGTTGTCAGGATTTAGTGATTAAGAGAAGATTTTCAGAGAGAGTTCTTGAAGTGCTGAGTCCCAATCACAATCCCTGAGTTAACAAAGTGGAACATATTTCCCTCTCCACGTAAGCATGATAAAAATAACACATTTAAGAAGACCACTCAGATACCTTACTATACTTCCCCTCCCTCTCCACTCCAGAGCTTTAGAAGCATAGTGGAGTCTTGTCTGATGTCCATGCTCCTGTAGAACAAAAGACTGAATTGCTAGCTGGTGTTAGATCAGATCAAGGACAGAGGTGTCTGAGTTGAAATCAGTCTTCTCCCAATTTCTACATGTGAGACTAGAGGCTTCCAATTATTAGAGGTCTATAAGTGCTATAAATATCCTCTCTCAAAGTCCCACAATCAAGTGAGATGTTACAGTGAAAGCAAGGCTTAGATCAAATACTACCACTCGTAGAAAAATTGACAGACCCCAGACAGTCCTGAGCTACACTGTTGCAGCTGTATTCAGTTCTACATCCAGTGAGTTAATCAGTATTCAGTTCTACATGTAGTTCCTTCTCTAATATGATGACAGATGCCTCCACATCATGGTAGCACTGATGGAATAAGCAGCTGGGCAAGAACCTTCAGTTGGAAAGATGTCATGCCTTGAACTCTCTAGAATGTGTCCAAAGGCCAAGTGTCTGTACAAGTTCGCTAGTTAATAAACATATCTTGACCACTATCCATTTAGCAAATATATCCAGTTTAAAAAAAATGTATTGGAGTTCATTTGATTTACAATGTTGTGTAAAGTTAATCACTTATACATGTACATATATCCACTTTTTTTTTTTTTTTAGATTCTTTTCTCGTACAGGCCTTTACAGAGTATTGAGCGGAGTTCTCTGGGCTATACAGTAGGTCTTTATTGCTTATCTATTTTACACATAGTAGTGTGGGATCCCACTATTTCTTATCTATTTTATACATAGTAGTGTGTGTATCCCACTAATCCCAATCTCCCAGTTTATCACTCCCTTACCCACTGATAACATAAATTTGTTTTCTACATCCATGACTTTACTTTTGTTTTGTAAATACATTCACTTGTACCTTCTTTTTAGATTCTATGTATAAGCAATATCATATGATATTTGTCTTATGCTAATTAACAAATCCTCTATTGCAAACTGAGATAATGATAGCTCAGTGGTTTGAAATCTACCTCTTTACAATTCTTCCAGGGATTCTTTACTTTTCTCCATAGAAGCAGAACAAGTTCATAATTTTAAAGTGCTGACTCATTATCCCTAGGGTGGGTATTGATTTCAGTGTTTCAAGCTTTAACCAAGTACCTATAGCATATAATACAAATACATATTATGTAAATCCAACACTTATGATGATTAGTTATTTTTAATAGATTTCTGACAATATTAGGACCTAAAGTTCTATAGAAGTTCCTGGTAACAGATCAGTAGGCTGTTTGCATTGGTCAGGATATAGGGAGTGGCACAAAGTAACCATGCAGAATAGAGCTGTTCTAGGTACCCCTTAGGGAAACTTGAGTAAGAGATTCCCAGTCATGGGGCAGTGAGCCCTGAGGAACCCACACAGCATAAGAGAGAGTGTCACCTTCCAGCATCTACCAGACATGTACAACATTATTAATCAAGTAAGAACTTTCACATCACACTCCGACACCTTGTGTGGATTGAAAACTTCTCCATTAATGGGTAGAGGAATTTCAACTTTAAATGAAGTTCATTAAGTTAAAATTAATACAATGGCTTGAACTAAATAGTCATTGAACTGAGACTGTGTGGAAGCTGGAAGTTACTGGAGGAGTCTTGTTATCTGAGAATGACCTTGGCAGGCATATGATGTGCACTGCTTTTCACCCAAGGAAGCAAAGACAAGTCTCATAACACAGGGGGAATGGGCAGTGGAGGATAAAATAAGGCTCCTTGATATTTGTGCTCAGAGAATCTCATTCTTCAGTTTAATAATTTCTGTCATTCAGGTGATTCAGAGTGAGGCACCTTTGGAACAAACTTATTTTGTTTTTATCACTTAGACTTTCATAGCATAGCTTTAATGAGTTAAAGGGAGGTTCTCTTCCTGCAAAAGTGAGGAAAGAAAAAGCAAGTGAGGGAAACCAAAGACACCATCCTGCCTCATGTGATTTAGGACCTATTAACTGTCATTTTTCAAAATTTATATTTTAAATGATGTATTAACTTATGGGCTAAGTAATATCATCCTGTAAGCCTGTCCTTAGCTACCTATTGGGCTTCTCAAGTGGCTCAGTGGTAAAGAACCTGCTTACCAAGCAGGAAACCCAGCAGATGTGGGTTCAATCCCTGGATAGGGAAGATCCCCTGGAGGAAGAAATTGCAACCCACTCCAGTAATCTTGCCTGGAGAATCTCCTGGACAGAGGAGCCTGGTGGGTTACAGTCCATGGGGTCACAAAGAGTTGGACACAGCTTAGAAATTAAACAAAAAAAACAACAAACTATCTATAGCATGTAGGTTTTCTCTAGGCTATAATTCCTAACAATCTTGAAAATGACCATTCTAAGTGCTTAAAAGACTATATTCCAGAAAAGAGTATAATTGGAGAGAGGACTGAAGATAATAACGTTTTAACTTCTATATATTGCATTACCTTTTCTTTTTTCATTAGCTCCAATCTTCTAGTATTTAACATCACTATATTTACTTATCATGTACATTTCTGTGCAGTTTATCAAATGTGCCAATAAAATTATGGAAAAATTATGTCAACTAATTTTAGAGTAAAATAAATGATTTATAAAATATGATCCTTGATCAGTTAAAATTCGTTTTTACCATCTCAATAATACTTTTGTTCACATACATAGAACTACCTAGGGCAACCTGATTCTGCCATGGAGTAAAGAATCACTACTAGATTTTAGAGGAAAAATGAATGATTATAGGGAGAAACAGTTGACCGGTTATGCCACTCAGCTGTTCACACTCCCTTTCAATAGCTGAAGATTTGTGCACTGGAGTTATTATGTCAGAGATGCCAAATGCCATCCTGACATTGTCTAAACCAATATCATCATTGATCAAGTTTCCCCCATTTACGTGTAAAACACCAGTTCCCCTCCATAAACTAATTATGTCTCACTATATTATCTCACTTTGTTATCTGTGAGGAATTCAAAACCTTACAGTCAGTAGAAAAGTGTGTTTTTGGTTAGGTGAAACAAGTCATAGAGCTGAGTATAAATGCTGTTATACTCAAGATAACTATCAGTAATATGGACACATGTTGGTTTTGAGATCACCTGAAGAAAGAAATGAAAATTGTAAATAAGCAGACAATATAGTCTCCAAACAGTGCTTCCCCAGTGAAAATTTAACATAGAGCATATATTGTCTTCAGTTTAAAAGGGTAATCAAATTTCCTTAAAGGAGACTGCAAGCCAACAAAGGCAAAATTACGAATTACAAATAGAACTGGAATGAGCTTTTTCATGAATTTGTAAGATATAAGGAAATGTGTGTGTGAATATAAGTGTGGTTAAGAAATGTTAAAGGAAAAAGAAGAATCTGTGACCTTTTTGTATTCCTTTCTAAAAAGAATGTTTTCAGGAGGTTCTGAAGGTCTTCACTTAAAAAATATATTGATAGAAAGACTAGTAAAACTCTCAGTTGGAGAAAATGTAATTTTTAGGAATTGCCCAGTAGGAACATAATAAGCAGGCAAATACTTGCAAAAAATACAGAATCGTTTTGGCAACTTAGTAATCATGAGATTTTTTTTTTCCATAAAGACTTTGAGTTGCTGAAATGATGAGGTTTGTATTTGTCATAAATAAAACAAGTACTTATATCAAAATGTGAGAGAAGAATCACCTTTTTCTTATAGCTTAGTAAGTTGTGATCAATATGCTGCTTGCCTAGTAGTTGAGATATTTTTATCAATTTATCTGCAATTACCAAAAAAATATCATGCAGAGATAATTATGTGCTGTTCTCATTTTTTGAAAGTAGTGTTTTATCATCTAGTGTTTGGTTGTATCTATTGGCCCTGCACAAACTCAAAGGGAATTTGGAGAAACTACTGAGGGGAGTACATTGTACCTTACAATTCCTTTCAAAGTTAGAGTTAAGGACCCACTGCTAGTTATAAAACAGTTATGTGCAGCTATTGGTCTGACATTTATTATTTCAACAATACCTCTGCAAAGAAGACTATATAGAAGATACTTTTATTAATTAAGCTCTTCATTCTTCTTCTTTTTTTTTTTTTGGTTAATTATAAGCCCTGTCTTCCTCCCCATGCCAAATGTAGGATGCAGGATCTTAGTTCCCAGACCAAGGATTGAACCCATGCCTCTGCATTGGGACCATGGAGTCTTCACCACAGGACCATCAGGAAAGTCCCACCCTTGTCCTTTTGATCCATCTGTTCTCATAGTTTATTAGCAAGAAGACAATATTATGGATGATGTCTATTGTGCACTTACCGTATTCCAGGCACTCCATGAAGGACTTTATATGAACTAGCTTATTTAATCTGCAAAACAAACCTTGAAAGGAGATATTTTGTTATTGCCTTAGTTTTTCCAATGAAAAGAAATAAGGCACAGAGAGGTTAAGTGGCTGTTGGTGGCAGAGCAGGTTGGGAGCAGAGTTAGGCTTTGAAGTCTGTAGTTATCTCTGAAACCTGAACCTGATGCTTGACCATAATGCCATGTTCCCTCTGCTACAAAACTCTCAAACAAAAGGAGAAGACTGTTTTTTATAAAGAGTCAGCCTTCCAGGCAAAATCACCAGAAGCTTAAGAAAGGTGATATTATTTAACATAAATAAGTAAAAATTGCTATAAAGCAAAATGTTTCATGTATTTTAGGAAAAAGAAAATAAAAGGACAAGTATAAATTAAAAATTTCTGTAGGTCTACAATATACTGAGATAATACCAAAAGCTCACTAATGGTATTCATAAAGTATTGTTTTATTCATGAAGTATTATTTTCAAACATAATGCATGGAGAATTTAACACATTAGGGACTTATTTTTCCTTTGACTTGATGGCTGATAGGGCAAGGGTAACTTTATCACAGGCAAAGCAGTTTTCCAAAGACTACATGTTTATTTGCTTCCATGCTATGGCACATATAATTATTTTTAAACAAAAATACTCTGTGTTTAAACCTGTGTATGAATAATTTTTGCATATTTTAGGACTCGAATTCTTTGCAAATGAAGAATTAGTCATGAGAGCAGGCTTCCCTTGTAGCTCAGCTGGTGAAGAATCCGCATGCAGTGTGGGAGACCTAGGTTCAATCCCTGGGTTGGGAAGATCCTCTGGAGAAGGGAAAGGCTACCCACTCCAGTATTCTGGCCTGGAGAGTTCCATGGACTGCAAAGTCCGTGGGGTAGCAAAGAGTCGGACAGGACTGAACGGTTTTCACTTTCACTGACACTTTCACTTTCAAGTGTGAGAGCACCTCTCTGTGGTGGGAAGTTATTGCTGTTTTAGAAAGAGAAAAACTGACTTTTTCAGGAGCTAACAATTTTTTTTTAATTTTATTTTATTTTTAAACTTTACAAAATTGTATTAGGAGCCTATTATACAGAGTGAAGTAAGCCAGAAAGAAAAACACCAATACAGTATACTAACACATATATATGGAATTTAGAAAGATAGTAACAATAACCCTGTGTACGAGACAGCAAAAGAGACACTGATGTATAGAACAGTCTTAGGAGCTAACAATTTTTGTGTGTGCATGGATTTTCTGAGCCATTTGTCCTTCTCCTGACTTCTAAGTTTTCCCTCTCTCTTTTTTTTAAATTGATTATTGCTAGCAGAGAAAATAAGTACCATTTAAGGTGTTATGCTACTTCTGACTTTCAGAGAAAAAGGAACAGTACAATTCTAGATCTTGAGGAAAATTAAAGATAAATTAACAAATCATACTTCTTTCTTCTGTATTTATAATAAAGAGTATCCGAATATTCATTTCCAGAATGCAAAGGAAATGTTTCAGCGTAGGTTAAACAGAGGAAGCAGAACGATGAAGAAGTGATGTCCATTTTTCCATCTTACCTCCCTCATAGCACATCCTGGGGACTCCAAGCTCCAGTATCAGACACAGGCAACAGTCTGCCCTGGACAACCACTTGAGGCCAAATTCTTAGGACTGTGTCAGACGCTGAGACTTAGGGTTCACAAGGTAGACAGTGAAGGAGAGAATATGGATGTAAAGTAAAGTGACTACAATCAGGAATTCATAAAATAATAGAAAGTTAGAGGCCATTAAAACAGACTGAAACCTATTTGAATCCTTATTGCCTCTGACCTTGACTGTGTGGTTTTCCTGCACGAGTCAAGCTCCTTTCTCATGAAATTAAATGCCCACATTGGTCCGAGAGTAGAAGAAGCTGAAGGAAGACCTAATGGGAGGTGGGCAATGGCAGACCTGGCCACCATCACTTGCCAATGAGATGAGCTAGTAGATCAATGAGGATATACAATGACTGCTGTTTCACTTCCTTTCCAGTCCCCTGGAAGAAACTGTAGTACCCCACCCTAACCAGAAATATACAGAAAAGAAATTCTGGAACATGTAATTAAGACTAGCCAAGTGGTCACATCACAAAGCCAAAACAACTTACCTCTTGTTAATTTGGCACATGTGCATAGCTCCTTAAATTGTATTGAAAACAGGCAAATATATTGAAAACAGCCAAGTGATGCTTCCATCTAACTTGGTACTACTACCCTGGATACAGCTGAAAACAGATGAGTCTGCTTCACTGAAGGAGTATATAAAATCCACTGAAGGGATATAAAATCCCCTTTTGTCTTTGAGTGATACCATTTTCTCCTGATTCATTCATACTCTCTCGTTGATACCTTGCAGCTTAAACATGGAGATATGAAGTTAGGTATTATTAAAACACATCTTATTTTACATGATTAGAAGATGAGAAAGGGAAGAAAATTGAGAAAAAAAATTGTGTAATGTGATATGAGAGAGTGAGTAAGATATCACACACACATACGTACAAACATATTCATATCAAAATAGGGAGAAAATACTGCTAACTCTCACAATTCACATTTGTCCAGATGACCACTTGATCATAGCTGGTATGTATAACAAGCTTCATACACTATTGTTTCTTGTCCTTAGCAGACACTCCTGCTAGTCATAGATTCTTGCCTGCTAAACCTACCCAAACCTTCCTTTCTGAAGACTCTCGATCATGAGCAGCTAAATATGATCTGAGTTATGAGAGTTTTCTATTGACTTTAATCATAAGAAATGAAAGTATGAAAAGGCACCATGGAGGACACCCTACATTCCACACAGACCCTCCTTTACCTATATTACTTAGTAGTGAGCCAATTTCACCTTTCCAGAAGAGCCCTGTCAACTGTCAGGTTGACCAAAAAGTTTGTTTGGGTTTTTCTGTAAGAGGTAATGGAAAAACCCAAACTTTTGGGCCAACCAAATAGTACAGAGACCCCATTCTTTGCCTGTTAATTCAGAAGTCTAATCTGACTAGGTCCAACTCTCAACTTCTAGTTCAATGAAATTATTGTAATGTTCCCTGGCAGAAGCATTATTTTCTTTGGAACTATGGGAGATGAGAAGCAAACATTTTGCTTGTGAAATACTTGCAGTGATAGTGGAGGAACCCCTCCCATTACTCTCCCTTGACTCTCTGATCCAGGAACTCTGACAATGGAAGATGTAGCATTATACATGAAGGGATGGTGTGCATAAAGAACACTCTGGAGATATTATTGTACCTTGGTACAGTAACCTGAAAGTTACTGCCATCTAGCTGACACCATAACTGAGTCTCCCTAAGACCAATCAACCATTCCATCAGCTGTTCTATAAGGCAAATAATGGTTAAAATAATTAATTCCATGAGAATGGATCCAGTGCCACATTTCATTTGCTGTGAAATAAATCCTTTGGTCAACAGTGGTGCCTTGGGGAAGAGCAGGATGATGGACAAGGCCTTCTGTAGTACATAGAAGATATTCTATGGGAAGATTGGACACCCAGCAGTGTCTGTAGGCAGTAAACCTTGGTGAGTGGAAAACTCATACTGCTGAGCCCATGCAAACCTCCACCCCTGTCACCATATCCCACTTTTCTTATGCGTACTTGTCAATGACAGGAGTGGCTAGAGAAAGAGGTTAACTGATATCCACAGAACAACTGCTAAAATCTTCTTTTGTTGAGGACACCCTTTGGTGACTCTTCACTTGAAACACAAATATGTTCAAACCATGTGTCTATTTGGGGGATTTTGAAACCAGTTGATCATCTGACCAAACAGCTGGCCATAGCCCATGTGTCACTGTAGACCTGAAACTGTTTTTTCCTCCTTCCAAGCAAAATGAACAACCAGGTGCACTTTTCTAGTTCTGCCCATTGGGAAGATTTCTTTTCACCACTGTCCTTTGGGGCTATCCCATAATAGAGCTGGAGGATTGCTGCTGTCCTCTTTGTTGTTGCTGTTATTCAGTCACTCAGTCATGTCCCACTCTTTGTGACCCCATGGACTGCAGCACGCCAGGCTTCCCTATCTTTCACCATCTCCCAGAGCTTGCTCAAACTCATGTCCATTGAGTCAGTGATGCCATTCAGCTATCTCATCCTCTGTCATCTCCTCCTTTAAGAGGTATTAAAATATTGTGCAACACCACAGATAACAGACCTGAGGGGTTTTTGTTTTTGTTTTTGTTTTTTTCCCTCATTCAATTGATTACAGTGATCTTTCCATGAGACCATAAATGAAGGCTGAGAGAGAGGTGTCAATATAGCAGCAGTTCATGGGTACTTGGACAATTTCCTTGTGTCTTCAGTATGGGTCCAGCCTCATCTCATATATGCCACTACAATCTGGTAGTGGAGTGCTACTATGCATGTCCAGTTTTATGATTTGTTGGTCAGACACACCCAGTTCATGATGAACACTTCACTGTTGCATGGTAGCTTGGTGGTCCATGGCCAAGTTTTCAGTCTCGACTAAAGACAAGTAGCAGGCCAAAAGCTGTCTTTTAAAAGGAGTATAGTCATCCACAGTGCTTTGGGTCAAAATTCTAATAGTCTGCATAGTGATTCACCTATGACAGGTTGTGCAAGGCTTCAGTCAGCATCACCGTCTTAGGACCCAAGGGTCGGAGCAGACTGCTATACAGCAGCCTGGACCTGTGGCAGAAACTCCTAGACCTGTGGCAGAGACTTCTTTTATTTTATGCCTTGCCTCAAAACTGCAGTTTCTGAGGCACTTGCTAAATGAATTGGAGTAGCACACTAGAATGAGAAATTCCACTAATTTCTAAAGTCTTTGGAGTAACTGAAACAATTTCCTGTGTGTATGCTAAGTCGCTTTACTAGTGTCCAACTCTGCATGACCCTATGGACTGTAGGAGCCCACCAGGCTCCTCTGTCCGTGGGATTTCCCAGGCAAGAATAGTGGTGGTTTAGTAGCTACGTCATGTCCAACTCTCACATTCTCCAGGCAAGAATACTGGAATGGGTTGCTATTTCCTTCTCCAGGTGACCTTCTCAATCTAGGAGTCAATCCTACATCTCTTAGGTCTCCTGCATTGGCAAGTGGGTTCTTTACCACTGAGCCACCTTCCTTGTTATTGTCCAGTCATTCAATCATGTCTGACTCTTTGCACCCCGATGACTGTAGCATGCCAGGTTTCACTGTCCCTTCACTGTCTCTTGGAGTTTGCTCAAACTCATGTCCATTGAGTCGGTGGCCACCTACCTAGAATCATTCACATTTAATGTTGATTAATTATACTCCGATTCCCAAATCATAGACAGGAGTTCAAATCAGATTTGGAGACATTTATAAAGATTTGTGATCAAGAAATATCAAAATGTCCATGTGCCACTATTTAAAGATTTTATTTATTTATAGATCAAAAATAGTGTATTTCAATCAGTATGTCCATTTATGGTCCTTGTGGTAGTACGTGCCTATGATTCTATTTATGTGATTATTTCTTTGGTTCGTATTTGGAAATATTGATGCAGTAATTTCATTAGCTTCAGTAAAAACAGTTCATGCTGGTTTCTAGAGGTGAGATATTAAGGTAGAACATGAAGAGCTGTAAATGAGAATCCATCAAATGCGGTCCTATATTGATAAATGTAAATGATGAAGAAAAGTGAATGTTGACAATTTAGTCTATAAAAAAGAAAGCTAAGTAACTGTGTTTCATTATTGTTTAGTCACTAAGTCGTGTCCAACTCTTTTGCAACCCCACTGACTGTAGCCTCCCAGGCTTTTCTGTCCACAGGATTTCCAAGCAAGAATACTTGGAATGGGTTGCTATTTCCTTCTCTAGGGAAACTTCCTGACCCGGAGATCGAATCTGCATCTCCTCCATTAGCAGGTAAGCCTTTACCACTGAGCCACCTGGGAGGCCCTTATGTTTGGAAGAGTATGTAAAAATTTCTTCTAAAGTGAATTTAAAAGAAAATTAAATAAACAGAAAAGAAAGAGAGAAAGGAAAGCAGGAGTTAAAGTATAGGTTTTCAGCACTGCAAGTGTACTACATAGAACCAAAAATGACACAAGAGAGAGATGAAGTAGGTCTCCTTTATTTTCATTTTTATGATTCATATTTATAATCCTGAAATTATAAATGTTTGTATTTATCACTAATATTTAATAGAGAGGTGAAGCCTGAATTTTGAGTAAACAGTTGGCATCTACTACAGGAAAGAGTTCTTGGCTCCACTTCTGTTTGCCTACATCTACTTCCAACTTGGATCCTTTCTTGGCTTCCTTCTGTGCTGCATGTACACAGGTTAAGAAATTTTATTCAAAAGTTGTTTATTCAAGATAATACCTGGTTAAGGCACAGTAAATTCACTATCTGTGTGTGTATGTGTGTGTGTGCTATATTTAAGACTGATACCTTATTGTATGGGGCAAGTTTTAGTCCATATTTTCAAAAGAGGTGCTGATGCAAAGGCTGAGCTACCAAGTTAACTGTCAACAACCCCTCTTTCTTTTGTTTAAGTGCTGGTTCTCACTTCTCCTGCTGTGACTTTGACTGTGTTTTCCATGGAGACAGCATGGCATCTTACCCTTCAGGAAGCCCTCCTTTGTTACTCAGGTTGGTGAGCCGGACTCCTGGCAGGAAGGCAGAGGATTAACTGCAGGCTCTCCTGCTGCTCTCAGTCAGCAACTAGCTCAATCACTGGTTCAAACAGATGTTTCTGTTTAAGATCTTTAAGAACTATAATTGCGTGGAAAAATTGCATGTTTCACTTAATTCAATTTGCTAGTTGCATTAATTTGTTGGAAACTCATTGAAAATCCACATAAACATGTTGGTTTGAATAAATGAAGGGTTTGTGAGGTATACGATTCTGTCTAAATGTCAATAAAATATATTGCACAATAGTTGACACTAGTAAATGCAGCATAACTCATTGAGAGACTTCTCTGTGAACTTAATGCCTAATTCAGTTGATAGCAAAGGTCTTGATGTAGTGTCTAAAGTTCTCAAGGTCAAGTAACTCTATGTGGGTTGCTGCTGCTACTAAGTTGTTTCAGTCATGTCTGACTCTGTGTGACCCCATAGACGGCAGCCCACCAGGCTTCCCCGTCCCTGGGATTCTCCAGGCAAGAACACTGGAGTGGGTTGCCATTTCCTTCTCCAATGCATAAAAGTGAAAAGTGAAAGGGAAGTCGCTCAGTTGTGTCCGACTCTTAGCGACCTCATGGACTGCAGCCCTTCTAGCCTTGAATATTAAATAGCCAATAAAACTTAATATTATAGTTAAGTATAGGGTATACATTTATATGGACTTCCCTGGTGGCTCAGTGATGAAACAATCAAAGAATCTGCCTGCAGTGCTGGAGACACGGATCTGATTCCTGGATCTGGTTGGGATGGAGAAGGAAATGGCAACACACTCCAGTATTCTTGCCTGAAAAATCCCATGGATAGAGGCGCCTGGCAGACTATAGTCCATGGGGTCACAAAGAGTCAGATATGACTTAGCAACTAAACTACCACCACTATACATTTGTCAGGCAAGTGTCTAATTTCCTTGGTTGTCTTGCTGCAGCAACGATTTGAAACTGTGGACCAGTGTTACTGCTCAGTTACAGCTCAGGGTCTTATTCGACAAGCAAAGGAAAGTACACCCTCAAGGTTTGAGGTTGGGCTGACCCCAAAGGAGACTCTTTAATCTGTCTTGGCTTCCTCCTTTTATTCATTTGTCTCCTCCTCTCCTGAGCCTGTCCTATGTAAATCGGGCTAGCCGGGAGGGCTGTTTGTTTCACCTGAGGTTCTCACTCCAGTGTCCTGTGATTTCCTTTTGTTCCATTTTCGCAGGTTTTTTCCTTTCTTTGTCTTTTAGCCACCACCATTTTGGACTCCCTCCTATTTTAACTACCTAACACATTTATATACATGTTAAATACATACTATACTATTACATTTATTTAGCTATATGATGTGATATACAAAAGAATAATTAAAAATATAAAATATAATTTAATGATTATTTATATGTATATAGCATGTTTATTATATGCAAATATCTTTAAGTTCTTTTCATTGACTCTGCATTTTATTAGGCACTAAAATCAATGTAAATGGATATATAGGAAGAACTCAACATATTTTAAAAAGTAATTTATGTGAAAGAAACTAAAGAAATTATATGCTTGAGAGATGGAGTTTTTTTTAAATGTGATCTGTCATTCTGAAATTTTTATTGACAGATGAGAGTTGTGGAACCAACACGGCAAAGTCCCCATTTATTGTATCACTCAGAATTTTATATTTTTTGCCATGTTACATATTTTTTAATATTTGCCTGAATTTGAACCAGTATAACACCTTCATTTATCAAAATAGTGTATAGTTATATTTATGGGTGACTTGGCCATTTTGAGCAGTAGGACTCAATAAGAATTTTCTTTTGTATTTTTTTATTAGACACGTGTTTAAGATCACTCATTATGTTTTCCATATTATTAATATGAAGTGGAAAACAGTATTATAACTTAGACTTTGTTTTAGAACACATTAGGAAATTCTGTGGAGCCATAGCCTTAGAGTTGGCCCTGGAGTTAAAGCTCAGTGTGTAAATAATTTAATAATTTAACATTATGATTTTACTTTATGAAACTGTTCTATTTACAAACATTTTCTCTGTATTATTTCTGGGATAACTTACAATTAAATTAGTTCTTAAAAAGTTCATTTTGAGAATTAACTATAAACTCAGGGAGTCAACTTTAATTTCCTTCATTATTTTGCATGTTATATATGAACAAAATTATCCATCTTCCTGAATGAAGAATAACTGTATATAAGACACATAATTTTCTTTAATAAATATCTTGTCATATAAAAAACTTTGTAGGGCATATCAACAAGTTCAAAACACATGGGGAGATCTATTTTCTCTATCTTAATAAAGTCATAAAAAAAATCTTTCATTGGACCAGGTGAAGTGACACAGTGACAACCTAAATAATAATAAATATTAATCTTTATTCAAAGCATGTCATCTTTCAGATTCAGCAGGTAGGAGGGTGCATTCCTAAAATGCTTAATCAGAAATGCAGCAGTCAGAATTTTGCATAGTAAAACATCATAAAGTTCACTAGCAAAACACTAAAAAAAAAAAAAAACATTATTTTTTAATTCATTCATCAGAATCATAGTCTGTCATATTTATGATCCTCTACAAATTAGAGTCATCATTTTTTTCAGTCTGTTTTAGGTACAGTAAACTCCTCAGTCTAGACCATAAGCCTCAAAAACACACACAACTCTGCTATGAATAGGTTTTCTTCTATTCATATCTTCCTTTCTATCTCTCTGTCTTCCATTTCATGAATCTATTATAGTGTATTGGGCCATCTGCCTACACCCTTCCATATACTCTGAACATTATCAAAGAATTCTGACAGATTGTGGAAGTCAAACACTATTAAAATTTTCTCTCTTATTAATGAAGACTGCTGCTGCTAAGTCACTTCAGTCGTGTCTGACTCTGTGTGACCCCAGAGACTTCAGCCCACCAGGCTTCCCTGTCCCTGGGACTCTCCAGGCAAGAACACTGGAGTGGGTTGCCATTTCCTTCTCCAATGCATGAAAGTGAAAAGTGAAAGTGAAGTTGCTCAGTCGTTCCCGACTCTTAGCGACCCCATGGACTGCAGCCTACCAGGCTCCTCTGTCCATGGATTTTCCAGGCAAGAGTACTGGAATGGGGTGCCATTGCCTTCTCCAAATAAAAACTGCTACTTTGAGACAAATTATATCTCCTCTCCCCTTTCCTGACCCCAACACTTAACTCCTTAATTATTCAGGCTAAAAAATAAAGACTAAGGAAAAGAAGAATTGTAGTATAACAACATAAAAGCTAGCCAATTTATGTAGAAGAAAGTTAGATAATAGAAACCTAGATTCTTCATATGAGAAAGAATATTTTCCCTTAATGCAGAAATCCCCTATGTAATATTCCAGAAAAAAAAAAAAAAAAAAAGGTTAATAGTCCTTGCTTGAACAATTCTAGCAGTAGGGAATCCACTACTTATTGAGGAGTTCATTTTACTGCTGGACAGCTTTAAAATTGGAAAGCTACACCTGATATTTGCTCATTTTTCCATATAGATGATGAACAAATTACACAGCTAAGGTAGCTGACCTCATCCACACTTTGGAGAGGGCTGAACTACCAGAACTTGAGCGCTTTGTATTGCAGATAATTTGACAGTAAAGGGCCATGTTGGGTTCATTGTTCAAAATGTTCTTGTATAAAAATATCTACAGGACTTCCCTGATGGCTTGATGGTAAAGAATTTGCCTGCCAATGCAAGAGACCTGGGTTTGACTCCTGGGTCAGGAAGATCCCCTGGGGAAGGAAATGGCAACCCATTTCAGTATTCTTGCCTCCATGGACAGATGGAGCAGGCTACAGTTCATGGGGTCACAAAGAGTCAGACATAGCTTAGTAACTAAACAGCACTAACAACAAAAGTATCTATACAGATTATTTTATTTCAAATCCTGTAAAGGTGATAAAATACATTCTTAATAACTGAATTCATACTCAGAAATGAGAGCCTGACCACACAAGTTGCTAACCTTTTTCTTCCTCACCAAATGTTAGTTGCTCAATCATGTCCAACTATTTTCAAGCCCATGGACGGTAACCTGTCAGGCTCCAACATCCATGGAACTCTCCAGGCAAGAATACTGGAGTGTGTTGCATTCCCTTTTCCAGAAGATCTTCCTGATTCAGAGATGAAAGCAGGCTTTCCCACATTGCAGGCAGATTCTTTCCCATCTTAGACACCAGGAAAACCCTTCCTCTTGAGCAAAGGTGCAGTGAAACTCTTTATCCATGTGCCTGAAGTAATAGTTCTGGTTTGGTCTGGATTCTACATGGTCCTTTATAGTTTTTGCCCTATTCAGTGTGATCTAAAAATACATTTGCTTCTTTTAAATGAAGTCTACTAGTCTATTGATTCTTCCCTGTTTAAAGTATAATCTTTTATACTAAGCATTGTGTCTTTAAGACATAACCTTGCCTCCTCCAGTGTACCTGGCTGAATGCTGACTTGGGGTGTGTAGGGCTCCCATTCTGACAGAGCTTTAGAGGCTGTGAAGATGGAGGGAGATTAGCCTTGAGGACTGTGGGGATGAAAGACTTTTTACAAAGTAAATCCAAACCTGCTTAGTGTTTTAAGTCAAAGCCCTGTAACACATCTCTTCAACATTTGGTCACTGTAGCAATGTGTGCTATGTCACTTCAGTCACATCCAATTCTTTGCAACCCTATGGACAGTAGCCTGCCAGGCTCCCCTGTCCATGGGATTCTCCAGGCAAGAATCCTGGAGTGGGTTTCCCTGCCCTCTTCCAGCTATCTTCCCAACTCAGGGATCGAACCCACATCTCTTAAGTCTCCTGCATTGTCAGGGAGTCCTTTATGGTTAGTGCCACCTGGAAAGTCCAATGTAGCAATAATGATCCCCAAGAATCATTAGTTCAGAAAAAGATGATGTTTAATAGAGGACTAGAAAAACAACCCAAAGATTTCTAGCAGTTAAGGACAACAGTTGTTGTCTTGGTTGGAAGATATTTTGGATGGTTACACATAGGGTTTTCATTTTAAACATTTTCATATGCACACCACCCTGTATACCTTCCAATCAGGACACCAAGTACCAAATTGAAGTATCTGGATTTACATAAAGTAAGTGTATAAAATTTAAAAAAAAAAAAAAAAAGCCCATCCTACTAGTAAGAGACCAAGGCCCAGCATACAATGGAATCAGTACTGGTTCTATGCTTACATTTATGTTACTGAATCCCTTACTAGTTTTTAGCTACAGATACAAGACTACAATATAATAAAAATAGGATAAGTGAACTAATATTTGGCACAAAATTAAGCTGAATAGATATTTGACACTGTTATGTTAGTTTTGACACAAAACTAAATTGAATCATGTAGAGTTACATTCAAGGAAGTAAGTTCAATCTCTCAATCGTGTCCTACTATTTGAGACCCCATTGAAAGCAGCAAGCCAGCTTCCCTGTCCATCACCAGCTCCTGGAGTTTGCTAAAAATCATGTCTATTGAGTCGGTGATGCCATCCACCATCTCATCCTCTGTCATCCCCTTCTGCTCCTGCCTTCAATCTCTCCCAGCATCAGGGTCTTTTTCAATGAGTCAATTCATTGCATCAGGTGGCTGAAGTACTGGAACATTAGCTTTAGCATCAGTCCTTCCATTGAATATTCAGGACTAATTTCCTTTATGATTGACTGGTTTGATCTCCTTGGTGTCCAAGCATTGACCTTTTCCAATCCTGTGGCCACTCCTGAGTTTTTCAAATTTGCTGGCATATTGAGTGCTGCACTTTCACATCATCGTCTTTTAGAATTTTAAATAGCTCAACTGGAATTCTATCACCTCCACTGGCATTGTTTGTAGTGATGCTTCCAAAGGCCAACTTGACTTCGAACTTCAGGATGTCTGGCTCTAGGTGAATGATCACACCATCGTGGTTATCTGGGTCATTAAAATATTTTTTGTATATTCTTCTGTGTATTCCCATCACCTCTTTTTAATATCTTTGGTTCTGTTAGATTGATACCATATCTGTCCTTTGTTTTGCTCATTTTTGCATGAAATATTCCCTTGGTAGTGTTAATTGCTCAGTCGTGCCCAACTCTTTGCAACCCCATGGACTGTTAGCCAATCAGTCTCCTCTGTCCGTGGGATTTCCCAGGCAAGAATACTGGAGTGGCTGGAGAGATTCCCTTGGTGTCTCTAATTTTCTTGAAGAGAACTCTAGTCCTTGCCATTCTATTGTTTTCCTCTATTTCTTTACATTGATCACTTAGGAAGTCTTTCTTACCTCTCCTTGCTATTCTTTGGAACTCTGCATTCAGATGGATATATCTTTCCTTTTCTCCTTTGGTTTTCCCTCTTCTTCTTTTCTCAGCTATTTGTAAGGCCTCCTCAGACAACCATTTTGCCTCTTTGCATTTATTCTTCTTGAGGATGGTTTTAATCCCTGCCTCCTGTACAATGTTATGAACATCTGTCCATAGCTCTTCAGGACTTTGTCTATCAGATATAATCCCTTGAATCTATTTGTCACTTACACTGTATAATCGTAAAGGACTTGATTTAGATCATATCTAAATGGTTCAATGGTTTCCCCTACTTTCTTCAATTTAAGTCTGAATTTTGCAATAAGGATTTCATGATTTGTGCTATAGTCAGCCCCCAGTCTTGTTTTTGCTGACTCTATAGAGCTTCTCCATCTTCAGCTGCAAAAAATATAATCATTATTCTGGTGATGTCCATGTGTAGAGTCATCTTTTGTGTTGTTGGAAAAGGGTGTTTGCTATGACTGGTGTGTTCTCTTGCCAAAACTCTGTTAACATTTGTCCTGCTTTATTTTGTACTCCAATGCCAAATTTGCCTGTTACTCCAGGTATCTCTTGACTTCCTACTTTCGCATGCCAGTCACCTATGTGGAAAAGGACAGCTTTTTTTGGTGTTAATTCTAAAAGATCTTATAGGTCTTCATAGAACCATCCAACTTCAGCTTTGTCGGCATTAGTGGTTGGAGCATAGACTTAGGTTACTGTGATACTGAATGGTTTGCCTTGGAAATGAAGAGAGATCATTCTGTCATTTTTGAGATTGCACCCAAGTACTACATTCTGGACTCTTTTATGGACCATGAGGGCTATTCCATTTCTTCTAAGGGATTCTTACCCACAGTAGTAGATATAATGGTCATTCAAAGTAAAGTCACCATTCTATTCCATTTTAGTTCACTGATTCTTAAAACATCCATGTTCACTGTTGCCATCTCCTGTTTGACCATTTCCAATTTACCTTGATTCATGGACCTAACATTCCAGGTTTCTATGCAATATTGTTCTTTACAGCATTGGACTTTACTTCCATCACCAGTCACCTCCACAATTGGACACTGTTTTTGCTGTGGCTCAGTCTCTTCATTCTTTGTGGAGTTATTTCTCCACTCTTCTCCAGTAGCATATTGGGCACCTACCGACCTGGGGAGTTCATATTTCAGTGTCATCTTTTTTTTTTTTTTTTTTTTTTCCTTTTTATCTTGTTTATGGGATTCTCAAGGCAAGAATACTGAAGTGATTTGCCATTCCTTTCTCCAGTGGACCACATTTCATCAGAACTCTCCACCATGATCTTTCCATCTTAGGTGGCCCTACATGGAATGGCTCATAGTTTCACTGAGTTAGACAAGGCTGTGATCTAAGTGATCAGTTTGCTTAGTTTTCTGTAATTGTGGTTTCCATTTTGCCTGCCCTCTGATGGATAAAGACAAGAGGCTTATGGAAGTTTCCTGATGGGAAGGACTGGCTGTGGGAGAATCTGAGTCTTTCTCTGATGTTCAAGGCCATGATCAGTAAATCTAATCCAATTTTCTGTTGGTGGGTAGGGCTGTGTTCCCTCCCTGTTGTTTGGCATGTGGCCAAATTATGATAGGGGTAATGGTGGCCTCCTTCAAGAGGACTGATGCTGCGACTGTTGTATTCTCTGCCCATATCCCCATGGAAGGCCACTGTTGACTGATGCCTCCAGTGGAGACTTGTGGACACTAACAGAACAGTCTGGCTTAGTTTCTTGTGGGGTCACTGCTCCTTTCTCGTTTCTCCTGGTGCACACAATGTTTTGTTTGTGCTCTCCAAGAATCTGTTTCCCCAGTCCTGTAGAAGTTCTGTAATCAAATCCCACTGGGCTTCAATGTCAAATTCCCTGGGGATTCTTAGTTCTTTTGGCCAGATCCCCAAATTGGGAAATTTGTTGTGGGCTCTAGAGCTTTTGGAACAATGTGAGAACTTCTTTGGGATAATTGTTCTCCAGTTTATGGGTTGTCTTTTCGGTGGCTCTATGGTGGGGCACACATGCCGTGCCTCCCAGGTCTGCTGCAGCCAGAGTCCTTGTCCCTGTGACAGGCCACTGCTGACCTGTGCCTCAACAGGAGACACTCAGACACTCAAAGACAGGTCTAGCTTAGTCTTAGAGAACATTCTTAAAATGATTTCAAATGAATGATAAAAGTGAATCACTTTTCTTTCTCAGTTAAGCATGTTGATCTTATACTTAAATCTTTCCAAACAATTGTGCAAAAACAGTGTGAAAAATAAAGACACAAGTTTCTGAAAGTGACAGGAGATTATTTATGTTAGCTATGTCTTTGAAAAGGAGAAGATGTATTAAAGGTTTAAAACGTAGAAAAATTAGCATTCAAGTAGTGTATTAAATTCAGAGAGAAGTTTCACTAAATGAATAATAACATATGGAGCATGTCATCAAGACCAATTAAAAATGTCATCCATCAAAAATACTGTCATCATTCTAGTGGAACAGAACTAAAGGGGAAAAGACAAGAGAATACAAGTCAATGTTTTCCTCATTGACAAAGTTCAGACATTATTATTTTTTAATCTTAATATGGAACATAAGAAGTAGACTCTCAGTATAAATTCCTAATAGCAATCTCACCCTTGCATATACAATTTTTAAATTAACATTTTCCCATCAGAATTCTCTTCTAAAATACACAGTCTTGTATTTTTATTCTCCCATTATCTTATCAATTTAAAAATGACTACATAAAATTCTGAATTTTCTTAAAGCAAACTGAGATTTACTTTTTCATTTTTAGTATTACTATAATAGACTGATATACAGCCAGATTTACATACTGAGATAATCTTTTCCACATATTAAATATACATATCTTTCTTCACTTTGTAAATGCCTCCACTGTGTCTCCAAATATTTTTGATGTATGGCAAAACCAATACAATATTGTAAAGTAAAAAAAAATAAATAAATAAATAAATAAATTCCAAGACTTTAAAAAAAATAAATAAATAAACACCTAAATGTTTAATATTTCTAGTTAAGACATCTTGATCTTTCTGTTACAATGCAAATTCCTCTGAATAGATAATGTATTAGAACCTAATCAGCTGTATTCTCTAATAGGATCAATTTATTGAATGGCTTTCCAGCATCACTAGTAATTGAGAGAAACTGTAATGTGCGTAAAGGTAACTTCATTGTGTAGAGAGCATTGAGGATGCTACAAAGTGCAGAGTTTTGCCCATCTCTAGGTAAATATAGTCTATGAGCAGGTAATGAACCAGAAAGGAACCTCTGTGAACAGAAAATGGATGGAAGAAAAAGTTGAGACAGCAGAAGGGAAATAGAGACAATTTTTTTTAATCTGTTTCTCAGTGTAATCTCTACAAATAGAGTTGCCAATTATCTTAGTTCTATATTAAGGATGTTTATGCATTATTATGAAAAAGTGTAAATCAGCTTATCAAAATTAATATTTAAGTTTTAAAATTAATATTTATAAAATATTTAATAGAAAATGATGGAATAGGTCTGATATCTGTTCACTTACTGTACAAATTCTTGTCAAACTGACAATGCACAATGAATTGTGCTTACACATAGTTTACAATGAGGCAAAGGGTATGAATGATATTTCTTTAGTGCCCAACAATTGGTTAATGCTTTGACTTGTTTCAGCTTATGAGCTTTAAAACTTTCAGTGGGACTCAGGGATTGCACTATTAGAAGGTAAAGTTTGTAAGAACCATACAGAAGAGAAAGAATATTGTATCAGAATGATTGAGAGTTGCATTTTTAAAAATTATGATTGTACTTAATTGAGATTTAAAACACATACTCTCATAAACCATGTGTTTATGATATTTTTAATTTTTGTTTATAACCTCTGAAAATGAAAATATTTTTATCCATAATTATGAATTGATACATCTGGGTATCAAGCTCCTTTGGACAGAAATGATGGTGTGTTTTTCTATGTTCTCTAAATCATTTCCTAGTCTAAGATAAAATTTTAATAGATGATAAAATCTTCAAGAGTTAATGTTTAGGTAAATTACATTTCATTTAGTTTTCTATTTCACTTTATATAAAATTGGAGATGGATACTTCTGGAAAATAATTTTAATGCTGTAATGCACAAATGCACAACATTTATCAAAATGCACAACAGAGTATGGTACAGTATAAATGATAGTAAAATTATAGCAAATTCTGATTTAAGGTTATGATTAAAATAAGTTATAATCATACAGATAAAAGTTAACCAATTTGCTAAATATTAGAATACAAGCTTCTCCTGAGGTGTGTGTGTGTGTGTATAAATATATATGTGTATGTACATATGTATGTAGTATACAAAATAATGCCAATCACATAGTAAGAAACAATGAATATTTGTTAAGTGAATAAATGAATTTAAGTGGACAAAGTCTTACTTGAGCCACTCATGTGTGTGTGCTAAGTTGCTTCAGTCGTGACCAACTTTTTGAGACATGCCAGGCCCTTTGTAACCCATCAGGGTCCTCTATCCATGGGATTTTCCAGGCAAGAGTTCCGGAATGGGTTCCTATTCCCTTCTCCCAGGGATCTTCCTTACTCAGGGATAGAACCCGGGTCTCTTAGGCCTCCTGCATTAGCAGACATCTTCTTTACCACTAGTACTAACAAACCAATGCATTTCTTGAAAACACTCTGTTCAAGGGTCTATGTTAGGGAAACAAGTAAATCCAAGTCGAGAAAAAAAAGAAAAAAGAAAAGAAAAAAAAAGCAAGAGAGAGAGAAGGAGGAGGGTGTCAGGAAGAGGGGAAGGGAAAAAAGAAGATTAAAAAAGAGCATTTACCAGTTCAAATTACCTCCTCCATCCCTGGTGCCTCAGATAGTAAAAAGTCCACCTGAGATGCAGTAGACCCAGGCTTGATCCCTGGGTATGGAAGATTCGTTGGAGAAAGAAATGGCAACCCACTCCTGTATTCTTGCCTGCAGAATTACATGGACAGAGGAGACTGGTGGGCTACAGTCCATGGGGTTGCAAAGGGAGGACATGACTGAACAACTAACACTTACCTGGAACATCTTTCCCCTCCTCTTAGGACCTTTCACCCCCCTCCTTAGTGCATCCTTCCCCAGTTCCTACTTAGGGGGCCAGAGCTACTGCAATATTTCTGGAATGCCTTTGAACCTGCAATGGCCCATCAGTGCCTTGTCCTGAGAATCATCAATGCCATGAATCTCCCTCAAAAAGCATACATAATGTTCTATTCATACATTATTCTGCACCAGCCCCTTCAACAACATTCTGTATTGAAAATGACCTAATAAGATCATGAATAGCCTTCTAGTTGGTAATTAAGGGTGGTTGCTTCATAAAATATGCCTTGATAAGTGAAACAAACAAAAACAACAGAAAAGCAGCAACAATAAAGTCCTAAACAAACTGTGCAAACCAGAAAAAAACAAACAAACAAAAAAAACACACAAAAATCATGATTCTCATCCTCCGTCTAAGACACCCAGCATTGCCCAGGAAAATCGCACACTTGACGTATTTTTACTCAGGGCATGACTCTGGCCCTTACTTAGGTTGTCTCCTCAACTGCTCTTTTAAACTTTATCACTTCTAAACTCCATTTAGGGGACTCCCTGGTAATTTTCAAATGATAATTCCAAATTCATAAATTCCTTCAACTGTTTATGCCCACAGAGAAATGCCCCCACCTTTCTCTCCAGTCTCAGAAATAATAAAAACATCATAACATGCTGGGCTAATGTACACAAAGAATAGTATTTAATGCAGTAATTATCAATAACTAGTTATTCAATAATTACAACAGTGCTCTAAAATAAATACTAACATTTCTTTGACTTTTTTAAATAATAAAACTGAAGTTTAGAGGAGTTAGCCCCATTACCATGTACTTAGTCAGTAGCAGAACCAGTATTTTAACCGCTCTCCCCACCTCCATCCTGCCCCTGTTTGGAGAGCTCCTTCTTGTCACTTTCACATAAACTGAGAGAGAATAAGTGTGCTCCTTTGCACCAAATCTGATCCTCAGCTTGTGCCAGCAAATATTGTCTCTAAAGTTATTTTTTGAGGAAGTAAACAGAAGAAAGTGTGTCGAAGAGAATGCGGTCAATCGTTTTGTTTCCTAAATTCTCAGCTTCTTTTCTTACCTCTACTAATGACCCTTATTCTACCAGTCTCTAGATTATCTGCTGAAATGGATGTGTGTGGTTGATACTCAATAAGGATACATTGAATGAGTAAACCTGATTCTCTTTCATAGTGTAGAAAAGATATTGTATTTGGGGTTTTTCTAAACTCTCTGGTAACTCTTTTGCTCCTTCATTCCTCTGGTACTTAAATACTGATGAAATCCAGAATTTTATCCTCACTTACTTGGTCTCGCTCTCACCCCTGTCTTTGGGAAATGCATCCCACATTCAAAACACAGTTTCCACTTGTAATATGCTAATTTATTTCAAATCAATCAATATCCTAATCTCAGGGATCTTATTTTCTTCATTTGTCTCATATATTTAAGTTCTATTTATGCCTGAGTGCCCATTAAGCATCATACACAAAACAAGCTTATTTTTTCCCATCATGAAAATGTTCTGTGTCTTCTGTCCATAAAAGGCACCAACAATTACTAGTTCCTTAGCTAGAAACCTGGGAGGTACACAAGAAAGCTCTTCTTTCTACCGCATGTAAAACTTTTCTACATAAAATAGAATTTCTTTCCCTCCTTTGGCCATCTCTACTGCATCAGGGTAATACTCTACCATTTCCTCTGTGTAATGATTTCTAACAGAGAAATTTCCATTTTTTCACAATTCATCATGAGTAAATTTTCAAAAAAAAAAAAAAGTAATGATAATAATTCCAAAATACTGCAATATTCATTTAAAAGTTGTTACTGGTTCATCTTATCTTCAGAATGAAAATCCAAAACCCTCTATATTATATATCTTTTCTCTATAACTGTACGTTCTGAAAAGATATATAGCTCTTATTTCCCCCAATTCTTCTTCAATGATGTCTATGCCCTTACAATTAATATAGGCTCTAATCATTCTGAATGAATTGATTTTCTGAAAATGAGATGCATTTTATTTGCTCATGGCTAACAAAACCTTTTAGAACTAACACCCAAAAAAGATGTCCTTTTCATTATAGGGGATTGGAATGCAAAAGTAGGAATTCAAGAAACACCTGGAGTAACAGGCAAATTTGGCCTTGGAATACGGAATGAAGCAGGACAAAGAGTAATAGAGTTTTGCCAAGAAAATGCACTGGTCATAGCAAACACCCTCTTGCAACAACACAAAAGAAGACTTTATATATGGACATCACCAGATGGTCAACACTGAAATCAGATTGATTATATTCTTTGCAGCCAAAGATGGAGAAGCTCTAAACAGTCAGAAAAAACAAGACCAGGAGCTGACTGTGGCTCAGACCAGGAACTCCTTATTACCAAATTCAGACTGAAATTGAAGAAAGTAGGGAAAACCACTAGACTATTCAGGTATGACCTAAATCAAATCCCTTATGATTATACAGAGGAAGTGAGAAATAGATTTAATGGCCTAGATCTGATAGATAGAGTGCCTGATGAACTATGGAATGAGGTTCATGCCATTGTACAGGAGACAGGGATCAAGACCATCCCCATGGAAAAGAAATGCAAAAAAGCAAAATGGCTGTCTGGGGAGGCCTTACAAATAGCTGTGAAAAAAAGAGAAGTGAAAACCAAAGGAGAAAAGGAAAGATAGAAGCATCTGAATGCAGAGTTCCAAAGAATAGCAAGAAGAGATAAGAAAGCCTTCTTCAGCGATCAATGAAAAGAAATAGAGGAAAACAACAGAATGGGTAAGACTAGAGATCTCTTCAAGAAAATCAGAGATACCAAGGGAATATTGCATGCAAAGATGGGCTCGATAAAGAACAGAAATGGTATGGACCTAACAGAAGCAGAAGATATTAAGAAGAGATGGCAAGAATACACAGAAGAACTGTACAAAAAAGATCTTCACAGCCCAGATAATCACGAGGGTGTGATAACTCACCTAGAGCGAGACATCCTGGAATGTGAAGTCAGGTGGGCCTTAGAAAGCATCACTACAAACAAAGCTAGTGGAGGTGATGGAATTCCAGTGGAGCTATTTCAAATCCTGAAAGATGATGCTATGAAAGTGCTACATTCAATATATCAGAAAATTTGGAAAACTCAGCAGTGGCCACAGCACTGGAAAAGGTCAGTTTTCATTCCAATCCCAAAGAAAGGCAATGACAAAGAATGCTCAAACTACCACACAATTTCACTCATCTCACATGCTAGTAAAGTAATGCTCACAATTCTCCAAGCCAGGCTTCAGCAATATGTGAACCCTGAACTTCCTGCTGTTCAAGCTTGTTTTAGAAAAGGCAGAGGAACCAGAGATCAAATTGCCAACATCCGCTGGATCATGGAAAAAGCAAGCGAGTTCCAGAAAAACATCTATTTCTGCTTTATTGACTATGCCAAAGCCTTTGACTGTGTGGATCACAATCAACTGTGGAAAATTCTTCAAGAGATGGGAATACCAGAGCACCTGATCTGCCTCTTGAGAAATTTCTATGCAGGTCAGGAAGCAACAGTTAGAACTGGACATGGAAGAACAGACTGGTTCCAAATAGGAAAAGGAGTACGTCAAAGATGCATATTGTCACCCTATTTATTTAACTTATATGCAGAATACATCATGAGAAACACTGGACTGGAAGAAGCACAAGCTGGAATCAAGAATGCTGGGAGAAATATCAATAACCTCCGATATGCAGATGACACCACCCTTATGGCAGAAAGTGAAGAGCAACTAAAAAGCCTCTTGATGAAAGTGAAAGAGAAGAGTGAAAAAGTTGGCTTAAAGCTCAACATTCAGAAAATGAAGATCATTGCCTCTGGTCCCATCACTTCATGGGAAATAGATGGGGAAACAGTGGCAACAGTGTCAGACTTTATTTTTGTGGGCTCCAAAATCACTGCAGATGGTGACTGAAGCCATGAAATTAAAAGACGCTTACTCCTTGGAAGAAAGGTTATGACCAACCTAGATAGCATATTAAAAAGCAGAGACATTACTTTGCCAACAAAGGTCCATCTAGTCAAGGCTATGGTTTTTCCTGTGGTCATGTATGGATGTGAGAGTTGGACTGTGAAGAAGGCTGAGTGCCAAAGAATTGATGCTTTTGAACTGTAGTGTTGGAGAAGACTCTTGAGAGTCCCTTGAACTGCAAGGCAAACCAGCCAGTCCATTCTGAAGGAGATCAGCCCTGGGATTTCTTTGGAAGGAATGATGGGAAAGCTGAAACTCCAGTACTTTGGCCACCTCATGTGAAGAGTTGACTTACTGAAAAAGACTCTGATGCTGGGAGGGATTGGGGGCAGGAGGAGAAGGGGACGACAGAGGATGAGATGGCTGGATGGCATCACTGACTCGATGGACGTGAGTCTGAGTGAACTCCGGGAGTTGGTGATGGACAGTGAAGCCTGGTGTGCTGCAATTCATGGGGTCGCAAAAATCGGACACAACTGAGCATCTGAACTGAACTGAACAATATGGTTCTCAGATTTCATTATGAGTAGCACCTCTTCTGAGATGTTTTTCCCATGACCTCAAGAAAATGTCCTCAGGTTGTGACAATATAGCATTGTTTGCAAAGTCTATTGTATTAGATTATTTTCCCTCTCCCTCATTAAACATTAGCTTCTTGAGAATAGAAGACAAACTTTATTCCTGGAGTGCTGAAAACTAACACAATGCCTGGCACTAAGGATTTTGTTGTTTTATTTAACTTGCTCAGTTCAGTTCAGTTCAGTCTCTCAGTCATGTCCGACTCTTTGTGACCCCGTGAATTGCAGCACACCAGGCCTCCCTGTCCATCACCAACTCCCGGAGTTCACCCAAACTCATATCCATTGAGTCGGTGATGCCATCCAGCCATCTCATCCTCTGTATTCCCCTTCTCCTCCTGCCCCCAATCCCTCCCATCATCAGAGTCTTTTCCAATGAGTCAATTCTTTTCATGAGGTGGCCAAAGTATTGGAGTTTCAGCTTTAGCATCAGTCCTTCCAAAGAACACCCAGGACTGATCTCCTTTAGAATGGACTGGTTGGATTTAACTTGCTAGTGGACAGTAAATCTCTAGCCTTGGAATTACAAGTAAAGTTAAAGTCAATTTGTGGATATAGTTTCCATATCCTTTTAATACACCATTTTTGGATAGGGCTTACATACTTCAATCTGTTTGATATTCATTTTAAAATGTTGTGAATGTTAGCAGTTATTAATCATTCTTATTTTACAAATAAGACAAATTTTCCTCAAAAGTTTGAATCCTCCATTATTATAACATCATCACATCTTCTCATACACCTTAAAACAAAGTCTTTCCAAATTTATTCCCACCCCAGAGGCCATTACTGTAGCCTCATTACTTTTATTTTGCATCCTTATACCTTTTAGTCAAAATTTTTGGAGTAAATTATATTTCAAGCACATGAGACAGAAACTGAATGACAGTAATGCTAAATTCTATTAAAATTTAATAAATATATCAATATGGCCACTAGAAATTGTGGCTGAGGAAACATGAAAATTCTGTATAATGAGTATTTAGGCATATATGTGTAGGTAGATACATAGATAGACATACACACATGTTGGGCTTCCCAGTTGGTTCTAGTGGTAAATAATTTGCATGCCAATGCAAGACACACAGAAGATGCATGTTCTATTCCTGGGTTATGAAGATCACCTGGAGAAGGAAATAGCAACCCACTCCAATATTCTTGCCTGAAAAACCCCATGGACAAAGGAACCTGGTGGGCTATGGTCCAAAGGGTCACAATGAGTCTGACAGGACTGAGCATCCGAGCATGGCATCACATACACACATGTACATAGATCAGATCAGATTAGATCAGTTCAGTTGCTCAGTCGTGTCCGACTCTTTGGGACCCCATGAATCACAGCACGCCAGGCCTCTCTGTCCATCACCAACTCCCAGAGTTCACTCAGACTCACGTCCATCGAGTCAGTGATGCCATCCAGCCATCTCATCCTCTGTCTTTCCCTTCTCCTCTTGCCCCCAATCCCTCCCAGCATCAGAGTCTTTTCCAATGAGTCAACTCTTCGCATGAGGTGGCCAAAGTATATACATAAATTGTTGTTGTTGAGTCACTAAGTCATGTCCAACTGTTTGCAACCCCATGGACTGCAGCACTCCAGGCTCCCCATCCTACGCTTTCCTTAAGATTGACTGGTTTGGTCCAGCACCACAATTAGAAAGCAACAATTCTTAGACACTCAGACTACTTTATGATCCAACTCTTAAACCCATACCTGACTTCTGTAAAAATCATAGCTTTGATGATACGGATCTTTGTCAGCAAAGTGACGTCTTTGCTTTTTAATGTGCTGTCTAGGTTTTTCCTAGCTTTCCTTCTATGGAACAAGCATCTTTTAATTATGTGGCTGCAGTCACCATCTGTAGTGATTTTGGATGCAAAAACTCAAATACATAAATACATATGAGTTTATGTATGATTGTAAATGTGTACATATGCATGCACACACATGCACATACACATGAATATGTGTATACATATACATATATGACATCTGTTCATTGTACATGCCTGAATTTAAACGTTCATAGCCACAAATGTCACTGTATCTATGTCTCATTTTATAATAAAAATAACAAGCATATCTTTATTTCTTACAGAGAAAAAAGAAGTAATAACTTTATGATACTAAGAGTGGAAGTCATTTAATTTTTTAAGTTCAATGTATTGAAAGTCAAACAACTATATTATTTTCAATATTTATACCCATAAATTACTTAATAAGTTGTATAGCTCTATTTATGTTCCAAATAACATTATAAAGATACTACTTTTAAATCATGAGACATATTTAGAAAACTATCACACATTCCTTGTGATTGTATTTACAGAAAAATTATTTTCCCCCTTTTGATAGGGAAAGAGACTCTGAAGTCATACTTTATAGTTCCACATTCATGTCCTCATTTTGTCTTTGCCATAGTTTCAATAATGATTTATTGCTCGGATTCATTACCTAAAAGTATTATCTACCAGGCAAAATTCACTCTAAATGTGGTTTCATTTCCTAAAGAAGTTATGTGGGAAAAATCAGAGAAGAGGAAGAATGTTAATAGATTAACTTCAGTAAGAGGTAATTTACTATATATTGCAGCTATCAAGAAAGTATTATGTGGAGAATGTCATTATTATTCACCAGACTGTTAAGTCCAAGGTAACCCTTCTTTAGTTGACACTGACATATATTTCCAGTAGCCCTGCCCTCAATTACTCTGCATGATCAACCTTGCCCTTGGTGGTAAGACTTTTTTATTGTGTTAAAAAGTTAGAAGCATCAATATAATCTGTAGGTAAATACATCCATCTTTTTATCTACATCTGCTGCTGCTAAGTTACTTCAGTCGTGTCGGACTCTGTGCGACTCCATAGACGGCAGGCCACCAGGCTCCGTCCCTGGGATTCTCAAGGCAAGAACGCTGGAGTGGGTTGCCATTTCCTTCTCCATTGCATGAAAGTGAAAAATGAAAGTGAAGTCACTCAGTCATGTCCAACTCTTAGCAACCCCATGGACTGTAGCCCACCAGGCTCCTCCATCCATGGGATTTTCCAGGCAAGAGTACTGGAGTGGGGTGCCATTGCTTTCTCTGTTATCTACATCTACCTTTATTGATATGCAAGGTATATACATATCTAGATGTTTCAAACACATAATGAATGTGTTAGTTGTAACAGAAATTGGTATATAGATATTCTTAGGAATTTTATGTAAACGTGATATTCCCACTAGCAAATATAAATTTCAGACAAGTCCCAAAATACCATGTTCACCTTAGCATAATTGTATATATTCTATTGGGCTTCCCAGGTGGTCAGTGGTAAAGAATCCACCTACCTATGCAGGAGACACAGAAGACATGGGTTTGATCCCTGGATCAGAAAGATCCCCTGACCTGAGAAGGAAATGGAAACCCACTCCAGTATTCTTGCCTAGGAAATCCCATGAATAGAGGAGCCCAGATGGATACAGTTCATGGGGTCACAGAGTCAGACAAGACTGAGCACACACACACACACGCACACTCATATTTTGTTATCTTTAAAATAAAGACCAGGATTTGGGGAATAAAGGCAGCTATAATAATACAGACCACAGCTCATATCAAAATGTATCATTAATTTTATATAATTGCTATAGAAAATGTGATTGCTTGCATATTATTTTTTGCATAGATATATGTTTTCAAATTTATTCATAGCATATATATATTATTCATTAATCAAATTGAATTCTTTTTTATGCAGTTGAGTATTACTATGTGCTATATATAGTTGCTCAGTCTTGTCTGACTCTTTGAGAACACAAGGACTGTAGCCTGACAGGCTCCTCTGTCTTTGGGGATTCGGCAGGTAAGAACACTGGAATGTGCTGCCATGCCTTCTCCAGGGAATCTTCGCAACCCAGGGATCAAACCCAGGTCTCCTGCATTGCAGTTGGACTCTACCATCTGAGCCACCAGGGAAAGGCAAAATATAGGTCATTTATTTTTCTCTCAGTTAGTATATTTATTCAATTTAGATATATATCTAGTGTTTTTCCTATTTTGTTAAGTCAAAACAACACATCTAAGATTGCAAATGAGCAGTTCAATTTCAGAAATATTGTGTATGTCATTTAGACAGCAGGCTGTCTTGGTGACTCTGCTAGAATTCCTTTCCCTGAACACATGGTTTTTATTATATTCTCTATATCACACAACAAATTGCCATGTCCTGTTGACAGAAAGCCAAAAGTCAGGTTTAAATTGCTGTTAAATTAATGCACCATCTTAAGCAGAAACACATAGAAACAAGGAAATTAAAACTCTTATTATCTCCTGCTGTTTTCTATTTCCTCCTACAAAAAAAATGAAGAATCTTGAAGTCAAGATCAGTTGTATCAATCAGTTCAGTCACTCAGTCGTGTCTGACTCTTTGCGACCCCATGAATCACAGCACGCCAGGCCTCCCTGTCCATCACCAACTCTCGGAGTTCACTCAAACTCATGTCCATTGAGTCAGTGATGCCATCCATCCATCTCATCCTTTGTCATCCTCTTGTCCTCCTGCCCCAAATCCCTCCCAGCATCAGAGTCTTTTCCAATGAGTCAACCCTTCACATGAGGTGGCCAAAGTATTGGAGTTTCAGCTGCAGCATCAGTCCTTCCAAAGAAATCCCAGGGCTGATCTCCTTCAGAATGGACTGGTTGGATCTCCTTGCAGTCCAGGGGACTCTCAAGAGTCTTCTCCAACACCACAGTTAAAAAGTATCAATTCTTTGGTGCTCAGCTTTCTTCACAGTTTAACTTTCACATCCGTACATGATCACTGGAAAAACCAGAGCCTTGACTAGATGGACCTTTATTGGCAAAGTAATGTCTCTGCTTTTCAATATGCTATCTAGGTTGGTCATAACTTAGCTTCCAAGGAGTAAGCGTCTTTTAATTTCAGGGCTGCAGTCACCATCTGCAGTGATGTTGGAGCCCAGAAAAATAAAGCCTGATACTGTTTCCATTGTTTCCCCATCTATTTCCCATGAAGCTATGGGACCAGATTCCATAATCTTCGTTTTCTGAATGTTGAGCTTTAAGCCAACTTTTTCATTCTCCTTTTTCACTTTTATCAAGAGGCTTTTTAGTTCCTCTTCACTTTCTGCCACAAGGGTGGTGTCATCTGCATATCTGAGGTTATTGATATTTCTACTGGCAATCTTGATTCCAGCTTGTGCTTCTCCCAGCGCAGCGTTTCTCATGATGTACTCTGCATATAAGTTAAATAAGCAGGGTGACAATATGCAGCCTTGACGTACTCCTTTTCCTATTTGGAACCAGTCTGTTGTTCCATGTCCAGTTCTAACTGTTGCTTCCTGACCTACATACAGGTTTCTCAAGAGGCAGGTCAGGTGGTCTGGTATTCCCTTCTCTTTCAGAAGAGATGTTGAACTTCTCACTCTTGTTATTTAATTTTAGCTCTAATTTATTACTTGAATTTATAACTTGAAATTTCAGTCTTTAGGTTCCAGCAGCACTATTTTTCTGACTTTTATTCTTTTTTTAAACTAAAACTTTATACTTCTAAAAATTAAAGATCACAGTTTAACAAAATGCCCATTTGCAATGAAAATTTAGTTTCTAAACTGATTTGCCAACCTCAAAGTGTACAAGTTGCTTTTGTAAATGACCTTTGCTCTGAAATACCTGGCATTTCTTGCCGGCATTCTTCTGTATTGTGTGTGTTCTTCCTATACTCTCTTGGACTGTCTACCTGCAATTGTTTCAAACACCAATTATCTTGATTTACAGTTTAATTCAGGTGGCAGTTATTGAACTCTGGCAAAAAAAATAAAATCATAGTACTAAAGGATACAAATATGAAGCAAGCAGAGACCTTATCCTTTAGCTTTCAGAAAAATATTGAGAAACCATACATTTATTGTATGTCTAAAATGTGCCAGATTGCCTCTGATATAGTGTAGGCTCAGCTGCTTATTACAAACAACTACCCTACAGAAAAGGAATTAATATCAATTATTTATTAATATGACCTGGGTCAGGAAGATTCCTTGGAGGAGGAGGTGGTAATCCACTACAGCTTTCTTGGCTAGGGAATTACATGGACAGAGGAATCTGGCAGGCTACAGTCTTTGGGGTCGCATAGAGTCGGACATGGTTGAGCGACTGAGCATGTATGCACATTTATTAATATGAATGACTCAGAAGCATTAGATAAAAATGGCTTAAATCGTCAGGCCAAGATATGATGTAAGAGCACATAATGCCAAGTTCACTATGTCTAAATAGACCATCCTGTTAAAGCAAAATTGGGAGGAGCATCAATGTATATTCAATATTATATTCCTTAATCAAAAATTTAAAATCACTTTATTCAGTATTACAGGACTCCAGGTACTTTCTTAAAGTTTTTCTTCCTAATGTGACCCAGTCAATGTTCTCTGGTATTTTTTACTTGCAGGTTTATTTGACATGCAATAAATGGATATATTTTATCTCTCTTGACACTAATACCACACACTCTTGATTACTGGCTTTAGGCTGTAAGATAGTATCAATTCTCCAACTCTCTTCTTTTCCAAATTATTTTTACTGTTCTTTGTTCTTATACTTCCATGTGTATTTTTAGAATCAATTTGTCAATCTTTACTAAAAATCTCTTGGAGTTTTGATTTGGCTTGTGTTGCATCTGTTAAAAAATTTGGGGATAATTGATATTTTAATAACACTGTCTTTCTTATTCTTAAAAAAAAAAAAAAATGGGGCACAGCATGCAGTTTGCAGGATCTTCATTCCCAAACCAGAGATGGAACCCAAGTCCAGTGCACTGAGAGTGTTGTAGCCATGCATTCTGGGAAACAAACTCACTTCAAAGGACAATGCAGATAGTGGAGTACAGTTTATTACACCAGCAGGCCCAAGGCAGAGTCTCCTTTTAGCCAAAGACCTCGATCAGTTTTTTACCCTAAGTGTACGTGCTCAAACCTACCTCCCCAAATTCCCTGAAACTAGTCTGAACAAAGGAAAAAAGATATAATCAAAGTTAACTAGTGATTTGTATGCCCTAAGCCTAGATAGTTAACAGTGGACAATTATCAATAAGCCTGTGGTCATACCCCAATAAGCATAATAGAATGTATGACTCTATTCAGTTACACAGATAATTAGGGTAGTATTTTAGGTGATGTAGAGTCTAGGTACGAGCCCTGGGGCTCTTCCATCTGGGGGTCTGGTTTTCCAGGTGGTATGTCATTTCCACAGATACTGGGCATATAGCTCAAAGTCCACAGTCCAGCCCAAGATGGAGTCCTGCTTTCAAGATGGAGCTCTGTTCTGTCTGTTTCTTCCTTTAAGAGCACAGAGTCCTAAGAACTGGACAGCCAGGGCATTTCCAATACTGTGTTCTTTGATCCACATATATGGTATATGTATTAAATTTCTTCAATTATTTTTAGCAATGATTTTGGGTTTTTGATACAAGACTTCTGTAATTCTGTCAGACTGGTGTCTGTATTTTGTATTATTTGTTACTGCCATGGTATAAGACTATCAGAAGTTTATGACAAGGAAGAAAAGGAGGGAAAGGAAATTTCTGGGGAACGGCAGGGATACGGGGGGCTAGAGAGAGTCCCAAGGGTCCAGGTGACTCCACTCAGCAGCTCAGCTGGGAATCCCTGGGCCAGGAGACACCCACGCTGCTCCAGCCTGGGCTCTTCTGTAGCTGCAGGACTGACTTTGTCTCTGCCTAACATAGGATGCAGATTACAAGGTACATGAGCTCAGCCTCTCAGTTGTGTCCAACCCTGTGAGTCCGTGGACTGTAGATTCCTCTGTACATGGGATTTCCCAGGCAAGAATACTGGGGTGGGTTGCCATTTCCTCCTCCAGGGGATCTTCCTCACCCACAGATAAAACCTGCGTCTCTTGCATCTCCTACATTGCAGGATTCTTTACCATTAACTCTACATGGGAAGCCCTTTGCAGGGTACAGAAAGACCCTAAATGGCTAAAAGTCTGCTTTGGGGAGTTACATTTTAAGACAATTGAATGTGCAAGAAAGTTGAGCTTGGTGCTGGCGGACTTATAAGGTAAAGGGCTCCAGATTCTTATGAAGAAGTAAATAACGTAGGCTCACTATACAGAGGCCATCTTTAGCTCATCTATGTAACAGTCCCCTTGGCACCATGGTGATTTATAATCCAAGTTGCACATTATCTTATAACACTTGAATCTGAAGCAAGGGATAAAGCATCTTCAAGACTCAGAATGCTTAAGGGTCATGATCTTGGATTTCAAAGTCCTTTGGCAGCCAATATGACAATATAGTGGGGGAAGCCCTGCAGGATAGATGAGAAAGGAGATTCTGAGTTGCCCAATCTACTTAGTCAGTAGAGTGATATTACGGTCCCTTGGCTGCATGTCCCCAACAACATGTAAAACAAACCTAACCATGTTCATCTACCCACAAGAAGCAATCTACTCACTGCTCATCAATGTGCAGCCCCTTCTTCAGCAGCCAATAAACTATCTAGGATCATGAGATTATCTAACATCTGTAGTATATGGTGAGAGGCAGCCAAGAGTTCCAGCCCTGGGCCATTTGTTTAATTATGTGGGTAACTCCTTAGATAGGGCTCTCCCCATTGTGTGGTGTCCTGTGCATATGCCATTCCTCCTGCCTCCAAAATTAGAGACCCAGGGACATGAGTTCCAGGAGGACAATATTAAAAGTTCACTTGCAGTCTTAGAGAGTTGCCCCAGTGTAATCTGTAGGGACAAGAACTTTCATAGGAAAGGAAACTGGGAAGATGTTCAATTGCTTAGTAAAGATCTCCTGGAATTTTGAGTCAACTCCCCACACAGGAAAACATTGGCCAGGGTTGGATGAAGAGAAGCTAAGGGGAAGCTCTTTGAGTCCCTCACTAGTCCACAAGGCTCCCTCTGCTATCTGTACTCTCTGTGCTATGAGGCAAGTTTGTGGCTCAATGCCATTCCAGCTGGTGTTAATAGGAGCATGTGTGCATGCATGGTCAGTCGTGTCTGATTCTTTGTGATCTTACAGACAGTAATAACCCACTAGGTTGTTCTGCCCATGGAATTTCCCAGCAAGAATAATGGAGTGAGTTGCCATTTCCTTTTCCAGGGGATCTTCCTGACCCAGGGATTGAACCCACATCTCCTACATTACAGGCAGATTCTTTACAATCTGAGTCACCAGGGAAGCCCAGTCTTTTAATAGGAGCATAGAATGTTTTGTTGAAATAAGCATACTTGTCATCTTGAAATAAAGCAGGACCTTGTGGGACTCTGGGCACAAAAGACTTCCTTCATCCCCTTCCTGAAGCTCCAAGGGCAGGTTCAAACAGTTGCTAATCAGGATATAGAGAAAATACAGGAATAAGGGAGGAGCAATTAAAGACAATAGTGTAGCCTTGAGTGCAGGGTCCTGGTTCAACATCAAGAGATACACACAACAATATCTTTGGGCTGTTTTGCAGATACTGAAACCCTCCCCAGGTAGAATGAGGTTAACTGTATGCTGCCCACAAGCAGACATTTTGGAACCAAAAGGTTGATGATGCTACCTCCCACTTACCTCACCACCAACTGACCAGAAGAAAGTCCACAAGCTGACCACACCCTCTTTGAACCATTACTATAAAACTCCTCACTATCCTCTCCAGGTCAGGACATACAGTTTTGAGGGCATTAGCCTGCTGTGTCCCCCTCTGCCTAGTTCCAGAGACCTCCACCTGCTACAGCCCAATCTGGGATGATGGCAGCCCACCCTCGGGACAGAAGCTGCCTGCACCCCCCTTCAATTTGAGCCCGCCTGGTGGGGACCAAGGAGCACACAACAATAGCTAACATGTAACAGTAATAGCCTCCTTCCTCAGGGAGCTCAGCATCTCTGATCCCCCAAGTCAGTTCCCATGTGTGGGTACTCTCAGATACTGGTGTTACATCTTGCCCAGGCTGATTAGGAACACTGGGAAAGCACAAAATCATGAGATAACAGCACAACTCAGAGCAAGGTCACCGATCTCACACAAAGGATTCTAACTGTTGAGTTCTAGAGACTTCGCCAGTGGTCCAATGGCTAAGACTTCATGTTCTCAATGCAAGAGGCTCAAGCTCAATCCCTGGTCAGGGGAATAGATCCTACATGCAACTAAAGATCCTGCATGCTACAACTAGGACGTGTTTCAGAGTAGTCACTGCCCCCAAAGCTACTATGCCCTCTTACCTTATATGAAGTCTGATCCGGTTTTAGTCTTTTGTACATTCTGTGGGTAAATGATGAGTCCTACCCTCAGCTCAACACCAACTGCATAATTGAAACACTTGTTGGTTTTCTAATCCTTTAAGAGCCTCAAATTTTCAATGGACTGTTCACGTTTGACTCATATTGACTTTTGTTGTTCAGTCGCTAAGTCGTGTATGACTGTTTATGACCCCATGGACTGCAACATGCCAGGCTTCCCTGTCCTTCACTATCTTCTGGAGTTTACTCAGATTCATGTCTATTGAGTTAGTAATGGTATGAGGACAATAACCACTGGGAAAAAAATGAAAAACACACAACCCTTGAGAATTATTATTATTTTTTTTTTCCTTTTGGTGGACTTTCTGAGGATTTAAGTCCAGAAGACAGCTCTCAGCTCTGAGGGATTGCTCCAAATATAAGAGAAGAGCCAGGGTATTTGGAAGTTTTGCAACAAAACCAGGAGTCCAGAATATCAGAATACTACTATTAATAAGAAAACCAGACATCTCAAGTTAATGAGATTTAGTGCTTTTTGTATGGCAAAATGCAAGAGTCTGGGCTCAGTGAAGTCATTGTTCGGACATGCTGTCCAAGCCAGTCTTCTGTCCGGTCTCCTCGTTTTCCCATCTTGAATCCCCGCTGGTGCACAGTCAGGACTTCTGCAGTGGCTGATGGCTTAATGGGTGCAGCATCCTTTGAAGTTATGGAAGGAGGTGTTCTTCATCCACACCACCTTCCCAGCCCAATTCCAGATCCTGCTGTCCACTCCTCCAATGCCATCAACATTCCTAGCTCCTCCTTTTCCTATAGCACTTTTTGTCATCTCCTGGCCTTTCCACTGTGCCCACCATAAGCTCCATCTTCTTTCTCAGCACATCCTAACCCCCTGTAAATTCCTATATAGGTGCTTGCATGCTCAATCATTCAGTCATGTCTGACTCTTTTGCGACTCCATGGCCTGTAGCCCTCTCAGCTCCTCTGTCCATGGGATTCCCCTTCAAGAATACTGGAGTGGATTGCCTGATTCCTCCTCCAGAGCATCTTTCCAACCCAGGAATCAAACCCATGTCTCTTGCTCCTGCATTGGTGGGTGAATTCTTTACCACTAGAGTCACCTGGGAAGCCCTTGACTCAAATATCAGATCATCAGCAATTCTCCAGGGAATGTTTTCTTGAAAACTTTAGGTAAGCCCTCCCCCCCACCCACCACCACCTTATACCTTATGTTTTAGTAGAAACACACATCTCTTTGTAAAATCATCCCAGTGATATGTATTGAATTGAATTTATTTTTCATCTCTTTGTGTCCCACAGTTGACTATAAGTTTACTGAATTCTGAACATTAAGTTCACTTCCTGGAACACAGAGTAAGCCAATGCATGTTTGGTAAGAGGAAATAAAATAATTAAAACATTTATTGATTACTTCCTCTGAGTTAGGCAGAATACCTGTACAGAAACTTGTAGGCAATGTACACATCTGTAGTGGGCTTATCCTAAATTTTAATTTCAAAGTTTTTTTTTTAATTTTATTTTATTTTTAAACTTTACAACTGATGTATAGAACAGTCTTATGAACTCTGTAATTTCAAAGTTTAATGGCCAATTATTGGAATTTAAATTAGAGTTGAAGATATTAATGCAATTGTTCTGATCCTTCACTTTCTGGCGCACAATGTTCAACTACTGACTACTGTGCATTTCAAATACTTGTTGCCAACAGGTAGTGAACTGAAAAATAAGTTAAAAAAATAAAATGAGATTCCCCTCAGAGAGTGATATGTACTACCATACTTTTATGGGGAAAATAACCTAAAATACAAATTGAAAGGGCCAGAATTACCTGAAAGAGTGTAATAACATCCAGACCATTGCATGAGGATAAATAGCAAATTGTATATAAAATAATAGACACACAAAGGTCAATTATTCTCCGTGCTTCATATTAAACTGCTGTCAGCAGTGAGATTATGGTCTCCATGTATTAAAATAAAAGCAGTGCATGATAATCTACCTGGTTCTGTTGGGCAACACGTCATGGGGCATATAGGAAACTGGTGAGTAACCGTGAATTTAGCACATGTTTCAGATGTTGACAGCACATGTTCAGAGCTATTGCAAGGATGGAAGAGTATGTGGTGATGCTAAACTATTTACTATCCAAGTGTATTGGATTTCAAATCTTTTCTCAAAAATTCTTTGCTCTTCATTTTCTTCTTTAAAGAACCCCTATCACATCCATACTGACTCATCCTTACTTCATCAACAACATTGATCCATACATCTCAGTGAACAGTTTCATAAGTTCCATCTATTTTGGTTGTATAAACATTGATTGGGGGCTTCCTTGGTGGCTCAGCAGTAAAGAATCCACCTGCAATGTAGGAGACCTCAGTTTGATCCCTGGGTTGGGAAGATCCCTTTGGAGAAGGGAATAGCGAACCACTCCAGTATTCTTGCCTGGAAATCTCATGGACAAAGAAGCCTGTCAGGCTAAAGTCTATGGGGTCACAAAAGAGTCAAACACAACTAGCAGCTAAAACCAACACAACTAGCATAGATATCGATTAATCCTGAATTTATGATTATAAATTGTTCTTGTGTGCATCTCTTTAAATTCAAGAAACCATAATAGGCTCTTTGGAGCCTAAAAAAAGATAGACCTGTTTAATCTTCCTTAATTTCTTATTACCAGATTGATTTGGGTGAATCATTTAATCTATGAGACTTAAATTTTGTATCTGTAAAATGAAGATAATAAAAGAAATATGGAAGCAAGTGTCTATAAAAACTATAGGAACTCTTTCAGTATTAGTTCTCTTTTTCACTTCAAAATAAATCATATTTAGTAAGAAAAAAAAGGGGGCTTATGAATGAGCAACACGAACTTCATCTGGCATTTGCTATTCTATTCATCTTTGTGCATTTAAAGTGAGAAGTGCTCCCACATTTTCTGAAATACAGCTTCATTAATGAAAGCAATATTTCATAATGCACATCATGGCCTCTAAAATTAAGCAGATTAAAATTTTCATTTCATATCTAATATTTACCATTATGCTAATGATAAGATTGAATTCATAACGTTTCATCACTTGGCTTAGATCTAAAATGTGAGACTTAAAATAACGTGCTTGGCTTCTTATGTGAATCATCTTGGCAAGATATTAACATCAATATGAGATTAAAGGCTGATAAAATTCCACAAATCAATGAATCAACAACCTACATGATTCAATTCTAAAAGGTATGAAACTTACCACAAAATTATCTGTAACTTCAAATGCTTTTTCTTTTTAAAATAATGTTTTATTTTATAAAAACTGGATTACTTTTGCCATTTATGACAGCCATAATAATGGAAAAATAAAGGCTAATGGATTAATTTTTAAAGAAAAAAATCCTCAGCTGGTAAAGAATCTTCCTGAAATGCGGGAGACCTGGGTTCGATCCATGGGTTGGGAAGATCCCCTGGAGAAGGGAAAGACTACCCATTCCAGTATTCTGGGCTGGAGAATTCCATGGACTGTACAGTCCATGGGGTCGTAAAGAGTTGACACGACTGAGAAACTTCCACTTTCACTTTCTTCTGTACACATTCTTCTTTCTTATTTCCTGCAAAGATGCCAAACGCTCTGCTGCATTGTCTTTCTTCTGGGTTTGGCATGGGGTTATTAGGATCTTTCTCCTCTTTTCAATTGGGCTAAAGGAGTAAAACACCATACTATTTTCCCCGTCACACATAATAGCTCTGTGCAAAAAAATCCAGACATGGATCAAGCTCCTCCTTGGCCCCCTAGGTTTCCTCTCTTATCCGGAGGCTAGAAGATGAAGATGGCTTGGGGAATTCAGCAAATACGTTTGGCCACTTTTTAGAGAGTTATACCAAGATGTGTCCAGCATTTTGCTTTTCAATGTGTGGTCTTTGACACGTATTGTCATCAACATGGGGGCATCAGTTCAAACTCTCCAAGACAATGGAAAAGTCAGTTTAAAATCATTCTAAACAAAATCATGAAATCCCCATACAACACAACACTCTAAGGAGATTAAGTAATTGGCCTAATAACCTAGTGAGAAGGAAGAATGGCCAGAATTACAATGCAAATCGCTTGAATCCACTATAGTTTACAAGAATCTTAGTTGGCACTTGAGGTTACTGGCATTGTTTGTCAAGGATCTTCTTCAAGTTTAGGGCAGCAAGTCTGATTTTCAGCTTCACTTACTGGAGAAAATGGGGTCATTAGTACACTTTCAGGCTTGTCAATGTCTGGGTTCAGGCAGAGAACAGTCAAGTCCACTGGGTGAAGGATTCTCAGTTCAGTTCACTTCAGTCGCTCAGTTGTCTCTGACTCTTTGCGACCACATGAATTGGTGCATGCCAGGCCTCCCTGTCCATCAGCAACATCAACACCTGAGTGTTCACTCAGACTGACGTCCATCAAGTCACTGATGCCATCCAGCCATCTCATCCTCTGCCATCCCCTTCAACTCCTGCCTCCAATCCCTCCCAGCATCAGAGTCTTTTGCAATGAGTCAACTCTTCGCATGAGGTGGCCAAAGTACTAGAGTTTCAGCCTTAGAATCATTCCTTCCAAAGAAATCCCAGGGCTGATCTCCTTCAGAAAGGACTAGTTGGATCTCCTTGCAGTGCAAGGGACTCTCAAGAGTCCTCCAACACCACAGTTCAAAAGCATCAATTCTTCGGCACTCAGCTTTCTTCACAGTCCAACTCTCACATCCATACATGACCACTGGAAAAACCATAACCTTGACTAGACAGACTTTTGTTGGCAAAGTAATGTCTCTGCTTTTCAATATGCTATCTAGGTTTGGT
The DNA here is from genome assembly GCF_019923935.1 of Bubalus bubalis. Lineage (NCBI taxonomy): Eukaryota > Metazoa > Chordata > Mammalia > Artiodactyla > Bovidae > Bubalus > Bubalus bubalis. The sequence continues at coordinate 72,597,449 of NC_059161.1, forward strand.
CATAACTTTCCTTCCAAGGAGTAAGTGTCTTTTAATTTCATGGCTGCAGTCACCATCTGCAGTGATTTTGGAGCCCAGAAAAATGAAGTCTGATGCTGTTTCCACTGTTTCCCCATCTATTTCCCATGAAGTGATGGGACCAGATGCCATGATCTTCATTTTCTGAATGTTGAACTTTAAGCAAACTTTTTCACTCTCCACTTTCACTTTCATCAAGAGGCTTTTTAGTTCCTCTTCACTTTCTGCCATAAGGGTGGTGGCATCTGCATATCTGAGGTTATTGATATTTCTCCCAGCAATCTTGATTCCAGCTTGTGCTTCTTCCAGCCCAGCATTTCTCACGATGTACTCTGCATTGCATATAAGTTAAATAAGCAGGGTGACAATATACAGCCTTGATGTACTACTTTTCCTATTTGGAACCAGTCTGTTTTTCCATGTCTAGTTCTAACTGTTGCTTCCTGACCTGCATATAGGTTTCTCAAGAGGCAGGTCAGGTGGTCTGGTATTCCCATTTCTTGAAGAATTTTCCACAGTTTATTGTGATCCACACTGCCAAAGGCTTTGGCCTAGTCAATAAAGCAGAAATAGATGTTTTTCTGGAACTCTCTCTCTTTTCTGATGATCCAGCAGATGTTGGCGATTTGATCTCTGGTTCCTCTGCCTTTTCTAAAACCGGCTTGAACATCTGGAAGTTCACGGTTCACGTATTGCTGAAGTCTGGCTTTGAGAATTTTGAGCATTACTTTACTTAACCAAGTAAAACTTTTTTTTTTCTTTTTTCTTTTTTTTTCCCTCTGTAAGCCCAAAGATTACTCAACAAATCAACTCATCTTGTGCAAGGGTATGTTTTTCCTTAAACTCTGTATCAATGATTATATAATAACAATTGAGGACATGTTTCTCCTTCTTAAGAACCTTCTGACTAATCCTGTTATTTTAAAATGTATATTGTGGCAGTGAGTCCGGTAAGACATTTACAGCCTTGAGACATTCTTTTGATTTACTGTTATAACCAATTGAAATATTATGTAGATCACTTGTTAAGACTAGTGAGGGGGCACCTTCCATCCCCTTCTGATGTCTGTGTCAGAAGCTTTCTCTGTCACTTTTCCCCTGTAATAAAACTTCTGCCACACGAAGTTCTGAGTGTCTGAAACCGTGTCCCCGGTCCTAAAGCTAAATCATCTTCTTCAGAGCCCTCAAATCTGACATCATTCACCATAAAGCTATCATTATGAGGGAAAAAATAATATTTTAAACAAGCAGACTGCTATGTTTCATGTTTCTTTTAAGGAACAGAAGTATTTTACAGATTACTTTGGCATTCCGTTACAGATCTGATAGACAGAGTGCCTGAAGAACTGTGGATGGAGGTTTGTGGCATGGTACAGGAGGCAGTGATCAAGACCATCCCCAAGAAAAAGAAATACAAAAAGGCAAAATGGTTGTCTGAGGAAGCCTTACAAATAGCTTAGAAAAGAAGATAAGCTAAACGGAAAGGAGAAAGGGAAAGATATACCCATCTGAATGCAGAGTTCCTAAGAATAGCAAGGAGAGGTAAGAAAGCCTTCCTCAGTGATCAATGCGAAGAAGTGGGGGCGGGGGGAACATAATGGGAAAGACTAGAGATCTCTTTAAGAAAATTAGAGATACCAAGGGAACATTTCATGCAAAGATGGGCACAATAAAGGACAGAAATGGAATGAACCTAACATAAGCAGAAGATATTAAGAAGGGTGGCAAGAATAGACAGAAGAACTATACAGAAAAGAACTTCACGACCCAGATAACCATGATCGATGATGTGATCACTCACCTAGAGCCAGACTTCTGGAGTCTGAAGTCAGGTGAACCATAGGAAGTATCACTATGAACAAAGCTAGTGGAGGTGATGCAATTCCAGCTAAGTTATTTCAAGTCCTAAAAGATGATGCTGTTAAAGTGCTTCCCTCGATATGCCAGCAAATATGGAAAACTCAGCAGTTGCCACAGGACTGGAAAAAGTCAGTTTTCATTCCAATCCCAAAGAAAAAACAAAGCCAAAGAATCTTCAAACTACTGCACTATTGCACGCATCTAACACGCTAGCAAAGTAATGTGAAAAATTCTCCAAGCTGAGCTTCAGGAGTAAGTGAACCAAGATCTTCCAGATGTTAAAGGTGAATTTAGAAAGGCAGGGAAACCAGGGATCAAGTTGCCAACATCCGTTGGATCATAGAAAAGCGAGAAAGTTCCAGAAAATCATCTACTTCTGTTTTATTGACTACTCCAAAGCCTTTGATAGTGTGGATCATTACAAACTGAAAAATTCCTCAAGAGACAGGAATACTAGACCACTTTACCTGCTACCTGAGAAATCTGTATGAAAATTAAGAAACAACAGTTAGAACCAAACATGAAACAACAGACTGTTTCCAGATTAAGAAAGGAGTACATCAAGGCTCAATGTTGTCACCCTTTCTATTTAACTTATAGGCAGAATACATCATGCGAAGTGCTGGGCTGGATGAAGTACAAGCTGGAATCAAGGTAGCTGGGAGAAATATCAATAACTTCAGATAAGCAGATGACACCACCCTTATGGCAGAAAGCTAAGGAAAGCTGAAAAGCCTCTTGAAAGTGAAAGAGAAGAGTGGAAAAGTTGGCTTAAAGCTCAACATTCAGAAAACTAAGATCATAGCATCCGGTCCTATCACTTTATGGCAAATAGATGGGGAAACAGTGGAAACTGTGGCAGACTTAACTTTTTTGGACTCCAAAATCACTGTAGATGATGACTGCAGCCATGAAATTAAGACACTTGTTTCTGGGATGAAAAGCTATGGTCAACCTAGACAGCATTAAAAAGCAGAGGCATTACTTTGCCAACAAAGGTCTATCTAGTCAAAGCTATGGTTCTTCCAGTAGTCACATATGGAGGTGAGAGTTTGAACTGTGGTTTTGGACAAAACACTTGAGAGTCTTGTGGACTGCAAGGAGATCAGTCAATCCTAAAGGAAATCAGTCCTGAATATCCTTTGGAAGGACTGACACTGAAGCTGAAGCTTCAATACTCTGGCCACCTGATGTAAAAAACTGACTGATTGGAAAAGACCCTGATGGTCAGAAAGTTTGAAGGCAGGAGCAGAAGTGGGTGACAGAGGATGAGATGGTTGGAGGGCATCACCGACTTGATAGACATGAGTTTGAGCAAGCTCAGGGACTTGTTATGGACAGGGAGGCCTGGTGTGCTGCAGTCCAAGGGGTTGCCAATATTTGGACACAAGTGAGCGACTGAACTTAGCTACTTGCCATTCCATAGAGTATCCTTATCATTTTCAAGGCCAAACTACAATTCCAGCATTACAGGAGGACAAATTATTGTTGGAATGCAGTGATGCCTGGCAGTCTCCAGTAAGACATAATTGCAGAATGAAAAAATAAATAAAAAGAATAGATGCAGAGAAAAGACAACAAAGTTTGGAGAAAGGACACAACACAGGCAATGAGTGTCCACAAAATTGATCTGGACAACCATGTAAAAAACACAGTTGACAATGACACTGAGAAACACACATGGCAGAGCCGAATGCTTGAGAGCAAGGATCAGTAAAATTGAGTGTATACAGAAGAGCCAGGTTTGCAGAGGAATTGGAGGGGAGCAAGAAGAGTACATGATGGAAACTGTATGGTAAAGCAAGAAAACATAATGAAAAACAGAATTTGAACAAAGGGCTGAGACACTTGGATTCTAGGAACATGTTTACTGTTTATTTTCTGGGCAACATAAGGCAGGTCAGTCTTCTGCACCTCAATTTTCTCTATATAAAGTGAGGATATTACAATGTTGCTAAAAATTTTTGTAGCTGTGATAGTCATATAAGAAGAATCTATAAACAAAAGGAACTGTTGAAATTTGTGACAATTGAAATGATGTTCCAGAATCACTATTTTAGGAAGTTCAGTGATATGAGAAAGTATTTCTGGAGGCAGAGAAAAGGTGACCCTATAAAATCCTGTTTGCATAAAACAAAAAATACACTAGGATGATGAGAGTGGAATTTGAAAGGAAAGTCAAACGTCTACAGGTACTCTCTGCAATTCAGTAGCTACTAGCAACACAGGACTTTTTTTTTTTTTTTTTTTTTTAATTATCTTTATTTTCAGTTTTCACTGTTCTCCATAGTGGCTATACTAGTTTGTATTCCCACCAACAGTGTAAGAGGGTTCCCTTTTCTCCACACCCTCTCCAGCATTTATTGCTTGTCGACTTTTGGATAGCAGCCATTTGAACTGGCGTGTAATGGTACCTAATTGTGGTTTTGATTTGCATTTCTCTGATAATGAGTGATGTTGGGCATCTTTACATGTGTTTGTTAGCCATCTGTATGTCTTCTTTGGAGAAATGTCTATTTAGTTCTTTGGCCCATTTTTTGATTGGGTCGTTTATTTTTTATGAAATTGAGCTGCAGGAGTTGCTTGCATACTTTTGAAATTAATTCTTTGTCAGTTGCTTCATTTGCTATCATTTTCTCCCATTCTGAAGGCTGTCTTTACACCTTGCTTATAGTTTCCTTTGTTGTGAAAAAGCTTTTAAGTTTAATTAGGTCCCATTAGTTTATTTTTGCTTTTATTTCCAATATTCTGGGAGGTGGGTCATAGAGGATCCTCCTGTGATTTATGTCAGAGAGTTTTGCCTATGTTTTCCTCTAGGAGTTTTATAGTTTCTGATCTTACATTTAGATCTTTAATCCATTTTGAGTTTATTTTTGTGTATGGTGTTAGAAAGTGTTCTAGTTTCATTCTTTTACAAGTGGTTGACCAGTTTTCCCAGCACCACTTGTTAAAGAGATTGTCTTTTCTCCATTGTATATTCTTGCCTCCTTTGTCAAAGGTAAGGTGTCCATAGGTGTGTGGATTTATCTCTGGGCTTTCTATTTTGTTCCACTGATCTATATTTCTGTCTTTGTGCCAGTACCATACTGTGTTGATGACTGTGGCTTTGTAGTGGAGCCTGAAGTCAGGCAGGTTGATTCCTCCAGTTCCACTATGCTTTCTCAAGATTGCTTTGGCTATTCGAGGTTTTCTGTATTTCGATACAAATTGTGAAATTATTTGTTCTAGTTCTGTGAAAAATACCATTGGTAGCTTGATAGGGATTGCATTGAATCTATAGATTGCTTTGGGTAGTATACTCATTTTTCACTATATTGATTCTTCCAATCCATGAACATGATGTGTTTCTCCATCTATTTGTGTCCTCTTTTATTTATTTCATCAGTGTGGAGATTCCTTAAAAAACTGAAAATAGAACTGCCATATGATCCAGCAATCCCACTGCTGGGCATACACACTGAGGAAACTAGGATTTATAGAGACATGTGTACCCCAGTGTTCATTGCAGCACTGTTTATAATAGCCAGGACATGGAAGCAACCTAGATGTCCATCAGCAGACAAATGGATAAGAAAGCTGTGGTACATATACACAATGGAATATTACTCAGCCATTAAAAATAATACATTTGGATCAGTTCTAATGAGGTGGATGAAACTACAGTGTATTATACAACGTGAAGTAAGCCAGAAGGAAAAACACAAATACATTATACTAACACATAGATATCGAATTTAGAAAGATGGTAATGATAACCCTTGACTAGCCTTGACTAGACAGACTAGTCAAGGCTATGGTTTTTCCTGTGGTCATGTATGGATGTGAGAGTTGGACTGTGAAGAAGGCTGAGCGCTGAAGAATTGATGCTTTTGAACTGTGGTGTTGGAGAAGACTCTTGAGAGTCCCTTGGACTGCAAGGCGATCCAACCAGTCCATTCTGAAGGAGATCAGCCCTGCGATTTCTTTGGAGGAAATGATGCTAAAGCTGAAACTCCAGTACTTTGGCCACCTCATGCGAAGAGTTGACTCATTGGAAAAAACTCTGATGCTGGGAGAGATTGGGGGCAGGAGGAGAAGGGGACGACAGAAGATGAGATGGCTGGATGGCATCACTGACTCAATGGACATGAGTCTGAGTGAACTCCAGGAGTTGGTGATGGACAGGGAGGCCTGGCATGCTGCGATTCATGGGGTCGTGAAGAGTTGGACACGACTGAGCGACTGAACTTAACTGAACTGATTGATAACCCTATATGTGAGACAGTAAAAGAGACACAGATGTATAGAACAGTCTTTTGGACTCTATGGGAGAAGGCGAGGGTAGGATGATGTGTGAAAATAGCATTGAAACCTGTATATTATCATATGTGAAACAGATTGCCAGTCCAGGTTCGATGCATGATACAGCGTGCTCAGAGCTGGTGCATTGGGATGACCCAGAAGGATGGGATGGGAAGGGAGGTGGGAGGGGGTTTCAGGATGAGGAACACATGTAAACCCATGCCTAATTCATATCAATGCATGGCAGAAACCACTACAATAATTTCCAACTAAAATAAATTAAAAAAAAAAAGATCTTTATTAAGGTATATATGACATACAGTAAAAGCTGAGCATGGAATAATTGATGCTTTACAACTGTGCTGGAGAAGACTCTTGAGAGTTCCTAAGACTGCAGGAAGACCAAACCAGTCAATCCTAAAGGAAATCAACCCTGGAAAGACCGCTGGATAGACTGATGCTGAAGCTGAAGCTCCAATATTTTGGCCACCTGAATCGAAAAACACACTCATTGGGAAGGCCCTGATTCTGGGAAAGATTGAAGGCAAAATGAGAAGGGGGTGGCAGAGGATTAGATGGTTAGAAAGCACCACTGACTCAATGGACATGTATTTGAGCAAGCTCCAGAAGATAGTGGAGGACAGAGAAGCCTGGCATGCTGCAGTTCATGGGTTTGCTAAAGTCGGACATGACTTAGTGACTGACAAATAACAACAAAAAATTGCTTATGTTTAAAGTGTACAACTTAGTAACTTTTGTCACCACAATCAAGATAATATGCATCACCCCCAAAGTTCCCTTTCAGTCTCTTTATAAACCCTTCCTCCCAACTTCATTTTGTTCCATTCCTACAAACCAATGAACTACTTTCTGTCAATAACAGTAAATTTGAGTTATTTAGAATTTTATATAAATGAATTCCACAATATGTTTTATTTTAAACTAAGCTTCTGTTACTTGACACAATTATTTTGAGATTCATCCATGTTGTTTACGTTTACAGTTCACTACTTTGCTTTTGAACTGTGGTGTTGGAGAAGACTCTTGAGAGTCCCTTGGACTGTACAGAGATAAAACCAGTCAATCCTAAAGGAAATCAGTCCTGAATATTCATTGGAAGGACTGATGCTGAAGCTGAAGCTCCAGTACTTTGGCCACCTGATGCGAAGAACTGACTCATTGGAAAAGACCCTGATGCTGGGAAAGATTGAAGGCAGGAGGAGAAGAGGACAACAGAGGATGAGACGGTTGGATGGCATCACTGACTCTGGACATGAGTTTGAGCATGCTCCAGGAGTTGGTGATGGACAGGGAAGCCTGGCATGCTGCAGTCCATGGGGTTGCAAAGAGTTGGACAGGACTGAGTGACTGAACTGAACTGACTTTGGTAAGTAGCATTACAGTATGTGAATGTACTGCAGTCTGCTTATTCACTTGTTGGACTTTTAGGTTGTTTCCAGTTTGGTCTATGACAACTAAGCTGCCATCAACATTTTTGCGCAAGTCTTGGTTGCACAAGATGTATTCTGGATCAATGTCTTTCATCAGGAGCTTCACTTGCAAATAGTTTTTCCCAGTTTGTGGCTTCTTTTTCCATCCAAGAAACACTGACTTTAATAAAATGGGTTATTTTGTGGATTATGTTATTTTATTTTGTTGTTATATCTAAGAAATCAGTGACTAATCAAAGCCACACATTTTTATCTGTTTTTCTTCTCTGAAAATTGTATTTCCTTAGGTTTTATATTTATGCCTGAAATCCATTTTTGAAATATACTTTTTGTATATAGCAGATGGTAGTGATCAAAGTTCATTAATTTGCATATAGCTAAACAATTGTTCCAGTTCCACTTGTTAAAAAGGTTATAATACATCAATAAATTACCTTTGCAACTTTCTCATAAATCATTTGAATATACATATATATATATATACACATACATATATATGTGTCTATATGTGACTATATAAATGTCTTCTATGTGTTCTGTTCTCTTTCATTGATGTATTTATCTATCTTAAGACCAACACCTACTATAACTTTATGAAAAGTCTTCTATCCAGGTATTATAACTCCTTCAAATTTAAATCTTCATATAAATTTTAGAATCAGCATACCACTTTTTACAAAACAACACCATAAGCAGCAACGAAAAGCACCACTTTCTATATAGTGGAACATAAGCACTTGACAGTATTGAATCTTATAATCCATGAACACAGTTCTCTCTCCATTCATTTATTTCTCTTCAGTTTTTCTCATCAATGTATTATAATTTTAATTGTATAGGTATTGGACATTTTTTCCCCAGATTTACCCCTAAATATTTCATAGAATTTATGACACTGTATGGAGACAAGATAAATGGGTGTTTTCTAAGCAGAATATATATTGCAGTACTAATAGGAAGAATGCAATGTTTTGTCAACTTAGTCTTCTTAATGCAATGTTTTGTCAACTTAGTCTTCTCAAAGATCTTTTCCATTTTGTTGAAAGTATATGTTTTAAAATATTGAAAGTGTTTCTTGTATTAATTGCCAAAATGCCTTCTCATCATTCTCAAGCCACTGAGAGTTATAATTAATATGAAAATGGCTCTAAATATATAAATTCCTTATTCAATGCTTCTGAAAGTTTTTCACATCATGACTGTTATAGATTGAATATTTGTGACCAAATCCAATTTATACATTGAAACCTAGTCTCCAGTGTGATGATATTTAGTGATGGGACCTCTGAGAAGTGATTAGGCTCTGAGATAGGAGTCCTCATGAATGAGATGAGTGACCTTGTAAAATGGACTCCAGAGAGCTCCCTTGACTGTCCACCATGTGGAGACAGTGAGATTATGGCTGTCTATTCAAGAGCAGAGACATTACTTTGCCAACAAAGGTCCATCTAGTCAAGGCTATGGTTTTTCCAGTAGTCATGTATGGATGTGAGAGTTGGATTGTGAAGAAAGCTGAGCACCAAAGAATTGATGCCTTTGAACTGTGGTGTTGGAGAAGACTCTTGAGAGTCCCTTGGACTGCAAGGAGATCCAACCAGTCCATTCTAAAGGAGATCAGTCCTGGGTATTCTTTGGAAAGACTGATGCTAAAGCTGAAACTCCAGTACTTTGGCCACATCATGAGAAGTGTTGACTCATTGAAAAAGACCCTGATGCTGGGAGGGATTGAGGACAGGAGGAGAAGGGGATGACAGAGGATGAGGTGGCTGGATGGCAGCACCAACTCAATGGGCGTGAGTCTGAGTGAACTCTGGGAGTTGGTGATGGACAGGGAGGCCTGGCATGCTGCAATTCATGGGGTCTCAAAGAGTTGGACGTGACTGAACTGAACTGAACTGATGAACCAGAAAGCTGGCCTTCATCAGACATGTACTCAATTAGTGTCTTGATCTTGAACTCGAAGACTTCAAAATGATGAGAAAAAATGTTTGTTGTATAAGACATCTAGTCCATGGTACATGGTTATAACAGGCAAACCCAATAAAAACATTGGCATAATAAAATGTAAGAACATTTGTATGACATGGTGGAATAAGCAAGAGGAGAGTTGGGTATATTTGTAGAATTAAAGAAAGTAAATTTATTACATTTTCATTTTATAATTATAATAAAATAGACAAAATTGTTACAGTGATCATATATACCAGATCATGTGACACTCTATATAGCTTTGAGGAGCTTATCTTAAATTTCTTACATTAGGGGAAATATAATCATCATACTTATAAGTTTTACCAGTCTTCCAATACTCTAAATGTTGGAAATAAAAATGATTAACAATAAATATGTCTCTGGAAAAGATATCAACAACAATTGTAACATGATAAAGTAAAATTATTTATACCTATTACACAAAAAGAAAACATATTCTATAAGCAAACATATTGATTTCTGTAAGTGCTAAAATATTTTCTCAATACCTTTCATTAATTATATGGCTAATTAGAACTTTAGGAAAAATCCCACTGAAAAACTGCCTATGTTCCTAAAAACATTGATGTTAGAAACAAATTACTTGAGGAGGGAATTGTTTGGTATTTTGAATAGACATGGAGTCCCAGGGGCTTTTTAAACATCAACAAGGACCATTTTTGTCACACTTTTGTTCCTTTTCAATGTGGTTGAATCAGCTGACAAGCAATCTCCATGCTACAGCACACAGATTCCCTAGACACCACAGGCTTTCAACAATCTTAATCCAGCAGTTTGGATTTCAAAAGAGTTTCAGTAATTCAGAGAAATCAGAAGGTTTCCTTTCTCCATGTGCACTGTAATAAGAATCACATTATTGCAAAACTGAAGAGGATTAGCGATTATGCCATATGGCTTCATTTTTAATAATAGTAATCATATTATTATTATTAATATTATTATTGCTGTTAGAACACAATTTTTATTCTCAAGTAAAGTAAGTTTGGGAATTCTTAACTCACTATCAAAGTTCAATGATATCACAATAGAAACAAATCAGTTTTTCATTTGTTTTAATGTAATACAGATGACAAAAGCCTAGAAAATGTTTGACTTCATTACATTCCCAGGTAGCTCAAACAGTAAAGAACCTGTCCACAAAACAAGAGACCTGGGTTCAATTCCTGGGTCAGAAAGATCCCTGGAGAAGGACATTGCAATCCACTCTACTATTCTTGCCTGGAGAATTCCATAAACAGAGGAGCCTGGCAGGCCATGAATCACACAGTTGGACACGACTGAGTGACTAACACTTTCGATTTCATTTCACTTTCACATTAGAGGTTAAATCCTGTACTTTTTCTCTGATACAGTTTAGAAAGCAATAGAACTTGGAATAATGTTGTACTTTTCCTCTGATACAATTTAGGAACCAATAAACTTTAAATAATATTTTTTACAACAACTCCCCATGATCTTTCAATGGACACATTGTTTGTTGTTCAGTTGCTAAGTAGTGTCTTGAATATTTGTGACTCCATAGACTGCACCATGCCAGGGTCCCCTGTCCACTATCTCACAGAGTTCACTGAGATTCATGTCCCTTGAGTCAGTGATGCTTTCTAACCACCTCATCTTCTGCTGCCCCCTTCTTCTTTTGCCTTCAGTCTTTCCCAGCATCAGGATCTTTTCCAATGAGTCGATTTTTCACATAAGTTCTAATGCCAAAGTACTGGAGCTTCAGCTTCAGCATCAGACCTTCCAATGAATACTCATGGTTGGTTTCCTTTGGGATTGACTGGTTTGTATCACCTTGACAAGGTTAGCATTGCCTTTTGCTTGGACTAACAAAGTAGCCTCATTATCAGTCTTCCTCCTCTAATCTGTATTCCATGCATAGGTGTCATATGAAAATCCACATGCAGGAATTCTCTGGCAGTCCAGTGGTTGAGACTCTAACCTTCCAAAGCAGGGGACACAGTTCTCCTTAACAGAGAACTAAGATCCTGCATGTCACAGTGCAGCTGAATAACATAAAAAACATTGGGAGAACATAATAGCAAATGAAGCAACTGACAAACAACTAATCTCGAGAATATACAAGCAACTCCTACAGCTCAACTCCAGAAATATAAATGACCCAATCAAAAAATGGGCCAAAGAACTAAATAGACATTTCTCCAAAGAAGACATACAGATGGCTAACAAACACATGAAAAGATGCTCAACATCACTCATTATCAGAGAAATGCAAATCAAAACCACTATGAGGTACCATTTCACACCAGTCAGAATGGCTGCAATCCAAAAGTCTACAAGTAATAAATGCTGGAGAGGGTGTGGAGAAAAGGGAACCCTCTTGCACTGTTGGTGGGAATGCAAACTAGTACAGCCACTATGGAGAACAGTGTGGAGATTCCTTAAAAAACTGGAAATAGAATTGCCTTATGATCCAGCAATCCCACTGCTGGGCATACACACTGAGGAAACCAGAAGGGAAAGAGACACGAGTACCCCAATGTTCATTGCAGCACTGTTTATCATAGCCAGGACATGGAAGCAACCTAGATGTCCATCAGCAGATGAATGGATAAGAAAGCAGTGGTACATATACATAATGGAGTATTACTCAGCCATTAAAAAGAATACATTTGAATCAGTTCTAATGAGGTGGATGAAACTGGAGCCTATTATACAGAGTGAAGTAAGCCAGAAAGAAAAACACCAATACAGTATACTAATGCGTATATATGGAATTTAGAAAGATGGTAACAATAACCCTGTGTACAAGACAGCAAAAGAGACACTGATGTATAGAACAGTCTTATGGACTCTGTGGGAGAGGGAGAGGGTGGGAAGATTTGGGAGAATGGCATTGAAACATGTAAAATATCATGTATGAAACGAGTTGCCAGTCCAGGTTCAATGCACAATACTGGATGCTTTGGGCTGGTGCACTGGGATGACCCAGAGGGATGGTGTGGGGAGGGAGGGGGGAGGAGGGTTCAGGATGGGGAACACATGTATACCTGTGGTGGATTCATTTTGATGTTTGGCAAAACTAATACAATTATGTAAAGTTTAAAAATAAAATAAATAAATAAATAAATAAAATAATTTTAAAAAGAAAATTATAAAAAATAAAAGAAAATCCAAATGAGATTGTGTTTCTCCTTTCCTTGAAATCTATAAGAGCTTTCATTTGCTTTTCTGCTGGGATCCTTTAAATCTTTGCAATCTCTGTAGCAATAGCCTGAACACCCTCTTGTTGTTACAATGCCCACACTTAGTTCCAACATGAATCTTCATGTAGCAAATACTGCTTTTCTCTTTTCTTGAACAGCTCCCTCCTCACATTCACCCAGCTCCACTTTCAACACATTCCTTAGTTCTTCAGGGCTTCCCAGGTGGCTCAGTGGTAAAGAATTTGCCTGCCAGTGCAAAGAAATGCAGGAGACTCAGGTTCAGTCCCTGTATTGGGAAGATCCCCTGGAGGAGGAAATGGAAACCCATTCCATTGTTCTTGCTGGGAAATCCCATGGACAGAGGAGTCTATACAATCCCTGGGGGTCTCAAAGAGTCAGACGCAACTTTTGCAAGTAAAAAGCAACAACAACAAAATCAGGGGAATGGAGTGGAGAGAAATGCACATGTAATGGGTGCCAAATCTTTGATGAAGATAATTAAAATTATCTAAAACCATTTGAGGTGATAGTTGCACAATTCTGCAAATGCACTAAAGTCACTTAACTGTACAATTTAAATGAGTGAATTGTGGAGTATATGAATTATATCTTAAAATTATTGGATGAAAAATTTTCAATAAAAGGTATAACATATAATCTTTCATGTTTTAGATTCACTTTTTTTTAAAATTTTATTTTATTTTTAAACTTTACATAATTGTATTAGTTTTGCCAAATATCAAAATGAATCCGCCACAGGTATACATGTGTTCCCCATCCTGAACCTTCCTCCCTCCTCCCTCCCCATTCCATCCCTCTGGGTCGTCCCAGTGCACCAGCCCAAAGCATCCAGTATTGTGCATCGAACCTGGACTGGCAACTCGTTTCATACATGATATTTTACATGTTTCAATGCCATTCTCCCAAATCTTCCCACCCTCTCCCTCTCTCACAGAGTCCATAAGACTGTTCTATATATCAGTGTCTCTTTTGCTGTCTCGTGTGGAGAAAAGGGAACCCTCTTGCACTGTTGGTGGGAATGCAAACTAGTACAGTCACTATGGAGAACAGTGTGGAGATTCCTTAAAAAACTGGAAATAGAATTGCCTTATGATCCAGCAATCCCACTGCTGGGCATACACACTGAGGAAACCAGAAGGGAAAGAGACACGTGTACCCCAATGTTCATCACAGCACTGTTTATAATAGCCAGGACATGGAAGCAACCTAGATGTCCATCAGCAGATGAATGGATAAGAAAGCTGTGGTACATATACACAATGGAGTATTACTCAGCCATTAAAAAGAATACATTTGAACCAGTTCTAATGAGGTGGATGAAACTTGAGCCTATTATACAGAGTGAAGTAAGCTAGATTCACTTTTTTAATGGCTCACGGCAAGACACTGTTCTAGGATCCAGAGTTTCAACTATCATTAAAACAGATAGTGGTCTTCTATCATTAACTTCAGGGCTTCCCTAGTGGCTCAGCAGTAAAGAATCTGCATGCCAATTCAGGAGATGTGGCCTGGATTCCTGAGTTGGGAGGATGCCCTAGAGAAGGAAATGGCAACCCACTCCAGTATTCTTGTCTGGAAAATTCCATGGACAGAGGAGTCTATTGGGCTATAGTCCATGCGGTTGCAGAGTCAGACATGACTGAGCATGCACACACTCAGTTCCTTATCTCAATAGTCCCATGATCAAGGAGATCTTTCCTAACCTCTGAGATTCAGCAGTTACACATTTGATGCTCTCACAGGAATGTATATTTCTCTTTTGTAACAATTGTGAACCAATAACTGTGTATTTAGTCAGCTGATGCCTGCTGCTGCTGCTGCTAAATCACTTCAGTCGTGTCCGACTCTGTGCGAACCCATAGACGGCAGCCCACCAGGCTCCGCCGTCCCTGGGATTCTCCAGGCAAGAACACTGGAGTGGGTTGCCATTTCCTTCTCCAATGCATGAAAGTGAAAAGTGACATGGAAGTCGCTCATTCGTGTCCAACTCTTAGCGACCCCATGGACTGCAGCCTACCAGGCTCCTCCATCCATGGGATTTTCCAGGCAAGAGTACTGGAGTGGGATGCCATTGCCTTCTCTGGCTGATGCCTGCAGTACTTGCTAAAATTTGATTTTGAGGAGACCAAATCTAGGGAACCATTAGCATCATGCATAGTAGAAGCCCAATAAATATTTGTTGAATATGCAAATTAGCACTGTTCATAAATCCAACTGCCATATCAATGACAGTATATAAAGGAATAAACCAGCTTTTAATTATTATCCTAAGGTACCCAAAGTGCTGTCTTAGAGAAGTTAGGTGGCCCAAGAAATATCAAGTCCTTAACAATCAAAGTAGCTTGTCATCTATAATACTATTGTTATTACTCCTACATTACTAAATACAACTTAAAATAAAATTTCAGCCAGTTTAAATCAAATAGAGACCCCTGGTAACTCTTCTGAAGCACTTAATATGTATATGTATATATATATATATGTATATGTATATGTATATATATATATATATATATATACACACTGAAGCGCTTAATTTTTCTAAATATTTTTTTCATAGTTGACACCAAAAAAAGTTTATTACATTATTAAAACTTCAACTTAGAATGATAAAATTGATTGTCAATTCCAGATGAACAGGCTACAGAACTAGAATGTCTTTTGTGGAAAAGCAAAGCAAGAACAAAATATAAAATATGGCATAAATATTACCAAACATGATTTATGGACAAATAAAAAGTTCTGTATTTTGTGTTATTTAAATATTATAATCTTTATATGTGAAATTTAAATTGAAAATAACCTACTAAAATCTATAAGAATATTTATTATAAAGTTTAAGAAAGAAGAGATAAACAATAAAACTGTAAATAGTAAATATTTTTCACTTAACAGATATTTATTAACATATGCAATATTCCAGATATAATTTTGAGCATTGGGTGATAAAAGATAGGCAAAAGTTGATATTCTCCCTACTTTCACTGCTCCTTATATTAGTCAGAAGTTCAGGCATTAATCAAATTATAATATCACAAAATTAATGGAAAGATAATTGTTATAAATACATTAAGGCAGGGAATATGATGGTGTGAGGCATATTGCAAAAACATGTGAACTTTTCTGTAGATTTTGAAAAGATTTGCAGTATTTGAGGATGAATATTTAGTTAAGGATTGACTCAGTGAAGGTTTATGAAAGCCCAGTGAAGGAAATAATGTTAGATTCAACAATCAAAATTTTTCAAAAGTCAGTTTAACAACATAGCAAATTATATTGTATGTGATACAGAGTTGCTCAATTTTAGAATGGGGGGGGTTTAGACACACACACACACTCACAATATACACATATAGATAATAATACATGCATGCACACATATATGAATGAGAGATCAAAGGAAATAACTCAAGAAGTTAAGAGGAAAAAAATTTAAATGGCATAATCTCACCTCTGCAGTCTTAATAGGGAACAATGGCCCTGACTAATGGCCCAAAAGATTTTAGCTTCAGTTATATTTTCTTTTCTTTTTGGTTTGTTTGTTTCCATTTTCCTCTTTGGCACTTTTCAGAAATAATCTGTTAGTTAGTTGTGTAAAGTTAATGCTATTAACTTGATAATCTCCAAAATGCATTCATAACTAAATATTTTCATTTTTACTGAAAAAAAAATATTGGACTATGCCTAGGATAATACATTTGGTTCTTCATTAAGTATGACTACTTAATGTTTTAATGAAATTTTATGATGCATGTGAAGTCATAAACAAAGTTTCAAGTGTTTAATATCAAATTAGTCATTATTACATTAATATTTCATATGTTCCTATAAATGTCTATCCATCCCCCACGTATTGGCACTGCTCACAAACCAGATTTAATTAAAAAATTCCAGACTTGCTTTACAGAATTATGCAATGTGTAATTGTATAAACTTCCAACCTCCCAGTGAACACTTACTACAGAAAAATAGCACAGTATAGGATCTGTAACCCGAGACACATACAGATGTCCGACCATCACTAATTGCAGGAGTAAATCATTTAACTTATCCCAGCTACAGATTTGCATCTGAAAAATAGGCATTCTAAAATTAAACTTCAGAATTGTTTTAAGGACAAAAATAATGGTTTTAAATTATCTTCCACTTGGTGCGCTTACCAAATGTGTCACAACAGATGGAATATGGTGGAAAGAAAATTAAACTGGGGATGATATAGTTTGGGTTTAAGTCCTGGCAAAAGCAATTAACTATTTGATTCTTGCATATGATGCTTAACTTCTGAGCATTTGTTTTCATATATATATATATATATATATATATATATATATATATAATAGAAAGAATAAAATCTATCCTGCTGTTCTATGAGTGTCAAATGATACAGTAAGTTCCCTACATATGAATGAGTTCCATTCGAAGAGCATGTTCCTAAATCCAATTTGTTCCTAAGTCCAACAAATGTAACCTAGCTACCCAACTAACACAATCAGCTATATAGTTCTGTGCAGTGGTAGATTTATACTGTAATACTTTTCACACAAATAACACATATAAAACAAGCACAGAAAGTAAAGAAAACATTTTTAATCTTACAGTACAATATCTTGAAAAAATACAGTGGTACAGTTCAACAGCTGGCATCCAGGGTCTGGCATCAAGTGGATGGGCAAGAAGAGTTACTGACCGGAGGAGGGAGAAGAGGTGGGAGATCTTGAAGCTGAAGAATCATCAGCAATAGGAGATGGAGGGCAAGGTGCAATTTCACACATGTATGACATGGATAGCACAGGTTTGGGTTTCTTTACTGTAACCAGATGAACATTTGCATCTTTGATAGTTCACAACTTGAAGGTTCTTATGTAGGGACTTGCTGTAATTAATACACAAGGAAAGGCAGAAGAACTGACCTCATGCCACTGGTTCTTTTGATATAAGACCTTTGAGAGTTTCTCCCATGGTGTTTGCCCTAAGTGGCATTACTTAACCAAGGAAATAGCCAAAAAGACAGAGGTAAACTGGTGCCACTCAATGCATTTCAAATACCTAGGAAAAAAATAACTTCCACTGCTTGCTACTCTGCCAACCACCTCCTCCTCATCCTTGCTTAAAATTAAGACCCTCATAGGAAAAATAAAGCAAGTAGCATCCAAAGAGACCTATTCTGGATCTTTGCCTCAGGGTCAATTTGTACTAGTTATTCCACGGACGTGAGAATGCTGTATTCATGAGCTATGATTTTCAGCTCAGTTTCATTTGATGTATGTTAAAAAAAAAAGAGAGAGAAGAAAAAAATGAGAGAAATTATATTCTAACACCAATGCAAAGATAATTTTACTTAAATCTTTTAACCTAATTTCAAAGACATAGAATTAATGTAAATGTTTTACTTTTTAAAACAAAAGACATGAGCACAGTAGATATATTACACAAAAGAGTAAAGCCGTGCATTTATGTCATTTAGAACTATGTAAGTTTTTCAATGATATCTGAGATCTGTATGAAAAGTTGTAGGGGAAAAGCAATGAAAATAAATAAAAATAACCACATTGTTTTAAATTGTTGCCTTTTAAGTTCAGATAGTTGCCCTGATTATTTTTTTTCTCATATACATATATGATGGAGAATATATTTAAATGATAATGAATGCTTCTTTGCCCCATCTTATTTAACACTACTGTTTCAATGCTTATGTCCATGTACATATCACAGTATCAGAAACTCTCATAGGGATTATATATAATGAAACTTACTGATGACTATGCTTTATTGAAGACTGTATTTTTAAAGAAATAATATAACTTTTTTTCCTTTCTATGAGAATTAATATGTGGCTTGAACTATGCCAAAAAATTTCAATTTTTGTAAAAAAAATAGTTTTGTAAAGGAAAAAGAGGAAAAGATAGAAATTTGGAAGGCAAGGGACTTAACTGGATGAGAAACAGTGAATTTCTCTTTGACTCCATCACATGTGCTAAAAATCCTTGTTGGACATACCTTAGATGCTGAGGCTTATTAATTGATATTCAGGAAGCCTAAATGAAAGTAGATATGCATACTAAAATTTAAAAATAGGAGATATTTGAAAGGAAAATCCTTCAGTGACCAGACATTTTTCTTTTGACCAAAATGAATGAACATCAGTTTGCCTGGGCATTATAATCGATTAATCCTGGATCGATTGCAGCAAGATGCATTTCAGATGGATAAGGATATTTATTAGGAAAGTGTCCTTTCAGATAAATAGTCTATGATAGCCATGACCCTATGTTTTGCTAGTATGACTTTTTAAAGTAGTATTTTAGTGAAGATTAGAGGAGAAACAAAAGACTGAAAAATTGAACTATCTCAAGGGTTTAAAATGAATCTCATATCTGTCAAAGCTAATACATGAGAAATCAAGTAATACATGTTTACACTGCTATAGAATTCCAAACAAATTATATCATCTATCTGTTCTGTATTATTCATATATGACCTTGTGAATTTGATTTCTTTCCAGAAAATTTCAGGCCTCATTTTTAAAGCTACAGCTAAAATGCACTGACTGATTTCCACTGGATATTATATATATATATATATATTCCTTTTAAATAATATTTTATTGGTCCCTGTGAAATTATTTTTCTTTAATAAAAATATAAATACTGTTATCATAAAATCCAAATCTTCATAAGCTATTGATCTATTAAAACAATAATCATAAAATCTGAGGTTTCCACAAATATTTCCTGAGAATTTCTCTGTGACCTTTTGGGATTTTTGGCCCTGAATAAAACAAAAACAAAAACATAATGGCTTCCATGATTTCATAATCTATTCAAAGAGTTACACACCTGTGCAAGCAATTATCAAGGTGATCAGAACTATTAATTCAGCACTATGAACTAGGAAGAACATTATTAGCAGAGATGAGGAAGCAATAAATTACATTGTTTGTGGCAAGTGAGATGAGGTTGTTATGGAGGGAAAGTTTGTCTGGGAGCCCAAATGTTCTAGGGAAATAAGAATAGGCTATGGTGTCATAAATACCTGTAAACTGGTTAAGACACTGTGACTTGGGGTGTAATTTACCCATTCTTATGTACTTCATATACATGAAGGCAAGAATGCCTCTTTTACAGAAATAATGAATCAGATGTGAAATTGTATGCTTACTGCCTGACACATACAGAAGGTCAGTCATTTCTAACCATTAATTTTAATCACAAACAAAGTAATATTTCAAGTGAAAGTGAAAGTGACTTGACACATACAGTACTTTCTTTGTGATGAAAATAAATGGTAATTTCTAACTATTAATTTTAACCACAAAGAAAGTAATATTAGAACTCACCCTAGAAAATGAAAACTATTTCTTCAGATAGAGCCTGAAATGTTAATTTGAATTTGAAAGAAAACATAAACAATAGATGGAAATGGAAATATAACACATGGAATCGAAACATTAAATATTCTCTTATGAGTAGAGGCTATACAGAGATAGTGGTGGGAAATGATGCTGGAGAAGTAGACTGGATTATGATAGTAAAAAATTTAAATTCCTTACTCTTAGGTGTGGGCTATGTAGTATAGAAAATAGGAACCAGGAATGAGTAATAGAGGGTTCAAGTGGTTGGTGATGTTATCTGCAAATAAACTTATTTTTGATTAACTGATAATATGATCATAATGATCTATATATTTATCTATATTATACAGAAATAGAAAACAATCTTAAAATTAATTTGGAACCACAAAAGACCCCAAGTAGCCAAAAGTACTTTGAGCAAGAAGAGCAAGGAGATATATTTCCTTATTTGAAAATATGCTATGAAACCACAGCAATCAAAATAGTCTGGTACTGGCATAAAAACATATATACATATCAGTAGAACAAAACAGAGACATTGAAAATAAATTCATCCTATATGATCTCTTGATCTTCAACAAGGGAAATACACCAAGTCAAATACACACAATGGGGAAAAGATGGTCTCTTCAACAACAGTGGCAGTACAACTAGATATCTACAAGCAAAAGAATGAAATTGGATCCTTATCTCACACCATAGAAAAAAAAATCAACTTAAAATAAATTAAAGAGTTAAACAGTAAGGCCTGAAATCATAAAAAGCATAGAAGAAAACATAAGAATAAATAAATAAACAAGTGGGACTACATCAAACTAAAAAGCTTTTGCACAGTGATGAAAAATCCAATGGAAAAAAACCTATGGGATGGGAGAAACTATTCGTATACCATATGTCTGATAAGGGGATAAGAGGGTAATATAAGAAACATAGAAAGAACTCCTATAAATCAGTAGCAAAAGAACAAATAGTTTGATTTCAAAATGGGCAAAGGACCTGAATTTTTTTTTTTTTTTTCAAAAGAAAGACATACAAATGGCCCATGAGTATGTGGAAAGATGTTCAGCATTGCTAATCATCAGGGAAATGCAAGTCAACAGAAACAGTGTGTATTTACTTCAAAATTTAAAAATAGAGTTACCATTTGATTCAGCAATTCTCCAAAATCTAAGGGAACTGAAGTTAGGACTGTGAAGAGATAGTTGTATTCCCATGTTTATTGTAATTCACAATAGCTAAGGTATAGAAACAAGTTAAATGTCCATTGCTATAGTAATGCATAAAGAAAATGTGATCTATACATATGCATAGGTGTATATGGGCTTCCCTGACAGCCCAGTTGGCGAAGAATCCACCTGAAATGCAGGAGACTCCAGTTTGATTCCTGGGTCAGGAAGATCCATTTTTAGAAGGGACAAGCTACCCATTCCAGTATTTTTGGTCTTCCCTTGTGGCTCAGCCGGTAAATAATCTGCATGCAATGCAGGAGACCTGGGTTCCATCATTGGGTTTGGAAGATCCCCTGGAGAAGGGAAAGGCTACCCACTCCAATATTCTGGCCTGGAGAATTCCATGGGCTAGAGTCTATGGGGTTGTGAAGAGCTGGACATGACTGAGTGAGTTTCACTTCACACACACACACACACACACACATATATATATATATATATATATATATATATATACACACACAAAGCAGACTATTATTCAGCGTTCAGAAAGAGGAAAACAGTTGCTATTTGTGACAACATGGATGGGCTTGGAAGATAGTATGCCAAGTGAAATAAGCAGGCATAGAAGAACAAACATTGTTTGAGCCCTCCATATAAGGAATTTAAAACAGTCATGTCCACAGAACAAAAAAGTAGAACAGTGATGACTAGAGGTTGCAGTGATGGTGAATGGGAAATATCAAAGTTTGCAAAATTTCAGTACTGTAAATACTAGTCTATATATCTACTTTGCACTTATATGAAGTGTTCTGACTAAAAAAAGAAAAAAATTATATATTTTTAAAAAGGCAGAGAGAGGGAATGGGAGGAAGTGTCTGGAGATGATGGATACTTTAATGGCCTGATCATGGTGATGGCTTCTTGAATGTATCCTTGTCTCCAAACTCATCAAGTTGTATGCATTAAATCTCCATAGTTTTTGTAAGTCATCTATAACTCAGCAAAGTTATTTTTTAAAAATAATGTGTCTCATGTATTTGTAAAACCTGTAGGATAAAGGAATAATAGATTACAAAGATACAATAAGAAATTTTTAGATTTTGTGGTCACATTCATCTTGATTGTGATGATGATTTCATATGCTTGAAATATGTCAAATCTTATCAAATTGTATGTTTTAAATGTTAAGCACATCTCAATAAAACTTTTTAAAGAAAGAAAAATATACTTTAAAAATCAATATCCAATGACATTTAAAGAACATATACTCTACACAAGTCCGTGGCATCTAAAAAAACATTCAGTTCAGTTTAGTAGCTCAGTTGTGTCCAACTCTTCGCGACCCCATAGAATACAGCACTCCTGGCCTCCCACCACCAACTGCCGGAGTTTACTCAAACTCATCTCCACTGAGTCAGTGATGCCATCCAACCATCTCATCCTCTGTCATCTCATTCTCTTCTTGCCCTCAATCTTTCTTAGCATCAGGGTCTTTTCAAATTAGTCAGCTCTTCGCATCAGGTGGCCAAAATACTGGAGTTTCAGCTTCAACATCAGCCCTTCCAATGAACACTCAGGACTGATCTCCTTTAGGTTGGACTTGGTTGGATTTCCTTGCAGTCCAAGGGACTCTCAAGTGTCTTCTCCAACACCACAGTTCAAAAGCATCAGTTCTGCCAAGCAAAACTAATACAGTTATGTAAAGTTTAAAAATAAAATAAAATTAAAAAAAAAAAATCATCAGTTCTTTAGCACTCAGCTTTCTTTATAGTCCAACTCTCACATCCATATGTGACTACTGGAAAATCCATAGCCTTGACTAGACAGACCTTTGTTGGCAAAGTAATGTCTCTGCTTTTTAATATGCTGTCTAGGTTGGTCATAACTTTGCTTCCAAGGAGTAAGCGTCTTTTAATTTCATGGCTGCAGCCACCATCTGCAGTGATTTTGGAGCCCAAAGAAATAAAGTCAGCCACTGTTTCCACTTTTTCCCCATCTATTTGCCATGAATTGATTGGACTGGATTCCATGATCTTAGTTTTCTGAACGTTGAGTTTTAAGTTAGCTTTTTCACTCACCTCTTTCACTTTCATCAAGAGTCTCTTTAGTTCTTCTTCATCTTCTGCCATAAGGGTGGTGTCATCTGCATATCTGAGGTTATTGATATTTCTCCCAGTAATCTTGAATCCAGCTTGTGCTTCATCTAGCCCAGTATTTCTCATGATGTACTCTGGATATAAATTAAATGAGGAGGGTGACAATATACAGCCTTGATGTACTCCTTTTCCTATTTGGAACCAGTCTGTTGTTCCATGTCCAGTTCTAACTGTTACTTCCTGACTTGCATACCGATTTCTCAAAAGGCAGGTCATGTTGTCATGGAAGAAAATTGATAATTGAAAAACAAATTTATTCCATGCCCTGGCTTACAAACTAAATTGCTGCCAGAACTGTGACCTTTGAATCTGTCAATTACTTATTAGTAACTGAATCTTACCTCTGAGTTTCTTTACAGAACCTGCCCAAGAACTCATGTCAATCTCTGAGAAAAGGTCAGAGTGTTTTGCTGTGTAATATGAGTTTTAATTATTTCCTCATAAACTATAACATGTTCAAAATGTCAGCAGCAATAAAAACTTGTTTTTTTTTCATTCTTTCTTCTTGTTATATACTATGAAATATATAAAATGGAATTAATATGAAATAAGTATATTGTAATGAGTAAAATAAGTGGTGATACATAAAAGTAATAATACAGAGGACTTTTAAAAAATTTTTCTTAAGGTAATTAAAGGCAAATTTGAGATATGTTTCTAAGTTTCTAAGAATATAGATTACATATGTGCTATTAACCATAATTTTCACTTAAAATCTTACACTTAATTTTCCTGTGGCATCTAAAGTCACATAATAAATCAGTGAAACTCAAATGCTGCCTTAAAATGAAGAAAATAAAAATCAATAAGATATGTTATGTAAATTTGGACTAATTAATTAAGCATAAATAATTTCCTACCACAGTAAAAATGATTTTAAATGGTTCTTCTATATATGGCAAAACCAATACAATATTGTAAAGTTTAAAAATAAAATATAAAAAAAAAATAAAAAATGTATTAGTTTAGTAGTTAGCTAAAAGTTCTTAATGTACTCAGTTTTAAAGTATGTTATTCTGATCTCTGCTCAGTATAAGATTTAATAAGAAATTTTTTTGAATCAATTGCTTATATGCTCCCAAAACAACTAGTACAAATATATCACATACTTTTTCATTTAAATTGGCATTTATATTTTCTAAGACCTCTGACTCTCAGTCTTAGAAATTATTTAGCATTTGCTACATTATATCCTATTTGATTTAATTTATTCATTTATTAACTCTGGATTTAGGAAATATATTGTGAAAAACAGAACCATACTTTGAAGCATATTTTCAACAGCTTTTTCAGACTAGCAGAGAAGGAGAGTACATGTGAATTCAAGATGGCTCTACTCTCCAAATGTCATTTATTTCCTGCCTATGGAGTGGACCTCACCTATGGGTCTGACCCATGAAGGTACTGTGTTTAAAATACACTTCAGAGGGACAAAGGTTACTTTCAGAAAAATAAAGGTCTGACTAGGTTTTCACTAAGGTGTAGTCCTCATTGTTCTGCTTTTTCTTTTATAAAAACTATTGAAGCAGTGGTAATTAAGTGTCCACCAAGTGAGTAATATCTGAAAAACAAATTAGTATTGCTTATTGATTTGTATTTTTCTAAAAATGAGGTGGTGAGACTTCCATGAGTATATGACTCATAGGCTTGAGAAGAGACATAAACTTAGCAGCTGTGGTACTTCATTTTATCCATACAGTAACATTACATGAACTGTATACAATGTTAAAAATATTTCAAAACATGTATACAAAAGGAAACAAACTTTGGTATTCATTAATCACTGATCACCAGAGTTGATTCAGCTGGAATTTCTCACTCCTACCAGAATGGAGTGATCGGTACAGGACACATGCCTCCTTCTGGAAATTTCTATAAAGCTGGGAAATTCCAGTGCAGGAATATAATCCTTAAAAGAAGGAAAATACATAATTGTAGACCCATGTTCAGACAGGATTCCTGTCTGTGGGCTCTTTTCACTGCTCCGTGGAAGGAGGTTGAGTCCCGGCAAAACACAACAGTCTCACTACCTTGAGGATGTCAAGGTCAAGTCTGGAGAGGAGGCGGGAGTCTCAGGAACAAGAAGGGACAGAGCAGCACGGAGGAAGGGCATTCAATATTTGTGTGAGGTCCTTCATGGTCCCTTAGGTAATGGCTGGGCTGCAATGAACAAGGCAAGACTCAGGACCACCTGTGGGTTTGAAAGGCAAGCAGGTACAAGAGATCATGCAACAGAAAGATGAGTCAGGGTTGCACTCCAGACAGAGTTGGGAGATTCTTGTGAACCTGAAAGAAGAAAGTGTGTTCCTTATTCCTGCAGCCAAAACAAATAGATATACCATAACAACAACAAAAATAATAATAATAAATAAAATAAAGAAAGACAGAAAGAAAGAAAGAAAAGAAGGCCTACAGAATCAGTCAAGAGAATTCTCCAGTAATTCCACTGCCTGCAGTAAGAAAATATAGAAATAAAATAGCAATGAGGACCCAGATCTGAACACCAGTTGAGCTAATTGATATTTACCATTTTATTTTCAATAACAAAAAGGTAACTGAATAGTCTCATCAGCTCAGTTCAATCTCTCAGTCATGTCTGACTCTTTGTGACCCAGTGGACTGCAGTGTGCCAGGCCTCCCTGTCCATCACCAACTCCCCAGAGTTTACCCAAACTCATGTCCCTTGAGTTGGTGATGCCATCCAACCATCTCATCCTTTGTCATCCCCTTCTCCTCCCACCTTCAATCTTTCCCAGCATCAGGGTCTTAATGAATATTCAGGACTGATTTCCTATAGGATGGATTGTAGCTGTTTAAAAAAAAAAAAAAAAAAA
Source organism: Bubalus bubalis (assembly GCF_019923935.1). NCBI lineage: Eukaryota > Metazoa > Chordata > Mammalia > Artiodactyla > Bovidae > Bubalus > Bubalus bubalis. The sequence goes on from NC_059161.1 coordinate 72,623,749, forward strand.
AACTAACCTTGTCTGTAGAAACTTAAAAAAAAATCAAGGTGAAGATGGTTTCACTGGTATATGAAATTATATGAAACAGTTGTAGAATTACATTAAATCCTTTATCTGCATTTTCCTTTCAATAGTTTCAGTTAACTAAAGCCAATGGCAGTCTGACAATCTTAAACGGACAATCCCAGCAATAAACAATTTATAATTTTTAAGCTGGGTGCCATTCTGTGCAAAGTGATGAAATCTCTTGCCTTCTCACTCTTTCCCGCCCAGAACAGGAATCATATTTCAGTCCAGCATCCATGCTGTACGTGGTATCCGCCAGTTAGTATCAGAATAAACACACTAAAAATAGGGTTTGGTATTATTGGTAAACCCCCAGGTTTCAGACATTCACTAGGAGTCTTGGAACATATCCCCTGCAGATAAGAGGAAACTACTGTTGTCATAATTTCTGTCCAGATTCAAGAGGGTGGAGAAAGGCACACAGCTCCGAATGAGGACTAGACAATGTGACGTTGCATAAGCGCACATAGAGTGGCAGTTAGGGCTGCAGACAACCTTTTCAAAACATAGTCTGTCATACAAATATTTATTGAATTTCCAGAATGTAAAATTGCTGGATGCTTTCGGATATTTGTTGACTAACCATCTGGAGTGGAGCTTGGGAACAAAAATTCAAATAACAGAATACAAGGTGGAACGTGCCAAATAACATAAGAAAGGAACACAGTGTGGTGCAGTTTCCTAGGAAATAATGGACATTCTGCTAAGGAGAAATCAAAACAATAATGCACACAAGGGTTGGAGTGTGTTATGGCCCTTAAGGGAACTATAAGCTTTTTACAGATGAGGGAAAAGAATGGAACAGCCAGTGAATATTCTATTTGTAGAAACAAAGAAGGACGATGCAGCAGAGTGTTTGGCATCTTAGCAGGAAACAAGAAAGAACAGTGTGTACAAAGGAAAGTGAAAGTGGATGTTGCTCAGTCGTGTCCAACTCTTTTCAACCCCATAGACTGTACAGTCCATGGAATTCTCCAGGCCAGAATACTAGAGTGGGTAGCCTTTCCATTCTCCAGGGGATCTTTCCAACTCAGGGATTGAACCCAGGTCTCTCTCATTGCAGGCAGATTCTTTACCAGCTGAGCCATAAGGGAAGCCCAAGAATACTTGTGTGGGTAGCCTATCCGTTCTCCAGCGGATCTTCCCAACTCAGGAATGGAACCGGGGTGTCCTATATTGCCAGCGTATTCTTTACCAACTGGGCTATTAGGGAAGCCCGCATAAACTAGAAGTTAAAAAAAAAAAAAAAAAGCAGGCATGTAAGTGGATATTTTAGCACAGAGGCAAGAGCAAAAATCTGAGTTTCAGCAGTGCATCAGGAGAGACCCTGGGTATTGTAAGGGATTTAACTCATTACCTCCATAGCCATTCTATAGGTTGTAGGACAAATGAAGTGGGGCTTACTGAGTTTCAAAAACTTGTCCAAAGCAGAATAGAGAGTTAATTCTTGTCCAGGTCTGGAGCTCATGTTATATACGCTGCAGCAAGTGCTTCTTCTTGAATGAATTTCTCTTGGTATTTAGGGAAGATTTGTAGAAGTGTACAGACAAAAGGTAATATGTTTTTTTTTTAGTTCATTTATTTTTTTAATTGAAGGTTAATTGCCTTACAGAATTTTGTTTTCTGCCAAACATCAACATGAATCAGCCACAGGTGTACACATGTATGATTTTAACTATGTTTTAGAAAGATGCCAGCAGCTTGAGATGAGAACACAAAGAAGTTAGGGAGAACTGTCAGCAGGCCACCACAACTTGGCATTACAAAAGGTGTGAGACCTTAAATTATTGCCAGGCAAGGGAGCATATACCCAGACACATCCACAATGCCAAAAGATCCATGTACCCCTATATTCACAGCTACACTATTGACAATAGGCAAGACATGGAAGCAACATAAATGTTCATTGACAGAGGAATAGACAAAGATGTGGCACATATACAGAATGAAGTATTACTCTGAAATGCAAAGAATCCAATAATGCCATTTGCAGAACATGGATGAGCCTAGAGATTATCATACTAAGTGAAGTAAGGCAAAGAGAAATACAAATATCATATGATGCCATGTCTATGTGGAATCTGAAATGTAGCACAAATAAAGCTATGAAACAAAAGAAGAATCAAGGACAGAGAGAACAGACTGGTGGTTGCCAAGGGGGAGGGATGGACTTGGAGTTTGGGATTAACAGATGCAAACTATTATATATAGAATGAACAGTTTCCTAATGTATAGCACAGAGAACTATATTTAATATCCTATGGTAAAGTATAATGGAAAGGATATAAAAAAGAATATTGCATATGTATGTATAACTGAATCACTTTGCTGTAGAGCAGAAATTAACAGAAATTGTAAATCAACTATACTTCAATTAAAAAAAAAATAAATGACAAGTAGAAAAAGTAGAAAATAGAGGATGGATTTAAAAGGACCTTCAGACTTAGCCTAGGAGGAGGACCTGACCACAAATAGTATGTGTACATCTGAGGCATTCATATAGCAGGTGAGTCCACAGTTAAACAAAAGGAAGAGATTGATCGGTACAGATTTAGAGAAGACACTTGAGCATATAGTTGGTCTTTGAGATACTGATGCTTTTTTTTAAAAAAGAGAAACTGTAAAAATAGCAACCAACATTACAAAAATTGACATGCAACAGCATTGCAGAAAAGGCATTAGCGATGTCCTTGAATATTGAGGAAAGGATAAAAATTATCTGACAGCGCAATGATCTTAGCTACCAAAAATATGTGAGAGGCAGGTAGATTTTACGACTAATCTGGCATGCACTTTTATCACCTGTAAGGAGTTTTGAGTATTTAGAATTGAGCCAGATATAAAACCTACAGGAATATCATACTGTTTCTCATCCAGGCAGAGGCCCTTCATAACTGAAATATTAAAAATGAAGCCAGTGTCACAATTCTGCCATTGTGCTTGTCCATTTCTCTCAAAGAATGATCCAGTATTTTTATGGTAGGCAGATGGTCATTTTTCAGTGAAGCTTCCACCTCACTTGGTGAGAAACAAAATAAATGCGAGGTTACATTTCTTCTGGATTTATCAGCCTGATCTCTTCCCTTGTGAACTATTGATTCATAAAGTAATACTGTGTTTCTATAGCAATTTTAATTAAAGTTGATGTTATATATTAGCTTAATTTTATCCATACAGCTCCTCGGGGCAGGGTGGGAGGGGGAGAGTATGATATTTTTTTCTCTGATCTCTATTAAATAGTGGTGGAAAGTGTTACCTAGAATTCATTAACTTACCCAAAGTCTTAGAGTCATCATAAACTCAGCAATAGAACCTAATGCTGACAACATCCATAGTTGATAATATTTCTTCTAAATTGGAATACCTTTCTGTTCATAATAAAAATTAAAAAAAGCCAAGATCACATTTACCTAAATAATGTTCCATTCATGCATATACCTAGCATATTAATATTTACAGATCTTAAAATTCTTTACCCCATGAAATACAAAATATTTCAAAAATATGTATGTATGTATATATTCACATATGTGAATACACCATGTGTATATATTTATACACTGATATTAAACAAATAGTTATATTTATATGCTGCATATACAGTATTATAATGTATTATTTATATACAATGTAATAAAATTGTGTAGATATATAAAACATACTTATTATTTCCAAATATGATCTTTAGGAAAGAAAATGAAACTTAGAAATCCAGTATCAACTCAAACTAAAAGTATGCCAATGTTGGGCTTTCTGATTCATAGTACTCTAACTTATTGTCCACTTTTTGTGGGAAGGGGGCATGTTGATCCACCCTGAACACCAATAAGAGACTGAGTACTGACAGACATTCTGTACTTCCTGACATGATTCACTCACATGAAGACAGACACATATCACATCTGTGGTAGTCCACTCAAGTTGCAAGTCTCGAGGAAACACCACACAAATTCAAATAGATTTTTTTTTTAATGGCTTCAGTACTTCCAAAAAGTCAAATCTTAAAGCCCAGGAAACCCTAAGGAACTGGTCTGGAGTAAGGGGTTTAGAGAATCCTAATTAAAGGTGTTGGATCCTGATTCAGAGATTTTTTTTTTTTTCCATCTTTCTAAAGATACACAGATGACACCAACCTTATGGCAGAAGGAGAAGAACTAAAAAGCTTCTTGATGAAAGTGAAAGAGGAGAGTGAAAAAGTTGACTTAAAACTCAACATTCAGAAAATGAAGATCATGGCATTTGGTACCATCACTTCATGGCAAATAGAAGGGGAAACAATGGAAACAGTGACAGACTATTTTTTGGGCTCCAAAATTACTGCAGATGGTGACTGAAGCCATGAAATTAAAAGACACTTACTCCTTGGAAGAAAAGCTATGACCAACCTAGACAGCATATTAAAAAGCAGAGATATTACTTTACCAACTAAGGTCCATCTAGTCAAAGCTATGCTTTTTCCAGTAGTCATGTGTGGCTGTGAGTTTTGGGCTATAAAGAGAGCTGAACACCGAAGAATTGATGCTTTTGAACTGTAGTGTTGGAGAAGACTCTTGATAGTCCCTTGGACAGCAAGGAGATCCAACCAGTCAATCCTAAAGGAAATCAGCCCAGAATATCCATTGGAAGGACTGATGCTGAAGCTGAAACTCCAACACTTTGGCCACCTGATGTGAAAAACTGACTTATTGGAAAAGATTCTTATGCTGGGAAAGATTGGAGGTGGGAGGAGAAGGGGATGACAGAGGATGAGATGGTTGGATGGCATCACTAACATGATGGACATGAGTTTGGGTAGGCTCTGGGAGTTGGTGATGGACAGGAAAGCCTGATGTGCTTCAGTCCATAAGGTCACAAAGAGTTGAATAGGACTGAACTGAATTGAAAGATATTAATCACACAACTTCAATATTTGAATGTCTATAGACTAGATAATTGGGCTTCCCTGGTAGCTTAGTGGTAAAGAACTGCTTGCAATGCAGTAGGTATGGGTTTGATCCCTAGGTCAGGAAGATCTCATGCAGAAGGAAATGGCAACCCACTCCAGTATTCTTGCATGTGGAATCCCATGGACATAGGGGCCTGGTGGGCTACAGTTCATGGGTTCACAAAGGTGTCAGACATGACAGTGACTAAACAACAACAACAGACTAGATAAAAATATTGTATCAGTATTACATTTCTGATTTTTTAATTTTATGTTTTAATTGTAGTAGAGTTGACTTACAATATTGTGCCAATCTCTACTGTAAAGGTACAAAATAGGAACAGACTTTTCTGATTTTGAAAATTGAACTGAAGTCATATAAGAGAATTCCTTGCTTTTAGGAAATGCACATGAAATTACTTAGAGATAAGGCATAAGGTTTTCCACTGTGTCAACTATTATAGAGAAAATCACATATACATGAATACACATGGAGAGGAGAGAAACAAAGACATATAGCAAATCAGATGATAGCTTAACTTTCTAATCTCAGAAACTATATGGGAATTCTTTGCATTATTTTTGCAACTTTTTAGAATGAAAGTTTTCAAAATAAAATGTTATAAAAGATTGTGAGTTCTCATTCACTCTTATTTTGCTCATTTGAATTTTCTGAAGCCAAGTGAAATGACACATTTTTAAAAGAGAGAACTATGCCAAACAAATAAGAAAAGAGCAATTGCTCTGTAAGATGACAACTTATAAAAATATACTCCAGAAAACTAAACACTGAATGGTTTGCATTTACTTTCTATTTATTTATTTATTTTTATTTTTAAAAAATTTTATTTTATTTTTTAACTTTACAATATTGTATTTTACTTTCTAATTATCACTTTGAGATTTTTGTTAATGTTAATGAGTAAAGGCTAATGAACATTTTGTTAATGAATAAAAACATTAACATAAAATGTTAATGTTAGTGAGTGGATGTTAAGTTGCAGCCTGATGATTTCAAGTTAGATAAACTCCAAGTACCATGCACCTGTTACCACTGTAAAATTTTGTTGACTCTTGTTTATTGACCCTTCAAGGACAAAGCCACATTGCAATATTTAGTAACGTTTTGTTGATTTTTTTTCATAGATGAGAATACATAATTTCTTTATTGAACTTCTTATTCAAAAAAAGATTCATAAATGAATACTATTCATGTGAGTTGTATGCATCAGGGGACCCCAAACTCTGGGATCTAATGCTTGATGATCTGAGGTAAAGTTGATATAATAATAATAGAAATAAAGTGCATAGTACATGTAGTGCACTCAGATCAGATCAGATCAGATCAGTCGCTCAGTCGTGTCCGACTCTTTGCGACCCCATGAATCGCAGCACTCCAGGCCTCCCTGTCCATCACCAACTCCCGGAGTTCACTGAGACTCACGTCCATCGGGTCAGTGATGCCATCCAGCCATCTCATCCTCTGTCGTCCCCTTCTCCTCCTGCTCCCAATCCCTCCCAGCATCTGAGTCTTTTCCAATGAGTCAGCTCTTCGCATGAGGTGGCCAAAGTACTGGAGTTTCAGCTTTAGCATCATTCCTTCCAAAGAAATCCGAGGCTCATCCAAAAACCATCCTCCCCACCCCATCCCCACTCCATGCAGAAATCGTCTTCCATGAAACCTGTCCCTGGTGCCAAAATGGCTGGAGACTGCTGGATATAATAGTACAGTAGGTTCTGCCCCATAACCACTTTATTTCCTGAAATCTCCTTATCGTCTTATCCCTAAAATAGCTTTTCCCCCTCAACTTCATCTCTGAACTTTCCCTTTTTTAATACACCATAGTTGTTCACACTTCTTGTAGAGAATGCCATATCTCAGTATAAATAATAAGTCTTTTTTTCTGGATTGTAATGTCTTAAAAGACAGGTACTAGTTCATATTTTTATTTGAATTCAGCAGTTAGCCCATGCTTGTCACGTAGCAGACACTCTTTAGTGAAGCTGAGCTGCTGGAAAACAATGGGACTTGGGTGGCAGGCATGCCTCCATGAACTTCAGTAAATGACTTAACCTTTTTTGAGATTCCTTTCCTCATATGACAAGTATGAGAGGAATAATTTTGTCTCTCAGAGAAATATTAAAGCTAAAGTCAGCTAATGTCTTGAAAGATTAGCCTATTCTCAATGTGCAATGAATGTTTAAAAAAAATCTTAAAAATAAAACTGAATTCACTGAATCTTAAAAAGTTAATAGAGTATATAATATAGAAAAGTACAGTGAAGAAATATGAGCCTAACTTCACTTTCCATGAATAATCTGTACTTTTAAATGCTAAGTGACTGAAATGGGACTGGATGCCATGATCTTAGTTTTTCAAATGTTGAGTTTTGAGTCAGCTTTTTCACTCTTCTCTTTCACCTTCATTAAGAGGCTCTTCAGTTCCTCTTTACTTTCTGCCATAAGGGTGGTGTCATCTGGATATCTGATGTTGACATTTTTCCCAGGACAATGATTCCGCAGCTAGGGCTTCATCCAGGCTGGCATTTTACATGATGTAGTCTGCATATAATCTTTAAATTCTTAAAGAGATGGGAAAAGCAGACCACCTTACCTGCCTCCTGAGTCGTCTGTATACAGGTCAAGAAGTAAGTTGGAACTGGACGTAGAACAACAGACTGGTTCAAAAACAAGAAAGGAATACATTAAGGCTATATATCGTCACCTGGTTTATTTAACTTATATGCAGAGTACATCATGTGAAATTCAGGGCTTGATGAAGCACAGGCTGGAATCAAGATTGCCAGGACAAATATCAATAACCTCAGATATGCAGATGACACCACCCTTATGGCAGAAAGTGAAGAGGAACTAAAGATTCTCTTGATGAAGGAGAAAGAGAGTGAAAAACCTGGCTTAAAACACAACGTTCAAAAAACAAAGATCATGGCATCTGGTCCCATCAGTTAATGGCAAATAAATGGGAAAACAATGGAAACAGTGACAGATTTTATTTTCTTCTGCTTCAAAATCACTGCAGATGGTGGCTGCAGCCATGAAATTAAAAGATGCTTGCTCCTGGGAATAAAAAAGTTGTGACAAACCTAGACACAATATCAAAAAGCAGAAACATGGCTTTTCCAAGAAAGGTCTATGTCGTCAAAGCTATGGTTTTTTCAGTAGTCATGTATGGATGTGAGACTTGGACCATAAAGAAAGCTGAGTGCTGAAGAATTGATGCTTTTGTGGTGTTGGAGAAGACTCTAGAGAGTCTCTTGGGCAGTAAGGAGATCAAACCAGTTAATCTTAAAGGAAATTAGTCCTGAATATTTATTGGAAAGACTGATCCTGAAACTGAAACTCCAATAATTTGGCCACCTGATGGGAAAAACTGATTCATTAGATAAGACCCTGATTCTGGGAAAGATTGAGGCAGGAGGAGAAGAGGATAATAGAGGATGAGATGGTTGGATGGCATCACTGACTCAATGGACATGAGTTTGGGCAAGCTCTGTGAATGGGTGATGGACAGGGAGGCCTGGTGTGCTGCAGTCAATTGGGTTGCAAAGAATCAGACATAACTGAACAACTGAACTAGCTGACTCTGGCTATAAATTAAATAAGCAAGGTGACAATATACAGCCTTGACATACTCCTTTCCCAATTTGGAAGCACTCTGTTGTTCCATGTCAGTTCTAACTGTTGTTCTTTACCTGCATACAGATTTCTCAGGAGGCAGGTGAGGTGGTCTGGTATCCCATCTCTTGTAGAATTTTCCACAGTTTCTTGTAATCCACAATCAAAGGCTTTGATGTAGTCAATAAAGCAGAAGTAGATGTTTTTCTGGAATTCTCAGGTTTTTGATGATCCAACAGATTTTGGCCATTTGATCTCTGGTTCCTCTGCCTTTTCTAAATCCAGTTTGAACATCTGAAAGTTCATGTACTGTTGAAGCCTGGCTTGGAGAATTGTAAGCATTACTATACTAGCATGTGAGATGAGTGCAATTGTGCAGTAGTTTGAAAAATCTTTGGCATTGCCTTTCTTTGGGATTGGAACAATAACTGACCTTTTCCAGTCTTGTGGCCACTGCTGAGTTTTCCAAATTTGCTGCATATTGACTACAGTATTTTAACAGCATCATCTTTTAGGATTTGAAATTAGCCTACATGCATATACGTTAAAGGAAACAAATGTTCTGTTTCATTTTCCCATAAATCTGGACAATTTTATTTGAGTCAGGTTCACAGTAAAGAGTACTAATGAAACACACAGTGACTGCTTTCACTACCTCTGGATAATGGCTGATGGGCAAAATTATAATTGGTTCATAATCTCTGAATGTTCAAGTAATTTCTTGAATTTATTTTTAAAAGAGAAATAGAATATTTTATCCATTTTGTGGACTGGTTTATATGGAAGTTAAGGTATATTTTGATCATTCGTAGCTGGCTTCTATTTACCATCATTTCCTTATACTTAATAGTGTCATACAAAATGGCATATTTTAAAACAAAACATCTAGATATCCCCTGTAAAATGGAAATGTGTGAGAAAATGGACAACAGTTGAAAATTCTAGTTCTGATTTTCATTATCTAGAAAGATAATTTATGTTGTAATAAATGCCCAGGTATTACACACATGTACTTTAATAGATATTGAAATATTTATTTTTGAAGGCAATAATGTCTAAGTATCACTATTTTATGCTATATAGATATAATCCTTTGTTGCTCATGTGTGATGAAATTGATTGCATTCTTATGCGTGGAAAGTTTTCAATTAAAATAACAATAAATAACAACTTTGGAGAGTGAAAAATAGGCCCCTAATGAATTGGCAGGCATCAGATTTCTAGAATCATACTGTCATTATTTTTCTCTCTGTATCATTGCATGGGACCTGCCATGTGGCCGCAGTTGATTGTTCCAGGGGTAGACATGGACCCAAGTTATACTAATAAGTTTTTGAGATGAGAAATTAAGATCAGCACATTAGGGAAGGAAACCATTTTCTCTTCAGTGTTGGATGTGCTATAAAATTTTACTAGGGGATTATCAGAAACAATTTTTCTTCTATACTGAGAAAGCTAAAATGCAGCTACAAAAAATAAAGCAAGGGACAGGACTTCCTCTGGTAGTCGAGTGGTTAAGTATCTGCTTGCAACACAGGGGGATGTGGGTTCAATCCCTGTCCAGGAACTAGGATTCCACATGCCAAGGGGCAACTAAGGCTGCATAATGCAACTATTGAAGTCCATGTGCTCTGGAACCCACACACTGCATCCATGACCCAAGTGGCCAAATAAATATCTCAGTCTAAAACAATTTTGTAAAAAAGAATAAAGCAGGTAAGATTAAACAGGATAAAGCTGATATAAGAGCACAGAGGAAACAAAAATTCACTGGCCAGCACCCAGGGCTTCTGCAATCCTTGCCTGCCCTGCTCCAGCCTTGCCCAGGACTCACAGAACTTTTCTCACGTAACCCTCACTACTCTGTGAAGTACCTTTAAATATACCAAGTTAAAAACATGGAGCAGAGTGATGTCAGGAAGATGACAGACTAGGAAAGGACAGATCCTCCTCCCCCTCAAAGAGACACAGATGTAACAACAAATGACAAAAAACTTCAGAAGCCTGCATCCCAGGTGAGGACAAAACTAACCGCACTGAAACTGGTTATGAAATTGTGACACTTTCTTCTCTCATCAGATTTCCTCCTGTACCCCTCTCCCTCTGCTGCTCCAAGTGCTTGGGAGTAAAATGAAAACCGTCCCAGTTCTTCCCTTGTGATTCGTTCTTCCCTGTGAGTCTGTCTACTCCTCACACAGAAGACTTCACTTCTGACATGTCTGGTCACCAAACATGTGGACATCCCCACCCCCTACCCCCATCAAGCAGGTCTCTAGGAACCAACTGGGTGTTTTACAATTTAACTCAGTTCTGACTCCATCTACCTGGAGATACAGCATCTGATGAAATTGGAAGCTCCCACTGAAACGGTAAAGCGTATTCTTGTTCACGAAGCTGAAAGTTGAACTTTGCATACTCACAAACACTCATACAGGCAAAGTTTATTTTAAAGGATAGAGATACAAGACAGTTAATCTGCTAGAATAGCTCTCAGAACTCAGGGGAATACTTTAACCAGTTTACTAAAGGGTATGAGAAGGATGCTGATGAACAGCCAGATGAAGAGTTACATAGGGCTAGGTCTGAGAGAATCCTAAGTGCTGTCACTTCTGTCCCCATGAAGCTGGGGGTGTGTCATATTCCATTGTGGATGTGATTCCCAACCTAGAAGCACTTGGAGTCCCCTAGAACAAAACACACTGTTATCACCCAGGAAATTACAAGGTTTTCAGAAGCCCTGTGTTAGGAACTGGGAAGAGACCAACGTATATTCTTCTATTATCTCACAAAGATGAGATCTCCAGCTCCCATCTTCTCCATGTGAAAGGAGAGGAGTAGCACACCCATCAGACTTACTTTTATGGGGGCTGATGAGGGACTAGTATCTGCCTTGCTTTGAGGGTATCCAAGTATCATCAGGTCAGGGTGGCAGGCTGGGTGTCTCTGAGAACAGACATAAGCCTGATACCAGAATCTGCAGTACCATATATGGAAACTTGGAAATGAACAGAGATCATTCTGTTGTTTTTGAGATTGCACCCAAATACTGCATTTCAGACTCTTGTTGACTATGAGGGCTACTCCATTTCTTCTAAGGGATTGTTGCCCACAGTAGTAGATATAATGGTCATCCAAATTAAATTTTCCCATTCTGGTTCATTTTTGTTCACTGATTCCTAAACTGTCAATGTTCACTCTTGCCATCTCCTATTTGACAACTTCCAATTTACCTTGATTCATGGACCTAACATTCTAGGTTACTATGAACTATTGTTCTTTACAGAATCAGACTTTATTTCCATCACCAGTCACATCCACAACTGGATGTTGGTTTCACTTTGGCTCCATCTCTTTATTCTTTCTGGAGTTATTTCTTCACTCTTCTCCAGTAGCATATTAGGCACCTACTGATTTGGGGAGTTCATCTTTCAGTGTCAAATCTTTTTACCTTTTCATAGTGTTCATGGGATTCTCAAGGCAAGAAGTGGTTTGCCTTTCCCTTCTCCAGTGGACCACATTTCATCAGAACTCTCCACCATAATGCATCCATCTTGGGTGGCCCTACATGGAATGGCTCATAGTTTCACTGAGTTAAACAAGGTTGTGATCCAAGTGATTAGTCTGCTTAGTTTTCTGTAATTATGGTTTCCATTCTGTCTATCCTCTGATGGATAAGGATAAGAGACTTGTGGAAACTTCCTGATGGGAGGGACTGGCTGTTGGGAATCTGGGTCTTGCTCTGATGGACGGGGCCATGTTCAGTAAATCTTTAATTCAGTTTTCTGTTGATGGGCGGGGATGTGTTCTCTCTCTATAGTTTGGCCTGAGGTCAGACTATGGTAGGGGTAAAGGGGACCTCCTTGCAAAGGACTTAATATCAGGAATATTTTATTCAGTGCCCCTGACCCCACATAAGGCCACTGTCAACCCACGCCTCTGCTGGAGACTACTGGACACTGCAGGCAAGTGTGGCTCAGTCTCTTGTGGGGGTCACTGCTCCTTTCTACTGGTCCTAGTGAAAAGATTTTGTTTGTGGCCTCCAAGAGTCTGCTTCCCCAGGACTCTGAAAGTTCTGTAATCAAATCCCACTGACTTTCAAAGATAAATTTCATGAGATTTCTCAGACCCTTTGTCAGATCCCCAGGTTGGGAAATCGGTTGTGGGCCCTAGAACTTTTGAAACAATGAGAGAACTTCTGGTATAGTTATTCTGCAGTGTGTCTGCTGTCTGCTCGAGGTCTCTGTCAGTTCCGTCCAGTTCAGTCACTCAGTCGTGTCTGACTCTTTGCGATCCCACAGACTGTAGCACGCCTGGCCTCCCTGTCCATCACCAACTTCCGGAGTTTATTCAAACCCATGTCCACTGAGTCAGTGATGCCATCCAAATATCTTATCCTCTGTCATCCCCTTCTCCAGCCTTCAATTTTTCCCAGCATCAGGGTCTTTTCAAATGAGTCAGTTCTTTGCATCAGGTGGCCAAAATATTGGAGTTTCAGCTTCAACATCAGTCCTTCCAATGAATATTCAGGACTGATCTCTTTTAGGATGGACTGGTTGGATCTCTTTGCAGTTCAAGGGACTCTCAAGAGTCTTTTCCAACACCACAGTTCAAAATCATCAATTCTTCGGAGCTCAGATTTCTTTATGGTCCAACTCTTGCAACCATACATGACTACTGGAGAAAAACATATCCTTGACTAGACAGACCTTTCTTTGTTGGCAAAGTAATGTCTCTGCTTTTTAATACGCTATCTAATTTGGTCATAACTTTTCTTCCAAGAAGTAAATGTGTTTTAATTTCATGGTTGCAGTCACCATCTGTAGTGATTTTGGAGCCCCCCCAAAATAAAGTCTGACACTGTTTCCACGGTTTTTCCATCTATTTCCCATGAAGTGATGGGACCGGATGCTATGATCATAGTTTTTTGAATGTCTCTATGGTGGGGCTCAAATGCTGCTCCTCCAATGTCTGCTGCAGCAAAAGCCAAGGTCCCAGCAGCAGGCCACAGCTGTCCCATGCCTCCATAGGAGACACTCAAACACTCAAAGGCAATCAATCTCACAGTAATTCAAATCCATGCCCCAACACGAATGCCAAAGCAGCTGAGGTTGAAAGGTTGTGAAGATGTATGAGACCTTCTCAAACTAACACTAAATTAAGATGCCCTTTTCATCATAAGGGACTGGAATGGAAAAGTAGGAAGTAGGAGATATGTGGAGTAACAGGCAAATTTGTCCTTGGAATACAAAATGTAGCAGGGCAAAGGCTAGTCGAATTTCGCCAAGAGAAATGCAACGGTCATAGCAAACACCACCTTCCATCAACACAAGAGAAAACTCTACATATAGACATCACTGGATGGCCAATACTAAAATCAGATTGATTATATTCTTTGCAGTCAAACATGGAGAAGTGCCGGGAGCCGGCATATTGCATATTGAGTGCAGCACCTTCACAGCATGATCTTTCAGGGTCTAGAATAGCTCAACTGGAAGTCTATCACTGCCAGGAGCCAGCGTGAGGAACTCCTCCCATGGCAAAGGTCATGAGGAAGGAGGCTCAGCATATGCAAAGGCGGGATCGAGCCTCATGAGTCCCCCTGGAAATTCTCAAGCATCTACCCCCAAACCAGAGTCTGCCTACTTTCTGCTTTGTGCTTTCACCTACACCTCTGACTTTATGGGGGCTGTCCCCCACTACCTCTCTCTGAAAAAAGAGTTAGCTTCCAGCTCCAGTTAACAATTCCTGGTTGTGACAGTGTTTCAACCTACAAACTCCTTTGGAAATCCTCTAGCCTGCCTGAATAGGTTTTTCCGGCCACATGTGATTGTTCAGAGCCTCCCAACTGTGAGAGGCAGGAGATGTTCTAAACTGTCTAAACACAGATTCCTTTGAGTAGTTAAAAGATTGATTAGAAATTGTATTGGTAAAGTGTTTTTCACTTATTGGGCCAATGTTTGCTGCTAAGTCTCCATATCTCTTATCTACTGTGTCCTTGGCAGTGTATTGATTGATATAATAGGTGTATAGAAATGTAAGTAGTAGCCTCAATGTTTGTAATCTTGGACCCTTGAGTTAATTCTTTTCTTGATTGAGCCCACCTCACCTTTGCCCTAGAGGAATGCAGCTTCGTCCAATGCTTTTTGGAGGCTGGCGCCTGACTTTAGAATAATCACCTTTAGAAAAATAAGTTTCTTAAAATGTTAACAGGCCTCCGGGCCAGAAGATGATGCAAATCACCTAAACTTTTGCATATGATAAGTTTGCAGGAAGAAAGCCTGGCTTACTGCATGACTCTACTCCTTCCCCCATTATCCTCTATGCATAACTTAAGGTATAAAAACTACTTTGGAAAATAAAGTGTGGGCCTTGTTCACCGAAACTTGGTCTCCCCATGTTGTTCTTTCTCTCACCTTCTGGCTGAATTATTCAGCCTCTTTTCTCCACTGAATTTCCTCACTGAGCTATCCTTATTCTATTACTCTTTATATCCTTAATTAACGTTTAATTAAGCAGTTGTTTCCTGATGATCGCCGATGCCATCTCTCCTTCGAATACCCTGGATCAGCTGGGGCTGGACCCTGGCAGAGAAGCTCTATACAGTCATCAAAAACAAGACTGGGAGCTGACTGTGGCTCAGATCATGAACTCCTTATTGAAAAATTCAGGGGGCGGTCCTAAGATGGTGGAGGAATAGGATGGGGAGACCACTTTCTCCCCCACAAATTCATCAAAAGAACATTTGAATGCTGAGTAAATTCCACAAAACAACTTCTGAATGCTGGCAGAGGACATCAGGCACCCAGAAAGGCAGCCCATTGTCTTCAAAAGAAGGTAGGAAAAAATACAAAAGATAAACAGAGAGACAAAAGAGATAGGGATGGAGTTCCATCCCGGGAAAGGAGTCTTAAAGATTCATTTTGATATTTGGCAAAACTAATACAATTATGTAAAATTTAAAAATAAAATAAAATAAAATAAAAAGAGAGAGAGAAGTTTCCAAACACCAGGAAACACTCTTACTGGTGAGTCTGGGGCAAGACTTGGAACCTCAGAGGGCAACATAACCAGGAGGAAAAATAAATAAATAATTAAACCCCACAGATTACATGCCTAATGGCAACTCCCAGCAGAGAAGCAGTGCAGAAGCTCACATCCACCACTAGCAAGCAGGGGCCAGACAGGGAGGCACGGGCTGCATTGCTTAGGGTAAGGACCAAGCCTGAATGCCCCGAGGGCAATCTGAGGGAACTAACATGAGATGGCAACCTAGACTGTGGGATAGCTATCCTGCAAAAAGCCCTAACCTAGGACACCGCCAGGCCCGCTCACAGAACAAAGGACTGAGCAGAGGTAGCCGGCTACGGACGGGCCCATCCCCCATGGGAAACAGGCAGGCGAGGGCAGCCAGAGCCAGAAGAGGGCAATCATGGCCCAAGAGAGGCATCCTCTATCAAACTGCAAGCAGCCTTCCTTGCTAACCAAGACTTCTTGGGATTCTGGATGGTCAACATCTGCCAGGAGGATTGCAGCCAGAAATCAGTTCCCCAGAAGAGATACATGGTACACCTGAGAAGGCGTGCCAGTTGCACACCCAGAAAACCGAGCAGCTGGGATGCGGGAGGGGATAAGTTGCAACCTTCAACTGGGGGTGACTACGCACGCCAAGGACCTGGTCACCTGAGCTGCTTGTACCTGGGAAGGGCACAAACGCTGGCCTAACCAAGTCTGTGCCTCTGTGGAGTACCCGAGAACCTGAACCTGAGTGACTTAGACCTGGGAAATGCATACAACTCAGGGCCCGCCTCAGAAAGTTCCCAGCAGAGCAACCTAGAGCCTGAAAAGTGTAGACTGGAAAGCACACATGCCATGAGTGGGGGCAAACCCAGTGTGGCCGAGACACTGTGAGCACTTCTTACACACACCAGTGATATGTGTTTGCAATGTTCCTCTCTCCCCAGAGCATGACTGAACAAGTGAGCCTATAAAAGTGACCACCACCACCCCCCCCTTATGTCAGGGTGGAAATTAGACATTGAAGAGACCAGCAAACAGAAGAAGCTAAAACAAACAAAGGGAACCACCTTGGAAGTGACAGGTGCAATAGATTAAAACCCTGCAGTTAGCACCAACTACATAGGAAGAGGCCTATAGATATTGAGAAGTATAAGCCAGATCAAGGAACTATCTGGAAATGAACTGTCCACAACAACAACAGAGAAATTCCTAGATATATCATTTTTTTAATTAAAAAATATATTTTTAAGTCCTCTGCTACTGCTACTGCTGCTAAGTCGCTTCAGTAGTGTCCGACTCTGTGCGACCCCATGGACTGCAGCCCACCAGGCTTCTCCATCCCTGGGATTCTCCAGGCAAGAACACTGGAGTGGGTTGCCATTTCCTTCTCCAATGCATGAAAGTGGAAAGTGAAATTGAAGTCATTCAGTCGTGTCCGTCTCTTAGCGACCCCATGGACTGCAGCCTACCAGGCTCCTCCGTCCATGGGATTTTCCAGGCAAGAGTACTGGAGTGGGTTGCCATTGCCTTTTCCATTAAGTCCTCTATTACTCCTTTAATTTTCATTTTTATAACCTACTTTTTTTGTTGTTGTTGCTAAGTCACTTCAGTTGTGTCCAACTCTGTGTGAACCCATACTTTGCAAAAAGAGACCCTATTTTGTATAGCAAACTCCATATATATATATATATATATATATATAATAATTTTTGTGACTTTGTTTTTTTCTTTAATATTGTATTTTTGAGAATCCAACCTCTACTCTAGATTTTTAATCTTTACTTTTTGGTATTTATTATCAATTTTGTACCTTTAAGAATCCAATCTTCAGTACTCATTTTTACTTGGGAGTGAGATTACTGGCTTGACTGCTCTCTCACTCTTTGGAGTCTGCCTTTCTACACCAGGTCACCTCTATCTCCTCCCTCCCCCTTCTCTTCTCTACCCAATTCTGTGAATCTGCTTTTGTGTTCTGGGCTGTGGAGAACACTGAGGCAACTGATTACTGAAGCACTGATTACTGAGGCAACTGATTTCTGGGTCTGTCTCTCTCCTTTTGATTCCCCCTTTTATTCTCCTGGCCACCTCTGTCTCCTACCTTCCACTTCTCTTCTCTGTGAAACTCTGTGAATATCTCTGAGGGATCCAAACTGTGGAGAGCATGTAGGGAAGTGCTTAATGGCTAGCTTGTTCTCTCCTCTTTTGATCCCCCTTCTTCTCTTCTGGAACCAAGGATCCTGGGAGAAATATCAATAACCTCAGACATGCAGATGACACCACCCTTATGGCAGAAAGTGAAGAGAAACTAAACAGCCTCTTGATGAAACTGACAAAAGAGAATGAAAAAGTTGGCTTAAAGCTCAACATTCAGAAAGCGAAGATCATGGCATCTGGTCCCATCACTTCATGGGAAATAGATGGGGAAACAGTGGAAACAGTGTCAGACTTTATTTTGGGGGGCTCCAAAATCACTGCAGATGGTGATTGCAGCCATGAAATTAAAAGACACTTACTCCTTGGAAGGAAAGCTATGACCAACCTAGATAGCATATTCAAAAGCAGAGACATTACTTTGCCAACAAAGGTCCGTCTAGTCAAGGCTATGGTTTTTCCAGTGGTCATGTATGGATGTGAGAGTTGGACTGTGAAGAAAGCTGAGAGCTGAAGAATTGATGCTTTTGAACTATGGTGTTGGAGAAGACTCTTGAGAGTCCCTTGAACTGCAAGGAGATCCAACCAGCCCATTCTGAAGGAGATCAGTCCTTGGTGTTCATTGGAAGGACTGATGCTGAAGCTGAAACTCCAATACTTTGGCCACCTCATGTGAAGAGTTGACTCATTGGAAAAGACCCTGATTCTAGGAGAGGTTGGGGGCAGGAGGAGAAGGGGACGACAGAGGATGAGATGTCTCTATGGCATCACTGACTCGATGCACATGAGTTTGGGTGAACTCCGGGAGTTGGTGATGGACAGAGAGGCCTGGCATGCTGCAGTTCATGGGGTCGCAAAGAGTTGGACATGACTGAGTGACTGAACTGAACTGAACTGAACTTTTCCTCCTTGTCACCTCTATCTCCTTCCTCCGTCTTCTCTTCCCCATGTAACTCTGTGTGCCTCTCCTGGTGTCCCTCACTGTGGAGAAACTTTTCATTTTTAAACTAGATGTTTTATTATTGGTGCTGTAAAGACGGAGAAGTTTTGAGGCTACTGTAAGAATAAGACTGAAAACCAGAGGCAGGAGGCTTAAGTCCAAATCCTGAGAACACCAGAGAACTGACTCCAGGGAACATTAATCAATAGGAGCTCATCAAACACCTCCATACCTACACTGAAACCAAGCACCACCCAAGGGCCAACAAGTTCCAGAGCAAGACATACCACACAAATTCTCCAGCAACACAGGAATATAGCCCTGAGCTTCAATATACAGGCTGCCCAAAGTCACACCAAACCCACTGACATCTCAAAACTTATTACTGGACACTTCATTGCACTCCAGAGAGAAGAAATCCAGCTCCACCCACCAGAACACCAACACAAGCTTCCCTAACCAGGAAACCTTGATAAGCCACCAGTCCAACCCCACCCACAGTGAGGAACCTCCACAATAAAGAGGAACCACAAAATGCCAGAATACAGAAAGGCCACCCCAAACACAGCAATATAAACAAGATGAAAAGGAGAAAAATACCCAGCAGGTGAAGGAACAGTATAAATGGCCCCCAAACCAAACAAAAGAGGAAGAGATAGGGAATCTACTTGATAAAGAATTCTGAATAATGCTAGTGAAAATGATCCAAAATCTTGAAAACAAAATGGAGTTACAGATAAATAGCCTGGAGACAAGGATTGAGAAGATGCAAGAAAGGTTTAACAAGGGCCTAGAAGAAATAAAAGAGTCAATATGTAATGAATAATGTAATAAGTGAGATCAAAAGCACTCTGGAGGGAACCAACAGTAGAATAACGGAGGCAGAAGATGGGATAAGTGAGGTAAAAGATAGAATGGTAGAAATAAATGAAACAGAGGAAAAAAGAAAAATGAATTAAAAGAAATGAGGACAACCTCAGAGACCTCTGGGAAAATGTTAAACGCCCCAACATTCGAATCATAGGAGTCCCAGAAGACAAAAAGAAAGACCATGAGAAAATACTTAAGGAGATAATAGTTGAAAACTTCCCTAAAATACGGAAGGAAATAATCACCTAAGTCCAAGAAATCCAGAGAATCCCAAACAGGATAAACCCAAGGTGAAACACCCCAAGACACATATTAATCAAATTAACACAAAGAACAAATATTAAAAGCAGCAAGGGAAGAACAACAAATAACACACAAAGGGATTCCCATAAGGATAACAGCTGATCTTTCAATAGAAACTCTTCAGGCCAGGAGGGAATGGCAGGACGTACTCAAAGTGATGAAACAAAATAATCAACAGCCCAGATTACTGTACCTAAAAAAGGATCTCATTCAAATATGAAAGAGAAATAAAAAGCTTTACAGACAAGCAAAAGCTGAGAGAATTCAGCACCACCAAACCAGCTCTCCAACAAATGCTAAAGGATCTTCTCTAGACAGGAAACGCAGAAAGAGTGTATAAACTTGAACCCAAAACAATAAAGTAAATGGCAACGGGATCATACTTATCAATAATTACCTTAAATGTAAATGTATTGAATGCCCCAACCAAAAGACAAAGACTGGTTGAATGGATACAAAAACAAGACCCCTATATATGTTATCTACAAGAGACCCACCTCAAAACAAGGGACACATACAGACTGAAAGTGAAGAGCTGGAAAAAGATATTCCACGCATATAGAGACCAAAAGAAAGTAGGAGTAGCAATACTCATATCAGATAAAATAGACTTTAAAACAAAGGCTGTGAAAAGAGACAAAGAAGGACACTACATAATGAACAAAGGATCAATCCAAGAAGAAGATATAACAATTATAAATATATATGCACCCAACATAGGAGTACCACAATCTGTAAGACAAATGCTAACAAGTATGAAAGGGGAAATTAATAATAACATAATCATAGTGGGAGACTTTAATAACCACTCATACCTATGGATAGATCAACTAAACAGAAAATTAACAAGAAAACACAAACTTTAAATAATACAACAGACCAGTTAGATCTAATTGATATCTATAGGATATTTCACCTCTAAACAATGAATTACACCTTTTTCTCAAGCGCACACAGAACCTTCTCCAGGATAGATCACATCCAGGGCCATAAATCTAACCGTGGTAAATTTAAAATAAATAAATAAAATGAAATCATTCCAAGCATCTTTTCTGACCACAATGCAGTGAGATTAGATCTCAATTACAGGAGAAAAACTATTAAAAATCCCAACATATGTAGCCTGAACAACACACTTCTGAATAATCAACAAATCACAGAAGAAATCAAAATATGCATAGAAACAAATGAAAATGAAAACACAACAACCCAAAACCTGTGGGACACTGTAAAAGCAGTGCTAAGGGGAGGGTTCATAGCAATACAGGCATACCTCAAGAAACAAGAAAAAAAAAAAACTCAAATAAATAACCTAACTCTACAGAAAGAAAGTAATGACCAACCTAGATAGCATATTCAAAAGCAGAGACATTACTTTGCCAACAAAGGTCCGTCTAGTCAAGGCTATGGTTTTTCCCGTGGTCATGTATGGATGTGAGAGTTGGACTGTGAAGAAAGCTGAGCGCTGAAGAATTGATGCTTTTGAACTGTGGTGTTGGAGAAGACTCTTGAGAGTCCCTTGGACTGCAAGGAGATCCAACCAGCCCATTCTAAAGGAGATCAGTCCTGGGTGTTCTTTGGAAAGAATGATGCTAAAGCTGAAACTCCAGTACTTTGGCAACCTCATGCAAAGAGTTGACTCACTGGAAAAGACTTTGATACTGGGAGGGATTGGGGGCAGGAGGAGAAGGGATGACAGAGGACGAGATGGCTGGATGGCATCACCGACTCAATGCACATGAGTTTGAGTGAACTCTGAGAGTTGGTGACGTAAAGGGAGGTCTGGTGTGCTGCAATTAATGGGGTCGCAAAGAGTTGGACATGACTGAGTGACTGAATTGAACTGAACTGAACTGCAAGCAGCTAGAAAAAGAATAAATGAAGAGCCCCAGGGTTAGTAGAAGGAGAGAACTCTTAAAAATTAGGGCAGAAATAAATGCAAAAGAAACAAAGGAGACCATAGCCAAAATCAACAAAGCTAAAAGCTGGTTCTTTGAGAAGATAAAGAAAATTGACAAACCATTAGCCAGACTCATCAAGAAAGAAAGGAAGAAAAATCGAATCCATAAAATTAGAAATGAAAATGGGGAGATCACAACAGACAACACAGAAATACAAAGAATCATAAGAGACTACTATCAGCAACTATATGCCAATAAAATGGACAACGAGGAAGAAACAGACAAATTCTTCGAAAAGTACAACTTTCCAAAACTGAACCAGGAAGAAATAGAAAATCTTAACAGACCCATCACAAGTACGGAAATTGAAACTGTAATCAGAAATCTTCCAGCAAACAAAATCCCAGGTCCAGACGGCTTCACAGCTGAATTCTACCAAAAATTTAGAGAAGAGCTAACACCTATCCTAGTCAAACTCTTCAAGAAAATTGCAGAGGAAGGTAAACTTCCAAACTCATTCTATGAGGGTACCATCACCCTAATACCAAAACCTGACAGAGATGTAACCAAAAAAAAAAAAAAAAAAGAAAGAAAGAAAATAAAACTATAGGCCAATATCACTGATAAACATAGATGCAAAAATCCCTAACAAAATTCTAGCAATCAGAATCCAACAACACATTAAAAAGATCGTACATCATGACCAAGTGGGCTTTATCCCAGGGATGCAAGGATTCTTCAATATCCGCAAATCAATCCATGTAATACACTACATTAACAAATTGAAAAATAAAAACCATATGATTATCTCAATAGACACAGAGAAAGCCTTTGACAAAATTCAACATCTATTTATGATAAAAAAAAAACCCTCCAGAGAGCAGGAATGGAAGGAACATGCCTCAACATAATAAAAGCTATATATGACAAACCCACAGCAAACATTATCCTCAATGGTGAAAAATTGAAAGCATTTCCCCTAAAGTCAGGAACAAGACAAGGGTGCCCACTTTCACCACTACTATTCAACATAGTTTTGGAAGATTTTGCCACAGCAATCAGAGCAGAAAAAGAAATACAAGGAATCCAGATTGCAAAAGAAGAAGTAAAACACTCACTGTTTGCAGATGACATGATCCTCTACATATAAAACCCTAAAGACTCCACCAGAAATTTTCTAGAGCTAATCAGTGAATATAGTAAAGTTGCAGGATATAAAATCAACACACACAAATCCCTTCCATTCCTATACACTATCAATGAGAAAATAGAAAGAGAAATTAAGGAAACAGTTCTATTCACCATTGCAACGAAAAAAATAAAATACTTAAGATTATATCTACCTAAAGAAACAAAAGACCTATATATAGGAGCCTATAAAACACTGGTGAAAGAAATCAAAGAGGACACAAATAGATGGAGAAATATATGGTGTTCATGGATGTACCCCAATGTTCATCACAGCACTGTTTATAATAGCCAGGACATGGAAGCGACCTAGATGTCCATCAGCAGACAAATGAATTAGAAAACTGTGGTACATATACAAAATGGAGTATTACTCAGCCATTAAAAAGAATACATTTGAATTAGCTCTAATGAGGTGGATGAAACCGGAGCCCATTATACAGAGTGAAGTAAGCCAGAAAGAAAAACATTAATACAGTATACTAATGCATATATATGGAATTTAGAAAGATGGTAATGATAACCCTGTATGTGAGACAGCAAAAGAGACACAGATGTATAAAACAGTCTTTTGGACTCTGTGGGAGAGGGTGAGGGTGGGATGATTTGGGAGAACGGCATTGTAACATGTATATTATCATATGTGAAATGAATCGCCAGTCCAGGTTTGATGCATGATACATGGTGCTCGGGGCTGGTGCAATGGGATGACCCAGAGGGATGGTATGGGAAGGGAGGTGGGTGGGGTGTTCAGGATGGGGAACACATGTACACCCGTGGCAGATTCATGTCAACACATGTACACCCATGGCAGATTCATGTCAATGTATGGCAAAACCAATACAATATTGTAAAGTAAAAAAAAAAAAAAAAAAAAAAAGACGGAAAGAATTCATCCTATAGTTTACTTGCATCTTCATGTTTGGTTTGGTGAAAGCTTTTGGTTTTCAGAAATTTTGAATGTTGGAATGACAGATAAAGATTGTGGATCTATAACATAGTATTAAAAAACAAAAAAGAATTTGCCCTCGAATCTCCACAAACCACTTCAATTTCTGAAAGTTTGAATTCTTTATTTATTTACACATTTGTTCAGCACTTTTGGATGTTGAGTATTGTCATTCTTGTATTTTTTAAGAATAAAGTAAACCAGAATTACTTTTTTCTTTTTTGTAGAATGTTTAGATAGCTTCAGTAGATATGTTGAAATAATTAAGACTATTGTAATATCAAGATTTGAAATTATGACCTTAGAAAAAGTGTTTTGCTCCTTATTACTCACAAATTAAACATGACTTGGGATTTCTGCTAAGTTGCAATGTGTTTACAGGTTAAAAAAAACATAGTTAAGTAATTAAAAATACATTGAATAAAAAAAAATTAAAATTCACTTAAATTGAAAAAAGTAGGGAAACCACTAGACCATTCAGGTATGACCATGACCTATATCAAATACCTTTTGATTACACAGTGGAAGTGACAAATAGATTCAAAGGATTAGATCTGATATGTAGACTGTCTGAATAACTATGAACAGAGGTTCATAACATTTTATAGGAGCTGGTGATCAAAACCATCCCCAAGAAGAAGAAATGTGGAAAAGCAAAATGGTTGTTTGAGAAGGCCTTACAAATAGCTGAGAAGAATAGAAGTAAAAGGCAAAGGAGAAAAGGAAAGATACATCCATGTGAATGCAGTGTTTCAAAGAATAGCAAAGAGAGATAAGAAAGGTTTCCTAAGTGATCAGTGCAAAGAAATAAGAGGAAAACAATAGAATGGAAAAGACTAGAGATCTCTTCAAGAAAATTAGAGATTCCAAGGGAAGATCTGATGCAATGATGGGCACAATAAAGGAAAGAAACGGTATGGACATACAGGAGCAGAAGATATTTAGAGGAGGTGGAAAGAATATACAGAAAAACCTACAAAAAAGATCTTAATGACAGAGATAACCATGATGGTGTGATCACTCACCTAGAGCCAGACATTCTGGCAAGTGAAATCAAGCAGGCCTTAGGAAGCATCACTATGAACAAAGCTAGTGGAGGTATTGGAATTCCAGCTGAGGTAGTTCAAATCCTAAAAGATGATGCTGTTAAGGTGTTGCACTCAATATACCAGCAAATTTGGAAAATTCAGCAGTAGCCACATGTTTGGTAAAAGTCAGTTTTTATTCTAATCTCAAAGAAAGGCAATGCCAAAGAATTTTCAAACTGCCACACAAATTCACTTATCTCACATGCTAGCAAAGTAACATTCAAAATTCTCCAAGCTAGGCTTCAAGAGTATGTGAACTGAGAACTTCCAGATGTTCAAGTTAGATTCAGAAGGCAGATGAACCAGAAATCTAATTGACAAGATCCACTGGATCATAGAAAAAGCAAGAGAAGTCCAGAAAAACATCTAGTTCTCTTTCATTGACTATGCTAAAGCCTGTGACTGTGTGGATCACCACAAACTGTGGAAAATTCTACAAGAGATGGGAATACCAGAACATCTTACCTGCCTCCTAAGAAATCTGTATGCAAGTCAAGATGCAATGCTTAGAACTCCATATTGGGAAAGGAGTATGTCAAGTCTGTATACTGTCACCCTGCTTATTTAACTTGTATGCAAAGTACATCATGTGAAATGCCAGGCTGGATGAAGCACAAGCTGGAATCAAGATTGCTGTTAGAAATATCAAAAACCTCAGATAAGCAGATGGCACCACCCTTATGGCAGAAAGAGAAGAAGAACTAAAAGGCCTCTTGATGAAAGTGAAAGAGAGAGTGAAAAACTGGCGTAAAACACAACATTCAAAAAACAAAGATCATGGCATCTGGTCCCATCACTTCATGGGAAATAGATGGGGAAACAATGGAAACAGTGACAGACTTTATTTTGGGGGGCTCAAAATCCCTTCAGATGTTGACTGCAGTCATGAAATTAAAAGACGCTTGCTCCTTGGAAGAAAAACTATGACAAAACTAGACAGCATATTAAAAAGCAGAGACATTGCTTTAACAAGTGTCCATTTGGTCAAAACTATGTTGTTGTTGTTGTTGTTTTTCCATAAGTCATGCATAAATGTGAGAATTGGACCATAAAGAAATATGAGCACAGAAGAATGGACGTTTTTGAACTGTGTTGTTGGGAAAGACTCTTGAGAGTCCCTTAGACAGCACGGAGGTCAAACCAGTCAATCCTAAAGGAAACCACTCCTTTATATTCATTGGAAGGACTAATGCTGATGCTGATTTTTTTTTTTTTTTAACAACAACAACAAAAAATGATGCAAAGAACTGTCTCATTGGAAAAGACCCTGATACTGGGAAAGATCGAAGGTAGGAGGATAAAGGGACAACAGAGGATGAGATGGCTGGATGACATTACTGACTCAATGGACATGAGTTTGAGCAAGCTCTTGGAGTTAGTGATGGACAGAGAATCCTGGCATGCTTCAGTTCCAAAGCGTCAGACAGGACTGAGTAACTAAACTGAACTGAGCTGAATATGACAGTTGCTGGTGCTGTAGGACCACGATTTCTGTCCACACCAGTGAGGCTGCAATATCTCAGACACACTTTAGGAAAGCTCCCAGTAAAAACATGCAAATCTCCTCTAATAGGTGATTTCAGATACCAGCCAGTTGGACCTAACAGACATGTACAAACACCAGCCAACAATCGCAGAATACCCATTCTTCTCAAGAGTACATGGAGCATTCTCTGACATAGACCAGGTGTTAAACCACAAAACAAATCTTAACAAATTTAATAAGATTGAAATTATGCAAACTATTTTCTCCAACCAAAACAAGAAATCAATACCAGAAGTAAAATAGAAAATCTACAAAAATGTGAAAATTAACAGTTATAAACAACCAATGGTTCTAAGGAAAAAAAAAGAAAAAAGAAAAACATCACAAACAGGGCTTCTCAGATGGCTCAGTGGTAAAGAATCTGCCTGCCAATGCAGGAGACATGGGTTGGATCCCCGATTCTGGAAGATCCCACACGCTGTGAAGCAACTAAAGCCTGTGAACCATGACTACTGAGCCTGTGCTCCAGAGTCCAGGAGCCGCAGCTACGGAAGCCTGTGCACCCTTCAGCCTGTGCTCCACAACAAGAGAAGCCACTGCAATGAGAAACCCACACACCACTGCTGGAGTAGCCCCTGCATGCCACAGCCAGAAAAAAGACTGCACAGCAAGGAAGACCCAGCACAGCCAAAACAAATAAAACTTTTTAAGAAACCACAAAGGAAAAATATATGGAGACACATGAAAGTAAGTATAAAATATACCAAACTAACGGCATGCAACAAAGGCAGTACTATAAGAGAAGTTTATCACAGTAAACACTCTTATTAAAAAAAAAAAAAAAAGTCTCAAATCAAAAACCTAAACTGACATCTCAGGGAATAAGGAAAGGAAGAACAAATTAAGCCCAAACTATACAGGAAAAAAAAAAAAAAAAAAGAAAAGAAGAAAGAAACAATAAAGATGAAAACAGGTGTAAATATAAAAGTCAGCAAAACCAAGAGCTGATTTTTGAAAAGCTCAACAAATTGACAAATCATTAGCTGGACTAAGATAAAAAGGCAAAACCTGAATATCTAAAATTAGGAATGAAAGAGGAGCCATTAAAATTATGTCATAGAAATAAAAATGATGCCACTGAAATAAACATTTATGAAAACTTATGTGAACAAACTAGATTATGCAGGAGAGATAGATAAATTCCCAGAGACATACAACCTACCAAGGATGATGAATCATGAAGAAATTAAAAATCTAGACTGATTGATGACTAGATAGATGGAAGCATTAATCAAAACCTTCCAACAATGAAAATACTAGGTAGTTTCATTAGGGAATTATATCAAGCTTTTTTAAAAAGAATTAACATGAAAGAGGAGGAGACACTCAAGCTCATTCTATGAGGCCAGCATTACCCTTACATAAGAACCAGACAAAAATACAATAAGAAAACTAATAACCAATATCCCTGATGAATTTCTACCCCTCCAAAAAAATAAATACTAGCAAATTGAATTAACAAAATAGTAAAAGGATTATACATCATAACCAGGTGAAATTTAAACCTAAGGTAAGGATGGTTCTATATACAAAAATCAATCAATGCAATAAACCACAGTAACAAAATGAAGGTCAAAAACTACATTATCATATCAGTTGATGCAGAAAAAGTTTTTGACAAAATTAAAATTAACCTTTCATAATATTTTAATAAAATAATATTGACCTTTTATATATTATATATAATGAATATCATATGCATTTATATATATATTAAAATTTAAATATTAAATACAATATTAAATTTTTAATATATATTTTATTGTATATTTATATCAGATCAGATCAGATCAGCCGCTCAGTCATGTCCAACTCTTTGCGACCCCATGAATTGCAGCACACCAGGCCTCCCTGTCCATCACCAACTCCCAGAGTTCACTCAGACTCATGTCCATATTTATATATATTTATATTTTGTATTTTTATTATATATATTAGAAAGTTGTGTCCAACCTAGATAGCATATTCAAAAGCAGAGACATTACTTTGCCAACAAAGGTCCGTCTAATCAAGGCTATGGTTTTTACTGTGGTCATGTATGGATGTGAGAGTTGTACTGTGAAGAAGCCTGAGTGCTGAAGAATTGATGCTTTTGAACTGTGGTGTTGGAGAAGACTCTTGCAAGTCCCTTGGACTGCAAGGAGATCCAACGAGTCCATTCTGAAGGAGATCAGCCCTGGGATTTCTTTGGAAGGAATAATGCTAAAGCTGAAACTCCAGTACTTTGGCCACCTCATGTGAAGAGTTGACTCATTGGAAAAGACTCTGATGCTAGGAGGGATTGAGGGCAGGAGGAGAAGGGGACGGCAGAGGATGAGATGGCTGGATGGCATCACTGACTCGATGGACGTGAGTCTGAGTGAACTCCGGGAGTTGGTAATGGACAGGTAGGCCTGGCATGCTGTGATTCATGGGGTTGCAAAGAGTCGGACACGACTGAGTGACTGAACTGAACTGATATTATATTATAATTATATAATATAATTATATTATATAATATAATTATATTATATAATTACATAATTATAAAATATATAATTATATTATATTATATTATATTATATTATTGACCTTTTATAAAGTTGACCTTTTATAATAGAAACACTCTACAAACTAGTAATAGGAGGTAATAATAAGAACATAATAAAAGCCATATGTGAAAATCTTGCAGCTACTATCATACTCTATGATGAAAGACTGAAAGTTTTTCCTGTAAGTATGGAGCAAAGCAAGAATGCTGACTATAACCACTTCTATTCAACATAGTGCTAGATGTTCTAGCCAGAACCATTCGATAAGAAAAAAGAAATAAAAGGCATGCACATTTGTAAAGAAGAATTAAAACTAATCTGTTCATAGGTGATATAATCTTATTTGTTAAAACAGAAAATAAGAAAGACCCTAATGACTCCAGGAAAAAACAAGAACAAAAACAGACCTAGTAATCAAATTTTTGCAGGATACAAAATCAAACATCAGTTGTATTCCTATACACAAGCCAGGACCAATCCACAAGAAAATTAGGGGAAAAAAAATTCCATTTACTGAAGCCTCTGAAAAGATGAAATACTTAGGAATAAACTTGATCAAAAAGTTGAAAAGCTTGTACACTAAAAGCTACAAAACATTGTTTAAAAAAAAATCAAAGAAGATACAAATAAATGGAAAGACAGCCCATAGATTGGAAGACTTAATATTTGTTAAAATATTCATGCTACATGGATATAAAATAGCATAAACAGTTGGTGCCTTTACCATAATCAATGTATTTAGTGTCCAAGCTTTACAAAGAATGGCATCTTTTATACTTGTTCTACACCTCCCTTTTAATGCATTAACTATCATGTGGATAATTTTCTATCAGTTCATAAGAAGTTTCTTAAACATATTTCATAAATGCCTTGTACTCTATAGTGTACCAAGATTTATTTTATTCTATACCTTTTACTTAAGTAATCATATTGTCTTATATATTAATAAACTAGAAGTAAACTGTAGACTTATATATTAGTAAACCAGTCATTTTATACCTGAAAACCTTTATCTGTAGAATAGATCTTTAGAAATTGAGTAATTTAGCAAAAATAGTATGTGCATTTGTAGTTTTTGCCGATATTGCAAAAATTTTACCATAATATGGATTTATACTCTAACAGAAATGTGTGAACATACTGATTAGCCATATTTTTGGCCCACAAAACTTGTCCTAATTTTTCTTAACATGTTCAATACGATAAACAAAAAGTAATGTTTCAATGTGCTTTAAATAAATAAATGTGGTTAAACAGCTCTTCATGCATGAAACAGCAAAGTACTTTCATTCACAGCCTTTGAGTATTTCTTTGTTATTGGTAAATGCCAGTGATTTAATATACATTTTTATAAATACAAATTGGATAGTCTTCATGGCTATTTGAAAATTCCTGTGAAGGTTTTTCACCCTGATTCTTGGATTTGTGCCTGAAATAGCCCAATTTACATATTTGGCTGGTTCATGATTAATTTTTTTGTTGTTATGAGTATATGTCAATCTTTTTATTGGCCCATAGACACTGGAAGTATACATTCCAATAAGATTCTTACTTATAAAGTTATTACAGTTTTGTGGAAAGATAATTAAAACACAGTAATAAATCCTACAGAGTTATCTCAACAGTATATAGGAATATGGAGAAATTGCCTAATCCAGAATTGAGAAAATGGGAAAATTCTACTAAAGGTCAATCCTTACTGTTAAGCAAAACATGACCAGTGAAATTATGAAAGGAGGTCATTCATTAAAGTGGCATTCAGCAACATTTGTTATTGCTCAAAGGCAAGAAAATATCTTTTTAATTTAAGAAATGTAAACCAAAAATATTATTTTAATTTCAGAATTTGAAGTTGTCTTGGAATAGTGTTCTATGTCAGTCAAGTAGGTAGGCTTTGTGACAGATGAGGCTGGAAAGATAAATGGAAATTTAGAGCCTCGGGTTTACACTGAAGAGCCCCTCAAGGATTGTAAGCACCCAAGTGACACAGAATTACACACTTTAAGAAAAAAAAACATTAACTTGGTAAAGACTGAAGAATGAATTGGAGCAATGATAACAGTGGCAGAAATAATGCAAGTAAAATATCATGGAAGATTGGATATCAGAAGTACACTAGAGGTCCGTGGAAGACATTGCAAACCAGACAAGGTTTCCCTCCAATGCACACATTTTAAAGTCTGGAGTTCTCTGGAAGTAGCTTTTAGAAACAAGGAAAATATAAAACTGCTCCACACTTGAAGGCACATGTGATACGTAGTACTGTAAAACAGCATTTAGGACCACAGAAAAGTTGGCTTATCTAGAACTTGGGTCACAGAGAAGCATCCAGACTGGGGTGTTGGACAAGAAGGACCCCCCAAATTAGAGATCTATAAAGTGGAATCATTAGGGATGGAACCGATTTTTTTTTTTAAGGCAAGAAAGTATAATGAACATTCTGTAAACAGAGTAAAGGTATATTTTGCTTCTCATACAGTGAGCTTTGCAGAGGTCACAATCAAAAGATTACAGAGAATAGTGTACAATGAGAGACTGGATTCTGGGAAGAGAATCATAGAACATTTTTAGAAAGAGAATTAAGGGGGAAAAATAGTTGACCTGAATGTGGATAATATAATGGGATAACAGCAGAGAAGACAAGGAGGAAATGATGTGAGTAATTAGCCTCAAACATTCAGATAAAATTTGATGTAAGAGAGTCAAAAATTTGATGCTTTTGAACTGTGGTGCTGGAGAAGACTATCGAGAGTCCCTTGAACTGCAAGGAGAGCAAACCAATCAATCCTAAAGAAAATCAACCCTGAATATTAATTGCAAGGACTGATGCTGAGCTGAAGCTCCAGTACTCTGGCCACCTGATGCAAAGAACCAACTAATTGGAAAAGACCCCAATGCTGGGGAAGATTGAGGGCAGGAGAAGAAGGGGACGACAGAGGATAAGATGGTTGGATGGCATCACCAACTCAATGAACATAAGTTTGAGCAAGCTCCAGGAGTTGGTGGTGGACAGGAAAGCCTGGCATGCTGCAGTGCATGAGGTCGCAAAGAGTTGGACACGACTGAGCAACTGAACAACAATGGCAATATGGAAAATGAAAGTGTTAGTCACCCAGTCGAATCTGACTCTTTGAAACCCCACAGACTATAGCCCACCAGGTCCCTCTGTCCATGCAATTGTCCAGGCAAGAATACTTGAGTGGGTAGCCATCCCCTTCTCCAGGGGATCTTCCCAACCCAGGGATTGAACCTGATTATCCTACATTGCAGGTGGACTATTTATATCCAAGCCACCAGGGAAGCCCATTTTAAAAATACTAATGGAGATACCAATTGAGGATTCAGTTAGAAGCTAGAGGTTTGGCAAAATCAGCAGAAAGTCTGGACTAGGTGTTGTACATATTTGTTTTTAAGGAGTTCTTGGGGATAAATGAAGACCACCCTCACCTGAAAAACCTGTTTGTTGATAATTCTTTAACTATCACTATTAACAAAATAGCTAGATCATCTAACTATTGAGATTTTAGAAAACTTTATTTTCTATTTGTGCGCTGAGAATTTCATTTTCCAATCTTTGATTGAACTAATAAGGCTATGAAATTTCTGAGTTTTCTGTAAAGTATCTGGATCAGAGTCCAATCTGGAGAGAGAAATTACATTGGTTTATTTTAACAGATAAATATTTTTAAGCATATTAACTCATTGTAAGGTACTGGCAAAAAAAGGGAAAAAGTGAAATTATTTTGGAAGGAGCAATTGCAGGAGGCAGCTGTGACTTCTACATCTGGACAAGCAGATGCTTACGCTGGAGTTCCTGAGCCTAGAGGTCTGGGGAGAGGGCCCTGGGCTGCTGAGACAATGCCCGGAGGGAAGGGCACCGTGCTTGGCTCTGGATGGCATCTCTGAGTTTAGGGAAGGCACCCCAGGGACAGGGATTCAGACCTCTGAGCTGACGCGTGAAGGGAGCTGCATTGAGATTAATCCTGCTGTGTTATTTATAGAAAGGTTGCAAGCTGGAGTGGGTAGCCTTTCCCTTCTCCAGTGCAAGTTGGACTCAGATGCTGCCAGAAGCAGGCACTGCTGCTGAGGCTGCTGTTGCTCGAAGTTGTGTTAGTCCCTCAGTCCTGTCTGACTCTTTGTGACTCCATGGAGCCTGCCAATCAAGAATTCTCCAGCCAAGAATACTCCAGTGGCTTGCCTTTTCCTTCTCCAGGGAATCTTCACTATCCTGCATTGCAGGCAGTTTCTTTACCACTGATCCGCTTTACCACTTTACAGATTCTTTACCACTGAGAGGGAGGTTGCTCTGAGGAAAGACTGCTATGAAGTTTCCTATGAGAATGGAAGTCCCTTTCCCCCAAAGGAGGAGGAAGGAAGAAGTCCCAAGCCTCCCAGCCTCTCTATAGCCGCTCCTATTAATGGAGTTTACCAGGGAAACAGCTGGTAAATCAGAAGAGTGGTTTGTAGAGTTCCAGACTCAGTATCACAAAGCTGAGGGCAGAAGAGTGGTGATAGACCCTGAGACCATAGCTAATAATCAGCACGGTATCCATGACTCACAGTGTATCAGTTCAGTTCAGTTGCTCAGTTCTGTCTGACTCTGCGACCCCACAAACCGCAACACACCAGACCTCCCTGTCCATCACCAACTGCCGGAGTCCACCCAAATCCATGTCCAATGAGTTGGTGATGCCATCCAACCATCTCATCCTCTGTTGTCCCCTTCTTCTCCTGCCCTCAATATTTCCCAGCATCAGGATCTTTTCCAATGAGTCAGCTCTTCACATCAGGTGGCCAAAGTATTGGAGTTTCAGCTTTGACATCAGTCCTTCCAATCAACACCCAGGACTGATCTCCTTTAAGAAGAACTGGTTGGATCTCCTTGCAGTCCAAGGGACTCTCAAGAGTCTTCTCCAACACCACAGTTCAAAAGCATCAATTCTTCTGTGCTTAGCTTTCTTTATAGTCCAACTCCCACATCCATACATGACCACAATGTTTAACTTATACCTGAATACTTGACTCAGAAAAACTGGGTTGCTAAGTCATGTCTGACTCTATGTCTCCATGGACTGTAGCTCATCAGACTCCTCTGTCTATGGGATTTCCCAGACTAGAATACTGGAGTGAATTGCCATTTCCTTCTTGGGCTATTCCTAACCTAGGTTTCGAACCCACATGTCATGCATTGGCAATTGGATTATTTACCACTGAAGCACCAGGGAAACCATAGAGGATTTTATGTATATGTATCTACATTTTATATAAATGTATCTACTACAAAGATGCCCCCCAGGGTGTAATTGAAAAGCCTCCATCTTCAGTGGATAAACAAAGTCCTACAGTACAGCAAAGGGAACTGTATTTAATATCCTGTGATAAACCCTAATGGAAGAGAATATAAAAAATGTATGTATATGCATAACTGAATCACTTTTAAGTCCAGCAGAAGTTAGCACAGCATTGTCAACCAGCAATTCTTCAATAAAAAAAGAAAAGCTTTCCTCCTTTAACTATTTTTGCTGTGCAATTTCTTTAAAGGTACTGTGAATTTATTTTCTTTTTCTTTTTCTTTTTTTCTTTTTTTTTTTGTGAACCAAACTCTTGAAATGTTATTGGCCACTATGGTAATTGGTTGAACTTTGTAAATAAAGGGATAAAAAATTCAGTGTATGTGAGGGTGGATTTATTTTCATTTCTGTTTTTCTTGAGCTGTTTATTTACCTTTAGCAATTTCATTTAATATTTGAATACATTTACTACTGTCTTACAGCAGCTAAAAACATTACCCACCACAGCCATAAAATCTTATTTTCTTTTGTTCAGTCGCATCCAACTCTTTGTGATCCCATGGACTGCAACATGCCAGGCTTCCCTGTCCTTCACCATTTCCCGGAGCTTGCTCAAATTCATGTCCGTTGAGTCGGTGATACCATCCAACCATCTTGTCCTCTGTTGTCTCCTTCTCCTCCTGCCTTCAATCTTTCCCAGCATTAGGGTCTTTTCTACTGGCCTTAGTAAATGAAAAATGTGTTAGTATCTGGCTTGCAGCTCTAGCCCAACCTCCTGCTTCCTTAGGAAAGAAAGGAATCTGCATATCTGCCATCTGTCAGCATGTTCCCTGGTACAGACTTTTCTTTCCTCTGCTAATTCACCTGTGAGCCAAATACTCATAAATAAAGCTTTCCAGGATGGTGGTATTAGACTCGACTCCTCCAGCATCAGCATTTGGAAATCCATTTGTCTGACTCTCTTATCATGCAAATATATATATATATATATGCCATTGTGCACTTTTCATCAATCCAAAATAAGCATCCATTTTATTTATATTTGTATTCACTGAAAGAGAAATAAAATACAAATATTTATGTGCATATAATAAAGTCATGAATAGAGTTTCAGAGGAAAATGAATATATATTTAAGTAATTTGAGCACTATTATTTCACAGAAGCTTAAGACTTTATAGGTAAAAAGCTGTTTTAATTCTTGTAAAAGTTTACTCAAGGAAAGGAGAAAACAACAAATGGCTTAATAGAAGTAAATCGTTAGAAAGAATAATTTTTTAATTTGCATTTTTATGAACTAAAAAACAGAACATAGGTTACTTCTGAGGTCCTTTTATTACAAAACTGACCAACTACAAAGGATGAAATTAAAATACACATAGAAGGGGATGACAGAGGATAAGATAATTGGATGGCATCACCGACTCAGTAGACATGAGTTTGAGCAAACTCTGGGAGAAAGTGAAAGACAGGGAAGCCTGGCGTGCTACAATCCATTGGGCTGTAAACTGTTGGATGCTACTGAGAGACCAAACAACAAGAATTTCATATTTCATTGCTTCACTCAAACCTTTAGTGAATATTTCTCATAACGGTTCAGAACTCAAACATGCACTAGTTCATTTTGTTTAAAAAAAATATTAGAAGCATTATAATATTGGGGATCATGTCCATTGAACTTAAATAATTTGTATTATTCTTTAACAAGACCAATGATAAGACTGTGAAGCTGTATAGAATATTAAAAGTCATATAAATAAGGATTAGTTCTGTGATAGGATAATGCTTTCAAAGTATTGGAAGCACAAATTTAAATGATAATATTGAATGATAATATTTTAGAGAATGTGCTTGCAGTATTATTTACATTAAAAATGATAATCTGATTTTTCACTTGGAGAAGAAAAGCTAGTTGTTGGTGAAGAGAGAAACTAATTTTCCTAAACTGAAGCTCACAGTCTAACAAGAACTATTTTTAGAATGTTTATTCCTAGTACGATTTGAGAAATATGAGACTGGGAGAACACAACAATAAAGACAACCAATTCAAGTTGGAAAAAGCAAACCTTTTAATTTGGTGAGCTTATATCACAAATAATATAAATTGGCTTTATTTCTTCCCCCAAAATGATTCAGGCATTCAGTAGTATTTTTTATTAACATTTTCCCCAATATTTCATTGAGGATCTTTAGAGGACTCTAAGCTCCTATATATGTTGTGGTAGCCACCCCTCAAAAGGTCCCCAGGTGATTCTGTGTCTTGGCACTCCCACTTCCTGTAATCCTTTTCTTACTGAATAGAACTGACCTGTGTAAGCAATCAGTTCAGTTCGGTTCAGTCGCTCAGTCGTGTCCAACTCTTTGCAACCCCATGGACTGCAGCACGCCAGGCCTCCCTGTCCTTCACCAACTCCCGGAGTTTACCCAAATTCATGTCCATTGAGTCGGTGATGCCATATAACCATCTCATCCTCTGTCATCCCTTTCTCCCACCTTCAATCTTTGTACACAATAGGATGTTGCAGAAATGATTGGTGTCACTTCTGACGATAGATCATTAAAGACACCTTAGTGTGTTCATTCGCTCAGTTATGTCTGACTCTTTGTGGCCCCATGGACTGTTACCCCCCACATTTCTGTGTCCATGGGATTTCTCAGGTAAGAATCGTGGAGTGGGTTGCCATTTCCTCTTCCAGGGGATCTTCCCAACCAAGGATTGAACCCTCATCTCGTACATCTCCTGCATTGACAGGCAGATTCTTTACTACTAGTGCCACTTTGGAAGATCAAAAGACACCTTTGCAAGCTTTCCAATCACTGCTCCATGGAAGCAGGTTGTCATGTGATAAGCACACTCAAGAAGACTGATGGAGGGCTCCAGGTAGTAGGAATGGAGGCCTCTCATCAACAGCTGGGAAGATATTAAGTCTTCTGATCAATTTCCCTGTGATAAGCCATCTTGGAAGTGGTACCTGCAGCCTCAGTCAAGCCTTGAGTTGACTGTAACTGTATCTCGACTCATTAAATGCTCTGAGCCAGAACCACCCAACTATACTACTCTTAGAATCCCAATCCCAGTCTTCAAAAATAATGTAGGCTAATAAAGGTTTACTATTGTTTTCAATCACTATGTTTTAATTTGTTGGGAATACTGCTGGGATATTCTCAAATAAAATAAATAATCATAGACAAAAGAACAAAGGAGCCCCAGGCCCTAGTGTTTGCTTTGCCACTGATTTCTGCTGTGATCAGGAAAGTTATGCATTCTCTCTGAGCCTCAAATTATCACTGACCACCAGACAGTTTGACACCCTAAGAATCCTGGATTCTGTGCATGTGAAACACCCAAGGAATCTCCTCATGACACTGTTTAGAAAAGCATTTAGGAAAGTAAAATAAAGCACATGTTGTTTAGCATAAGAACACCATTATCAACTTTGAATTGAGTCTCTTTTTCTTTCATACCTTCCATGGGGTTCTCCAGGCTAAGCACTGAGGAACTGATGCTTTCAAATTGTGGTGTTGGAGAAGACTTTTGAGAGTCCCTCAGACAGCAGATCAAACCAGTCAATCCTACAGGGAATCAACCCTGAATATTCATTGGAAGGACTGATGCTGAGTCTGAAGCTCCAATATTTTGGCCACCTGATGCTAAGAACTGACTCATTGGAAAAGACTCTGAAACTGGTAAAGACTGAAGGCAAAAGAAGAGAGCGACAGAGGATGAAATGGTTAGAGAGGATCATTGATTCAATGGACATCAATCTGAGCAAAGGGCAGGGGAGCCTGATATGCTGCAGTCCATGGTGTCACAAAGAGTCAGACACAAGTTAGAGACTAGACAACAACTTCTCTTAATTCTGGAGTTTGCCTTTCAAAGTCTTAGTTAAAGTGCTGCATTGTAGGTGCTTGTGGGAACCTCTTTTAACAGCCCTTAAACTGTCTGCTAAAAACAGTTATGATGAATTGGGTTGGAACTGAAAAGAAAGAACTTCATCCTGGAGAATGAGAGTGAATTGGAAAAGACTTTGTGCTCTATAAATGCTCTCCCAATCTGTGTCCCGGTTCATAGGTATAAAAATATGTATATGAATCTGGACTAAAACAGAAACAGAGGAAGCATTTATTTTGCCAACATGTGGCTCCTCTGTTAATTTTAGGAAACTGGGTTCTTCTGAAGAATGTCAAATCTGGACTTAGCTGAAGGTGACACTTTCACAGCCCTCCAGATTTAACATGAATCTAGATTCAATAAAGAATTACAAAGTCAAACTGGTAATATTGGATGTGTATTGCATTTTAATACAGAATCAGATAACAAGCATAAACAGACAGTCAAGAGTGGCAAAGATGACACCAAACATACCTGCTTCCATCCACAACTTTGTTTCACTTCACACATACATCCCTGTTTTGTGTACATGATATATAGGAGGCACTGCAATGCTATATAGGGTAATAGATATGGCTGCTCCAAATGAGTAAACGCGTGACTGGGAAAGGTGAGTAACAAATAAGTAGTTGTAGGTGTGGCAGGATGCTCAAGGAAACCCTTTTTATTTCCTTTTCAGTCGAGGTACCAACACAAATGAAGCCACAGTCAAAGTCAAGAGAAGACACTGCTATGGATGACTTCCTTGGAGGAAGCAATAAGGTTAAAATTAAACACTCACTCACTCTAGAAAAGATGGAGAATGAATGGTCACAAGAGGAACTGTCCATTAGGACTTCTCCAGTCCTATATCTCTAGTCCTCCCACTGTCCTGAAACTCAGTCCCTAGAGGGAAAAAGACCTTCTGGGTCAAAAGTTAAGAGAGAAAAAGCACTAGATGGGAAAGATGGAAGAAGTGGACTATGTGCCCTTGTTCTCAGAGATCCAAACAGGCAATGAGAAAAGTCTTAGCTCTAAATGAAATTGTATTTCTTAAAATTACCACTACACAGTGGTAGCTAAGATGGTTAAGAAAAAAATCCTCTTGCAGTGCAGAAAACCCAGGTTTGATCCCTGGGTCAAGAAGACGTCCTGGAGAAGGGAATGACAACCCACTCCAGTATTCTTGCCTGGAGAATTCCATGGACAGAGGAGCCTGGCAGGCAATAAAACAGTCCATGGAGTTGCAAAGAGTCAGACACGACTGAAAGACAAACATTTTAGAGTGGATATAGTGATTGCTAAACTGAGAGCTTTATGACTAGAAGTAACCAAAGAGATTTTACTATCTGAAGATAATTAAGACTAGCACAAGTTTTAAATAAACAGTACAGAACTCCAATAATATAAAATAAAAATTTTTGAAAAGGAGATTCAAATTGCTATGTATAAAATAGATATGCAACAAGAATATGTTGTGTAGCACAGGGAATTATAGCCCTTATCTTGTAATAACTTTTAATGTAGTATAATCTATAAAAATACTGAATCACTATGCTATATACCTACAACAAATATAATATTGCTAATTATTAACTAACTATACTTCAATTAAAAATTATAATGAAAAATCTAAAGAATAAATCTCTTACTAAAGAAAAAAAAGATGATTAAGAAAATTCTGGGACTTACTATGAAATTCATCGAAATGTCAAAGGCGAAATCCCATGGAGTGATTATGAAAACACAGAGAGGGAAATTAGGGGAAAAAATGAAAATTCAACATCATTAATGTTGCTTATTCAATGTAATATGATGAGTTATAAGAAGGAAAGTAAATTGTGTTATGAAATTCTATATAAAGAAGGAATTAAATTTCTCTGAACGTCAGCAAAACCTTTCCAGGAGACAGAATTTCAGGTCAAACCAGAAGGATGAAAAAAAATCAGTTAATTAAAATGTGTTATGTGTATTATCTATACCAGACACTGCATGATTTAACCATGTGGATACTATTATTATTTCTATTTTGCAGAAAAGGAAATGGCAGAAAGTCTGATAATCTTGCTTGAGTGATTTAACAAATGATTGGTGATACCAGGATTCAAACTGATATCTGTGGAGTTTAAGAGCATCAGATCTTAACCAGATGCAAAACTGACATCAAAGTTTGGTTCAGTCTAGACTCAATAGTCAATTGAAGCAGACAGAATGCTGGTGCTAAGAGATCATAGATACCGCTGGAGAATCATCACAACAACACATAAAGGAG
Source organism: Bubalus bubalis (assembly GCF_019923935.1). Taxonomy (NCBI): domain Eukaryota; kingdom Metazoa; phylum Chordata; class Mammalia; order Artiodactyla; family Bovidae; genus Bubalus; species Bubalus bubalis. Next base: position 72,664,283 of record NC_059161.1, read on the forward strand.
AAATGAAACCTCTATGGCAGGAAGGGATTTGGTTTCAGGATGGTCCTCAGGTGCATAATGCAGCCAGCTACCTACATGTCATGTTTCAAAGGGCATTAAAAGGATCCCTAACTAGTACACGTCTCCCTCACCAGCCTGGTCCTTATATCTGAAGTTCTAATAGACATGCTCATGATTTAAAGTGTTGCAATGCCTATTCAAACACATTTTGTTTTTGTTTTTGTTTTCTCCTCCACCCATTCAGATGCTACTCCCTTATGGGGAAAATATCTATCTATCTATCTATCAGGTTAATTTCTGAATGATAGAGCCTAAAGGAATACGTGAAAGAGTGTTACGCTTTGAAAAAATAATAAAGATTCAGGGTACAGTATCTCTTCTGGAGACACACCTAGAATTCCATCAGAATTATGCTATGAAATAATTGTAAGATACAGAATTAGAGAAGGTAGGAAAAACTATGACAGTAAAAATGCAAAAGACATGTGTAAAAGACAAGTTGAGAACATTGCCTTGACAGCTTTGACTCTGACCAAGCTAGTCAAGCTAGCTTTGACTATATCTAAGCTCAACCAAAGCTAAAACTAAGTCAAGCCTAGCTGTGATTGCCTGATGGTGTTTATTGGTTTTGACCTATGGTGTGATTAGGAAACTTTGACCAGAGTCAATTGTGGTAATTCAAACTTGTATGCATCATTTGACAGAGAAAATGAGTTTTTATAGATGTAACTAGTGTAAAATACATTTTGCTGTAATGAAGTGTAAAGCAGGCAGGAAATCAAATTTAAAAGTTTATGCTGTTACACAGTACAGAATTTCCACAGGTTGGAATTTCCCCAGGATGGTCCTGAGATGATATCATGGCCAGTTACCAACACACTAGGAATTATTTAAAAATATTTACTTATTTGCTCGGCTGCACCAGGTCTCAGTTGCAGCACGCAGGGTCTTTGATCTTTGTTGTAGCATGCAGCATCTTCAGTTGTGGCATGTGAATACTTGGTTGCAGCATGTGGGATCTAGTTCCCTGACCAGGGATGGAACCCAGGCCCTCTGCCTTGTGAGAATAGGATCCTAACCACTGGACCTCCAGGAAAGCCCCTACATGCTAGGTATTAAAAAGCATTCAAAACACCCCTGCAGAGAAGGCAATGGCACCCCACTCCAGTACTCTTGTCTGGGAAATCCCATGGATGGAAGAGCCTGGTGGGCTGCAGTCCATGGGGTCGCTAAAGAGTCAGACATGACTGAGTGACTTCACTTTCACTTTTCACTTTCATGCATTGGAGAAGGAAATGGCAATCCACTCCAGTGTTCTTGCTTGGAGAATCCCAGGGACAGGGGAGCCTGGTGGGCTGCCTTCTATGGGGTCTCACAGAGTCGGACATGACTGAAGTGACTTAACAGCAACAGCAGCAAAAGATCTCTGACTGTAGGAGATATATCTGCCTCACTAGATGTGTCTTTTGTATACTCAAATTCTAATATTCTAATATCACCTAACTTCATTCTAATATCATTCTAACATTGAATACTAGTCAAAATATCAGCCCAATCAACAGGTACTTACTAAGAAGTCTATAATATGTAAGTGGTATAAGGTAATCCATCCAACGAAGTTTCTTTATCCATTGATAGGAGGAATATCTATCATAAGAAGGGCTAAAAGGGAAATTAACTTTAAATCTTGCAAATAATTTAAACCTAAAATGGCAATTAAGTGACCCATAATGTAAGGAGAATCATCCTTTTTAGCTCACTCTTTTCAGGAAGGCTAGTAAATAGAGGTTTCTGCTTTCTTGGAAGAATTGGACTAGTAGATTCAACCCTTCCTTCTCCTCATAGTCTCTTTGCCAGAAGTGACTTGTCCAACTGGAGAGACTGGCAAAAATTTGAGAAAATATATATGTCACCAAGTCTGGGGTCCTTGTTGTAAGGGGATCCCTCCCACTGCTTAGGCTTTGATTACCTGTGTTCCATCACTAGGGAAATTGCGTCACCAGGGCATTGCATCTCCACGCTATACTTTCTGGTGTCCTCAGAGTCAGAACAATCCTCATCCTCCCCTAGGTTAGATCCAAGGTCTAGACTGGGAAAGGAACAGAATCCCCAGTTCTGACTCTAAGTCCAATCCTGACCTACGTACCCCAATGCAGCTCTACCAGAAATACAACTTACATTTTTACCTCCATCTGGCCCTGGGTCTGTTTCTACTTCAAATCCAGATTACTAATGTTGAGCCAACTTAATATATTTGATTATTATTTCCAGAAACCAAATCTGTAAGAATTGTTTTAATACTTACATTCATTTATGTTTGAGAGTTTGGGTAGCCTTGACTTATATTAGTTTGAAACCATAAACTATATAACAATGTGTGACACATGGGTTTCATAATAATTTGTTTAAATATTTGTCTGCCTCTAGTAAACTGTCACAATAAACTGTGGAAAATTCTTCAAGAGATGGGAATACGAGGGCACCGTACCTGCCTCCTGAGAAACCTGTATGCAGGTAAAGAAGCAACAGTTAAAACCAGTCATGGAACAATTGACGGGTTCAAATTTGGGAAAGGAGTACACCAAATCTGTATATTTTCACCCTGCTTATTTAACTTATATGCAGAGTGTATGATGAAAAATCCTGAGCTAGATGAAGCAAAAGCTGGAATCAAGATTGCCAGGAGAAATATCAATAACTTCAGATATGCAGATGACACTACCCTTATGGTAGAAAGCAAAGATGAACTAAAGAGCTTCTTGATCAAAGTAAAAGAGGAGAGTGAAAAAGTTGGCTTAAAGTTCAACATTCAAAAAATGAAGATCATGGCATCTGGTCCCATCACTTCATGGCACATAGATGGAGAAACAATGTAAACAGTGATATATTTTATTTTCTTGGGCTCCAAAATGACTGCAGATGATGACTGCAGCTATGAAATTAAAAGGCACTTACTCCTTGGAAGAAAAGCTATGACAATCCTAGACTGTGTATTAAAAAACAGAGACATTACTTTACTAACAATGGTTCATCTAGTCAAAGCTATATATATATTTTTCAGTAGTCATGAATGGATGTGAGAGTTGGACCATAAAGAAGGCTGTGTTGAAGAATTCATGTTTTTGAACTGTGGTGTTGCAGAAGACTCCTGAGAGTCCCTTGGACTGCAAGGAGATCCAACCAGCAATCCTAAAGGAAATCAATCCAGAATATTCACTGATGCTGAAGTTACAATGCTTTGGCCACTTGATGCAAAGAGCTAACGCATTTGAAAAGACCCTGATGCTGGGAAGGATTGAAGGCAAGATAAAAAGGGAATGACAGAGGATGAGAAAGTTGGATGGCATCACCGACTCAATGGACATGAGTTTTAAGCAAGCTCTGGGAAATGTTGAAGGACATTGAAACATGGCATGCCACAGTCAGTGGGGTTGCAAAGAGTCAGACACGACTGCGTGACTGAACAAAAAGTAAAAAGTAAACTGTGAACTGGATGAGGACAGTCATCTTGTTTAGTTCAACCTCATGACCAGGGTCCATTTCTCTGCCTTGTACATAGGTGGTTCTTGGGGAAATAAAAAAGACTATTAATAAGTGAATCCAGCAAGTATTTATCAAATTCACATTATCCTAGTTCCTAAGAATCCTATAGTGAACAACTAGATATGATTTCAGGCTTCAAAGAGCTTCACATTTTCTATCTTCTCTCTTAAAGCCCCTCTCTCATGGTGACTCAAAAGGTGACATCCTCACAAATCAAATGATCATGGAATAAAAATTGAGAATGTGCTTATGATGTTATCAGAGACATCTGATGAGTTAGTAAAACCTGTGAAAATTTAACTTGCAACAGTTTTACTTTTATTGCTTCTATTACAGCATCAATACCCTTACATACTTCCAAGTTATTCTTACTTGTTTATTGTCTATTTTTACTCTACTGTGAGATAAGTTGGTAGCATCCATGCTTCAGCCTGGCCCTTTGGACTTCAAAGAATAAATGTTTCATCATACAGACTTTTGGAGCTTTCCTCCCTCATTCCTCCCATCATTCATTCATTCCGTGCCCACAATGCTCTTATCTCTAGAAATAATCCATTTTTTAGAAGTAGTAATGGATGCTGTGTGTGGGGCAGGTGAGCAAGGGGATGGAATGACTGATGGAAGGTGTGTAGTTTGATATATAAAGTATGATTCTGGTTGGGTAATATGTGAGAAGGACTCTGAAATAAAGAGACTGAGAAAGCTGTGCTGAACTCTGGATGGAAAATGTTCCAAGCATAATAAACAAAGAGCACAATGGGGTACTCAAGTGAGAGTGTGGACCTCTTTGAGGAACAACCAAGAGGACCATTGTGGGTTGAGCCCTACTGGCTTTTGAAATAAAATGCAGCCCATTTCTCTGCCCTCTGTCTTTGTGGCCTCATTTCTTCCTGAGCTGTGCTGAGACCCTCCCAAAACCTTCTTTTTTCTTTTCCTTTTTCTGATGGTTGTAATGCATTTTTAAACGTTGAAGTATAATTGACATACACACTTCTTTTTCTTAAAAAGGCTTTAAAAGCTGTCATCAAGCTATAGTAGGATTTAATCCATGTTTCAAGCTGTGACCCTTTGTGATTTTGTAAGAAACTACAGGATAGGCTTATCTTGAATACAAAGGCAATCCTGAAACTCTAAAAGCAAGTTGATTACTTCAAACCACTCAGATATGTTTCTCTCCTAGTTGCCCTACTTGTTTGCAGACTTTTTCAAGAACTCACAAATTTAAATTCAAAACAGTATAAAACACATCTCGAGTTTTTACATTAAAACAAAGTAAAAATCTTGAACCCTTTACCCTCACAGTCCAGCCAATCAGCATATCCTTCATATTTAACTTCCTAAATATCTCCCTTATGTAGCTTCTTGGCAAATGAGTTGGAGATTCTGGTAGGTCCTGGGAGAATTAAGGGGCTTCCCTGGTGGCTCAGATGGTAAAGAATCTACTTGCAATGTGGGAAACCTGGGTTCAATCCCTGGGTCCAGAAGATCCCCTGGAGAAGGGAGAATTAAGACAAGAGGCTCAGCCATAGATGCCTATGCTATTGCAACTATATATATATATATATATATATATATATATATATATATACACATACATACATACATATTCCCCCAACCTCATACCATTCTCTATTTTTTTCTGAAAATACTCATTTGATCACATCGTGATCCTGCATAGAACCTGCTTTTGCTTTACTTGGTTTGGAAGATAATGTCCAAATTCTTCAGCACAGACTGAAAAGTTCTTAACTCTGGTCTTGACCTTGCTTCCAGACTAACTTTCAAGCCCATCTTCTCCAGCCATATTTATATTCTAGCACTATGGTTCTCAAATCTGGCTACTACTGGAATCTGGGAACAAAAATGCTCATGCCCAGGTATCACTTCAGAAAAATTATACCAGATTCATTCTGAGTGCAGTCTGGATGGCAATATTTATTAAAAGTTCTCTGTGTGGATCTAATGTGCATTTGGCTACAGGTGGTTGAAATGTATCCTTGCTCTATATTGTTATTTCTTTTGGCAATTTAGCCTAATTTCCAGATGTACTAATTCATATTCAAATAAAAGGGAATGTAAAAATAACCACACTGAGCATATTGTTTCTCAAACCTCCTCAGGTCTGTAGGATGACAAATGCTTTCAGTCATCTTAGAACAATCTTATGCACCTTCTCAATCTGGCAGCTTCCTATTTATATTTCAAAATGTAACTTAAGCACAGACATAGAGCACAGACTTGTGGTTGGTGAGGGAAGGGAGGAGAGGGAAGGATCAGGAGTTTGGAATTAGCAGATGTAAGCTATTATTTACAGGATAGATAAACAACAAGGTCCTTCTGCATAGCCAGGGAACTATATGACACCTTGTGATAAGCCATTATGGAATAGAATATGAAAAAGAAAATATGTGTGTATAACTAAATCAATTTGCTGTACACTAGAAATTGGCACAACATTGTAAATCAACTATATTTCAATTATTTAAAAAAAGATAGCTTGAATACCACCCCTTGGAAATGCCCACAGGGAGGTAGTAATTCTTGATTCTAAACACCATGGAACTTTGAATTTATCTTTCTTAAGACACTCTAAAAAGATTCTGGTGCACCAGCTTACCTTCTGCATAGCTAAGTATCACCCGCTTAAAGGCAAGAAACCAGCCATGTTTCATCTACTTATCTGCCCTGCTCCTCTTGATAATGGTAACCAAAGAAGTAGAAGGGAAATCAGGGGACTGTGGAGTCCCAAAGCCAATAGAAGAAGACTTTAGGAAAAGAAGAAATAATCACTTTGTTAAATGATGCTGCTAATAGGTTGGAGGAGATGAGGATCAGTACATGATAATTAGATTTAGAATGTGGAAATTATTAGTGCCTGAGAGAGATGATAGAGTTTAGATGGACTTCAGAGGTGACCGCTTGGTTGTTAATCCCTCATCCGGTTCTTACAGCTACATTTCAGGCTGTTCTAAGGATTAGTAAAACAGCTGAAGAGTCTTTTAAAATGCTTGGGATGTAGCAAGTTGTATATCAGCATGAGCTGTTATTAACAATATTTTTATGTAAGCAGTTTCACTAGAGCAGAGAGGATAAAACAGTACCTGGGGTACATTTGAGAGAGATTTGGAAGAGAGAAAGGAAGATGTGTATTTTTTTTGAAGAACATTACCAATAAGGAAAGAGAAGAAATGAGTTAATAGCTGGAGGACAATACTAAATACAGAGAAAGCTTTTAGTTTTAAGAGACGAGAAATAACACCATGGTTGTTTGCTAAGAGGATTAGTTCAGTGCAGGAGAAAGTTGGTGAAATTATTGAAATGATGTCTTTGAGGAGATGGAAAAAAATTAAAAGCATAGGAATCAGTACTCACATGGAAAGATTAGACTTGGAAGGGCCAACAGTTTGTCTTTGGTAAAAGAAGGCAAATAAGAGATCATGAATTCCTGAAACCTCAGAGCAGAAGAATGGTAGGTGGATAGATGTGATGGAATAAAATTGTTGGAGTTCTTTTCTAATTGCTTTGATTTTCATAATGAGATGGAAGGTGGAATCATCAGCTGATTAGAGAGAGATTAGTGGAGATATGAATAGAGAGCTGGAGATGTGAAACTGGCTTGGAAGAGTGGGAGGGTAACTGCATGAATGGACTGTATCGGAACTGCCAGATGGCATTACAATTATCCATCACACTTGTCATAACAGGCTTGACTCTAAGCTATTAGAAGGAAAATTTTATGCTTACAACATACATGGTAGAAAATAAGCATTCAAAAATCTTTTGGTAGGCTCTGAAAATACATGTAATTAATAATTAAGCCCCTTGGTGTGATATATAGAGTAATGCACTCCAGAGACTTATGCATTCTAATCCCCAGATTTAGCAATTATGTTACATTATATAGCAAAAAGAATGTTGCACATTTGATTAAATTTGAGATAGCTAGATTATTCTGAATAATCTAGAAAAGTTTTATACACAAACCTTCCTGGAGTCATAATAATGTTATGTCCTGATAAACCCATTGTAAGTTGCAAATATTGTAAGTCAAAAATAAACTGCAGTATGCCAGGTTCCTCTATCCTTCACTATGTCCCGGAATTGCTCAAATTTATATCCATTGAATTAGTAATGCCATCCAACCATATCATCCTCTGTTACCCTCTTTTCCTGCTGCCTTCAATCTCCCAGCATCAGGGTCTTTTCCAATGAGTCAGCTCTTTGCATCAGGTGGCCAAAGAATTGGAGCTTCAGCTTCACCAGCAGATCTTCCAAAGAATATTTAGGGTTGATTTCCTTTAGGATTGACTGGTTTGATCTTCTTGCAGTCCAAGGCATGCTCAAGAGACTTCTCCCCACCACTACAACTTGAAAGAATCAATTCTTTGGCAGACTTGTTTGAATTTTGATCTTTATCCAGACTAATGATAAGAATTAAGATATTCGCTTGTGATGCCAGCAGCAGTAGTCAGTCACATCATCACAAGGGTGAACAACCCATTCTATACATATATAGCATTCTGTTCTTCATTTTTGGTGTGGTAGTCGATGAACTTGACAAGATAGACAACACTTTATGACTAAGATTGTATTAGATGATTTTGGCCAACTGTAGGTTCACATAAGTATTCTTGACTGCTTACAAAGGTGAGGTTAAGCTGAGATGTTCAATAGATTACAGGGTCACAAAGAGTTGGGCACAACTTTTGTTGATCAACAACAACAACGTTGTTTCCTCCAAATGTATATTGCTTTAACGTATTGCTTTAACATCAAAAAGCTGAAAAATCCTAAGTGGAGCCATAAGTCAGGGAACATCTGTAATCATAGAGGTCCTCATCAGAGGGAGGCAAGAGGTGCTGAGGGATGGAAGCAGAGGTTAGATGATACATTTGATGATGGAGAGAAAGGCCAGGAGCCAACAAGTGCAGTAAGCTTCCAGCAACAAGGAAAGGCCAGGAAGTAGATACTCCCCTGAAGGCTAGCCAAGAGACACACACCTTGATATTATCGCTTTAAGACTCATTTGGACTTCTGGCTTCCAGAACTATCAGGTAAGAAGTTTGTGCTGTTTTAAGCCAAAAAGATTATCTGGGTCATAAAGATCTTTTTTGTACAATTCTTCTGTGTATTCTTGTCACCTCTTCCTAATCCTCTGCTTCTGTTAGGTCCCTACCGTTTCTGTCCTTTATTGAGCCCATCTTTGCATGAAATGTTCCCTTGATATCTCTAATTTTCTTGAAGAGATCTCTAGTCTTTCCAATTTTATTGTTTTCCTCTTTTTCTTTGCATTGATCACTGAGGAAGGCTTTCTTATCTCTCCTTGCTATTCTTTGGATTGCTGCATTCAAATGGGTATAGAGATAAAATTGCCAACATCTGCTGGATCATCGAAAAAGCAAGATAGTTCCAGAAAAATATCTATTTCTGCTTTATTGACTATGCCAAAGCCTTTGACTGTGTGGATCACTACAGACTGTGGAAAATTCTGAAAGAGATGGGAATACCAGACCACCTCACCTGCCTCTTGAGAAGTCTGTATGAAGGTCAGGAAGCAACAGTTAGAACTGGACATGGAACAACAGACTGGTTCCATATAGGAAAAGGAGTACGTCAAGGCTGTATACCATCACCCTACTTATTTAACTCATATTTAGAGTACATCATGAGAAACGCTGGGCTGGAGAAAGCACAAGCTGGAGTCAAGATGCTGGGAGAACTATCAATAACCTCAGAAATGCAGATGACACCACCCTTATGGCAGAAAGTGAAGAAGCACTAAAGAGCCTCTTGATGAAAGTGAAAGAGGAGAGTGAAAAAGTTGGCTTAAAGCTCAACATTCAGAAAATGAAGATCATGGCATCCGTTCCCATCACTTCATGGGAAATAGATGGGGAAACAGTGGAAACAGTTTCAGATTTTAATTTTCTGGGCTTCAAAATCACTGCAGATGGTGACTGCAGCCATAAAATTAAAAGACGCTTACTCCTTGAAAGGAAAGTTACGACCAACCTAGACAGCATATTAAAAAGCAGAGACATTACTTTGTCCACAAAGGTCCGTCTAGTCAAGGCTATGGTTTTTTCAGTGGTCATGTAGTGATGTGAGAGTTGGACTATAAAGAAAGTTGAGTGCTGAAGAAGTGATGCTTTTGAACTGTGGTGTTGGAAAAGACTCTTGAGAGTCCTCTGGACTGCAAGGAGATCCAACCAGTCCATCCTAAAGGAGATCAGTCCTGGGTGTTCATTGGAAGGACAGATATTGAAGCTGAAACTCCAATACTTTGGCCAGCTGATGCGAAGTGCTGACACATTAGAAAAGACCCTGATGCTGGAAAAGATTGATGGCAGGAGGAGAAGGGGACGACAGAGGATGAGATGGCTGGATGGCATCACCAACCCAATGGACATGGGTTTGGGTGGACTCTGGGAGTTGGTGATAGATAGGGAGGCCTGGCGTACTGCAGTTCATGGGGTCGCAAAGAGTCGGACATGACTGAGTGACTGAACTGAGCTGAACTGAAAACCAAAAAGATTGTAGTATTTGTTGTAGCACCAGTAGGAACTAATAGACATGGTGATTTAATTGATTATTCCCTTTGTCTATAAGCAGAACATTTTCTGCCTCTATAAAGGGGCTGAAACCACCCCCAGAAGCTATCATTGTCCTGAGAGCTGAATTTCTATCTCGGTTCCACATAAACACTGAGATAGATTTCCTCTGCCTTCTATTAGCCCATCATTTGATTTTCAAGTTGGAGAATAAATGAATTTCATGATGATGATATAAAAATGTGACACGGTTATATCTTCATGTCCTGAGTGGTTATAATATGAAAACAAAAGCCCCAGCATTATGGACATGTTTCATTTGAGTTGTAAATATCATTCTGATATACATTATAGCAATTCCTTTCATTCTTCAAGCTTAGAAACTGTCTGGCAAATGCCATGCAGGTAGATTTAAATTTGAAAAAATATTGGCAACCAGGTAATATCTTCTTGCACAGTCAGTTGTGAAAGTGACTTACAGTGCCAAAATATATTACACACACTAAAATATTTAAACTTTCTGGACATATCATGAATCATAAAGCAATGGATATTTTATTTTTGATGGCATGAAATGCATCTGCAGCTTTATGGCTCTCATAAGTAATAATTTGAATTGCCTATCAGAAGAGAGTGTCAGAGTTATTTACGAAGAAAAACCTAACCCAATAACCCAAGATGTCACCATTTTATGCAGAAATAAAGTGAATCTGGCAGCAAGAATAGTGAAATGAGATAGGCCACGCACTTGAAATCTTATATTTCATGTAAAAAAATCTTCGTGAAAACTATTTATAGACATTTATAGGTTTACTGCAATAGAATTCATATAAATCACATAGATGATCAGCTAAAGAGTTGATTCTGAAAGCCCTTGTAATGATTCCAATCATACATGGCTCCCCAACTTTTTGTACATGTCAGGTCTTTGAGCAGCCATGCCTCAAGCTGTCTCTGGGTTTCTTCTTCCCATCAATTTCTTTAAAAGAGAGCTGGTTTATTCTACAGTTTGTACCTCTGTCTGCCTTTCCACTGTGATTTAATGGAATCACCAGCCCATAAAAGACTCTGCACAGAGTCTCATTTTATTCAGAAGATAACAGCATTTTGATTATAATTATTATCATGCAGATTAAACAAAAATCTGTTTTCCTTATATTTGGCCTATGACTTAACATTTATAACTTCCTCACAGACTTTTTTCCAAGTCCTTTATTTTTTTCTTTATACTGTGTTCACAACTTTCCTTCATTTCCCCATGATTCATAATTGTTGATGTATTTTATAATTATTTCTTAAGAAGAGAGCAGGGATGTAATGGGAAGTATATGCAGTATCTGGAGAAACCTCAGCTATTACTTGAGCATGACAATCAAATTATTTACAGTTCTGAATTTCAGGTTCTTCCTACATGAAAATGGAGGAGGAAGTACAATTCAAGATGTTCAGAGGAAATACTTAAGCTGAAGTATATGAAAATCCCTAATACCAAAGTTGGCACATTTGGTATATGATGTGTTTTCTCTTCTTTCAGTATTTAAAGATATTAGTAGCCAAATATGAAAAACAGATCATGAACTCTATTGCAAACTGCTACTGCTAAGTCGCTTCAGTAGTGTCCGACCCTGTGAGACCCCATAGAGAGCAGCTCACCAGGCTCCCCTGTCCCTGGGATTCTCCAGGCAAGAACACTGGAGTGGGTTGCCATTTACTTCTCCAATGCAGCAAAAGTGAAAAGTGAAAGTGAAGTCGTTCAGTCGTGTCCGACTTTTAGCGACCCCATGGACTGCAGCCCACCAGGCTCCTCCATCCATGGGATTCTCCAGGCAAGAGTACTGGAGTGGGGTGCCATGGCCTTCTCCCCTTATTGCAAAAGTCAGATATAATTGATGAAAGTAGGAAAAAGCAGTAGACCATTCCGCTATGACCTAAATCAAATCCCTTATGATTATACAGTGGAAGTGACAAATAGATTCAAGGGATTGGACCTGATAGAGTGCCTGAAGAATTATGGGCAGATGTTCATAACATTGCATAGGAGGTGGTGATCAAAACCATCCCCAAGAAGAAGAAATGCAGAAAGGCAAAATGGTTGTCTGAGCAGGCCTTAGAAATAGATGAGAATAGAAGAGAAGTGAAAGGCAAAGAAGAAAAAGAAAGATATATCAATCTGAATCCAGAGTTCCAACGAGTAGCAAGGAGAGATAAGAAAGCCTTCCTGGGTGATCAATGCAAAGAAATAGAGGAAAACAATAGAATGAGAAAGACTAGAAATCTCTTCAAGAAAATTAGAGATACTGAGGAAACATTTCATGTAAAGATGCACACAATAAAGGACAGAAAGGGTATGGACCTAAGAGAAGAAGAAGGCATCAAGAAGAGGTGGCAAGAATACACAGAAGAGCTATACAAAGGAGATATTAATGACCCAAATAACCATGATGGTGTGATCACTCACCTAGAGCCAGACATCCTGGAGGATGAAGTCAAGTAGGCCTTAGAAAGCAACATGATGCTATCTTGAGAAAGAAGAATGGAACTGGAGGAATCAACCTACCTGACTTCAGGCCCTATTACAAAGCCACAGTCATCAAGGCAGTATGGTACTGGCACAAAGACAGAAATATAGATCAATGGAACAAAATAGAAAGCCCAGAGATAAATCCACGCACATAGGGATACCTTATCTTTGACAAAGGAGACAAGAATATACAATGGATTAAAGACAATCTCTTTAACAAGTGGTGCTGGTAAAACTGGTCAACCACTTGTAAAAGAATGAAACTAGAACACTTTCTAACACTATACACAAAAATAAACTCAAAATGGATTAAAGATCTAAATGTAAGACCAGAAACTATAAAACTCCTAGAGGAGAACATAGGCAAAACACTCTCAGACATACATCACAGCAGGATCCTCTATGACTCACCTCCCAGAATATTGGAAATAAAAGCAAAAATAAACAAATGGGACCTAATTAAACTTAAAAGATTCTGCACAACAAAGGGAACTATTAGCAAGGTGAAAAGGCAGCCTTCAGAATGGGAGAAAATAATAGCAAATGACGCAACTGACAAGCAACTAATCTCAAAAATATACAAGCAACACCTACAGCTCAATTCCAGAAAAATAAATGACCCAATCAAAAAATGGGCCAAAGAACTAAATAGACATTTCTCCAAAGAAGACATACAGATGGCTAACAAACACATGAAAAGATACTCAACATCACTCATTATCAGAGAAATGCAAATCAAAACCACTATGAGGTACCATATCACGCCAGTCAGAATGGCTGTGATCTAAAAGTCTACAAGCAATAAATGCTGGAGAGGGTGTGGAGAAAAGGAAACCCTCTTACACTGTTGATGGGAATGCAAACAAGTACAGCCACTATGGAGAACAGTGTGGATATTCCTTAAAAAACTGGAAATAGAACTGCCTTATGATCCAGCAATCCCACTGCTGGGCATACACACTGGAGGAAACCAGAATTGAAAGAGACACGTGTACCTCAATGTTCATCGCAGCACTGTTTATAATAGCCAGGACATGGAAGCAACCTAGATGTCCATCAGTAGATGAATGGATAAGAAAGCAGTGGTACATATACACAATGGAGTATTACTCAGCCATTACAAAGAATACATTTGAATCAGTTCTAATGAGGTGGATGAATATGGAGCCTATTATACAGAGTGAAGTCAGCCAGAAAGAAAAACATCAATACAGTATACTAACACATATATATGGAATTTAGAAAGATGGTAACAATAACCCTGTATATGAGACAGCAAAAGAGACACTGATGTACAGAACAGTCTTATGGACTCTGTGGGAGAGGGAGAGGGTGGGATGGTTTGGGAGAATGGCATTGAAACAGGTATAATATCATGTATGAAATGAGTCACCAGTCCAGGTTCGATGCATGATACTGGATGCTTGGGGCTGGTGCACTGGGACGACCCAGAGGTATGGTATGGGGAGGGAAGTGGGAGGAGAGTTTAGGATGGGGAACACATGCATACCTGTGGCGGATTCATTTCAATATTTGGCAAAACCAATACAATATTGTAAAGTTTAAAAATAAAATTAAAAAAAAATAAATAAAATTTAAAAAATAAAAAAATAAGAAAGCAACATGATGAACAAAGCTAGTGGAGGTGATGGAATTCCAGCTGAGCTATTTCAAATCCTAAAAGATGATGCTGTTAAATTGCTGCACTCAATATGCCAGAAAATTTGGAAAATTTGCAGTGGCCACAGTACTGGAAAAGGTCAGTTTTCATTCTAATCCTAAAGAAAGGAAACACCAAAGAATTCTGAACTACCACAAAAAAGCACTCATCTCACATGCTAGCAAAGTAATGCTCAAAATTATCCAAGCTAGGCTTCAACAGTATGTGGAATGAGAACTTCCAGATGTTCAACCTGGATTTAGAAAAGACAGAGGAATGGGAGATCAAATTGCCAGCATCCTTTGAATCATATAAAAAGCAAGAGAATTCCAGAAAAAAAAAAAAAAAACCTACTTCTGCTTTATTGACTTTAAAGTCAATATAGACCAGACTACCTTATCTGCCTCCTGAGAAAGCTGCATGCCAATCAAGAAGCAACAGTTAGAATTGGACATGGAACAAAGGACTGGTTCCAAACTGGGGAATTAGTACGTAGTGGTTGTATGTTTTCACTCTGTCTATTTAACTTACATGCAGAGTACATCATGCAAAATGCCATGACAAATAGACGAGGAAACAATGGAAACAGTGACAGACTTTATTTTTTTGGCCTCCAAAATCACTGAAGATGGTGACTGCAGCCATGAAATTAGAAGACACTTGCTTCTTGGAAGAAAAGCTATGACCAACATAGATAGCATAGGAAAAAGCAGAGACATTATGTTACTGACAAAGGTCTGTCTATTCAAAGCTCTGATTTTTCCAGTCATGTTTGGATGTGAACGTTGGACCATAAAGAAAGCTTAGCACTGAAGAATTGATGCTTTTGAACTGGGATGTTGGAGAAGACTTTTGAGACTCCCTTGGAGTGCAAGGAAATCAAACCAGTCAATCCTAAAGGAAAACATTCCTGAATATTCATTGGAAGTACTGATGCTGAAACTCCAGTACTTTGGCCACCTGATGCAAAGATCTGACTCATTGGAAGAGACCCTGGTATTGGGAAAGTTTGAAGGCAGGAGAAAAAGTGGAAAACAGAAGATGAGATGGTTGGATGTCATTACTGACTCAATGGACATGAATTTTAGCAAGCTCCAGGAGTTTGTGATGGACAGGGAAACCTGGCATGCTGTGGTCAATGGGGTTGCAAAGAGTCAGACATGACTAAGTGAGTGAACAGAAGAGAAACAGGAAAAAAGTGAAAGTGTTAGTCACTCAGTTGTGTCTGACTCCTTGTGGCCCCATGGACTGTAGCCCACCAGACTCCTCTTCCATGGGATTTCCCAGGCAAGAATAGTGGAGTGATTTGCCATTCCCTTCTCCAGGTAATCTTTCCAATCCAGGGATCTAACCCATGATCTCCTGCATTGCCAGCAGTCTTTATCATCTGAGCCACCAGGGAAGCCTCAAACAGATAAAGCCCTTGCCTAAGGAGTGAAGGATTCTGTATTTACTTCTACCAACATCCCATTCACCAGAAACAGCAGCAGCTACAACCATCAACTCAACTATTTGATTTCTTAGCCCTGTGAGTCTCAATGTGTGATTCAGGGACTCTGGGGGTCCTTTGCAGTGGACCCATAAGGTCAAAAATATTTTCAAAATAATCCTGAGAGGCAATTTGCCTTCTCCTTTATTCTCTTACTAGTGTCCTGTGGAGTTTTCCAGAGGCTGTGTGATCCCTTTATCCCAATGGAGTAAAGAAAGAAGCAAACATGAGAATCTGGCTGTCTTTTTTTAAGACTTCATTCAAGAAATCAGCAAAGATGTAAAGCAAGGCCACTCTTCTCACTATGATTTTGAAAAATAGAATTATTGGCCATAAAATGCATGCTAAAATGTAATGGGTGTTTTGTTGCTAATTTTAACTAAATTATTTAATATTCTTAAATGTCTCAGCTTTAATTTCTAATAAAGCCATCAAGATAATCTGAACATGCAGAAGGTTTGTGGGAGGGGACATGGTCCTCAATAATTACTAATGTAAGAAGGCTCTTAGAAGAAGGCTTTGAAGCTGCCACTTTAGATTTTCTTCTCTTGGTGGATCAGTAACTGTCACCCTGATTCCAGTTTAGTCTGTTTACTACCCCATTGCTTTCTACTGAAATGAGACTTGCTAGAGTTCGTTGTGTATATTAAATCATAATGCTGCCCTTTGGGCTTGAATATGCTCAACCATGACAGGTGTGTACAAAGTTCTATCTTACTGGAAGAGTTCCAGTGTTCCAACCCTCACCTGTTAATTCCATGGAGGACAAATAGTCAGAACAGGGACCATGGAGCCCTCTCAGTTTCCCTGGATATGAAGGCACTCTTCCCTATTGCCCGTCTGAATCCTGGATCATTCATCTTTCTACACATCCTTGGATCCCATCTCAAAGTCTTTCCCTTAAACCAAGCAGGAGCTGTAGACACCGAAGCCTGATTTTCTGCTCACATGTTGCACCTTCCTTCTTCGCTACAATGTTGGCACCAGCTCTAACAATGGCAACCCACTCCAGTGTTCTTGCCTGGAGAATCCCAGGGACGGCGGAGCCTGGTGGGCTGCCATCTATGGGGTCGCACAGAGTCGGACACGACTGAAGTGACTTGGCAACTAACCATAACATCTTGCTTGAGAATACTAGCATATGGTAATTTTTCCCTCTCAGTTAACTTAGCCATATAGGAATACTTATTGTCATATGCTGATGGACTGGTAGAGTCTACCCGAAGAACTGGTAAAGTCTCCTAAAATAATCACTGTGCCCACCCTTGTTAACTAAGCCAGAAGTGACCTATATTTTTAGAATATCATACTCAACAAAGGGTTTGGCTTTTGTTACTGCTTGCTGTTTGTTTGGTAAAGTGGCGTTTCTAGAGCATATCAAGTCCCATATTCTAGAGCCATGCTGTCCTGTGTGGCTGTTGAGCTCTTCAGCTGAGATGTGTTGTGAGTGTAAAATACACACCAGGTTCTGAAGATAATGGAAGACTCTCTATCATTCTATTTTCAATCGCATATTTCTGCTCTTCCCACTTTCATTCTTCTGTTCCTGTAATCCATTCTCTAGGTACCAACCAGAATGAAACAATAAATCACTCCTTAAGACTGTCAAGGTCATGAAAAACAAAGTAAGTAATGGGCAAAGGAGTCGAAGGACACCTGACCATTACACAGAGGAAACAAAGGAGCATGACAGCTAAAATCCAATGGAAAATTTGGCAAAATCCAAAAAAAAAAGTCTGGAGTCTAGTTATTAATAATGTACCAGTATTACTTCATTTTCATAAACAACCATGGTTACATAAGATATTAATGAGAAAATACATAAGATATTGAGAAAAAATTGGATAGAAGCACACAAAGACTTTCTGTAGTATCTTTACAACTTTATGTAGCTCTAGAATTATTCCAAAATAAAAAGACATTAAAATTAAATTAAGGCCATTGATTAAATTGCAACTAAATCAGCCCATGTTATCCCTTTCCTTTGATCTTTCACTTTTCATTAAAAAGTAAAGGATTTCGCTTTTCATACAGTGAAATCTAAGGTCCCTTCAGAGTTCATAAACAGGGCCATGTCTATGTTACCATCTCAAATACTTTCAAACCCGTTACTATTAGCTAGTTTCCTGGGCTCCATTCTTCTCCTTAAATATGTCAAGGTAATTCTTATCTATGATGCTTTGTATTTACTGTTCCTTCTGTCTAGAACACAAGATGTTACATGGCTGGCTACTTTCATTGTTCATATCTTAGTTATTTCTTCGGAAAATTTCATCATGATCTTCCCATCTTAAATTACCACTCCGCTTGAGTCAGTCAATAATAGATGACCTCAGATACACATTGTGCTTAGTCCCTCAGAGTTGTGTCCAACTGTCTGTGACCCAGTAGACTGCAGCCCTCTAGGCTCCTCCATCCATGGGATTCTCCAGACAAGAATACTGGAATAAGTAGCCATTCCCTTCTCCACAGATCTTCCTGACCCAGGGATCAAATTCAGATCTCCTGAATTGGCAGGTGGATTCTTTACCACTGAGCCACCTAGGAAGCCCAGTGATACACATTACCTTTGTTTATATACATATGCATGTGTGTATTATTTTATAAAACTTATCACAATATGAAACTAAATTTTTCTGCTTACTATCACACTTCTTTTTTTATTTTTTTCTGTTTCTTCCAACTCAAAAGTGAGCAGAATAGTGTTTATTTTATTCACTGTTGTCTCTGCAGCACCAAGGAAAGTGCTGGTAGATAATAGGACTGTTCTGGTTATTCACCACTGCATGACATTCCAGAAGTTAGTGACACAAATCAAGCCTCTGGCTTTGTGGGTCAGCAGATCAGATGGAGCCCAGCAGGGATGTGTAGAGCTTCAGGTGGAACAGAGCAAATGGCTGGACTGAAATACTCAGTATGTGTCCATCGTTCACACTGTGGTCCAGCAATGTTATTTATTCTTCATGGGATCCTCTCCCAGGCCTCCTCACAGCATAGAGTGGGTTCCAAGAGAAAGCAAGCAGAGACCACCAGCCCAGTAGACTTCCTCTTCCTTATTCTAGTGGCCCAAGTTTTCATGGGCCAGAATCAAGGATGTAGGAAGGAAAAGACTTCCCCTCTTGATGGAACAGTGACAGGAGCACAATGTGGAGTGGCATGTGAGATGGGAGGTATCTTTGTCCACAGTGGTTCACATGGCAAATGTGCTCACTTCGTATCTGATAGTCTCAGAGTAGCATCCAATTATGGCGCCATGACATCTGCCAAGTGATACATGCAGCTTCAGCTGAGACGACTGTAACAAATGAGGGTGAAAAATGGGGCAAGTTGGTACTGATGGGAGCCCAGCTTGGATGCTGATAGGAGATGTGGATTTTATTTGTTTGGACTTCTCTATGATTATCTCAAAGTTGCCATCTTAGAGGAATAGATAGAAGCTTCCAGCCAAAGATGGTCTATGCTTGTATTTAATCAAAGCAGCATAGAACCAACCCAAAGGGGTAGAGGAATCATGCAGTGTCAAGGGATGCTGGGGAAAGCAAGTCTCCAGGATTTTCAGTGTCAATGGCCAATTTCTTTTAACCATTTATATAAATCATGAGATTCCCTAAATACGTAGACAAGATTCAAAGTACTAGATATCAATTACAAGAAAAAAAAAACTGTAAAAATCACAAACACATAGAGATTAAATAATACATTTCTAAATAATGAACAGGTTACTGAAGAAATCAAAAGGGAAATCAAAAGACTCCTGGAAACAAATGAGAATGAAAACATGACAACTTGAAACCTATGGGAAGCAGCAAAAGCAATTGTAAGAAGGAAGTTTATAGCAATAAGATCCTACCTCAGAAAACAAGAAAAATATCAAATAGACAATCTAATTTACACCTAAAATAACTGGAAAAAGAAGAACAAAAGAAACCCCAAATTAGCAGAAAGAAAGAAATCATGAAGATCAGAGCAGAAATAAATGAAAAGGAAATGAAAGAAACAATAGTAAAGATCAATAAAACTAAAATCTAGTTCTTTGAGAAGATAAACAAAATTGCCAAACCTTTAGCCAGACTCATCAAGAAAACAGAGAAGAATCAAATCAACAAAGTGAAAAATGAAAAAGGAGAGGTTACAACAGACAATGCAGAAATACAAATGATTATAAGAGACTATTATGAACAACAATATGGCAATAAAATAGATAACCTGGAAGAAATGGACAGATTCTTAGAAAAGTTCAATCTTCCAAGACTGAACCAGGAAGAAGTGGAAATTATGACCAACCCAATTACAAGCACTGAAATTGAAGCTGTGATCAAAAATCCCCCAAATAACAAAAGCCCAGGACAGATGACTTTACAGGTGAATTCTATCAAACATTTAGAGAAGAGCTATTGTCTATCGAAAACTCTTTCAAAAAATTGTACAGGAAGGAACACTTCCAAACTCATTCTACAAGGCCACCATCACCCTGATACCAAAACCAGACAAAGACAGCACACAAAAAAGAAAACTACAGGCCAGTATCACTGATGAAAATAGATCCAAAAATCCTCAACAAAATTCTAGGAAACAGAATTCAACAACACGTTAAAAAGTTCACAAATCATGATTGAGTTGGATTTATTCCAGGGATGCAAGGATTCTTCAGTATATGCAAATCAATCAATGTGATACAGCATATTAACAAATTGAAAGATAAAAACCATATGATAATCTCTATAGATGCAGAAAAAGCCTTTGACAAAATTCAGCACCCATTTATGATTAAAACTTTTCAAAAAATGGGCATAGAAGGAACCTACCTCAAAATAGTAAAGGCCATAAATGATAAGCCCACAGCAAACATTATTCCCAGTGAGGAAAAACTGAAAGTATACCCCTCAGATCAGGAAAAAGACAGTAGTGACCACTCTCATCACTATTATTCAACATAGTTTTGAAAGTCCCAGCTATAGCAATCAGAGAAGAAAAAGAAATAAAAAACAATCCAGATCAGAAAAGAAGTAAAGCTCTTACTGTTTTCAGATGACATGATACTGTACACAGAAAACCCTAAAGGTAGTATCAGAAAATTATTAGAGCTAATTAGTGAATTTAGCAAAGTCACAGGATACAAAATCAATAAACAGAAATCACTTGCATTCCTATTTACTAAAAATGAACAATCAGAAAGAGAAATTAAGGAATCAATCCCACCATTGCAACAAAAAGAATAAAATATCTAGGAATAAACCTACCTAAGGAGACAAAAGAACTATATTTAGAAAATTATAAGACACTTATAAAAGAAATCAAAGATGATATTAAACAGATGGAGAGATATTCCATGTTCCTGGGTAGGAAGAATCAATATTGTGAGAATGATTTTACTACCAAATGCAATCCACAGATTCAATGCAATCCCCATCAAATGACCAATGGCATTTTTTCACAGAACTAGAACAAAAAATTTCACATTTCATGGAAACAAGAAAGGCCCCGAATCATCAAAGTAGTCTTGAGAAAGAAGAATGGGGCTGGAGGAATCAATACTACAAAGATCTAACTAGTCTATCCTAAAGGGAATTAGTCCTGAATTTTCATTTGGAAAGACTGAGGCTGAAGCTGAAATTCCAATACTTTGGCCACCTGATGAGAAGAGCTGACTCACTGAAAAAGACCCTGATGCTGGGAAAGATTGAAGGCAGGCGAGAAGGGGACGACAGAGGATGAGATGGTTTGACTGCATCACCGACTCGATGGACATGAATTTGAGCAAGTTCTGGAAGTTGGTGATGGACAGGGAAGCCTGGCGTGCTGCAGTCTATGGGGCCACAAAGAGTAGGACACGACTGAGCAACTGAACTGAACTGAAGTGGAAATAGTTCTGATTTTAAATGAATTCCTATATATAGTATATGATAAACAGGCTTTTTCTTTGTTCAAATATAACTTTGGTTTCTAAAGGTATTAAACACTTTTTTGAGTAATAAATTAGCCCTAAGATTACAATAAGATCTTTCTGAATAACTTACATGATGAAGAACTTTCTGAACTTGAGATAACACATAACCAGTTATATAAATTACAGTAAAATCAATTTTTAAAACGACAGTGTTGTGTAAGTTTAATATGGTAGAATATTTTTAGCAAGGGCTTCCCAGGAGGCTCTAGTAGCAAAGAATCTGCCTGCCAATTCAGGAGACTCAAGAGACGCAAGTTCTATCCCCGGGTCGGGAAGATCCCCTGAAGTAGGAAATGTCAACCCGTTCCAGTATTCTTACCTAGAAAAGTCCACAGAGGAGCCTGGCAGGCTACTCCCTGGAGTTCATGGGGCGGCAGAGGGTCAGATACAACTGACTAAGTGTGACTAAGCACGTGCGCGCGTGCGCGCACACACACACACACACACTCTCACACACTCACACACTCACACATACACACAAACACATTAGTTCATAGGAAGCTGTTACTGGAATAAACTCAGCCTTGATTTATTTGCATTGGAAAGCTATTTTAAAGTTGGCCACAAGATGGTGCTATCACAAAGCAATTTCAAAGAAACCATATTCTATTTCAAAGTACTTGTGTTTCTGTCCAAGTTGTCTTTAAATATGACAATTCTTGTCAATCAGTGTCTTCTCCCACCTTATTTTGTATTTCTTGATCTGTTCCATGTCTATTTTAGGGAGTTTTTTGCCTCTCATATCTACTACCTCAGAGAAGATCAACTAAGTCTATTGTTTTAAATCTCTATGCAATGTTAGCAACATATTTCAAAAATAGGAAATAATGTACTGTTATTTGTATTTATTATTGTTGTTTATTTGTTTCTTGTTATTTAATACTGAAGAGGTTTCCTGCTTCTGGATCAGTGTCAAACAATGACAGAGCAAGCACTTGGAAAAATAATAAACTCAATAACAAGCTTAAATGATATTTTCGTTCATTGGGTCAGGTCCCTCTCTTTCCTCACCATCTGGATCTCCATTTGTTGAAAGGTTCGCCTAACCAGATGAGGCAACAAACAATTAAAAAACTTCTCCAAGATACACAGAAATTGGAAGAACTTCATAACAAAGCATCAATTCCAGATGATTTGGTATTCTTCACACTGCTTTTGATGGCCTCTTGTCCAAAAGGGTGTGGTTACTGGTTAGTACTGTTTCATGAAGCTCAAACAACTCAAAACCCTCATGCTGCAGCTTGTTTAGAACCTAAGAGTAACATCTGAAGGTCCTCAAGACCCTCAGTGTGTCATATAGACAAGAGTGATTTGAGGATTTGTGGAAGCAGAGAATAAATTGTACTAGAAATCGCAGATGCTAATGGTCCAAAGTTAAAAAGAAAACAAGACTCTCTGTGCCCTGTGGGTACACATTTTAGGAACTGTCTTGGACCACCTCAGAGTTAGCACCCATGTGCAGTCTGTGCATGTCGAGAAAATCTCCTGGAGAAAGGCATGGCCACCCACTCCAGTATTCTTGATTGAAGAATCCCATGGACAGAGGAGCTGGGCGGGCTACAGTCCATAGGGTCGCAAAGAGACGGACATGACTGAGTGACTAACTTTTATTTTCAAATCGCTTGTTATATGAATTTTCTAGGTGCACAGCGTTTTGCTGCTATCGGGAGAAAATTGTTCTCAGAAATCTAAAAATTTTCAATGTGAAATTAGGATGGGTACCCCCTTTAGATACATAACCATACATGTTCATCCTATCTTGGTTTATTTCTTCAACATAAAATTCATTTTCTTGGTCCCATGTGACAAAGGCACCTCTTTCATGGAAGACCCCATCCCCTTCCTACTATATAGAAAGTAGTTTTCCTGCAATCCCAGATCTCATCCTTAATTTTTCTCTCCTTTTGCTTGTGTATATTGACCAAAAAATAAATAAATAAATAAATAAAGGAAAAAGATGAATGGAAGATAAATTATCTGACTCCTTCTATATTTCAAAAATGACTTTTTTCTACCCTCAAAAGACACTGATAGTTTTATTTGGTATAGAATCAAAATGGAAAATTATTTCCTTTAAAAGCATAGCTCCATTATGTCCTAGACAAAGCATATTAAAGAGAAATCTGTTGCCGATCTGAAATTCATTTATTTCTAGATGCTGTTTTATTTGTGTGTCTGTTTTTCTTTGCTTATCTGGGAGCTTTTAGGTTGTTATTTTTATGATTTAGGCCCTAAATCTCAGGGCATGTCTGGGTGTATGTGGCAGCAGCCCTTGGTTATGCTCATTAAGTATCTCCAGCTCTCTCTTCTGAGCTCTTGATGCAGGTTGGACCACGTGACCAGATATGCACAGTAAGGGTGAATGAATGTGTTCTTAGTCTTTCTACATCTCCACAGACATGGGGACAATCTAATCTAAAGAGAAAAAGATGGTCGGGTCTAAGGGCAATATCCAAATTTCAGATCCCAGACTTGACCAGAGAATGGATGAAAGATGAACTGAAATCAGGTTATTGCTTCATAATTATGAATGCAGGAAAGTTGTTTTTTTTTTTTTTAAAGAAATGTATATATCTGTATCTATATATATATAGATGTAGATATACATGCAACATAATTTAAACAAACCACTCCTGTCACTAGTAAAAATGGACCAAACATTGTCCTGGACTTTGGCAAAGTAGATTTTCTACTACTCAAAATGAAGTAGAAAAGAGTAGGTTAGTCTCCATAGAAATTATTGTTTTATCCTCACTTAAGGAAATGTGGTGATTTATCAGCATTTGGTTTTCTGCTCATATACATGATATTAGTGAATACTATGTCATTAACTGATAATGGGATGACAACCCACTTCAGTATTTTTGCCTGGAGAATCCTATGAGCAGGGGAGCCTGGACAGCTATAGTCCATAGGTGTCGGGATCCACGTTAGGCATTACTGACAAAATGGAGGCATGGCCCCAACCCCCTCTCCTCATCTCACAGGCAGGGTCCTGGGATGAAGGAGTTAGGCCTTGTGATTCTGACTTGTTCTTTCCTTTCTTTGGTTGAGTTGGCTGGAAAGAATGTTAAGGTGCTTGAGAGAAACATGAGAAAGCACAAAGCCTTTTGCCGTTGTGCCCAGAAAATAATTTGTTCAAGAATCTTTGCAAAGAATGTCCCAGGATGAGCATGTAGGCCACAGCTTGAGGCCATGGGAAGGATTATTATCTGAGACCTGTTTATGAGGGGAATGTTTATGGCAAAAGAAGTTTTCTGAGTTTAGGGTTTAGGATTAATTAAGAATAGCTAGAAGCCTTTTTAGGAGATAATGATCTTAAGATGCTAGGGGCAAACAGGATTTAGAAAGATAAGAAATAAACTGAGGAATGTAGCATGAGTTACTATGTAATCACAAGTACAGTAAATCTGGGTGGGAAAAACTAAAAATGTCAAATCTCTGACCTAATGCTTTTTTTTTATTGTTTTTTTTTTTTTTTTTCTTCCATAGATGGTGGTTTAATTCATATATTCAAGACCTTTTTACCTATCCCAGAGTTGCAAAGATTTTTCTTCAGAAGTTTTATAAATTTGTTTATAGTTAGGTTTGTGATCCAAATTTAATTTTTGAATAGGTTCAAAGTTCATTTTTTAATCATGTAGACATTTCATCTTATAGCACTAATTTTTTAATTTAATTAATTTATTTTCATTGGAGGCTAATTACTTTAAAATGTTGTGGTGGTTTTTTCCATACATCGACATGGATCAGCCACAGGTGCATATGTGTCCCCCCATCCTGAAACCCCCTCCCTCCTCCCTCCCCATCCCATCCTTCTGGGTTGTCACAGGTACTGGCTTTGAGTGCCTTGCTTCATGCGTTGAAAGACACTTCTTATTCTACTGATTTGTCTTTATACCTTTGTCAAAAATCAGCTGATTATATTTCTGTGGGCTGTTTCTGGATGTTCTACTCTGTTTCACTGACATATGTATTTATTCCTTGATAATTCTACTATCTTACTGCAGCGTCATAGCTCTTAAGTCCGGCAGTGTGTATCCTTTTTTCCTTTTTAATAAATTCTCTTGGTTAGTCTTGTTTCTTTGTCTTTCCATCTATATTTTAGAATTAGCTTGTTGTGGCCTACAAAAAAATTTCTTCTATATTTTATTAGAACTGCATTGAATCTATAGATTTATTTAAAGAAAACTGACACTTTGTTAGTATACAGTCATTCAATTTATGAACACAGCCCAACTCTATTAAATAGAGTTCTTTGATTTCTTTCATAAATGTTTTATAGTTTTCAGTGTACAAATCTTATGAATATTTGATTGATTTTTTTACCTGTTTACCTCATTTTTGATGCTACAATAAGTGATAATATTTCTTAAAATAACAAATGTCCATTGCTGGTATGTAGAAATGAGTGGATGTTATATTTTTCAACCTTACTGATTTACTTATTAGTCCTGGAATTATCTGCATTCCAAATTATTGCATTTTCTATGTAAAAAATTATGTTCACTGTAAATATTTAGTTTTACTTCTTCCTTTATATCCTATATGTATCTTTAATTTTTTCTTGTGACATTTTCTGGTTTTAAGTTTCAGTATGATGTTTAACAGGAGTGCTGGAACAGGATACCTGTACTTTGTCCCTGATCTTTGGAGAGAGCAATATGTCTTTCACTACTAATTAAATTATCTATAAACATTTTAGGAGAAGGCAATGGCACCCCACTCCAGTACTCTTGCATGGAAAATCTCATGGATGGAGAAGTCTGGTGGGCTGCAGTCCATGGGGTCGCTAAGAGTTGGATACGACTGAGTGACTTCCCTTTCACTTTCACTTTCATGCATTGGAGAAGGAAATGGCAACCCACTCCAATGTTCTTGCCTGGAAAATCCCAGGGATGGTGGAGCCTGGTGGGCTGCCATCTCTGGGGACTCACAGAGTTGTACATGACTGAGCAACTTAGCAGCAGCAGCAATGCTTTTGTCAAAGTATAAAAGAGAACCTAAAGCTTGAAATAAACATGCAGTCTGCTACTGTGAGTCAGAAGCTACATCAAGATGTAGTCCTGTACTATGAGTCAGAGGCTACATCATCATTGCCAACACCATCCATCTCTTCAGGTTGAATCCCTGAATGGTGGAGCTGGACTCCGGCACATAGGGTTGCAAAGAATTGAATGTGATGAGCACATGTGTGCACGCGGACATGCACACACACACACACACACACACACCATTAGCTATGTATTGTTTTTACTCCTTCAGATCAGATCAGTCGCTCAGTCATGTCTGACTCTTTGCAACCCCATGAATCACAGCACGTCAGGCCTCCCTTTCCATCACCAGCTCCTGGAGTTCACTGAGACTCACGTCCATCGAGTCAATGATGCCATCCAGCCATCTCATCCTCTGTCATCCCCTTCTCCTCCTGCCCCCAATCCCTCCCAGCATCAGAGTCTTTTCCAACGAGTCAGCTCTTCACATGAGGTGGCCAAAGTACTGGAGTTTCAGCTTTAGCATCATTCCTTCCAAAGAAATCCCAGGGCTGATCTCCTTCACAATGGACTGGTTGGATCTCCTTGCAGTCCAAGGGACTCTCAAGAGTCTTCTCCAACACCACAGTTCAAAAGCATCAATTCTTCGGTGCTCAGCCTTCTTCACAGTCCAACTCTCAAATCCATACATGACCACAGGAAAAACCATAGCCTTGACTAGACAGACTTTTGTTGGCAAAGTAATGTCTCTGCTTTTGAATATGCTATCTAGGTTGGTCATAACTTTCCTTCCAAGGAGTGTCTTTTAATTTCATGGCTGCAATCACCATCTGCAGTGATTTTGGAGCCCAGAAAAATAAAGTCGGACACTGTTTCCACTGTTTCCCCATCTATTTCCCATGAAGTGATGGGACCGGATGCCATGATCTTTGTTTTCTGAATGTTGAGCTTTAAGCCAACTTTTTTACTCTCCACTTTCACTTTCATCAAGAGGCTTTTGAGTTCCTCTTCACTTTCTGCCATAAGGGTGGTGTCACCTACATATCTGAAGTTATTAATATTTCTCCCAGTAATCTTGATTCCAGTTTGTGTTTCTTCCAGTCCAGCGTTTCTCATGATGTACTCTGCATATAAGTTAAATGAGCAGGGTGACAATATACAGCCTTGACAGACTCCTTTTCCTATTTGGAACCAGTCTGTTGTTCCATGTCCAGTTCTAACTGTTGCTTCCTGACCTGCATACAAATTTCTCAAGAGGCAGGTCAGGTGGTCTGGTATTCCCATCTCTTTCAGAATTTTCCACAGTTTATTGTGATCCACATAGTCAAAGGCTTTGGCATAGTCAATAAAACAGAAATAGATGCTTTTCTGGAACTCTCTTGCTTTTTCCATGATCCAGCAGATGTTGGCAATTTGATCTCTGGCTCCTCTGCCTTTTCTAAAACCAGCTTGAACATCAGGAATTTCACAGTTCACATATTGCTGAAGCCTGGCTTGGAGAATTTTGAGCATTACTTTACTAGTGAGATGAGTGCAATTGTGCAGTAGTTTGAGCATTCTTTGGCATTGCCTTTCTTTGAGATTGAAATGAAAACTGACCTTTTCCAGTCCTGTGGCTACTGCTGAGTTTTCCAAATTTGCTGGCATATTGAGTGCAGCACTTTCACAGCATCATCTTTCAGAATTTGAAATAGCTCAACTGGAATTCCATCACCTGCACTAGTTTTGTTCATAGTGATGCTTTCTAAGGCCCACTTGACTTCACATTCTAGGAGGTCTGGCTCTAGGTGAGTTATTGCACCATCGTGATTATCTGGGTTGTGAAGATCTTTTTTGTACAGTTCTTCTGTGTATTCTTGCCATCTCTTCTTAATATCTTCTGCTTCTGTTAGGTCCACACCATTTCTGTCCTTTATCGAGCCCATCTTTGAATGAAATGTTCCTTTGGTATCTCTGATTTTCTTGAAGAGATCCCTAGTCTTTCTCATTCTGTTGTTTTCCTCTATTTCTTTGCATTGATCGCTGAGGAAGGCTTTCTTATCTCTTCTTGCTATTCTTTGGAACTCTGCATTCACATGTTTATATCTTTCCTTTTCTTCTTTGCTTTTTGCTTCTCTTCTTTTCACAGCTATTTGTAAAGCCTCCCCAGACAGCCATTTTGCTTTTTTGCATTTCTTTTCCATGGGGATGGTCTTGATCCCTGTCTCCTGTACAATGGCATGAACCTCATTCCATAGTTCATCAGGCACTCTATCTATCAGATCTAGGCCCTTAAATCTATTTCTCACTTCCACTGTGTAATCATAAGGGATTTGATTTAGGTCATACCTGAATGGTCTAGTGGTTTTCCCTACTTTCTTCAATTTCAGTCTGAATTTGGTAATAAGGAGTTCATGGTCTGAGCCACAGTCAGCTCCCAGTCTTGTTTTTGCTGACTGTATAGAGCTTCTGCATCTTTGGCTGCAAAGAATATAATCAATCTGGTTTCGGTGTTGACCATCTGGTGATGTCCATGTATAGAGTCTTCTCTTGTGTTGTTGGAAGAGGGTGTTTGTTATGACCAGTGCATTTTCTTGGCAAAACTCTGTTCGTCTTTGCCCTGCTTCATTCCGTATTCCAAGGCCAAATTTGCCTGTTACTCCAGGTGTTTCTTGACTTCCTACTTTTGCATTCCAGTGCCTTATAATGAAATGAACATCTTTTTTGGGTGTTAGTTCTAAAAGGTCTTGTAGGTCTTCATAGAACCGTTCCACTTCAGCTTCTTCAGCGTTACTGGTTGGGGCATAGACTTGGATTACTGTGATATTTAATGGTTTGCCTTGGAAACAAACAGAGATCAGTCTGTTTTTTTTTTTGAGATTGCATCCAAGTACTGCATTTTGGACTCTTTTGTTG
Source organism: Bubalus bubalis (assembly GCF_019923935.1). Classification (NCBI taxonomy): domain Eukaryota; kingdom Metazoa; phylum Chordata; class Mammalia; order Artiodactyla; family Bovidae; genus Bubalus; species Bubalus bubalis. The sequence continues at coordinate 72,693,883 of NC_059161.1, forward strand.
ACCATGATGGCCAATCTATTTCTTCTGAGGGATTCCTGCCTGCAGTAGTAGATATAATGGTCATCTGAGTTAAATTCACCCATTCAAGTCCATTTCAGTTCACTGATTCCTAGAATGTCAACATTCACTCTTGCCATCTCTTGTTTGACCACTTCCAATTTGCCTTGATTCATGGACCTGACATTCCAGGTTCCTATGCAATATTGCTCTTTACAGCATCGACCCTTGCTTCTATCACCAGTCACATCCACAGCTGGATATTCTTTTTGCTTTGGCTCCATTCCTTCATTCTTTCTGGAGTTATTTCTCCACAGATCTCCAGTAGCATATTCAGCACCTACTGACCTGGGAAGTTTCTCTTTCAGTATCCTATCATTTTGCCTTTTCATACTGTTCATGGGGTTCTCAGGGCAAGAATACTGAAGTGGTTTGCCATTCCCTTCTCCAGTGGACCACATTCTGTTAGACCTCTCCACCATGAGGTCATAATATTCTTGTTCAAAATAAAAATGAATTGATAACATTAAAATATTTTGCTTATTATATGTTTATTTTCACCATCATTTATATCAAATGCTATGTGAAACCAGAGGTATTAATATATCATTATTTTCAGATCCAAGTTTCACTGCATTTTCCCTGCAATGTCAAAGGATTAAAATAAATGAGAAAAGGAAAAAAAAATTACTAAATAGGTAATATCAGTATTTGAGAGCTGGATATACTTTTTGTATTGCAATGTGTCAGTTCCCAAAGACACTGACATTAAAACAGCAATAATCTGTTCTCTGCATTTCATAACAATGTCTTTCTTAATCTGTGCCATCTGCTTATGAATGAGCTATTAACTTTATCATACTTCTGGTGCTCAAACCCAATATTCTTTTAGCTCCAAATACAATAGGAAGATAATTTGTTTTTAATTTTCAAAACAAAATTTTGCTAAAAGAAGAAACCTCATCCCTTAAGGAAATCAAAGCAGCAAACACCCTCACAATGAATGCTTCTAACAGAAGTCCGTTTACTGTTGGGGGGGTGGGGGGAGGAGTTTAATGGCAATAGACATACTGTTAAAACCAATGTGGAAAACATATATTCACAGCCATATGTATTTTTTAATCAATTAAATATACAACTGTAAAGACTAAACATTTTTGATATTTTCTTCCTCTGTTCCCAACCATACAAAAAGTCAGATGGAGACAGTATCAGAAAAATCCAGGGAAATGAATCTGTGGTACAGGGTTATCCTGTGCTTCCTATATTTATACAAAATACTTAGAAAGACTATTTCACTGAAGATGTAATGAAAGAAAGAAAGAAAGTAGAAAAGGTCATGATATTATTCAACAGGATTTTGAGGATACATAAAAACTTGACCCATGAAGTTCTGATGGGTATAAAATGGGTTACTATTTATGACTTTGATACAAAAACTGTTAACAACAATTTCACCTTCAGAGCTTTAGTTCAGTGGCTTCCTATGCAAAGATTTTTGCCTATATGAAATTCTGCTAAAAGATGGTACATACCAATGGATATTTATCTGCAAGTACAACATCCATATTTCTTTTCTGGAACTGGATATGTGCTTTCAGGATCTTTGACCTCAAACATCTATACTGCATCTTTCAGCATTAGATATAAACATTTTAAAAATCCACATATGGGGCTAGGCCTTCAGAGTTTATTATTCTCAATAAAATTACCACCCAAAATATCATTATTTAATTTACATAAACTTAAATTTTCTTAATGTCTTTTATATTAACCTCATTACTCCCATTATTTATTCTTCTACTGAGATGATTATATTTTGGAAACTTTGTTCAAGGAAGTAAGCATTCTTATTCTGAATAAAGAAGAATTTAGTCTATCACAGAATTTTATGGGCCCTCATGATTATCTCTGTTCCCTCTATGAAAACCAAACTATACCAAAATTATGAGATTCAAATCTGATTCCATCCTAATTTTAATATCAAAGGGAAAGCATAAAAATAAAAATTTAAGGATGATTTGATTATCTGAAGTTATTGATTCCCTACTGATATTTACAATGTGTGTATCAGTTCAGTTCAGTCACTCAGTCATGCCTGACTTTTTGTGACCCCATGGAGTGCAGCATGCCAGGTTTCCCTATCCATCACCAACTTCTGGAGCTTGCTCAAACTCATGTCCATCAAGTCGGTGATGCCATCCAACTATCTCATCCTATGCAAAGGATGAAATATGTGTATAGCTTTGAGAATTACTTGGATGTACTTAATAAAAGTAAATTCAAATCAAGAAGTATTAAATTATTATAGAAAGCATAAGAGTTACTCTTCAGGAATGCAATAAGGAAAAATAAATGATTTGTTATGGCTTTGCATATGAACAATTTTCTCCTACCAAACTAATTTCCTAATTTCATCATGCAGGTACCAAGGCCAGCAGTTTCCAGCCCTTGAAGCCTTAGACAAAGCATATAAGTTGGTAAGAAATGGGCACAGAAGCAATTACCATGTTACAAGATTGAAGAGCTGGTGCTGGATGACAAATCACCTTTGCACACAGCAAAAATTTCCTACCACTTAGCTTCTTCATGCCTAGCACAAAGTAGTTGTGTCTGTAAGTGGATGCAGTAATCCGTCCGTACCAGGACACAAGATATGGCAATTACAACACAGATATGTCTAGAGAAGTGATCAATATTGTGCACACAAAACAAATTACTTACCCTTGATCATCATCTGTATCCTGTAGTTTATTCTGTGATGATATTGGAAGAGTTACAAAGAAATAATTGATTTTGGATTCAGATGAAAATTGTCTTCTATCCATGATACAAAAAGACATTAAATTACTTCATTAATTTACTTCAAGGTTACATGAATTTAGTAATTGTTTTGGTGGCTATTTTATATCAAAAGGTAAACAAAAGGAGGTTTTTGAGGAATACTGAAAAATGTTAGGGAAGTTTGATTCTTTTGATACAGAAAAATGGCTCTGTAAGTCCAAATGATTATGAAGTAGACAAATCCTGTCATATTGGATAGTTTCCATTTAAGAAAAACTTTACAAATATTACAGGCTCAATTCTGAAATGCCAATCTTTTGTTCTTGCAGATTCTTAATAATACATGTTTAATAGCTTATTTAAAAGACATTGCTTTGTTGACCAAAATGGAAAGGGAAAATGAGGCACTCAAAGTTGCCAAAATATGAGTTTGTGACAACCTAAGGAATGGGATGGGCAGGAGGGAGGACCAAGAGGGATGGAACATATGTATATCTATGGCTGATCCATGTTGAGGTATGGCAGAAACCAACACAATATTGTAAAGCAATTATACTTTCATTAAAAAAATATATTTTTAAAAGATGAGTTTATTCAGGAATAGCAGAGGAATTGCAATTTGGGATGTCAAAACAAAAGCAAACTACAAGCAAGTCTGTTGAGGGCTTGAGGCTAGCTATATTTATGGGCAGAAACATAAAGAAAGGAGAGTTCAGTTAGAGTTTTTAAAAATATACAAGTGGATACAAAACCAGCCCTGCCAGACAAACAAACTCAATTCAGCTTATTTTATGAGACCAACCTGACCTGGGTCAGGTTTTGTTCATCCCTCTGAAAACAACATAGGAAATTTCCTGGGATTAGTATGAAGCAACCCCTGACAAATTCTCTCTCATTTAAGAAATACCAATATTACTAGTTTTCTATAAATCACATACTTACAGCAAATCATTTCTCAATCCTTAAGCTTTTGTCTTTTCCTAAGGGGCATATGTGTGAAAATTTTCCATTTTACATCCTATGGCTCCAATTTAGATTGAAATTCTGGTACAATATCAATGTTTCAGCCAACTCAAGGGAGAATAAATGGTAGCATTACTTGAAAATAACAAAATAAAATTATTTTATTAAGTGATTTTAAACTTAGATTACCACTTAATAAGGGCTTCCCAGGTGGCGCTGGTGGTAAGGAAATCCCCTGCTAATGCAGGAGACTTAAGAGATCTGAACTTGATACCAGGGTCAGGAAGATCCCTGAGGAGAGCATGTCAACCCACTCCAGTATTCTTGCTTGGAGAAGCCTATGGACAGAGGAGACTGGGCTACAGTCCACAGGGTCACGAAGAATTGGACACGACTGAGTGTCTGAGCACAAGTGAAAAGCAAGGATTGCCCGCACTAACTTGGAGGAGGTCCAGTTCAGTTGCTCAGTCATGTTTAACTCTTTGCAACCCCATGGACTGCAGCACGCCAGGCCTCCCTGTCCATCACCAACTCCCAGAGCTTACTCAAACTCATGTCTCACTCAAACTGAATGAATATTCAGTACCAATTTCCTTTAGCATTCGTTGGATGGACTGGTTGGATCTCCTTGCAGTTCAAGGGACTCTCAAAAGCCTTCTACTTCAAAATAAAAAATTATGCTCCTTTAGTTAGAGATAGTAAATCAAACACAGCTACTTAATTATTTTTAGCAACATGTTTTGCAGTGAAAATGTTAAATCATTTCATAGTCATATCATAGTGTACTTTTTGCCAAAAAACACTAAAATCAATCAGTTTCATTAAAAAGTGATAGTAAGATAGACTCTTTTCAAAATCAAATCATTTGTGGCTTTAGTTGGCCCCTCAGTTTAGTTCAGTTTAGTCACACAGTTGTGTCCAACTCTTTGTGACCCCATGGACTGCAACATGCCAGGCCTCCCTGTCCATCGCCAAATTTGGAGTCCACCCAAACTCATGTCCATTGAGTCTGTGATGCCATGCAACCATCTCATCCTCTGTCATCCCCTTCTCCGCCTGCCCTCAATCTTTCCCAGCATCAAGGTATTTTCAAATGACTCAGCTCTTTGCATCAGGTAGCCGAAGTATTGAGTTTCAGCTTCAATATCAGTCCTTCCAATTAACAACCAGGACTAATCTCCTTTAGATGGACTGGTTGGATCTTCTTGAAGTCCAAGGGACTCTCAAGAGTCTTCTCCAACACTATAGTTCAAAAGCCCTATTCAGTGCTCAGCTTTCTTTATAGTCCAACTCTCACATCCATATATGACTACCGGAAAAACCATAGCTTTGAGTAGATGGAACTTTGTTGGCAAAGTAATGTCTCTGCTTTTTAATATACTGTCTAGGTTGGTCATAACTTTCCTTCCAAGGATTAAGTGTCTTAATTTCATGGCTGCACTCAACATCTGCAGTGATTTTGGAGTGCAAAAAAATAAAGTCAGCCACTGTTTCCACTGTTTCCCCATCTATTTGCCATGGAGTGATGGGACCGGATGCCATGATCTTAGTTTTCTGTATGTTAAGCTTTAAGCCAACTTTTTCACTCTCCTCTTTCACTTTCATCAACAGGCTCTTGATTCTAGTTTGTGATTCCTCCAGCCCAGCATTTCTCATGATGTACTCTGCATATAAGTTAAATAACTAGAGTGACAATATATAGCCTTGACATGCTCCTTTTCCTATTTGGAACCAGTCTGTTGTTCCATGTCCAGTTCTAACTGCTGCTTCCTGACCTGCATACAGATTTCCCAAGAGTCGGGTCAGGTTGTCTGGTATTCCCATATTTTTCAGAATTTTCCACAGTTTATTGTAATCCACACAGTTAAAGGCTTTGGCATAGTTAATAAAGCAGAAATATATGTTTTTCTGAAATTCTCTTGCTTTTTTTATGATCCAGCAGATGTGGGCGATTTGATCTCTGGTTCCTCTGCCTTTTCTATAACCAGCTTGAACATCTGGAAGTTCACAGTTCACATATTGCTGAAGCCTAGCTTGGAAAATTTTGAGCATTACTTTACTAGCATATGAGATGAGTGCAGTTGTATGGCAGTTTGAGGATTCTTTGGCATTGTCTTTCTTAGGGATTGGAATGAATACTGAACTTTTCCAGTCCTGTGGCCCCTAAACCTCTAAAATTAAAGTATTTTTCAAGTAATGTTTCCTCAATATTTTTTGTCTAAGTTTGAATTCTTAGCTAAAGCAATAAACATTTCCTTTATATTTATACTACTTGATATTTATATTAATTCAACAATTTTATTTACAAATCTCAACTCGAGAACTTACCTTAGGCTTAGTAATAACAGCATCTCATAGGCCCAATTTTTTGCTAAGTTGAGAATATTCCAAGACCTACTCAAGATTTCTTCCTCTATATAAATATTAATAACATACAAATCAAGGAATGGCAGTCTATACATTCAGGAATCTTTCCTTTTGGAATTTTGCTTACTTTTTAAGTGCAAAGATATCTAGTCTGTTAGCACATGAAATGAAACATATTTGTATATGAGAGAAAAGGGAAAAATATGTCTTGTATAGAACTCTGTATTTCTTTGAAGTATGACTAAATTACAGTGCATTTTCTTAGATTTCAGCTATTAGTTAGGAAAATAGACATTTTATCTCTATTACAACATTTTTATTAGGATATATCAACAATAGAATGAAATTCTGTTGAATACTAAGGTACCACATAGGCTTTAATTATAAGCCCAATAACTTATTTTTTCAGAACCGTTTGCTATAATCTCATATTGGTCTACCACAGTTAAAGCTGTCCTGTTCCTTCAAATGATATAGACAGCAGAAAGTGAAAGTCACTTAGTCATGTCCAATTATTTGCAACCCCATGGACTATAGAGTTCCTGGAATTCACCAGACCAGAATTCTGGAGTGGGTAACCTTTCCTTTCTCCAGGAGATCTTCCCAATCCAGGGATCACACCCAGGTCTCCTGCATTTCAGGCATATTCTTTACCAGCTGAACAATCCTATAAAACTATCAGAGAAGATCAAAAGCTGTCTAATGCTCCACAGAATAAGCATTGTTTGTTTCCCAATAGGTATTATTTAATTTGTTGAATTTTCCCCAAATCTGTCCTTCAGATTCCAGGCCTTGGAATTTGATAATCACCATTATCTCAGATTTATTCAAATGGAAAACTACTGACATGTATTATTCTCAACCAGGATCTAATCTGAAGAACTGAACGGTGATCTGGACAAAGAAAGTTACAGGATAATCATTAACTGTATCAGAACTTTGCAGTAATGACAGATTGGTTAGTAATAAATAAAGAGGACTTGAAAATAAAATAGCAATAATAGATATAAGGAACATGTATTATCTTCAGAACTGAGATTGAGCATCCAGTAGGAGACCCTAGGACTGAAACCCAGACTGTTGGCACTGCGAGGGCTCACAGAATTGCAGAAAATTTTGTGGTACTCCTTAGCTGGACCTCTTAGGAGAGTCTTCACAGTGAAGGCTTCCATTGGAAGCACTTGATTACACAACCATCCCAAGGGGCTGAAGGAAGCTCCTGGCCACTGGGTGTGTTGACCACCATATATTTTAGGAGATGTTCTCTGAACAAGCCACTCACACTGCAGGGTCATCAGGAGTCTGGTGCTGTGACAGTTGCATATGCTGCCAAGTTGGTCCCTTGGAAGAAAAGAGTAGGTTTTTCTTGGTAATTTTTTCTGTTCTCATGAGCATTTCCTGGGCAAAGTGGTGAACAATCCACCTGCCAATGCTGGAGATGCAGGAAATGTAGATTCAATCCCTGGATTGGGAAGATCCCCTGGAGGAGAAAATGACAACCCACTCCAACACTCTTGCCTGGGAAATTCCATGGGTAGAGGAGCCTGGCAGGTTACAATCTGTGGGGTCACAAAGAGTTGCACACGACTTAGCATGCATCAGATCAGATCAGTTGCTCAGTCGTGTCCGACTCTTTGCAACCCCATGAATCGCAGCACGCCAGGCACATTAGTATTTCCCAATATCCAGAGCAAGCTCCACGGAGGCAAAAAGAAAACCCAGAGAACTCATCACCATGCTGCTCCTCAAGTCCTGGTTCCCTAGTCCATCTTCCTTCTTCTCTTTGGGCTGATATGTAGTTATCTGTCATTCAACCCAACTTAGGTCTGCTTGCTTGACGCACAGCAAAGTCATCTATGGACACCAGGCTGTGGTGAAGGAAAGTACAATGTTTATTGCCAGGCACCAAGCAGGGAGAACGGTCAACTACAATGGTCAAAAGACACAAACTTGACAGTGGCTTTCAAGGAAGGGTTTTTAAAGGCAAGGCGAGGGAGAGGGTTGTATTCAATTAGTTCATGTGCATCTTTCTGGTTGGTTGGTGGTGAGGTAACAGGATGATTTTTCAGGAAACTTAATTATCAACATTTTGTTTCCCACCAGGCTGTGCTGGTGGTCAGCATGTAGTCAACTTCTTCCCTCTTGGGGGTTTCAGCATCTGCAGAACAACTCCAAGGTACGGCTCAGAGTATCACTTACAGCACTTGAGGAACTAAATGTCCTTGACTCTGTTTTATTGCTAAACTAATAATTATTTAGTCTTGCCTGACTGCTTTTCTGGGACATGGGGAGTAGGGTGTCTGGCCCTGGGAAGGCTCATAGGGTCCTGCTCAGTCTTACTTCTAGGGTTTTTAGCTGTACTTAGGAGAAGGAATGAGGAGAAAAATTTTTACTCCATTTCGCTGAGACCAAAAGTCTATCTGCATTTAAAATTGCTTTTCTAGAGACAAATGCTTAGAAGCACTGATTTTCTGGCCTTTAAATTACTCTTTTGAGACATTATCCTCTTTCTCTCTCTCTCTCTGTCTCTCAGCACTTACTTTGGTGTTTATTTTTGAATTTTTTCCTTTCCTTTCCTTTTTTTTTTTTTTTTTTGCCTTCTTTTCCTTTCTCTTCCTCCCTTTCCCTTTCTACTTTCCCCTCCCTTCCCTTTCTTTACTTCCTCTTCTCTCTGCCTTCCCTGTCCTTCTTTCCTACCTTTCCTTTTCTTGCCACATTCAGGAGCTATTATCTTAAGAATTAATTTAATAACTCTTTATTTATCACTAACCTTTCCAGTGAGATCACCTTCATGTTTATATTGGTTTTAAAATGCAACAGGTAAAAATACAATCGTGGCAAATCAAAATATAATTTTTCTACACAAGTTTTGGGGAAAAATTGAGTTTTCATCAGAAATAATTTTATTATTTATTTTAAAGCAATTCAGTGTAATTGGTAGCAAAATGGTACACAGAGAATAAACAGAACCAAATCCCATAGTGTTTCAAAAACTAATATTGAATTCATATTTTATTTTTATGTGCAAGTGTAAGTAATTTTAAAAGGCAACCATTTGTTTAAAGGCTTTTATAAGTATGTTTTTATTCTTTAATTAAAAGAAAGACTAATAAACTATCATCATTATAGCAAGCTGATCTGAATTGTGTTAAATATTAAATATAGACAATGTTCATAATCAAAAATAATTATTTTAAACTTTATGAAGCAATTTTTAAATTTCATAAGAAATACAATCAGATCCTAGCATAAAATCCTAGTCTTGGCATCTGCCATAATGCAAAAATGCTCAACTTGAGAACTTGGGGGAAATAGAAGATTTCATAAAACCTTACATTTAATCCTAAACATAGCTGTAATGGAATAAAGACATGGCAACTCAAAGAAGCATCATAATTAAACATCAGGGTGCAAATATGAAAAAAATATTTAAATGTATTGCTGTTCTGCATTACATATATTAATTCAATTGTGCCTTCAGTTTGAATAATTTCCATGTGAATATGTTCATCAAATGTATTTCACCTGTGTTTGTAACACATACACACATATAAGCATACCATCTTTGTTTTAAGCTATGTTTCCAATTTTATTTATTTATTTTTTAAATTTTATTTTATTTTTAAACTTTACAAAATTGTATTAGTTTTTCCAAATATCAAAATAAATCCACCACAGGTATACATGTGTTCCCCATCAATTTTAAGTAACCTGTTACAAATGCTACTTCCCTGTTTGATTAAAAGAATGGGCCAAAGAACTAAACAGACATTTCTCCAAAGAAGACATACAGATGGCTAACAAACACATGAAAAGATGTTCAACATCACTCATTATCAGAGAAATGCAAATCAAAACCACAATGAGGTATCATTTCACGCCAGTGAGAATGGCTGCTATCCAAAAGTCTACAAGCAATAAATGCTGGAGAGGGTGTGGAGAAAAGGGAACCCTCTTACACTGTTGGTGGGAATGCAAACTAGTACAGCCACTATGGAGAACAGTGTGGAGATTCCTTAAAAAACTGGAAATAGAACTGTCTTATGACCCAGCAATCCCACTGCTGGGCATACACACTGAGGAAACCAGAACTGAAAGAGACAGGTGCACCCCAATGTTCATCGCAGCACTGTTTATAATAGCCAGGACATGGAAGCAACCTAGATATCCATCAGCAGATGAATGGATAAGAAAGCTATGGTACATATACACAATGAAGTATTATGCAGCCATTAAAAAGAATACATTTGAATCAGTACTAATGAGATGGATGAAACTGGAGCCTATTATACAGAGTGAAGTAAGCCAGAAAGAAAAACACCAATACAGTATGCTTCTGCTGCTGCTAAGTCGCTTCAGTCTTGTCCGACTCTGTGCGAACCCATAGACTGCAGCCCTTCAGTCTATGGCTCTGCCATCCCTGGGATTCTCCAGGCAGGAACACTGGAGTGGGTTGCCATTTCCTTCTCCAGTGCATGAAAATGAAAAGTGAAAGTGAAGCCCTTCAGTCGTGTCTGACTCTTCTCGACCCCATGCACTGCAGCCTATCAGGCTCCCGTCCATGGGATTTTCCAGGCAAGAGTACTGGAGTGGGTTGCCATTGCCTTCTCCGCCAATACAGTATACTAATGCATATATATGGAATTTAGAAAGATGGTAACGATAACCCTGTATGCAAGACAGCAAAAGAGACACAGATGTATAGACCAGTCTTTTGGACTCTTTGGGAGAGGGAGAGGGTGGGATGATTTGGGAGAATGGCATTGAAACATGTATAATTTCATATAAGAAGTGAATCGCCAGTCCAGGTTTGATGCATGATACTGGATGCTTGGGGCTGGTGCACTGAGACGACCTAGAGGGATGGTACAGGGAGGGAGGAGGGAGTGGGGTTCAGGATGGGGAACATGTGTGCATAAAGGAGGACTTTTAATGTTTTGAAACTCTTTGTATTCTGTAAAAAGCATAATTTTACATCTTTTAATTTAAAGTATCTTTCTAATGAAATATACTGTATAAATATATAAAAATGTTAAAGTTCAAGACTCTAATGAAAATCATTACTGAATATATCAGTTTTAATTCTTGGATTAAATTTAAGTCGACAAATGTGTTTCAAGTATTTTTCTTATGTTAGGTATTCTTTTGAGAGAATAATAAATATTTGGTTTTAACTTTTCTTGGTATATGAAGTGTGGCAAACATAAAGTTGGGGAAAACTTCAGGTAGTTGATATCTTTTTGTTTGTTTTGGTTTCTTCAGAGTACCAAAACCTGCTATGAACATGGCAGATTCTAGTTTTCTATATCTTTATATATCTTTAGGTAGATATATTCCTAAGTGTTTTATTCTTTTCATTACATAGTGAATAGAATTGTTCCCTTAATTTCTCTTTCTGTTTTCTCGTTATTAGTGTATAGGAATACAAGGGATTTCTGTGTGTTGATTTTATATCCTGCAGCTTTACTATATTCACTCATTGCTGCTGCTGCTGCTAACTCACTTCAGTCGTGTCCGACTCCATGCGGCCCCAGAGACGGCAGCCCACCCGTCCCTGTGATTCTCCAGGCAAGAACACTGGAGTGGGTTGCCATTTCCTTCTCCAATGCATGAAAGTGAAAAGTAAAAGTGAAGTCGCGCAGTTGTGTCAGACTCTTAGCGACCCCATGGACTGCAGCCTACCAGGCTCCTCCGTCCATGGGATTTTCCAGGCAGGAGTACTGGAGTGGAGTGCCATTGATTAGTTCTAGTAATTTTCTGATGAAGTCTTTAGGGTTTTCTATGTAGGGGATCATGTCATCTGCAAACAGTGCGAGTTTACTTCTTCTTTTGCAAATTGGATTCCTTTTATTTCTTTTTCTGCTCTGATTTCTGTGGCCAAAACTTCCAAAACTATGTTGAATAGTAGTGGTGAGAGTGGGCACCCTTGTCTTGTTCCTGATTGTAGGGGAAATGATTTCAATTTTTCACCATTAAGGATAATGTTTGCTGTGGGTTTGTCATATATAGCTTTTATTATGTTGAGGTGTGTTCCTTCTAGTCCTGCTTTCTGGAGAGTTTTTTTTGTTTGTTTTGTTTTGTTTTGTTTTTATCATAAATGGATGTCGAATTTTTTCAAAGGCTTTCTCTGCATCTATTGAGATAATCATATGCTTTTATTTTTCAATTTGTTAATGTGGTGTATTACATGGATTGATTTGTGGATATTGAAGAATCCTTGCATCCCTGGGATAAAGCCCACTTGGTCACAATGTATGATATTTTAAATGTGTTGTTGGATTCTGATTGCTAGAATTTTGTTATGGATTTTTGCATCTATGTTCATCAGTGATATTGGCCTGTAGTTTTCTTTTTTTGTGGCATCTTTGTCAGGTTTTGGTAAAACGATATGATATCATATGAAGAGACAACAAAATGGTTAAAATGACTAAAGGATTCATATTCTAAAGCAAACTATGATTTTTACACAGAAGTCAGCCACATAAGTTTGCTTATCTGTGTAGAAATCACTAGATGCATTATGATAAGCTATTTTTATAAAACATTAAGTTTAAAAAAGCACCATACAGTATAATAATGCATATATATGAAATTTAGAAAGATGGCAATAATAACCCTGTATGTGAGACAGCAAAAGAGACACAGATGTATAGAATAGTCTTTTGGACTCTGTGGGAGAAGGCGAGGGTGGGATGATTTGGGAGAATGGCATTGAAACATGTGTAATATCATATGTGAAATGAATGGCCAGTCCAGGTTCAATGCATGATATAGGATGCTCAGGGCTGGTGCACTGGGTTGACCCAGAGGGATGGTATGGGGAAAGAGGTGGGAGGGGACTTCAGGATGGGGAACATGTGTACACCCATGGTGGATTCATGTTGATGTATGGCAAAACCCAGACAATATTGTAAAGCTAAAAAAAAAAGAATGAAAATAACTTCCATGCATTAAAAAATAATAAGAAGAAGAAAGAAAGAAAGAAAATTAAAAATATATATATAATAGGACACATTTAATTTAAAGGGAACAAAAAACTTCTATGTCCACTGGGATGCACCAAATGTAGTTAGATTTCTGGTTCACTTTCATAATACCTTAAAACTTTTTAAAAAGTTGACTTCATACAGCTTGTATCATTTTCAAACAAGGAAACATTAGGTTTAAATTTTTGTGTTTTGATTTAGGTTTTCAAAATCATTTCAAATATTAATAGGAAGAGTACTAACAAGCAATACTTCAAATTTCAAAACATTCTAAACTTCCAGGAGAATAGTTTATTTAATTGTGAGAGAATTTAAATATATTCCAAACTAGTTTATTTCATGCGAGAAATGTTTTTGCTTTTCTAAGATCGAAAGTTGTTCCAGGAAGCATCCTTGGAGGAAAAGCAGTCTCATATTTTCTTCTTATCAAATCTGATTTTTCTCTGAGAGTCCTGGACTGTGGTGCTGCAGATGCTGTTTTTTCGGCTGGGTTCACCTTTGGGTAAGTAAGCCAGTGGATCCAATCAGATTCAGTTCAGTTCAGTCATTCAGTCGTGTCTGACTGACTCTTTGCGACTCCATGTACTGCAGCATACCAGGCTTTCCTGTAGATCACAAACTCCTGGGGCTTGTTCAAATTCATGTTCACTGAGTCGGTGATGCCATCCAAGCATTTGACTCTCTGTCATCCCCATCTCCTCCTGCCTTCAATCTTTCCCAGCATCAGGGTCTTTTCCAATGAGTCTATTCTTCACATCAGGAGGCCAAAGTATTGGAGCTTCAGTGTCAGCGTGGTTCTTTGCAATGAATATTCAGGACTGATTTCCTTTAGGATTGACTGGTTGGATTTCCATGCAGTCCAAGGAACTCTCAAGAGTCCTCTCCAACACCATAGTTCAAAAGCATCAATACTTCTGTGCTGAGCTTTTTTCATGGTCCAACTCTCACATCCATACATGACTATTGGAGAAACCATAGCTTTGACTAGACGGACCTTTGTTGGCAAAGTAATGTATCTGCTTTTTAATATGCTGTGTCAGTTGTCCATAGCTTTTCTTCCAAGGACTAAGGGTCTTTTAATTTCATGCAGTCACCATCTGCAGTTATTTTGGAGGTCAAGAAAATAAAGTCTGTCACTGTTTCCATAGTTTCCCATCTATTTGTCAGGAAATGATGGGGCCAGATGCCATGATTTTCAATTTTTTGAATGTTGACTTTTAAGCCTGCTTTTCATTTTCTTCTTTCACTTTCATCAAGAGACTCCTTAGTTCCTCTTGGCTTTCTTCCATAAGCGTGTTTTCATCTACATATCTGAAGTTATTGATATTTCTCCTGGCAAACTTGATTCCAGCTTGTGCTTCATCCAGCCTGGCATTTCACAGGATGTACTCTGCACATAAGTTAAATAAGCAGGGTGGCAATATACAGCTTGGTGTACTCATTTCCCAACTTTGAACCAGTCTATTATACCATGTCCAGTTCTAACTGTTGCTTTTTTACTTGCAGACAGATTTCTCAGGAGGCAGGTCAGGTGGTCTGTTTTTCCCATCTCTTTAATAACGTTCCACAGTTTGTTGTGATCCACATAGGCAAAGGCTCTAGTGTAGTCAATAAAACAGAAGTAGATTTTTTTTCTGAAATTCTCTTGCTTTTTCTATGATCCAATTGGTGTTGGGAATTCGATCTCTGGTTCCTCTGCCTTTTCTAAATCCAACTTGAACATCGAGAAATTCTTGCTTCGTGTACTGTTAAAGCCTGGCTTGGAGAATTTTGAGCATTACTTTGCTGGCAAGTGAAATGAGTGCAATTGGGTGGTAGTTTGAATATTATTTGAGATTACCCTTCTTTGGGACGGGAATGAAAACTGGCCTTTTCCAGTCCTGTGGCCACTGCTGAGTTTTGCAATTTGGTAGCATATTGAGTGCAACACTTTCACAGCATCATCTTTTAGGATTTGAAATAGCTCAGCTGGAATTCCATCACGTCCTTTAGCTTTGTTTGTAGTGATGCTTCCTAAAGCCCACTTGGTTTCACATTCTAGGATATCTGGCTCTAGATAAGTGATCACACCATCTTGGTTATCTGGATCATTAAGATATTTTTTGTGTAGTGCTATGTATTCTTGCCACCTCTTAATATCTTCTTCTTCTGTCAGGTCCATACACTTTCTGTCCTTTATTGTGCCAATATTTGCATTAAATCTTCCCTTGGTATCTCTAATTTTCTTAAAGTGATCTCTAGTCTTTCCTATTCTATTGTTTTTCTGTATTTCTTCGCACTAATCTCTTAAGAAGGCTTTCTTATTTCTCCTTTCTATTCTTCGGAACTCTGCATTCAGCTGAATATATCTTTCCTTTTCTCCTTTGCCTTTCCCTCTTATTTTCTCAGCTATTTGTAAGCCCTCCTCAGACAGCCATTTTCCCTTTTTACATTTGTTTTCTTGAGGATGGTTTTGATCAATGCCTCCTGTACTATGTCACAAACCTCTACCCATAGTTCTTCAGGCACTCTTTCTATCAGATCTAATCCCTTCAATTTATTTGTCAGTTCCACTGTATAATCATAAAGGGTTTTATTTAGGTCATACTTGAATGGTCTTGTGGTTTTTTCCTACTTTCTTCAATTTAAATCTGAATTTTGCAATAAGGGTTTCATTATCTGAGCCAGTCAGCTCCCAGTTTTGTATTTACGGATGTATAGAGCTTCTCTATCTGAGGCTAAAAAGAATATAATCAATCTAATTTCAGTATTGACCATCTGGTGATATTAATGTGCAGTCTCATCGCTTTTGTTGTTGGAAAAGACGGTTTGCTATGACCAGTCCATTCTCTTGGCAAAATTCTGTTAGCCTTTGCTCTGCTTCATTTTGTACCCCAAGGGCAAATTCGTCTGTTGCTTCAGGTATCTCTTGATTTCTTACTTTTGGATTCTAGTCCCCTATGATGACAGCAAATTTGGAAAACTCAGCAGTGGCCACAGGACTGGAAAAGGTCAGTTTTCATTCCAATCTCAAAGAAAGGCAATGCCAAAGAATGCTCAAACTACCGCACAATTGCACTCATCTCACACGCTAGTAAAGTAATGCTCAAAATTCTCCAAGCCAGGCTTCAGCAATATATGAACCGTGAACTTCCTGATGTTCAAGCCGGTTTGAGAAAAGACAGAGGAACCAGAGATTAAATTGCCAACATCCGCTGGATCATGGAAAAAGCAAGAGAGTTCCAGAAAAGCATCTATTTCTTCTTTATTGACTATGCCAAAGCCTGTGACTGTGTGGATCACAATAAACTGTGGAAAATTCTGAAAGAGATGGGAATACCAGACCACCAGATCTGCTTCATGAGAAATTTGTATGCAGGTCAGGAAGCAACAGTTAGAACTGGACATGGAACAACCGACTGGTTCCAAATAGGAAAAGGAGTACGTCAAGGCTGTATATTGTCACCCTGCTCATTTAACTTATATGCAGAGTACATCATGAGAAACGCTGGACTGGAAGAAACACAAGCTGGAATCAAGCTTGCTGGGAGAAATATCAATAACCTCAGATATGTAGGTGACACCACTCTTATGGCA
Organism: Bubalus bubalis; assembly: GCF_019923935.1. Lineage (NCBI taxonomy): Eukaryota > Metazoa > Chordata > Mammalia > Artiodactyla > Bovidae > Bubalus > Bubalus bubalis. The sequence goes on from NC_059161.1 coordinate 72,710,556, forward strand.
GAAAGTGAAGAGGAACTCAAAAGCCTGTTGATGAAAGTGAAAGTGGAGAGTGAAAAAGTTGGCTTAAAGCTTAACATTCAGAAAACGAAGATAATGGCATCCGGTCCCATCACTTCATGGGAAATAGATGGGGAAACAGTGGAAACAGTGTCCGACTTTATTTTTCTGGGCTCCAAAATCACTGCAGATGGTGACTGCAGCCATGATATTAAAAGACACTTACTCCTTGGAAGGAAAGTTATGACCAACCTAGATAGCATATTCAAAAGCAGAGACATTACTTTGCCAACAAAGGTTCGTCTAGTCAAGGCTATGGTTTTTCCTGTGGTCATGTATGGATGTGAGAGTTGAACTGTGAAGAAGGCTGAGCGCTGAAGAATTGATGCTTTTGAACTGTGGTGTTGGAGAAGACTCTTGAGAGTCCCAAGGGCTGCAAGGAGATCCAACCAGTTTATTCTGAAGGAGATCAGCCCTGGGATTTCTTTGGAAGGAATGATGCTAAAGCTGAAACTCCAGTTCTTTGGCCACCTCATTTGAAGAGTTGACTCATTGGAAAAGACTCTGATGCTGGGAGGGATTGGGGGCAAGAGGAGAAGGGGATGACAGAGGATGAGATGGCTGGATGGCATCATTGACTCGATGGACGTGAGTCTCAGTGAACTCCGGGAGTTGGTGATAGACAGGGAGGCCTGGCGTGCTGTGACTCATGGGGTCGCAAAGAGTTGGACATGACTGAGCGACTGATCTGACCTGATGATTAAAAGGACATCTTTTTTGGGTGTTAGTTCTACAAGGTCTTGTAGGTCTTCATAGAACTGTTCAACTTAAGCTTCTCAGCATTAGTCATTGGGGCATAGACTTGAATTACTGTGGTAATGAATGATTTCCTTTGGAAACTAACTGCGATCATTCTGTCATTTTTGAGGTTGCCCCCATGTACTGCATTTCAAAATCTTTTGTTAACTATGAGGGTTACTCCATTTCTTCTAAGGGATTCTTGTCCACAGTAGTAGATATAATGGTCATCTGAATTAAATTAATCCATTCCAGTCCATTTTAGTTCACCAATTTCTAAAATATTGATGTTCATGCTTGCCATCTCCTCTTTGATCACTTCTAATTTACCTTGATTCATGGACCTAACATTCCAGGTTCCTATGCAATATGGTTCTTTGCATCATCAGAGTTTACTTCCATCATCAGTCATATCCATAACTGAGCATTGTTTCTGCCTTGGCTCTGCCTCTTCTTTCTTTCTATTGGAGCTATTTGTCCACTCTTCTCCTGTTGCATATTAGGCAGCTACTGACCTGGTGAGTTCATCTTTCGGTATCATATCCTTTTGTCTTTTCATAGAGTGTGTGGGGTTCTCAAGGCAAGAATACTGAAATGGTTTGCCATTCCCTTGTCTAGGGGACTACATTTTGACAAAACTTTCCACCATGACCTGTCCATCTTGGGTGGCCCTACATGGCATGGCTCAAAGTTTCATTGAGTTAGACAAGGCTATGATCCATGTATGATTAAGTATCTAATAAAATAAAACATAGTAATCACTGCAGTAGCAACTAAAGGGCATCCATACCTACACTAGATTGTTACTTCAAGTTTATTTGTTTATTGTTTACAGTTATCAAAACGTCTCTATATAATATTGGTGGATGGACTTGCTGTTTATTTGGTCTGTAAAATTTTGCATGGCTTATATTATTTCTGTACCTAAAAATGATGTGAAGTGAATGTGGATCAATTACAAATCATTATTGTTCAGTTATAATCCATCACCACCTTCACTTTATAAAACATTTAGTTTTATTTTAGTATTTTGCTGATTTATTATTCTTTTTTTTTCTTTTGAGCTTTTTACTTTGTATTCCAGTATAGCCAATTAACAATGTTGTAGTAGTTTCAAGGGACTCAGTCATACATATACATGTATCTGTTCTCACCCAAACTCCCCTACCACCTAGGCTGCCACATAACATTGAGCAGAGTTCCATATGTTATACAATAGGTCCTTGTTGGTTATACATTTTAAATACATTGATTGCTGACTTATTATTCTTTACTTTGGGCTTCCCTGATAGCTCAGTTGGATTAAAAAAAAAAAAAAATGTGCCTGCAATGCAGGAGATCCTGGTTCAATTTTGGGTCAGGAAGATCTGCTGGAGAAGGGATAAGCTACCCATTCCAATATTCATGGGTTTTCCTTGTGGCTCAGATGGTAAAGAATCTGCCTGCAATACAGGAGACTTTGGTTCTATCCCTGGGTTGGGAAGATCCCCTGGAGAAGGGAAAGACTACCCACTCCAGTGTTCTGGCCTGGAGAAATCCAGGGACTATACAGTCCATGGGGTCACAAAGAGTCGGACATGACTGAGCGATTTGCACTTTTTTTGGCTATTTGTCTATTGAGGAGACCTAAATTCTAGCCATTATTGTATTACTTGATTGCTCTTAACTTTATCATTCATAGATATTAACAGTTTGATCAAATTATGTCTGTAGTCTTTTAATTTAAATATTCTATAAGTTTAAAAAATTAATGATTTCAGAAATGCTATGAAGAACATTATATATAGATAATATTTTAAATATTGGAAAATTTATTAACCTAAAATTCAGGTTATGCTATAGTAAGCAATTGGATGAAAGAAATAATCCTCAATTCACTCTGTTAATAAACAGGTAAATGTTATCTGCCAAACTCACACATTTCAATGTTAGAATTTGTTTCAAGAAACATGGTTTACTTCAGACTGCCTAAAGATATGAGTGTCTGTTTCTTGAGTATCTCTAGACTACTAGGCTAGGATCTGGAGATATGAAAAGCCACATGCTCTGACCCCTTGCAGAGAATAAGTGGAGTATAATTTACAAAGCAGATAAAAGGATGAAAAAGAAATTCCAAACATTACAGAAAAATGAAAAGGACAGCAGAGAATGAGGGAATGGTTTGAGGGAGTTGGGTTGATGTGTCTCCAGGGAAAAGTGGAGAGGAAATGGGGCTGAGGAAAAAGTCACATCCCAGGGATGACCTCGGCATGTTTATAAAGTGAATTTGACTTCAGAGCACTGGTTAGATCAGGAGAGGAGGGGAGGTGAATTCATGAAAGAACGTAGAAAACTGCTAATGAAAGGCTTTCAGTTTCAGGATAAGTTTCCATGTCTGTTCTGAAGGCAGCTGAAAGCCAGTGAGGCTTTGGAAGGGAGAGGTGGAAAGTGAATATATTTAATGCAGCTCCTAAAAAGTCTTGTTCAGATGCAAATGCAATGAGTATTTCATCACTTTGCAATAATGTTAGGAGTTACACAAATAAATGGAGTAACTAACAAAAGTGGGAACTATAATGAAGATTTGTACTTCTCTTAAAAACCAGAAGGAAAATATTCATAAATATGCCCTTTAATGAAAATGATAAGAGCAATTTAAAGCACTGCAGTCTATTTTCTTTGATCAAATGAAAGTTGAAATTTGCACACTTGGATCTATTGACTGGATTTTGTTATCCATGCACCTACTTTATAATTACTGTGAATATTGATAGCATGGTAGATCAATAAAGAAAACTAATAGTGCCCATTAAGCTTTTTAACACCATATCATCTAGTGATTTATTGTTCTTTGAATCAAATTAATGTTGTGCCTTCATTTAAAATGAACTTTTGAAAGCAATTCTTTAGAAAACCGTAAAAAGTATGAGTAAAATCCATTATCCCCAAAATTTATTGATGCAGCTGCAGAAGCCCACTTCCGTACTATAATCACCACTAAATCTATGATTATAATAAAATAAATTTCTTAAATGTTTTTTGTACATCTTGTCATGATAACATTTTTTTTCTTGCCCCAGTTACACTAAAATTTAATTATCCCAATGCCCAAAATACACAGAGCATGGAAGAAACGAGGTTTTATTTTTTATTTTATAACAGTCAATTTGGTGTTTTCAGTTCAGTTCAATTAAGTCACTCAGTCAAGTTAGACTCCTTGCTACCCCATGGACTGCAGCATGCCAGGCCTCTGTCGGTCACCAACTCCTGGAGTTTACTCAAACTCATGTCCATTGATACAGGTAAAATAAGCATGGGATTTTATGCCTTTTAGATTTTTTTTTAATTCATTTTAAGCTTGACTACAAAGAGATCCAACTAGTCCATCCTAAAGGAAATCAGTCCTGAATGTTCATTGGAAGGACTGATGTCAAAGTTGAAGCTCCAACACTTTGACCACCTGATGTGAAGAGCTGACTCATTTGGCAAAACTAATACAATTATGTAAAGTTTAAAAATAAAATAAAATTAAAAAAAATAAATAAAAACTCATGATTGTAAAAAAATAAATAAATAAAGTATATTGGATTCATAAAAAAAAAAAAGAAAAAAGAAAGAAAATACCCTGATGCTGGGAAAGATTGAAGGCAAGAGGAGTAGGGGAAGACAGAGGATGAGATTCTTGGATGGCATCACCGACTTGATGGACATGAGTTTGAGCAAGCTCCAGGAGTTGGTGATGAACAGTGAAGCCTGACATGCTGCAGTCCATGGGGTTGCAAGAATTGGACACAACTGAGTAACCGAACTGACTGACTGCCTCATTCATTTCTGTAGATCACACTTTTAAAGCAACACTTTAACACTTTCATGAACATGCATAACACAAATTACTACGATAGATCCTCTCCTTATAGGGGTTTTGATCAATTTTACCTTGGCTTTGAGAAACTCTGAGGGATTTAGAATTAGCTAGTGTAAGCTGAAAGTCCAATACTTGGCCACCTCATGCGACGAGTTGACTCATTGGAAAAGACCCTAATGCTGGGAAGGATTGCGGGTAGGAGGAGAAGGGGACGACAGAGGATGAGATGGCTGGATGGCATCACCAATTCGATGGACATGAGTTTGGGTAGACTCCGGGAGTTGGTGATGGACAGGGAGGCCTGGCGTGCTGCTGTCCATGGGGTCGCAAAGAGTCGGACACGACTGAGCAACTGAACTGAACTGACTGAGTGTGGGATATTTTAGGTTTTCCTTTGAACCACTTTTTTCTTTTTATTTCACAGATTTTCTATCATTTGTCCAAATGTATATTTGCTCAGAGAAATCAAAATTCATGCTTTTTCTGTCTTCTATACCTTTACCATCCTATGATGATTTTGTATAGTATTACACACAGCAATACACAATGCAGTACTCAAAATGCATTTGTTTATTGAACACAAAAGTTCTAATTAAACTTCAATTTTCTAAGTATTTATATCACAGAAATGATAAGGGGCTATTATGGGAGAAATAAAAATATAAAAATAAGTAAATTTGTGGTTTTCTAAAAATAAAACCTTATGTGAGATACATCAACTTACACAATATCATTCAGCTCCAGTCTGTTTTCTGGAGATGGGTCTATCAGGATGTAGGAGTTGATATTTTGATGATCATTTATTTCATCTAGAAGGTAAATAAATGCCAAGTTTGTTATACCAGTTACAGAAAATTATAGCAATTATTGCAGAGCATCTTATCTTCAAACCCGATAACTGTCAACAATAACTTGCTATAGTTTTGCCCACAGCATGACTGTGTATATAACTTTGACTATTTTCAAATTACTGCCACTGGAAATATCTGACAGGTACTCATTTTTTGTTTCAATAGATGTTAAAAATAAAGGATCTAATTCTGTTCAGAACAACCACAATTATAAGCTATCTTGTAAGCTATTACACTATAAAATATTTCTATTACAGAAATGGCTAGACAGGATGTTTACTTGATTTGTTATGCTTTAATAATTATTAAAAAAAAAAAAAACAACCCAGCAACTGTGGTTATAGATGGCCACCTCAGACAGGAACATTCATGTAGGAAATACTGTGAAAAAATCATCTAATGACATTGTGTTTTAAAAAACAAAACAGAAATGTATCTAAAAAGCATGAACGTCCTAAATATGTTTGAATTCCTTACATAATATATCTGACATGGTAGAATTCTGGCAGAATGCAGAGTCCTGAGGATCAGATTTAATTGTAAGTTTCAAGGGAAGTGTACCACTGGATCACTTGCTTTTTCTCTAAATCAACACATATTCAAAAAAAAAAAAAAAACAAAAAAAAAACAGCTGTGCCCTTGAAGTTTTGTCAATTCACTCTGAAGACATCATCAGACTTCAAGTTTGGATAGTTGACTTGGCACTGAAAAGGAAAAGAAAACAGCTTTGGGATTGATGTTTTTAGTTTTCAAGACTATGAGAAGATGTAAACATAGAGCCATGAGGACACATCCTCAATAAACATTAATCCTCCCAAGGGTAACGTTTTTAAGCTGGAAGGGCACTGTTTCAAAACCTGCTCTAGAGCCATAGGGCTCTCTAGCCACTTCAGTTAAGTTTGGCTCCTAAGAGTGGTATTAAATTTTCCAGTTTGATCCAAAAATCTAAAACTATACTTCATAGCAATAGAGATACATCAACATGCAAATAACTGCATAAAATTAAAGATAATTTTTAGGCCAATATAGCTGATCCTAATGATTTTCTACACAGGAACATATATATTATTTTCATAAAATTGTACCTACCACTATATGCTTCTAACTAGAAACCTGTCACTGGGCTGTGAAAGATAATATTTTCAGTTATGATCTTTCAAGTTGATATACAGATGCGACTTATTATTAAGTATATAGATAAAAATCCTTATCTTACAAGGCAGTTAAACTGCAGTGTAATTGAAGCCTCCATAAGCTTCCAGTAAAACTATTATAATCGTAAGATTATTAAATTAATAGTTAAATAAAAGAATAATTAGTTGCATAACCCTGGGGCAGAAACAAGTAATTGTATCCTGCCATGGGGATAAGGTTGCCAGGCCCTGTGAAATTTGAAAATCAGATTAAAACTTGGCAAGTTTTAAGCATATTTATATATCAAATATTGAACGTACCATGCTTATACTAAAAATCATTTGTTGTTTATCTGAAATTCAAATTTAACTAGGCAGCCTATAATTGTTTTTGCTAAATCTGCCAATCATACCTGGGGGTGTGTGGTTATAGCTAATTCAACCAGCTGGAGCTTGGAATTCCAATGAATATATAATGAGCTTACTCCAAATAAGGTGCAATTTCACCTCAAAGCATATTGTACTAGCAGGAGATTATCAGACTCCTTTTTCTATATAGAAAGCAATTTTGATGTATGTATTCTTTTTTAGAAATTTCTCCTCTGTATGAATTTCCACATAGGCTAAACAAAACAAAACAAAAAAATCCTGGGGACTGAAGCATGATGCCCTGAAACGTAATAGGTCATTAGAAAATCTCCACCTCATTTGGCACTCAACTACCATCTAATCGATAATGTGAAAAAGTAAAATAAATACATTTCTGTACAGAAAGTCCAAAATGTTTTGGAAAGACCTTATTTTTTAATTTATTTTCATTTTAGTAGTTGAATATACTACTTTAAGAGTTTCCCAGGTGGTTCAGTGGTAAAGAATCTGCCTGTCAATGCAGGAGAAATAGTTGGGAAGATCCCCTGCAGGAGGGAATGGCAGTTCACTGCAGTATTCTTGCCTGGGAAATCCTAGGGACAGAGGAGCCTGGTGGACTACAGTCCAGTCCATGGAATCACAAAGAGTCAGACACGACTTAGAAACTGAGCACGCATACTACTTTAAGCTTAATATCTGAGATTGAAGAAAAATGTATTGAACATATTATCTGAACATTTTAAAAATAAGTATGGTTTTCAATTTTGCAGCTATACTCTGGTACCTCCAAATGACTTACAGGAAGCATTTTTATCATTAGTTGATAATCATAATTTATCACGATTTTTTTTTTTATTTTGCTCTCCAATTTAATCATTTAATAATGTTAACTAGGCATGACTGTGCTTCCCTGGTGGCTCAGATGGTAAAGAATCCACCTGCAATGTGGGAGACCTGGGTGTGATCCCTGGGAAGATCCTCTGAAGAAGGGAATGGCTACCCATTCCAGTATTCTTGCCTGGAGAATTCCATGGACAGAAGAGCCTGGAGGGGTACAGTCCATGGGGTTGCAAAGAGACACGACTGACTGACTTTCACTTTTCACTTTCAGGCATGATTAGTCACAAATAATCCTAAATCTGGAGACAACAATGAACAAGTTAGGCCAAATCTACAGATTTACCCATAACAAGTTAGCTTTAAACATTCTATATGATTTTAAGCGTATCATTTTGGGGGTTCCCTGGTGGCTCAGGCAGTAAAGCATGTGCCTGCAGTGCGGGAGGCCCAGGTTTGATCCCTGGGTCGGGAAGATCCCCTGGAGAAGGAAATGGCAACCCACTCAGTACTCTTGCCTGGAAAATTCCATGGACTGAGGAGCCTGGTGGGCTACAGTCCATGGGGTTGCAAAGAGTCAGACACAACTGAGGGACTTCACTTTCACTTAAGTTATTTTAGGATATTCATTATTATTCTGTTTAAATTCACTAATGCCAAATGCATATAATAGCACAACCTTTACCATAATTATGACATAAAACACTTCTATGATGACAAAAAGTTCTCTCCTGACCTTTTCAGTTAATTCCCCTCATGCCCAGTCCAGAAATTGTTTCACTGATTTCTAGAAACACTCTGCTACTATCTTACACTCTATTTCTATAATGCTTTTCTCCCCTTTGTGAAATCTTTTTGCCAAGTATCCAAGTTGTTGACTGGATCCACTTTCATATTAATAAAGTCATTCAAATTTTCTTTAATTTATGATTACATGAAATATAATTATATGATTTTACTTTTAATCTATTTCTTTTTTTAGAATTTAAGTGGTCTATTAGATTATATAAAACTGGGTATTGCTTCTTTTAATTCCATCTGATAACTTCTGCCTCTTAAATGAAATGTTTAATCCATTTATATGTCATATAAATATTAATATTGTTGGTGTTAATCTCTCAGTCCTGTCCAACTCTTTGAGACCCCATGGACTGCAGCCTGCCAGCCTGCCCCAATCAAATATCAATATAGTTGGGTTTAAATCTACCATCTTGCTAGTTGTATTTTACTTGTTCCAGATGTTATTTGTGCCTGTTTCATTTTTTTCCTGCCTTCTTTGGATTATATTGAGGTTTTTAAACAGTTATTTTTATAATCATCCCATTTTATTTTCATTATTGGTTGTTACATCTCTTTGATTTAGTTGTTTTGTGGCTTCTCTAGGTCATTATTTGGATTTTTTTTTTCCTGAAGCACCAAATATTTAATATTTTAGACTTTTCAGGCTGTATAATCTCTGCTGTACCTAATAAACTTTTTCAACTGTAAAGTGAAAGCAGCCATCGGTCAGTCAGTCAGTTCAGTAGCTCAGTCGTGTCTGACTCTTTGCGACCCCATGAACTGCAGCACACCAAGCCTCTCTGTCCATCACCAACTCCTGGAGTCCACCTAAACCCATGTCCATTAAGTTGGTGATGCCATGCAACCATCTCATCCTTTGTCATCCCCTTCTCCTCCTGCCCTCAATCTTTCCCAGCATCAGGGTCTTTTCAAATGAATCAGCTCTTTGCATCAGGTGGCCATAGTATTGGAGTTTCAGCTTCAACATCAGTCTGTCCAATGAACACCCAGGACCGATCTCCTTTAGGATGAGCTGGTTAGATTTCCTTGCAGTCCAAGGGACTCTCAAGAGCCTTCTCCAACACCACAGTTCAAAAGCATCAATTCTTCGGAACTCAGCTTTCTTCACAGTCCAACTCTCACATCCATACATGACCACTGGAAAAACCATAGCCTTGACTAGACAGACCTTTGGTGGCAAAGTAATGCAGCCGTAGAAAAAGCAAAAATCAGTCAGAAAGATTGCTTTTATTTTTTTCCCAAAACTGGCATGCTACCATTTGCTGTCCCTTGCTCTATAGTTTAAAATACACAGCTTTAACTTTTCAGTGCTGCTGCTGCTGCTAAATCACTTCAGTCGTGTCTGTCTCTGTGCAACCCCATAGATGGCAGCCCACCAGGCTCCCCCATCCCTGGGATTCTCCAGGCAAGACCACTGGAGTGTGGTGCCATTTCCTTCTCCAATGCATGAAAGTGAAAAGTGAAAGTGAAGTCGCTCAGTCATGTTCAACTCTTCGCGACTCCATGGACTGCAGCCTACCAGGCTCCTCCATCCATGGGATTTTCCAGGCAAGAGTACTGGAGTGATGTGCCATGGCCTTCTCTGTATCTGTTCATAAATAACACATCACTTTACATGTAATTTAACAAACTCACGTGTGTGCTAAGTCACTTTGGTCATATCTGACTCTTTGCGACCCTATGGACTATAGCCTTCAGGCTCCTCTGCCTGTGGGATTCTCCAGGCAAGTGTACTGGAGTGAGTTGTCATGCCCTCCTCCAGGGGATCTTCCCCACCCAGGGATCAAACCCATATCTCTTATGTCTCCTGCGTTGGCAGGCAAGTTCTTTACCACTAGCACCACCTGGGAAGCCTTTAACAACCTTACTATATTCTGTTTCTACTTCTTTTTATTATATATTATTGTCATACTTTTTTCGCATCTATCTATCTATATCTATATATATCTATACGTACGTGAAGTTGCTCAGTCGTGTCCGACTCTTTGCGACCCCATGGACTGTAGCCTACCAGGCTCCTCTGTCCATGGAATTTTCCAGGCAATAGTACTGGAGTGGATTGCCATTTCCTTCTCCAATGGATCTTCCCAACCCAGGGATCGAACCCGGGTATCCCGCATCGTAGACAGACGCTTTACCGTCTGAGCCACCAGGGAAATCATATATATCTATATCTATGTATATATTATAAACCTTTCAATGCTTGTTATAAACAGTAAATTATCTTTGAACAAAATTTTTAAAATAGCAATGTATGTTTTACATTTTCCCATATGCTTTTTTATTTTGTCCATCAGGCATCATTTTTCTTCTATCTTAAAAAGATCTTTTTTAAAACAATTTTTTCATATTGAAGAGCCACTAGTGACAAATTTTCTCAGGTTTTGTTTACTAAAACTTTCCTTATTTTCTTTTAGTTCAGAAATAAATTTTTACTATGTATACAGTATTAGGTAGTCTATTTTTTTTTCAGTACCCTAAACAAGTTTATCAATTGTGATTTGGTTTGAGAAGCTTCAGACAAGAAGCTCACTATTGTCCTTATATTTGTCTCTTCTTCTTCTTTTTTTTAAATAAATTTATTCATTTTAATTGGAGGCTAATTAATTTACAATATTGTATTGGTTTTGCTATACATTGACATGAATCTGCCACAGTTTACATGTATTCCCCATCCTGAAACCCCACCCACCTCCCTCTCCATCCCATCCCTCTGGGTCATCCCAATGCACCAGCCCTGAGCACCCTGTCCCATGCATCAAACCTGGACTGGTGATCCATTGAAATGTCTCTTTCCTTCAGCTCTTTTTGAGGTATTTTATCATTGACTTCCAGCAATTTTTTAAATTTGTGTCTTGGCATTATTTTATTTGTTATATTTATATTGCTTGAGCTTCACTGAGCTTCTGAAATCTTGAATAGACTTCCCACCAAATTTGAAAAAAAAAAATGTTGATCATTATTTCTTCAAATATCCATTCTCTTCTTCCTTCTGTTACTCCAAATACAAAATTACTCCATATTGTCCAACACGTAACTAGTACTATTTTTCAAGGCTTTTACTTTTTCTCTTCTTCTCTATTCTGCATTTTAGATAGTCTATTGCTATGGCTTTATGTTCATTGATGTTTTTCTTCTGCAATAGCTATTCTTATGTAAATCCCATGCAATATATATTTTGCTTGGAAAAATGTATATTTTTCCAAGTAAAATATGAAAAAGTAAAGAATTACAAATTCTAACCTACAGGAGGTCCATGTCTTCAATTTCTCTCCTTATCATTCTGATTTTCTTTACCCTCTTGAACATATAGAGCATAGTGTATTATAATAACTACTTGAATATTCATCCTTTCTGAATCCGGTTCTCTTGATTTTTTTTTCCTACTGGTACTGTTCATATTTTCATATTTGGGGTCACTTACATTACTTCCAGCCTGTAAAAGGCTTAAATTATTTGTTAATTGCAAGGAGATCCAACAAATCCATCCTAAAGGAGATCAGTCCTAGGTGTTCATTGGAAGGACTGACTTTGAAGCTGAAACGCCAATATTTTGGCCACCTGATGCAAAGAGCTGACTCATTTGAAAAGACCCTGATGCTGTTAAAGATTGAGGGCAGAAGGAGAAGGGGACAACAGAGGATGATATGATCAGATGGCATCACCAACTTAATGGACACGTTTGGGTGGACTCCGGGAGTTGGTGATAGACAGGGAGGCCTGGAGTGCTACAGTTCATGGGGTTGCAAAGAATTGGACACGATTGAGCAACTGAACTAAACTGAACCTTTTCTCAGGTAACAAAGTTATATGCTAATTCTTTTCCAATATCTGTACACTATTGGTTTATGTTGTTTCCAGTTATTTAAACTGAGACTATAAACAGTCATCATAATTGTTAATTTCTTCTTATTGTTTCAATGCATTTAGAAAGCTCATTTTTGCTCTCACTGACTATTTATACACAACTCATAATAAAATACTGAAAGTAAAATGTTCATTCAACTAATTAAATTTTTTCTCAATGACAAAAATATTTTACTTTATTCAAATGTCCACATTTTTCTTACACATAAGCCAAAACACAGTATTTGATTTCTAGTTGTAAAGACAAAATATATGTATTAAGTTCAATTAACAGTGAAGTTAAATTATGTAACAATATTGATATCATTCAGAAATTAATGTCTGGGAAGTATATGATACAATTCTATGAAACAAAACTTTATAGTTTTACTTCTGGGAGATATGGAAAATTCATTGCAGAAATAATTACATTTACCATAAATGGTTATCATTTCAGCACTGACTCATTGGAAAAGACTCTGATGCTGGGAAAGACTGAAGGCATGAGGAGAAAGGGATGACAGAGGATGAGCTGATTGGATGTCATCACTGACTCAATGAACATGAGTTTGAACAAGTTTGGGGAGTTGGTGATAGATAGTGAAGCCTGGTGTGCTGGAGTCTTTGGGGTCACAAAGAGCTGGATGTGACTGAATGAATGAACTGAACTGAGGGAGTATATACCTCTAATCTAATCAATTAATGTTCTTTGGTGGACAGGTATATGATTATCTTAGATAATAACATGTAAGAACATTTACATTATTTCAACTTAATCTGTAGAGACAGGCTGTATCAGGAAATATTAAAAAAAAAATTATCCTCTGGTTTTAAAGAATTACCCTACTTTTGGAATTGAATATGATTAAAAAAGAAAAAAAAATGAGAGGTAATTCAGGCCTTCAGTAAGCAAAGGTAACTGTCAAAATTAATAATTTATTGACTTTTTAGGTTTTAAGCACCTTTTCAGTGTTTCTTTATGATTTCCTATTATTTGAGATATAATTAAGTTTTTTCCTTTAAGCAGTATAAAAATAACTTTTCTAATGTATCATTTATAATGCAGCATTCTTCTGCAAATTCGATCATTTGTTGGAAAGAGAAAGAGGATCTGGGAAGGGATATTGCTATAGATAGATGAAGGAAAGTAAGAATCCTTTCTATCTGATAGTGTCTCAGCAAAGGGATAGAGAATAAGTGTGTTGAGGATCAACTTGAGGTGATGATGTAATGACTTGAAATTGTTGCCTCACCAATTTAAGATGAAAGGTTGTTGAGGAGCCATGAAAGACACCAGGATTCTTGGCCTCTGGAGTAGAAGAAATCAATCCGGGGCCAGTGATGCGGCTTGATCACTCAGAGCTTATGTGTAATAAAGTTTTATTAAAGTATGAAAGAGAAAGAGAAAGCTTCTGACATAGACATCAGAAGGGGGCAGAAAGAGTGCCCTCCTGCAAGTCTTTAGCTGAACGTTATATAGTTACTTGTTTAGTCACTCAGTCGTGTCCAACTCTTTGTGACCCTGTGGACTGCAGCCCACCAGGATCCCCTGCCCCTGGGATTTCCCAGGCAAGAATACTAGAGTGGGGTGCTATTTCTACCAGTCTGCTAATTAGTGAAAGGAAATGTCTCAAAGTTCAGAGACTGACACCAGGCGTCTCGCCCAAAACATGCATTTTGAGATAACATTGGCACAGGTGAGTTGTCCCAGGCCATAAAATGATGGACATGAGTCTTGAAGAAAGGCAGGTTTACAAACAAATACAGTCTCATTAAATTAGCTTAAGAGAAGATTTGTATGAGTAAAACATACTGGTTTGTTAAGTCGGTTCTGAGCCTTCGGTGGAACCTACTTTAAGACAGAGTCTAGGGTAAATAACATAGTTCATTAACATAGCTTAAGACAAACATTTCCATAAGAAAAATGCATTGGTTAGCTCAAGGTTTGAGAAAAGTTAAGTTTAAGCAGAACCAAGTGTTCTCATGGCAACATAGAATTTTAAAAGAAACTTCTTTTTAAATTTGTATAGAGAAGGGGTTGAAAATGTAACACTAATTTGTTTCCTCCTGCGGCTTAAGAAAGACATAAAAAATGTCTGACAGTTGCAACCTATTTCCTCCTTCTGGAGACCCCTGGCCTTTCTACCTATTACCTTCTCAGAATGTAATTAATAGATAAAAGAAAACACAAGAGACAAATTGAAGAGTAAGGAGTGTGTGTGCACGTGTATGTAGACATGTGTGTTTGTTTTAGGATTAAGGGAAGGAGGCCTGATTTCCTTAGAAGAGTAAATAAGAGAAAAGAAAGGGAGAAATATGACAGATTAGGAGAGGGTTTTAGATGGCAGAATTTGGATTTGAAAGAATGAAGAAAAGAAGAACTAAAAGTAGAGGGAAATAATCCTTTCTTTTCAATAGAAGCAAACAAGTTAATTATAACATTAATTCAGGAGAAATATCTAAATATAGTGGCAAATACTGACAAAGAGTGAAGTATCCCTAGCCCTATCAGATATTAAAGTACACTATAAAGACTGCAATTAAAACAGTGGGTGCTTTTTGTCAGAGCAGGCAGACAAACCATTGTAACACAATAGAAAGTCTAGAAATAGACCCAATAACATGTGTGAAAATGATATCCGTTAAAAGCAGGACCTAAAAATCAACAGAATGGGGTATGCATTTTAATAGTGGTATCATATTGAAGGAGGAAACAGACAGAACAGGTTCCATTTTGAAAGCAGGTCTCCAGCTTGGGCCGGACTGTGGGCTTTGAGCTATATGCCCAGTATCTATGGAAACTATATACCAACTGGAAAACCAGACCCCCCCAGAGGGAAGAGCCCCAGAGCTCAAATCTAGACTCTCCATCGCCTAAAAGAATACCCTAATTATCTATGTAACCGAATAGAATCATAAATTATATTATGCTTATTAGGGTATAACCACAGGTCTATTGATAATTGTCCACTGTTAACTACCTAGGCTTGCTGCTGCTGCTGCTAATTGGCTTCAATCATGTCCGACTCTGTGCGACCCCGTAGATGGAAGCCAACCAGGCTCCTCTGTCCCTGGGATTCTCCAGGCAAGAACACTGGAGTGGGTTGCCATTTCCTTCTCCACCAAACTTAGATTAAGATATTAAATAACAAAAGTATAGGAAAAAGACTAAGCTGAGAAAGAAATATCTGTAAATATATTTAAAGTTCTAATTTACCTAATACATATGTGTGTGAGTGCTCAGTTGTTCAATTGTGTCCAACCCATGGACTATGGCCTGCCAGGTTACTTCTGTCCATGACATTTCCCAGACAAGAATACTGGAGTGGGTTGTCATCTCCTATTCCAGGGGATCTCTCTGACCAAGTGACGGAATCTGAGTCTCTTATGTCTCCTGTGTTGGCAGGCAGATTCTTTAACCACTGCGCCACCTGGAAAGCCCCCTCTAAATTATTAAAAATAAAAATAAATCTATAAAAATTGACTAGAAATAAAAATATTTCACTGAAAATGACTCAGTCATATGAAAAGATGTTAAATCTTATTATAATAAGAAGGTACACTAAGATACCACTTAAAAAAATCTATTGAATGGCAAAACACAGGAAAGTGTAGCAACACTTTGTGCTGGCATGATTTTGGGAAAATAATCTCTTATACTTTGCTGGTAGAAATGCAAAACCATACACATTTAAGGATGAAAATGTTTCCAATAGCAAAATTATATATATTTATCTTTAATCCAATAATTTCACTTTTAGATATCCATCCCAAAGGAACACTGGGAAAAACACTAAAAGATGTTTGCATAAGCCTATTCATTGAAGGACCCTTCATAATTAAAAAAGACACAAAAGACTAGTTTAATAGACTATAATACCTCTATACAATGAAGCATTAGGCAGCTGTAAAAAGAAATAAAAACTATTTCTATATTCTACTAAATCAGTAATCTCCAGGATAAACTGTTAAGTGGAAGAAGCAATGTGGGAAAAAAAGAAAGGAACATATCATGCTACCAACTACATTTTAAAGTTTATATTCAAAAATAGAAGAATAAAGCATAAAGTTAAAAAAAAAGTTATGAGAAAAGAAGGAGATTGTGTAAAAGTTATGGGGAGTGATGTTAAATTTTTTTGAATATTACTTGTATTAAATATTTGGCTTCGAATTGTGTACAAAGTTTACATCACTAAAAAACAAAATCAAATTTTAGGGAAAGAAATTCTTAAACCTTGAAAACAGAAATGAGTTTAACTTGATATCCTATTGATGGTATAGCCACATCAAGAAGAACTTTGCCAAGACAGAATAATTTTACTAAACATTCTTATTGGGCTAGCCTATACTAAGTACATTAAAAATTCATGCCTTGGCAATTATAGTGTTAAGAGTAGCACTGTATTATTATTCTGAGACTGCTTTATGTAAATTGTGAAAAAACAATATGATTTTTATAATTCCATCATTTCTATTGTTGTTGATGAGCATTAATCTTGGTGTAGGAGAAAGTATACATACAAAACAGAAAGTTAAATAAAAACCCTATAGCCTGCATTTTAATTGTAAGTATCTTGATGAACTGGTGAAATAGTTTATCTATCTTCTTTCTAATCTTTTAGTTCTCCACCAAAAAACTTAGAAAAAGTGACAAATGCAGTGAACATGAACATGTCTAAAATTTGATTAGCATCTTGAGTGATCCTGGGAGAGATGACTTATTTTAGGTAGAGAGCATTTAGTCCAACAGACAGCAAGATGGTTTAGATCATGACGAAAGGACTCAGGAAGCTATTTGAAGAGGCTTCCACTGGTCAAATTTAGAACTGATGAATAATTAATAATGAAGATTAAAATATAAAATACATTTAAATCTAGGAATTCCTAATAATAACAAAAAAATAGTTTAAAAAGAAGAGGCAGGGGATAGAATGGATCAATTTAGCTTGGAGATACAGAGTCCAGGAAACCTCAGAGTGTGTTTCTGGGAGAAACTTAAAAATTACTTAACAAACCTGTCACCTATCTCCATGAATGGACCTTAATTGATCCTGATTTAGTTTAAAAGTGTAAAAAATCATGACATTTGTGAGGTCACTGGAAATATGAACACTCAGTGAATACTTGATAGTATTAAAATTGGTTTTAAGTGTGAAAATTGTAGGGGGTTATATGTTTTAAGGAGAAGGCAATGCACCCCACTCCAATACTGTTGCCTGGGAAATCCCATGGATGAGGAGTCTGGTAGGCTGCAGTCCATGGGGTCGTGAATAGTCGGACACGACTGAGCAACTTCACTTTCACTTTTCACTTTCATGCATTGGAGAAGGAAATGGCAACCTACTCCAGTGTTCTTGTCTGGAGAATCCCAGGGACGGGGGAGCCTGGTGGGCTGCCATCTATGGGGTCGCACAGAGTCGGACACGACTGACGTGACTTAGCAGCAGCAGCAGCAGCATATGTTTTAAACTAGCACTTAAATGATAGATGTATATATTGAAATATATGGGTCAGAAATTTACTTGAAATTAATATGAGAAGTGAAGGAAATTGGTGGGCATATACATGGAACAAGATAGGCTATAACCTGATAATTATGAAAGTTGAAAAATGTGTATATGCAGGTTCCCTAGGGCTTCCCTGGTGGCTCAGTGGTAAGGAATCTGCCTGCAATGCAGGAGACATGGGTTCAACCTTTGAATTGGGAAGATTCCCCTGGAGAAGGAAATGACTACTCACTCCAGTATTCTTACCTGGAAAATACCATGGACAGGGGCCCTGGTAGGCTACAGTCCATGGAGTCACAAAAGAATAGGATACTATTTAGCAACTAAACAACAACAAGGTTTATTATACTAGTCTTTCTATGTTTATTAATTTGAAATTTTCTATATATATATATATTTTTTTTAGTTTTTGGGTTGCTTTTTAATTTTATTTTATTATTATTTTTTAATTTAATTTTTATTTTTTTTAATTTTATTTTATTTTTAAACTTTACATAATTGTATTAGTTTTGCCAAACATCAAAATGAATCAGCCACAGGTATACATGTGTTCTAACTTTACAATATTGTATTGGTTTTGCCATATATCAAAATGAATCTGCCACAGATATACACGTGTTCCCCATCCTGAACCCTCCTCCCTCCTCCCTCCCCATACCATCCCTCTGGGTCGTCCCAGTGCACCAGCCCCAAGCATCCAGTATCATGCATCGAACCTGGACTGGCGACTCGTTTCATATATGATATTATAAATGTTTCAATGTCATTCTCCCAAATCATCCCATCCTCTCCCTCTCCCACAGAGTCCAAAAGACTGTTCTATACATCAGTGGCTCTTTTGCTGTATACAAGACAGCAAAAGAGCCACTGATGTATTAAATTTTTTTAAAAATCAAGAATAAGACAAGAAGTTTAGTCTTGCACAGAAAGGACACCCTTTCCCCTGAAACTTCAAACATTCTAGCTTATTTTTAAAACACTCACTCTTTTCATCATTCTCAGCAAAGGATTTTACCTCACTATCATGTGAAATATTACTCAGCTTCCTGATAAATACCTACAAGTTTACGCATTTTAAAATACGCATCTTTTCTTTACTTCCAAGTATCTAAGCAAGGGCTCCAACTGTACTCTCTTTCCTGTATTTTCTTTCAACTTCTGCACTGGTGGCTTAATTTCAACATGCTCATAGCTCTCTGCTCTTAAAAAATAAAACAATCCCTCTTCCCTGACCACTTCCTCACCCACCTACTTCCATATTTCCCACCTCTTCTAGAGAATGTGGTGGTGGTTTGGTCACTATGTCATGTCCGTCTCTTGTGACTCTATGGACTGTAGCCTACCAGGCTCCTCTGTCCATGGGATTCTCCAGGCAAGAAGAATGTGTTGCCATTTCCTTCTCCAGGGGATCTTCCCAACCCAGGAATTGAACTGAGGTCTCCTACATTGCTGGCAGATTCTTTACCGACTGAGCTAGGAGAATAAAATTTTGCATAAAAAAAAACATAACCATTCTGGCAGATACTGATAATTGTCTCTCAATAGCCATTTGTCTTGGCTTCTATAATATTAGATTTAGGCCACTGAATGAAGCATACAGCTTGCCAGTGGGACATATTGGAAACAGTGTATGCAACTACTTGTTACTATTTTTCAACTGAGGAGACAATCCTTTCTTCTCTGGCTTTACTCTCCTTCCTCCTGGATGGAATGTGGACAAAAATGCCTTACATTTCGACGTGCATCTTGTACCATGATATGACTTTGGCAATGGAAGCAATAGATTGTGGAGCAATAAGACAGAAGAATACATTTCTGATACCTCAGGGTCCCTAATATATGAAATCCACTGTATCCAATTTTAATTCCTCAAGCTACTCGGATGTCCCTTTCACACATTCTATCCGACTGACACTTAACTGAGGTGAGCAATGACATATCACTGTACTTTCTACACTATTAATCATTCCTTCTCTACTCCAAAAGTTCAACATTTTTATATCTTAAAACACATAGGAAATACAATTTTATGTCACATTGGGGTAGCAGACAAAATTGCTTATGACTGGAAGTGACAAGCCTCTGACCACTGAAGGTCTCACAGGCATTAAAAGATATAAAAGATCAATGTAATGACAAGTTACATAACCAATCAATAGCATACTAGTGTACTATGATACATATTTGGGGAAATTCAGTTCTAGACACCTCAGCCTCTTTGTTTGTTTGTTTGTTTGTTTAGTGCTTCTTCCATCATCATTCCAGAAGAATGAGTATTTTCTGGAGTTCTCTTGTAGTCTTTCATCTGGGTTATTCCATTGACGTCGACTTTGATCACTTTGTCTGCACACATGCTAAGCTGCTTCAGTCATGTATAACTTTTGTGACCTTGTGGACTGTACCCCACCAGGCTCCTCTGTCCATGGGAATTCTCCAGGCAAGAACACTGAAGTGGGTTGTCATGTCAACCCAGGCAACAAACCTGCGTCTCCTGCATCGCAGGCTGATTCTTTACCTCTGAGCCACTGGGGAAGCTGTCAATCACCTTACTTAAAATATATAGGTTGATGATGTCCAAGTCTATAAACACATCTCGTTTATTTTCTTGAACACCATTTTACAGAAATCTAGCTTCTTATGGATAATTATACATTTGAAGTCTTCCAGGAACTCAAATTAAATTTATTATCTTCAAGTATTCTTCTAAGCTCAGTAAATGTCACTGTTGTGCACTACTTGCTCAAGCTAGAGCCCACCAAAGTCATCTTCTGAGTTTCCCTTTTCCTCTCCTTTCTGTCTCATATCTAATAGATCAAAAGAAACCTGTTCATGCTCTTGAATGAGGCCAGATCCACTCAGGAAATATTAGATTATGACTCATGGTTAAATTAATTCTCATGCATTGTTATAAAGCACTTAAAAACATTTCAAATCTGTAAAGTGCTACAAAATACTGACAGTTGTAGGAAAAATAAGTGGTCCAGTGGAGACACAAAAAGATATGCAATCATAAGTCACAAGCTAAAGCACTTACTCGAGTGTTTACTATATTGGGTGATCCAAGGAAATAGTCTATATTTGAAACCCTGTTTTCTCACCTGTAAGCACTCTGGCTGGTCACGCAATCGACATGCAGTTACTCAATTCCTATGTGTCAGGAAATGTGGAAAATGGTTGGTAATACAAAGATTAAAGGGTAAGACATTTCCTTTCCCTCAAAAAAACAACAAAAAACAAACAAACAAAAAAATCAAACATGTATTCACAGTGAAAACAACATTGCTCCCAAAGGTGCAAACTGTTTGTTTGTTGAAGTGGGGAAAAAAAAATACTATTTTTATATATAAAGCACAGATAGACATGCAGTTCTTAGACATACATTAGATCTGTGGATAAACTGAATACCAGTTCTGGGCTAAGCACATTATTATTAATTATCCCATTTGTACTTCACAACAAACCCAATGATATAGGGATTATTATTTCATTTTCACAAATAAAAAACATAGCCTTGAGAAGTTAAATAATACAACAAAGCTACCGGCTGAAGCTAGAATATAAGTTCCATAAATGCAGAGGTCTTGTCTAAATAGGTCATTGTATTATCCCCAGTGCCTAGAACTCAGAAGGCACCCTAATAAAATCTGTTGAATGGATGAATTATTGTGAATTAAGAATAAGTGGAGAAGTTCAGAGGTCCCTGATGTTTAGATCCCAAATGCTGTTTTCATAATCTTTATGTTATTAGAGGTGTCTAATATAGAGCTTGGGGCTTCCCCGATGGCTCAGTGGTAAAGAAAGAATTTTCATACCAGTGCAGAAGATGTGGGTTTGATCCCTGGGTCGGGAAGATACCCTGGATTAGGAAATGGCAACCACTCCAGTATTCTTGCCATGTAAATCCCATGGACAGAGGAGCCTGGAGAGCTACAGTCCATGGGGTTGCTAAAGAGTCAGTCATGATTGAGCAACTAAACAAATATGCAATATTTCTACATTACAATTACATATCAACATGGCATAACAATCATTGAGACAGACCTGCCCTATAAGAGATCAATCACTATTTGAGCTTCAGATTAAAGGTTTTGAAGACTCTGTGTTTCTGAATCACAACTAACTAAACAAACTTTATAGAAGTTCGTTTATGGCTCATTAATTTAGCTGCTTACCAATACCACAAATTTATTTTATCCCAGGCTTCTAAAATGAGATACAGTTTGTGTGTATGTGTGTGTAAAACCGGAGAAGGCAATGGCAACCCACTCCAGTACTCTTGCCTGGAAAATCCCATGGACGGAGGAGCCTGGTAGGCTGCAGTCTATGGTGTCGCTAAGAGTTGAACAGGACTGAGCGACTTCACTTTCACGCATTGGAGAAGGAAATGGCAACTTACTCCAGTGTTCTTGCCTGGAGACTCCCAGGGAGGGGGGAGCGTGGTGGGCTGCCGTCTATGGGGCTGCCCAGAGTCGGACAGGACTGAAGTGACTTAGCAGCAGCAGCAGTGTGCAAAACAGTCTTTGGAGCCACAGAGAATTGGATATAAACCTCAGTCAGGCTATTAGCAAGCTAATTAACAAGTTGTTTAGTTTCCTTATCTCTAAAATGGAAGAGTTTTTGTGAAAATTAAAATTAAGATAATTCTTATAATGGGTTCAGCATGGTGTCTAGAGACCTGAGCAAATACTTAAAATCTTCAATGCTCTCTTTTTAATATCATGTTCATAATTGTCTCTAGGAGGTTAGACCTGTCACTAGTCTCTTCAAACTGACCTTTGAAACAAAAAGGCGATTCTTAAATTATTAAATTAGAGCCGACTCTGTTGCAGCTAACGGAAAGAAACTACAAGCCCGCATCATACAATACTTGTAAAGAGCATACCATATCCCACTGTAGAGAGACACAAGAGTTTCATTCTGTTTTTCACAAGTTCATCAAACTCTTGTCTTTCTGACCTCTTGTAGAGGTTCAGGCGCTGCTGGGTCATTTTCTCTTTGGTTCTTCCAGACTGTTTGGGGCCTTTTCTGTTCAGCCTTTGAGCCCATTGCATGCTCTTCCTCTTCAGCAGCAGGTGTTCCGACTGGTCGCTGGATGTCGAGTTGCGGTAGTTACTTCAGTGCTGACCTTGCTCTTTAGCATCTTTGGTGTTTTCCAATTCTTCTACAATAATGGATAGCTGAGACTTTAAAAGAAGTGAATATTGACAATTAGATATTTTAGGAATCATGTAGCCTAGAGTTCTATTCGTATATATATATATATTTTTTTGCTAAATCTTGATATAATTAGATATCTCATGAGAATTTCTACAGAAAGAGCAAGATCATCATTATTGATACTAATTTTATGATACTAAAATATTAGAAAATGTGTTTTTTTTTGAATTTACATGTGAACCAGATACCCTTGCATACTCCAGTATAAGTTTCTTTATAAAAAGAATTTAATATTTTATGTATCAAAGTTACCAAACAACAACTAGCATAGAGTTGTTTAAAACCAAAACAAAAAGAACTAGCTATTTTATACCTTTATTCAAATGAAGTTAATGTAATAGACTTTTCTCAGTTTATTCCTAGTATTCCAAATGAAATTTAAATAATAATTATGAAAGTTGGTTTATTTTGGGAGTTAATAATATTTTTAAGGTTTTAAATTATTGCTTTTTCTAAAGAAGGCATTGGCATGAACTTTATAAAATGCGATTCTTTTTGTTTTTTTGTTTGCTCATATGACCCTGAGGAAAACAAAAAGCACATTTTGTTTAATTCACATATTATTTACTTCAAAAATAATTTTGAATAAAACATCACAATACACTTCAGGAATTGTTCTAAGAGAAAGTACACTATAAATATTAATATTTCACAAATATATTCTAGAATCACAAAGAAAACTTACATTAGGTTATTCTCCATAGGTAGGAAAAACAATGAACAAATTTCTAAAGTGCATATTGATCTACTCTTTTACTACTAAATCTGATTTTAAGGTGAGCAGCTTTCCTTTAATTATAGGCCCTTAGTGAAATGGAACAAGACATTATGGTCCTTGCACTCTCACCATGACCTCTGCCTGCCTTTTGTCTGTGGAAAACATTAGTCAATAAATTTAATCAGAGAAGTGAAAAATAAAGAAACAAAGGAAAACAGTCAAAGGAGACTTCAGTTGAGTTCAGTTCAGTCGCTCAGTCATGTCTGATTCTCTGTGAGCCCATTCACTGCAGTGCACAAGGTTTCCCAGTCCATCACCAACTCCCAGATTTTACTCGAACTCATGTGCATTGAGTCAGTGAGGCCATCCAACCATCTCATCCTCTTTCATTCCTTCTTCCACCTTCAGTCTTTGCCAGCAAGAGGGTCTTTTCCAATGAGTCAGTTCTTCGCATCATGTGGCCTAAGTATTGCAGTTTCAGGTTCAGCATATGTCTTTCCAATGAATATTCAGGACTGATTCCTTTTAAGATTGACAGCTTTGACCTCCTTACACTCTAAGGGATTCTCAAGAGTCTTCTCCAACACCACAGTTCAAAAGCATCAATTCACTGATGCTCAGCTTTCTTTATAGTTCAATTCTTACATCCATACATGACTATTGGAAAAACAATAGCCTTGATTAGATGGAAAATAGTCGGCAAAGTAATGCCTCTGCTTCTTAATATGCTGTCTAGGTTGGTCATAACTTCTCTTCCAAGGAGCAAGCGTCTTTTAATTTCATGGCTGCAGTCACCATCTGCAGTGATTTTGGAGCCCCTCAAAATAAAGTCTCTCACTGTTTCTATTGTTTCCCTATATATTTGCCATGAAGTGATGGGACTGGATGCCATGATCTTTGTTTTCTGAATGCTAAGTTTCAAGCCAACTTTTTCACTCTCCTCTTTCATTTTCAAGAGGCTTTTTAGTTCTTCTTTGCTTTCTGCCATAAGTGTGGTGTCACCTGCATATCTGAGGTTATTGATATTTCTCCAGGTGATCTTGATTGCAGCTTGTGGTTCATCCATCCTGGCATTTCTATGATGTACTCTGCATATAAGTTTAATAAGCAGGGTGACAATATACAACCTTGATGTACTCCTTTCCCTATTTGGAACCAGTCTATTCTTCCATGTCTGGTTATAATCCTTGTTTCTTGACCTGCATATAGATTTCTCATGAGGCAGGCCAGGTGGTCTGGTATTCCCATCTCTTTCAGAAATTTTCAGTTTGTTGTGATCCACACAATCAAAAGCTTTGGCATAGTCAATAAAGCAGAAGTAAATATTTTTCTGGAACATTCTTGCTTTTTCAATGATCCAGCAGATGCTGGCAATTTGATCTCTAGTTCCTCTGCCTTTTCTAAATCCAGCTTGAACATCTCGAAGTTCAAGGTTCACGTACTGCTGAAGCCTGGCTTGGAGAATTTTGAGCATTACTTTGCTAGCATGTGAGATGAGTGCAATTGTGTGGTATTTTGAGCATTCTTTGGCATTGCCTCTCTTAAGGATTGGAATGAAAACTGACCGTTTCTAGTTATGTGGCCACTGCTGAGTTTTCCAAATGTGCTGGCATATGGAGTGCAGCACTTTCACAGTATCATCTTCTAGAATTTGGAATAACTCAACTGGAATTCCATCACCTCCACTAGCTTTCTTTGTAGTGATTCTTCCTAAGGCCCACTTGACTTTGGTTTCCAGGATATCTGGGTCTAGGTGAGTGATCACACCATAGTGGTTATCTGGGTCATGTATATCTATTTTGTATCATTCTTCTGTGTAATCTTTCCACCTCTTTTTAACATCTTCTGCTTCTGTTAGGTCCATACCTTTTTTGTCCTTTGTTGTGCCCATCTTTGCATGAAAAATTCCCTTGGTATCTCTAATTTTCTTGAAGAGATCTCTAGTCTTTCCCATTCTATTGTTTTCCTCTATTTCTTTGCACTGATCACTGAGGAAGGCTTTCTTATCTCTCCTTGATATTCTTTGGAACTCTGCATTCAAATGGGCATTTCTTTCCTTTTCCCCTTTGCATCTTTTCTTTTCCCAGCTATTTGTAAGACTAATATAATAATAATAAATAATACTTATTATAATAATAATGTAGTCATGAAGCATAGTCAAGGACCTTTAGTTCTTTCCTAAGGGCTATATATAATATTCTGAGCCATATCATCGAGCTGTTTATAGACACTAAAACACCAGGTAAATTAACTACACAATCAGACTGTAACCAGGACATGAGCTTCAACAATTCCAAGAATTGGCCTCAGAGAAATGGGAATAAATGGCCTCTGTAACTGTAGATTAACTGTACCTAAAAAAATCAAGATGATGCTAAATCAGACTGATGATCAAATTGAAGATGACTGTCAGAGCTGACCATTCTGTTTCTGCATGTAACCTCTCCTTCTGTGTATAAAAGCTCTATCCCCACTGGTTGCCAGTGTGGGGTGGGGAGGGGAAAGGGGAGTCATCCACTGGACAGACGTCCACCACCCTCCTCTCCCCAGTTTCTGGCATTTGAAATAAAGCAAACTTTCCCTTCTGCCAGTATGACTTATTTATTGGCTTCTGAGTGATGAACAGCTGGACCCCACCACACTCTTTCAGTAAGGTTAATATAAACAAAAGTTTCCTGTTTCAGAATTGGTGCTCTTCATACCAGGAAGTCATATGAAATGAAACATGGTTCAAAGCACAAAGCCTTACTTTCTAAGGAATACAGATCTAAAGACAAACTTCCTGCATTTCATTGTGCTTAAAAGTTGTGTTCATGAACTCACTGTTTCCAGTCTGTAGATGGAAGTTTGAGCTTCAGCTACAACAGGAATATGTCACTGGCTTCCAAAGTAATAGAATTTAAATAACCAATTTAAGTAAGGTCAGGAGGCAGATCCAATAAGATCCTTTAAAGTGCATATAAATTATGGAGGCTCAGTCATTGCCCTACACACAATTCAGAGTGGCAAGCTATGAAATCAAAATAACTCACACTTAAATTCAATAAAAATATTCACTCACATTTGTTTCAAAACAGTACTGTAGAACAGTGGTATCATAACAATTTGTTTAACCTTCATTGCTTCGTAATTAGAGACAATTTCTCTCTTTTTTAGATTGAGGTGTTTTTTTTGTTTTTTTGTTTTTTAAATTAGACTATAATTGATCCTGAAAGATGATGCTGTGAAAGTGCTGCACTCAATATGCCAGCAAATTTGAAAAACTCAGCAGTGGCCACAGGTCTGGAAAAGGTCAGTTTTCATTCTAATCTCAAAGAAAGACAATGCCAAAGAATGCTCGAAATACCGCACAATTGCACTCATCTCACATGCTAGTAAAGTAATGCTCAAAATTCTCCAAGCCAAGCTTCAGCAATATATGAACCATAAACTTCCTGATGTTCAAGCTGGTTTTAGAAAAGGCAGAGGAACCAGAGATCAAATTGCCAACATCCACTGGATCATTGAAAAAGCAAGAGAGTTCCAGAAAAAAACATCTATTTCTGCTTTATTGACTAGCCAAAACCTTTGACTGTGTGGATCACAAGAAACTGTGGAAAATTCTGAAAGAGATGGGAATACCAGACCACCTGACCTGCCTCTTGAGAAATTTGTATGCAGGTCAGGAAGCAACAGTTAGAACTGGACATGGAACAACAGACTGGTTCCAAATAGGAAAAGGAGTACGTCAAGGCTGTATATTGTCACCCTGCTCATTTAACTTATATGCAGAGTACATCATGAGAAACTCTGGACTGGAAGAAACACAAGCTGGAATCAAAATTGCTGGGAGAAATATCAATAGCCTCAGATATGCAGATGATACCACTCTTATGGCAGAAAGTGAAGAGGAACTCAAAAGCCTCTTGATGAAAGTGAAAGTGGAGAGTGAAAAAGTTGGCTTAAAGCTCAACATTCAGAAAACGAAGATCATGGCATCTGGTCCCATCACTTCATGGCAAATAGATGGGGAAACAGTGGAAACAGTGTCAGACTTTATTTTTGGGGGCTCCAAAATCACTGCAGATAGTGACTGCAGCCATGAAATTAAAAGACACTTATGCCTTAGAAGGAAAGTTATGACTAACCTGGATAGCATATTAAAAAGCAGAGACATTACTTTGTCAACAAAGGTTCATCTAGTCAAGGCTATGGTTTTTCCTGTGGTCAGGTATGGATGCGAGAGTTGGACTGTGAAGAAGGCTGAGCGTCGAAGAATTGATGCTTTTGAACTGTGGTGTTGGAGAAGACTCTTGACAGTCCCATGGGCTGCAAAGAGATCCAACCAGTCCATTCTGAAGGCGATCAGTCCTGGGTGTTCTTTGGAAGGACTGATGTTAAAGCTGAAACTCCAGTACTTTGGCCACCTCCTGCGAAGAGTTGACTCATTGGAAAAGACTCTGATGCTGGGAAGGATTGAGGGCAGGGGGAGAAGGGGACGCAGAGGATGAGATGGCTGGATGGCATCACTGACTTGATGCACGTGAGTCTGGGTGAACTCCGGGACTTGGTGATAGACAGGGAGGCCTGGCATGCTGCGATTCATGGGGTCGCAAAGAGTCAGACACGACTGAGCAACTGAATTGAACTGAACTGAATGAAAATGGGAATTAGAAGATTTGGGGATTAATTTTAAGAAATCTAAACTCATGACACAGAGATTGCTATTTGCATGTTTGGAATTTGCATTCATTTCTTCCATCCTTCCAATAGTATCTAGTGGATCTAGTAAAAAGAATCACAAATTTGAATGATATTTTGGATATTTTCTAGCTTTGTGCCTGTAATAAAACTGTGTAACCACTGTGTAAAATAAGAATAATGATACTTTCTACCTCATAGATATACTGTGTCAATTCAGATAAAACATCAATAAAGAAAACATGTAATCTGTAATCTCCTATATATGATATTAATATATCCTAGTAAGGATGATGATCCACAATATCAGTCTTTGGTAATAAACATGAAATTTTTCTATTACTGGGTACTAAATATGTGTTTGCAGGATGTACAGGTGCATGTGCTTGTGTATTTTAAAAGAAGATCTATTTATAAAAATAGTTTCCCATAGCCATTTCATCACCTGACTGTAACTATTGTGTTCCTAACATGATATCATAACCAATTGGAAATAGTAAATAGAGTGGTGCTAGGATACAGGATCATTGTTCATGTAGGGCCTTTTCCTGAACTTAAAGTCAGAGTTATAGCGTGCTTAAAAACAAGTATGCTGGCATCAGATAGAGCTGGGTTTAAATACTCTTACCTGTTCTGTATTCCTGATTATGTAATTTAAACTCTCTAAGTTAAATCCAGTTTCCTATCTGAAAAAGGACAATTATATTCTTTCTTTGCTCACAATGTTTTTCCAAGCAAATCTAAGAGATGATGCATGAGAGGTAAATAACAGAGTGCCTGTCTCAGTAAATGCTCAATAAATATTAGTTAATATTATGGTTCATAATCTTACACAAACATGGAGAAAATAAAAATAAATAATTAGGAGGAGCTATATAAAATCAAAAGTATGAAAAAGACAGGCATGACTTATATTTTGGTGTAGTTTTCTCTATCAGTGACTATATTTTATATGAAATCAATTTACTATAAACAAATTCTTGGAGAAAAAATTTCTTTGGTTAAAGTTTTATAGAATATTAGAAACAGAATAGTATTTAAGTCAAAGAGGAGATTTATTGTTTTGCTTCTATGAATCATCTTTCATTATTTCTATGTATAATGGGAGAACTGTGGCTTGACTTATTATTAGTACTTTAATTGTCAGAAGCCTCACATAATTATTAACTTAAAAAACAAGATTTAACAGTGATGTCTGTGAGAATAAAAATATATTTACATGCTGTAATGGTCTTATCTGTATGCTTGTGTCCCCTCAAAATTCATATATTGAAATTCTAACCCCAAAGCATATTTTTAGATGTAGTCTTTGGGGTGCGATTAGGTCATGAGGGTGGAGTCATTATCAATTTGATTAATTCCCTTATAAAGGAGATCTCTAGGGCTTCTCTGGTGGCTCAGAAGACAAAGAATCTGCCTGAAAAGCGGGAGACATGAGTTTGATCCCTGGGTTGGGAAGATCCCCTGGAGGAGGAAATGGCAACCCACTTCAGTATTCTTGCCTTCAGTAATGTCATGGTCTGATCTGAATGTTTGTGTACCCTCAAAACTCATATGATGAAATTCTAACCCCATGGAAAATCCTGTGGACAGAGGAGCCTAACAGGGTACAGTCCATGGGGTCACAAGGAGTCAGACATGACTGAGCAACTAACAAAGTGATCTTTAACTCCTTCCACCATATAAGGATGCAAAGAAAGTTCTGTAATCAAAACAGGACCATCACTTAAAGGTGCTTCCACCCTTATCCTAGACTTATGGTTTCCACACCGTGAGAGATAGATTTTGGTTGTTTATAAGCTACCCAGCCTGTGCTATTTTGTTACAGCAGTACAAACAGACTAAGGCACATATTTTATATGCAATGATTCTAGAAATATATTTATATAGTTCAATAAGGAAATGACAAGTTCACGTGGCTACTCCAACAATTTTCATTTAAAATGAAACTTTTATCTTTATAAAAGTTATATTATTTTCCAAATATTTATAACATAATATGGTTGAAAAAGCAAAAAGTTATACCTTTATAATAATGACTTGAAGACTTTATAAATGAGATGTTTCTTATGTGAAGCTGCTTAATTATTTTAACTTCCAGAAAAGTATAAAGTGTGAAATTCCCAAGGTATAGTAAACATTCTTTTCCACACTTTACACATACACACACTCATAGGTGATACAATTCAACTGTCTCTCAATTTTGTATTGAACAGTTATTCATGTCATAGTTTACTGAGCATCTGTGGAACAAAGTGATATTTTAAAATAAAGCAATTCACTGGGTAGATTGAGACTGAGTGTTAGTAATCTGGGTTCATGACTCCCTTAAGAATAGCTTTACAGCTTTGATAATAGACTTAAACTCTGCCAGCTAATTTATGATTGAAGACATTCTTAATTGATGCTAAAGAAGAAAACATAGGAAAATAAAATCACTGGAGATGTGTTAGTTAAACACTTTATGAAAGAATTCCTATAAAAGGTTTTCCATTATAGAAAGGTTATATTATCATAATATTTGAGAGATCATCAAAATTTAAACCCATAAGCACCATAGCTAGTCCTCTGGGTCCCCTCGATATTTCTTTTTACTAGTAAAAAACCACAGAAAGATGTCTTTCCAGTTTTCAAAAAAGACTCAGTTTTGAGTTTAAGAAAAGATAGAAAATTGTTACATTGTATATAGATGTATTTTCAGAATCAGAAATAAGTAAATAAAAAGCAATATTATAGTCTTAAAAGCTGCTGTATTTGGAATCAAATGCCAGGTTATATTTTTAATGACATCAGGCCAATGCTTCATTACTTTGAGCAAAAAAAATGAGATTCTTGAAAATAGTGATAGCCATTCTTATTTTGGTTTTCATAGCAAAAATAAACAAAAACTTTCAAGAAAATAATAGCAAACATCTCACATAAATTCTAAAGCCAAATAATTACTCAATAATTCAGGTTCAAATAATATATTTTCTAATAATTTGATGGAATAATGAACATTGTTCCAATAGTTTCACTTCATCTGTATCTAGAAATAAGGTGATTCATCTACATGTTCTCTTGGGTACCTTTTATTTCATCCATTATTCTAAGAAGTTTACTAGTAGTACTTAGAATCTCTGTTAGCTGTTAACTCACCACTTCAACCCAATAGCTTCAAAAGTCACTGTTTAATTCTATGTCCAAGTGAAAAACAATTTCAGATTCTCTATTTAAAGATAACATTGCATAATCTCCAGACTTATGTTACTTGTTTTCCACCATGGTCAGAACATGTTTTTTCCTCTTCCTTCCCATCCCCTAATCCCTGAGCCCTGCTTCCTTTCTGTCTCTCTCTCTCTGCCCTGTCCCTTTCTGTCATATGTAACACCTTTCTGTTATTATCTGTAAAAGAGAAATCAAACCTAGTCAGTTACTTTTCTAGTTATCATTTAAAACTCTTTTTTGGTTATTTATGTGTTCTAAATGTACACATTAAGTTATATATTCATGCATCTTTGTGATCTGGTTTCAATGTGTATGTGTGGGGTGGGCATGTGTTTAACTAAATCTCTGCTTTCTTTGCTCTCTATGAAATATGAAACCCAGCTAATTCATTGTCTCAATATTATTTCTCATATTGGTCACTGATTTTTTTTTCCCTTGAGCTTTCAATGCTGTCATTCAGAAGCAACTAGTGTACAGTGTTTCAATTAGTCTATGCCTTTACTAGTGCTTTAAGCCCAGAAAACCATACTTTTTTCTTCTCTATTTAGAATCTTGATTACAGTTATCATGTAATTACTAACTAGATATGGTAGATCTCTTCCCTTAAAACATGAATTAATTTTATTATTAGACTAAATATTAATTTAATTGATATTTTAATTAACCATAAATTATTAAACTATTATAAATTAATTATTTTAATTTCATTAATTTAAATAATTCATAAAAAGAACCCTGAGAAATAATTTTTGACTTTATTTTCATTGGTTATGTTATTTTCCTAGGAACCTCATAAAATGATCAATAAATATGCAGACTTAGGCAGCATATATGTTCAGTTCAGTTTAGTTCAGTTTAGTCGCTAAGTCGTGTCCAACTCTTTGCAACCCCATGAACTGCAGCACGCAAGGCCTCCCTGTCCATCACCAACTCCCGGAGTTCACTCAAACTCATGTCCATCGAGTTGGTGATGCCATCCAGCCATCTCATCCTCTGTCGTCCCCTTCTCCTCCTGCCCCCAATCCCTCCCAGCATCAGAGTCTTTTCCAATGAGTCAACTCTTCGCATGAGGTGGCCAAAGTACTGGAGTTTCAGCTTTAGCATCAGTCCTTCCAAAGAACACCCAGGACTGATCTCCTTCAGAATGGACTGGCTGGATCTCCTTGCAGTCCAAGGGACTCTCAAGAGTCTTCTCCAACACCACAGTTCAAAAGCATCAATTCTTCGGTGCTCAGCTTTCTTCACAGTCCAACTCTCACATCCATACATGACCACTGGAAAAACCATAGCCTTGATTAGATGGACCTTTGTTGGCAAAGTAATGTCTCTGCTTTTCAATGTGCTGTCTAGGTTGGTCATAACTTTCCTTCCAAGGAGTAAGTGTCTTTTAATTTCATGGCTGCAATCACCATCGGTAGTGATTTTGGAGCCCCCAAAAATAAAGTTTGACACTGTTTCCACATCTAATTCCCATGAAGTGATGAGACCAGATTACATGATCTTGGTTTTCTGAATGTTGAGCTTTAAGCCAACTTTTTCACTCTCCACTTTCACTTTCATCAAGAGGCTTTTGAGTTCTTCACTTTCTGCCATAATGGTGATGTCATATGCATATCTGAGGTTATTCATATTTCCCCCAGAAATCTTGAATCCAGGTTGTGTTTCTTACAGTCCAGCGTTTCTCATGATGTACTCTGCATAGGAGTAAAATAAGCAGAGTGACAATATACAGCCTTGACGAACTCCTTTTCCTATTTGGAACCAGTCTGTTGTTCCATGTCCAGTTCTAACTGCTGCTTTCTGACCTGCATACAGGTTTCTCAAGAGACAGGTCAGGTGGTCTGGTATTCCCATGTCTTTCAGAAGTTTCCACAGTTTCTTGTGATCCACACAGTCAAAGGCTTTGGCATAGTTGATAAAGCAGAAATAGATATTTTTCTGGAACTCTCTTGCTTTTTTGATGATGCAGCAGATGTTGGTAGTTTGATCTCTCGTTCCTCTGCCTTTTCTAAAACCAGCTTGAACATCTGGAAGTTCACGATTCACTTATTGCTGAAGCCTGGCTTGGAGAATTTTGAGCATTACTTTACTAGCGTATGAGTTAAGTGCAATTGTACGGTAGTTTGAGCATTCTTTGGTGTTGTCTTTCTTTGGGATTGGAATGAAAACTGACCTTTCCCAGTCCTGTGGCCACTGCTGAGTTTTCCAAATTTGCTGGCATATTGAGTGCAACACTTTCACAGTATCATCTTCCAGGATTTGAAATAGCTCAACTGGAATTCTATAAGCTCCACTGGCTTTGTTCATAGTGATGCTTCTAAGGCCCATTTGACATCACATTCCGGATGTCTGGCTCTAGGTGAGTGATCACACCGTTGTGATTATCTGGGTTGTGAAGATTTTTTTGTACAGTTCTTCTGTGTATTCTTGCCACCTTTTCTTAATATCTTCTGCTTCTGTTAGTATACATGTTACGTATTTTATTTTTTATCACATGTTTATGAAGTTACATTTCAAAAGAGCCACTTCAGTTTTTAAATTTTTACAGACTAATGTCTGAAGAGCATGTATGGATATTAAGGGTATGGGTTAATGGTGGAAGATTAAGCTGGATCAAGCAGAATTTATTGATGTGGGTTCAGTAAGCACTTAAATTTGCAGCCTGGGTAGTCAGAAAGGGCTCTAAGAGTTGTAACAATTAGCATAGCAAACAGGGTATTCAGGCCATGATGGCTGAATGGAGGCTCTTTTTTTATCTTTGTGACTCTAGCTTGCTAACTGGTTATACCACCTAGCGATAAGCACACTTGCTGAGTTGTGTCACTGCCCACTGTCAAGTGTTTGTTTTGAGCTGCACAGTTTTGCATTGCATTTGTTTAGTCCTCTCATGCTTCTGTCTTAGATTGGTTTCACCAATCTAAGTCGGAAGTTTCAATCTTTGGCATTTAAGGACAAGAGGATGGAGCTGGGGCTCTGTGTCACAGGTCTCAGATTTCTCTGTATGACTTATATTGAATTGCGTATCTAAATTCCAATAAAGGGAATGACTGACACTAAATTCAGGGAAAGATACTTATCCCATGACCATTGGTTGTGTGTCTAAAGTAGACATCAATCTCTGTTGCAAAGAGTGTTAGGGGAAAATGCTGACACCATGGGTATCCCAGAGGTAGATTACATGGCTACTTGTGTGGAGGAAGAGCAGTTCATGCTGAGATCCACACTCCTGAAAACAGCTCACTGGGACCCTACAAAATGCTTCTGCTGCTTCTGCCTGTACCTCTGCAACAACAAAGATCCTGATACCTAGAGTCATAAGGAGAAGTACCCATGGAACACTGTTGCTGAGTTAAGCTTCAATGAATATTCATATTCTTATGTAAATAATCTATATAAAATGGTATTATTGATCCAAGTATATTAAGGCTTAGAAATTATCACTCCCGTCTGAAAACTGGAAGGACTCAGATCAGCTTTATAATTTTACATTAAGTTCTGATTTCATAAACTCCAGCAGCCATGCACTAAGCAGCTGTGAGTAAAGTCTTAATTTATTTCTTGTGGCAGGGCAAAGTGAAAGAATGATGTGCATGCAGTTTAAGTCATTAAGTGAACAGAAAGCCAGGGCTATGTAGTTAAATCAAACAGATTGGATGCATTTAAATAACTTCTTTCTACTAGGTGTGCCAGTGCGATTCTTAAGTTAAAGTAAGTGAATAATGCAAGTAAGAAATGCTTTCCTAGTGTTGAAAATAAACAAGACAAGAATGAGTAGAGCTAGGAAATATTAGAAAAAGGAATAAAACAATAAATAAATAAAAGTATTCAAGGGTAAAAATTTTATAAGAGGAAAGTAAAAATAAGAGGAAAGTAAAAGAAAATTATATATCAGCTCAGATTCATGGTGTATGTATGTGTATGGATTAGAATGCATTTCAGGTTAGTGAATATATCTATATTTGAAAATATAATAAGGTGTTTATCCAAATCACTGGAATACTTACTACTTTTTTATTTATAAATTTAAGTGTACTGATGCAAACATTTTCTAAAGCAGAGTCATCCACTCAAAAATAATGCAGCAGTGAAAAATGATAAGAAAAGATCTATGTTAGTCTATGTACCTTGCCACATAGAATTATTTCCCATTAACTATGAACAATTCACTTAACACATTTCCGATATGTTTTTAATTAGTGAAGTGATAATAATAACCTTCCTACTTAATTTCCACTCTGTTATGCATAGAGAACAACCCAAGTTCACACACAGCTAATAAAAGTAGGAGACAACTTTAAGCATAGATTATGTGGTTCCAAGTCCAGTGCTTATTTGGTCAGGCAAAATATTTGAATAAATGATTCTTCTAGGAACAGAGACAGAAGAAACATAAAGGAAGACTAGAACATAGGAGAGTCTAAGATCTATAGAACAGTCTTTTGGACTCTGTGGGAGAGGGAGAGGGTGGGATGATTTGGGAGAATGGCATTGAAACATGTATAATATCATATATGAAATGAGTCACCAGTCCAGGTTTGATGCACGATACTGGATGCTTGGGCTGGTGCACTGGGATGACCCAGAGGGATGATATGGGGAGGGAAGAGGGATGGGGGTTCAGGATGGGGAACACATGTATACCTGTAGAGGATTCATTTTGATATATGGCAAAACAATACAATATTGTAAAGATAAAAAATTAAATTAAATTAAATTAAAAAAATAAAATTCAGCAACAAGAAATTGACTTGGTATGGCAGGCATCAAAAATTCACTATATGAGTCACACAAGGAAAATGATCATTAATCTGTATGTATTATGCAAGATCTTGAAGGGAAGAGAATTTGGATATAGCATATCCACCAAGAAGTCATTAAATCCCAGAATAGGCATGAAAAGTTCACATCCATTTACTGAGAAAATTTTCTTGCGTGTTTGCTGACTCATTCCAAGCACCTAGGTGAGTGCATCTGCAGCCCTGTGGTGTTGCAGCCTGGTGGAGCAGAGACCAGAACCTGCCGCATAACACAAGGGTGCGACTAACTGTGCCCTCGTGATTGTCCTAGTAAGCATGCCCAACATACATGCTTGGGGTGGG
Organism: Bubalus bubalis; assembly: GCF_019923935.1. Lineage (NCBI taxonomy): Eukaryota > Metazoa > Chordata > Mammalia > Artiodactyla > Bovidae > Bubalus > Bubalus bubalis. Next base: position 72,747,460 of record NC_059161.1, read on the forward strand.
ACCCTGCTCTCTGCTTCTCTTCACTGCCTGACCCTGCATCCATCCCCATGGAAACAAAGCAAGATGTTCCTGATCAACAGCGGGGTCTTAATTTTACTCCCTCTTTATGGTGTGCTGATCAAACTTCCCAGTACAGCTATTTCCTAGTGATCTCATGTGACTTCTGCCAATAAAAATGCGGACTGAAAAGGGCAATTTTGTCTTCCTGGCATGGAGAGCAGGAGGGCCCCCTGCCTCCCTGCTTGCCAAATTATATGTGTCTGTCTTTTCATTATGTGCTGGCAATGTTTCAGGTCTTTCTCACCCGCTGTGCTGGACACTGGCATGGCGGTGCTCAGGAAATGTCTATAATTATGGGAGATGAGATGAGGTGGGTGGGGAGATCTGGCAGATAATGAGCTTGTTCTTCATGTTTATGAATTAGAAAAGCAATCTCAGAAAACACAAACGTGCCCACCATCAACCTCAAAGTAATGACTGAAACTACAAGATTAAACCAGTGTTCCAAGGTCATGTGCAGAAAAAGAGGGAAGACTATACACATAGCTTTGGAAAAGGCTTGGTTTTGGTTCAACTGTCTGTTCCCATGTTGATTTTCATACAAAGCATTTTAAGACCGCAAAGCAGGTGGTGGAAAAGAGGGAAGTGGCCAGAAATTGGCAGAGGCTGCTTCAGTGAAATCTAATGATTTTTTTTTTTTTTTTTAAAGAAGAGGCTTTGTTGTCAGAATGTAATTAAATTCAAATCCAGGTCTGCTACTTTCTAAGTTTTTATTTTATCGAGTTAAGTGTCTAAACCTCTGCTCATTTACAAATGTGAATAACTTCATCTGCCATATTAGCTTGCTGTGTGGATTAAATAAGAAAGTGTTCAGCATTGGGCAGAGACCAAGATTAACACTCTTGGGGAAACAATTTGCAGTGAAACTTCAGTTCAGTTCAGTTCAGTCACTTAGTGATGTCCAACTCTGCAACCCATGGACTGCAGCATGCCAGGCTTCCCTGTCCATAGCCAACCCCTGGAGTTTAGGCAAACTCATGTCCATCGAATCAGTGATGCCATTTAACCATCTCATCCTCTGTCATCCCCTTCTTCTCCTACCTTCAATCTTTCCCAGCATCAGGGGCTTTTCCAATGAGTCAGTTCTTCATATCAGGTGACCAATATATTGAGCTTCAGTTTCAGCATCAGTCCTTCCAATGAAAATTCAGGACTGATTTCTTTTAGGATCAACTGGTTGCATCTCCTTTCAGTCCAAGGGAGTCTCAAGAGTCTTCTCCAACACCACAGTTCAAAAGCATCAATTCTTCAGTGCTCAGCTTTCTTCTACAGTCCAACTCTCACATCCACACATGACCACAGGAAAAACCATAGCTTTGACTAGACAAACCTTTGTTGGCAAAGTAATGTCTCTGCTTTTCAATATGCTATCTAGGTTGGTCATAACTTCCCTTCCAAGGAATAAGCATCTTTTAATTTTGTGGCTGCAGTCACCATCTGCAGTGATTTTGGAGCCCAGAAAAATAAAATCAGTCACTGTTTCCAAAATTTCCCCATCTATTTGCCATGAAGTGATGGGACCAGTTGCCATGGTCTTTGTTTTCTGAATGTTGAGTTTTAGGCCAACTTTTTCACTCTTCTCTTTCACCTTCATCAAGAGGCTCTTTAATTCTTCTTCACTTCTGCCATAAGGGTAGTGTCATCTGCATATCTGAGGTTATTGATATTTCTCCCAGCAATCTTGATTCCAGCTTGTGCTTCATCCAGTCCAGCATTTCACATAATGTATTCCACATATAAGTTAGATATGCAGGTTGACAATATACAGCCTTGACAAACTCTTTTCCAGATTTGAAACCAGCCTGTTCTTCCAGTTCTAACTGATGCTTCTTGATCTGCATACAGATTTTTCAGGAGGCAGGTAAGGTGGTCTGGTATTCCCATCTCTTTAAGAATTTTCATTTGTTGTGATCCACAAAGGCTTTGTCGTAGTCAATAAAGCAGAAGTAGATATTTTTCTGGAACTCTCTTGCTTTTTCAATGATCCAAGGGATGTTGGCAATTTGATCTCTGGTTCCTCTGCTTTTTCTTAATCCAGTTTGAACATCTGGATGTTCATGGTTCATGTACTGTTGAAGCCTGGCTTGGATAATTTTGAACATTACTTTACTATCATGTGAGATGAGTGCAATTGTGCAGTAGTTTGAAAATTCTTTTTTTTAATTTAATTTAATTTTATTTTTAAACTTTACATAATTGTATTAGTTTTGCCAAATATCAAAATGAATCCGCCACAAGTATACATGTGTTCCCCATCCTGAACCCTCCTCCCTCCTCCCTCCCCATTCCATCCCTCTGGGTCATCCCAGTGCACCAGCCCCAAGCATCCAGTATCGTGAACATTCTTTAGCCCACACTTAGATTGTGGTGTGCTTTCTGGAATCCAAAGATGAAGCCCCATCCTAGGATAGGAAGTAAATCCTTGCCTCTCCTTGATATCCTGAGTTATAGACCCAATTGCAGGACAGGAGATTAGAGACAAGCTTTCAGATGGTCAATCAAGGTAGTTGCATCTAAAATGAGTTGTTATTGGGACTTCCTAGGTTGTCCAGAGGTTGAAACTTTGTCTTCCAATGCAGGGGATGTGGATTCAATTCCTGGTCTGGGAATTGAATGCCTTGGGGCCAAAATATATATATATATATAAAATGGAAGCAATATTGTAAAAAAATCAATAAGGACTTAAAATATTTTTTTAAATAAAATGAGTTGTTATAGGCAGGAACTGAACAGAAAAAAAGAGGAGAAAAAGAAATAAACCAGGGTAACAAGAGTAATTTGTAAAATGAAAACAGGCAAGAGAATTTTAAGATGTAAGAGACAGTGAACCCAGTTAAAGTATCTATGATGTTTAAACAAATTACAACTGATTTAAAATGCCAATGATTTTAGCTAAAATAGATTTTTAGTAAGAATAAGATTGTTTAAAGAGTGAGGAAAAACTGGGAGACATGGATAAGAATAGAATGGAAGTCATATATTAACACTTCTGAGAATTTAACAGGAAGAGCGAAATATTAAAAAAAAATAGAATAAAAGGGGAAAGCTTTTTGATGTTTGAGGAAACTTGAACAAATTTGAAGGTTGAGAGAAAGAGAGAGAAAAGTTGAAAAGTACAAATTGTAGAATAAAAAATTGGAATTGCAAGGATAAATATATTTTAATATCTAAAGTGCAGTTAGAGCTTTTCTTCATAAAAGGATTTTGAGCAGATGCTTACATTGGAAAACTCAAACTTTCCAGCAAATTAGAGAGAAGCAGCTTAGTTTACAAAGAGAACCTGGAGGGTTTTAAGACCTAGAATAGTAACTATGAGAAAGAAAGCAATTACATGAAGAAAGTTAAGGTCAACTTTCAGTTGTCTACAGAAATTCATAAATGAGACAAACCCTTGATTTTTTGCATCTGAAATGGTAAGTTAGAGAAAAGAGGAAATAGTAAAGCTTGACATCTGAATAAAAAGTGCAGGACATATGAATCAACATGCAAAACTTCAACAGAGCCAGAATCTACATTCAAAAAATTAACTCCACTTTCAAACATGAAGCTATATAATTTTTAACCAAATGAAAACTCCTTTCTAGGACATGGTGTGCAATTAACTAGTGTTTCTACCACCATGGACTAGGTCTGGAGTCACACTTGAGAATGCCTTTAGGAGAAGCAAGGTGAAGCAATTTGGCTTGTGACATGTTCCTCAAATACTTCCTGAAATAATGTCTGCCAGTGCATTATAAATAAAATGAAATCGGGTCAAGTCAAATACTGGTACAAATGAAAAATTTTAGGAATATAAGTTTAATCTCATTTGTAACTTTTCAAAGCATTACAAAACATATTCTAATAAATAAACCATAAAAACTCTAAGATGAGTTCACATCTAGTTCTACATCAAACTAGAATTTCAATTTGCATCACCAGCAGGCAGCCATGGTAGCTGTAACTGCTGAGCAACTTCATGCTAAACAAATGTTGATTGTCTATGTACCATTATGTGAAAAAGGTTGGAAAGCAGCTAAACATTCTTACACCCCAAAGAGAAGCTTCCTTAGTACATATTTTGTAAACCCCAAAGGAATCAATATATAGAAAAACAAAATTAGAATACTTAAGAATATAACAGAGCAAGAGCTTATTAAACCTTAAATAATGTAGAATGTTCAGAGTAATGTAATAAACAGTTTATGTTGATTATATGGCTTTAATCATAGAGAATACACCAGTCATTCTGTCAAAATTTTGAGAATTTTGATAACCTAGAGCTCCTCTCTGAATTTAAACAAGTTCAAAAATAGACTTGTAATTTGGTTGGTAATTTTGACACAAAAGGTTTACACTTGTGATTGTATTCCACAGTGGGCTGAATTGTACCATTGTTTTCACATTCCAAATACAATTTTTAAAGTTGAAAATATTTATATTTGCAAGAATTTCTTTAATTCTATTTATGTTTGGGAGTTTGTGTTAATTGCTAAGGTCATAATGACAATTATTTAACATGATCTATATGAATAAAATGGAAAATAAAATAAAAAAGCAAATTACACTAAGATAAATCAAGGCTTCAGGAATATAAATGTATCAGAAGAAATCCATCTCAGGTCCTCTTGTTCCCATAACTGTTTCTAAGGGGTCCAGCCTATTTAAAAAGCAAACCAAAGTTTTGTTTCATATCAAGACCCTCATTCCCTTTCAGTTTCAGCTGATTTTACTGAAGGTGACACATCCCTTGAGGACTGACAATCGACAGCCAGTAAGTGACCAACTGGCAATGACCCCACACAGTAAAATATGCAATTGGATTAATACATAGACATAATTCAAATACAAATAGGTAACATTAATTTGCAATCATATCAGGGAAGTATAAATAAACTTGAAAGAGAGCATATAAAAACATTTCAGCTTAATTGTTTTCTTTTAAAATCTGAAATATTGAGTTTAATCTTTAATATCCTTTTCCTTTAATGACTTAGTATATTTTATCATTTAAGAAAAGAGAGAGAAACAAAATACTTACTTCTGATGCTATTTCTCAACACTGACACAAAGGAAATGCAAAAAATACAGTTTAAACAATGACTAAAGGTCCATATAGTCAAGGCTATGGTTTTTCCAGTGGTCATGTATGGATGTGAGAGTTGGACTGTGAAGAAAGCTGAGCGCCAAAGAACTGATGCTTTGGAACTGTGGTGTTGGAGAAGACTCTTGCGAGTCCCTTGGCCTGCAAGGAGAGCCAACCAGTACATTCTAAAGGAGATCAGTCTTGGGTGTTCATTGGAAGGACTGATGCTGAAGGTGAAACTCCAATACTTTGGCCACCTCATGCGAAGAGTTGACTTACTGGAAAAAACTCTGAGGCTGGGAGGGTTTGGGGGCAGGAGGAGAAGGGGATGACAGAGGATGAGATGGCTAGATGACATCACCGACTCGACGGACATGAGTTTGTGTGACCTCCGGGAGTTGGTGATGGACAGGGAGGCCTGACATGCTGTAATTCATGGGGTCGCAAAGAGTCAGACACGACTGAGTGACTGAAATGAACTGAAACAATACATTCACAAAACAGTCAGCAACCGGACAATATATGGCAGATACCACCTAACATTTAACATCTAATTGTATGCTGATTACTTACCATAGTACTTTTGAATAAAAGTAGGTAAAGAATTAGCTAATATTTTAAAAATTTGCTAGAGAGTTGCTGTTGTTAGGGTTTTTTCCCTAAAATCATCTTTCTATGATTCAATGAAAAGTTAATGTGTTGCTAGTAAAAAAAAAAAAAAAAAAAAAAAAAGTTGATGACTGTATGAAAGGACTATATTCATGAAAAGATATTGACATCACCACTGATAATTAGAAATCATTATTGGTATTAATAGCTGTTCAGTACAGTTCAGTCATTCAGTCAAGTCCGACTCTTTGCAACCCCATGAATTGCAGCACGCCAGGCCTCCCTGTCCATCACCACCTCCCGGAGTTCACCCAAACTCATGTCCATCGAGTCGGTGATGCCATCCAGCCATCTCATCCTCTGTCGTCCCCTTCTCCTTCTACCCTCAATCCCTCCCAGCATCAGGGTCTTTTCCAATGAGTCAACTCTTTGCATGAGGTGGACAAAGTACTAGAGTTTCAGCTTTAGCATCAGTCCTTCTAAAGAAATCCCAGGACTGATCTCCTTTAGAATGGACTGGTTGGCTCTCCTTGCAGGCCAAGGGACTCGCAAGAGTCTTCTCCAACACCACAGTTCCAAAGCATCAGTTCTTTGGCGCTCAGCTTTCTTCACAGTCCAACTGTCACATCCATATATGACCACTGGAAAAACCATACCCTTGACTAGACGGACCTTTGTTGACAAAGTAATGTCTCTGCTTTTGAATATGCTATCTAGTTTGGTCATAACTTAGCTTCCAAGGAGGAAGCATCTTTTAATATCATGGCTACAATCACCATCTGCAGTGATTTTGGAGCCCCCCCAAAATAAAGTTTCCACTGTTTCCCTATCTAATTCCCATGAAGTGATGGGATCTGATGCCACAATCTTAGTTTGCTTAATGTTGAGCTTTAAGCCAACTTTTTCACTCTCCTCTTTCACTTTCATCAAGAGGCTCTTTAGTTCCTCTTCACTTTCTGCAATAAGGGTTGTGTTATCTGCATATCTGAGGTTACTGATATTTCTCCCAGCAAGCTTGATTCCAGCTTGTGCTTCTTCCAGCCCAGCATTTCTCATGATGTACTCTGAATATAAGTTAAATAAGCAAGGTGACAATATACAGCCTTGACATACTCCTTTTCCTATTTGGAACCAGTCTGTTGTTCCATGTCCAGTTCTAACTGTTGCTTCCTGACCTGCATACAGGTTTCTCAAGAGACAGGTCAGATGGTCTGGTATTCCCATCTCTTTCAGAGTTTTCTACAATTTATTGTGATCCACACAGTCAAAGGCTTTGGCATAGTCAATAAATCAGAAATAGATGTTTTTCTGGAGCTCTCTTGCTTTTTTGATGATCCAGCATATGTTGACAATTTGATCTCTGGTTCCTCTTCCTTTTCTAAAACCAGCTTGAACATCTGGAAGTTCACAGTTTACGTATTGCTGAAGCCTGGCTTAGAGAATTTTGAGCATTATTTTACTAGCATGTGAGATGAGTGCAATTGTGTGGTAGTTTGAGCATTCTTTGGCATTACCTTTCTTTGAGATTGGAATGAAAACTGACCTTTTCCAGTCCTGTGGCCACTGCTGAGTTTTCCAAATTTGCTGGGATATTGAGTGCAACACTTTCACAGCATCATCTTCCAGGATTTAAAATAGCTTAACTGGAATTCCATCACCTCCACTAGCTTTGTTTCTTGTGAGTTTTACTACTTTTAAAAAATTTAGATATTATGATGTTTGTTTCTTTTTTTTTTTAGTCCTATGTATACATATAAATAACTGTATAGAAATATTCTGAGTTTTCAAATGTGCTATAGAGGTTAAAAATTGATCTGCCCAATCAACAATTAAGCCCTAAATATTTAGGGGTTATAAAAATCATGTTATCTTGTTCTTCAGTTCTAAGGAATAACATGATCTTCATCCTTCAAAAGGTAGAATTGGAATTTTCAATTATATTTTTTGTTGAAATATAACTCATCTAACTGACCATCTAGGATTCTCGCTATTGTTACAAATATAAAATAATAGATTAAAATATATGAATATAGGCTCCTTGGAATTGTTTGTCTCCAGATTCTTAACTCTTGGCCCAATGGAAAAACATTGAGCAGAAAATGGCAGAGAATGAACAGCTCCAGTTTCAAAACTATTTTATCTTAATTCTTACTAAAATAATTATGTTAATGTGATTTTGGGGCTTCCCTAGTGGTTCAAATGGTAAAGAATCTGCCTGCAATGCGGGAGACCCAAGTTTGATCCTTGGGGTCAGGAAGATGCCCTAAAGAAGGGAGTGGCTACCCACTCCAGTATACTTGTTTGGGGAATTCCATAGACAGAGTAGCCTGGTGGGCTATAGTCTATAAGTAGAAAAGAGTTGGAAACAAATGACCATGACCTTATAAAATGAGATTTTATCAAGTGAAAATTTTTATTTTAATAATATATTTAAGATATTACTTTCCAACTTAATTATAATAAATTAATGGTTCATAGATGGAATAGTCAATGATTATTACTATATACACATTTTTTTAAATATGGAATTTATTGGCTGTGAAGGTGAACAGCAAAGTAACATATTCCACAAATTTGTTGGGTATGCTCTAAAGATGCTAGTGTTTTAATATGCTTTAAAAAGATCTCTTTCTAATTTCTAGTAAAATTTCCACTGGTGTTATTTCACTTCAAGAAAATGTAACTTTCAGTATACTGGGAAACTAAAGTCAAATATAGTTCTACATTTTCTCACCAAAAAACAAGAATAAATAGTTTTATTAATTCAGAAGATTTCAGATTTTGGAAAGATAGTACTGCATCATATACTGAATAGTAGGTAATACCTTCAGAGGGCCTTGGTTAGCATTTTATAATAAGAGTAATATTTCTGTAATGAAAAAGGTGAATACTAATTTTAAGTGGAATAAGTAAATAGTAGAAAAAAATCTCACAACTGTTAAAGTGAGGTTTTGCCAAAAAAAAAAAAAATCAGCTCAATAAGCTTTTTGAATTTGAGAATTACGGAGAAAAAATTGTTAGCACAAATTTCTTTTTCTTTTGTCCTCTAGAGAAGCATGAGTTCTTGCTAATTTTTGGCTTTATGAACCAAGAGATGCTGATATTAGTAAAACTTCCTTGAAATAGACACATAGAGAGTGGTATATTCCTGCTCAATGATGTACAACTAGCTGAAAAGGATCTGATAGGTACACCTACTTTCCATGGATGGAATTTTGCAACCCTGAACATGCCCCCACTGTATGTCTGTCTTTGTATGATTCCTGCTTTCACCAATTACAGCCTAAACTGAGTAAATGTGCTAGGACTTTAATAAATTTCACTGTCTTAACTATGTGTATATTTTATCATTGACGTGTCATTGCAAAGACATCTACTAAAGGATTTGGGGCTTTCTCCACACCACTCTCAGCCAAAGCACTGCTATAACTTAAGATAATTTTTTTTCTCTTTAAGTCAAATATCATTAGATCCACTAAGTTCTTATTCTATGTTATATATATAAAATCAGGAAAATAAGAATGTTTTCCTCTTTGCACAAAACCCAATGTCTTTACTGAGTTAATATTTAATTGATGTTCCCCTCTTAAAAAAAAAAGAAATAAAGAAAGAAAAGAACATGGACTTAAGGGATATCACCTTATTGGTACTTTGCTGCTGCTGCTGCTAAGTCACTTCAGTCGTGTCCGACTCTGAGCGACCCCATAGACTGCAGCCCACCAGACTCCCCTGTCCCTGGGATTCTCCAGGCAAGAACACTGGAGTGGGTTGCCATTTCCTTCTCCAATGCATGAAAGTGAAAAATGAAAGTGAAGTCGCTCAGTCATGTCTGACCTGTAGCAACCCCATGGACTGCAGCCTACCAGGCACCTCTGTCCATGGGATTTTCCAGGCAAGAGTATTGGAGTGGGGTGCCATTGCCTCCTCCGTATTGATACTTTAACATCTTGCAAAACTATAAAGCCAGATAATGTTCCCATGTTATCTATCTCTTAAATATTTCAAAATATTAAATCTCAAATAAGGAAACACATATTCACTCTGTTAACAGTGATCAGGAAAAGCAAATCTTTCTCTAGATGAACTTACACCTTTTAGTGTATCAAACCAAAATTATTATACAACTCAACAGTTTTATTTTTGCCTTATTTGCCAGAAAAATAAAACTAGAATTCCTTTTCAACTGTAGCAGTCAGGTTGTGTTAGATGTAAAGTAACATTAATTTCTTGCCCCTACTAATATATTTTGCTGTAAAAGTACTTGAAGTTTATTGTAATCTTTAAATTGTCTTTTTTCTATAATAGGTAGTATATAAAATTTTTTAAAAAATGTGTTCCATTCAATTATCTTTTCCTAATCAAGACTGTTGACAGCATACAACAAAGTCTCTTAATAATATAAAATTACAAAATGGATATGAACTTGACCAAGGGAAGAATTAACTATTTTCAAGTTTACAAAATCCATATTATAAAATAAAAACAGGATAGTATTCTGCTAAGTGGAAATCTTCTTTGTCCTCATCAAGCTTGAGTAAGAAGTGGTTAGTTGCTTAAGTATGAAAACATGTTTTTCTCTTAACCTTTAATCAAATAATATTTTGGGGATGCAATATTCTTAAAATTTTAGGCATATGTGGTCAAGCTGTCCTACACATTTAACTGTCTGGTATGTTTTTCCCATTGGTCATGCCTGATTTTCTCCAATTTGGTCTTGCTCTTTGTAGTGTGAACCACTGGGACCACAGCCAATGACAAACTCAGATTCAACTGCAGTGATGGCAGTAAAATATCGTTTAGGACCTCTGAAGCTGCAGTGAAACCAGCAAAGAGCATCTCAGAAAAATGGAACTATTTTCTTCTGGCCTCAGGATCACTTAATTAAATGTCAAACTATAAACTGTAGCAAGAAATTAAAGATCTACTTTGTTACCTTTATGCTTCTTATAAAGCTCTTCTTTTCCACACACAGATTCATTGATTTTAATCACAAGCTGGCATAATGATGGCTTCCCTGATAGCTAAATTGTTAAAGAATCCTCCTGCAATGCAGGAGACCCCGGTTTGATTCCTGGGTCCTGAAGAGCCACTGAAGAAGGGATAGGCTACCCACTTCCAGTATTCTGGACTGGAGAATTCCATGGACTGTATAGTCCTTCGGGTCATAAAGAGTTGGACAAGACTGAACGACTTTCAGTTTCACTTTTTACTTTGGCATAATGATTACATGACTATTGAAATGCATTAATTGATCTAAGTCTCATAGGTAGGGCTCTGTTTCACATAAGACCAAAGAAACAAATGGTTAACCAAAGTTTTGGATAACTTTGTCATGTCTGAAGAAGATAAATATTTTAAGAATATAAATCATACTTTAGAACCACACAGTGTGACCAAATTAAAATGTGGATATGTTTTCGATCTTATGCAGCCATTGTAAATTCTGTTCCATTTTTAATACGCTCTAGTTTGCTATTATAATTACTGAACCTCCCCATGTGAGGGTCTGGCACTGTTCTTGGGGTTTTTTTCTTGGCTCCAAAGTAGTCCTAAATCTAGAGTTTGAAAGATGTGAGTTTAATACTCCCTAACTTATCTGTTTCCTTCTTTCCAAATGCTAATATATTGGAGTTGAAGATTATATTAAAAACTAGATTGTTTGCCAGAAGAAATTTTCTTATGTGCAAAAAGTTACTTAAAATTAATTTACTTCCTGAAAACCTACAAAAGACATTTAGAGACCAAACTCTAGAATATCCCTTTAGCCAAAAATATTTTATGAAATTTAGTGGCATATTTCAGAAATAAATTTCAAGGTTTAGGAAAGGTAGTCTTCAATCACATTAAACATTAAGGCATGAATATCTTGATATTTTCAAACCTCAGATGTAGTAAGCTTTTGAGATTCCATCTTGTAGATCCCAATGAGGGCAACCCCAGTAGAATAACATAACTTCTAATAAAGTCTGGCATAAGTCTTGATCCATAAGTCATCCTTGGTGATCTTCATTTGTAATATAATTGGATTATTTGCATAGCAAATTTTAAAGAAATAAAAAACTCAATGGTTATTTCTCATTCCTTAAAGGTAGATTCTTATTGATATTTTAAAATTGCAAAGCAATATTTCATAAATGCTTACTGCTGCTGCTGCTGCTAAGTAGCTTCAATCATGTCCAGCTCTGTGCGACCCCATAGATGGCAGCCCACCAGGCTCCCCCATCCCTGGAATTTTCCAGGCAAGAACACTAGAATGGGGTGCCATTTCCTTCTCCAATGCATGAAAGTGAAAAGTGAAAGTGAAGTCACTCAGTCATGTCCGACTCTTAGCAACCCCATGGACTGCAGCCCAACAGGCTCCTCCATCCATGGGATTTTCCAGGCAAGAGTACTGGAGTGGGGTGCCATCACCTTCTCCATCATAAATGCTTACCCATATATTAAAGTTATTTACTGCATTCCATCTAAACCTTATCCTTTGGGTTCACCCATACTTAAGAAATCCTTTGCTCAATTTGTGGTAGCATGGCATTGTATTGGTTCCATATCAGTGGGAGACAACACTGGTAATTGATTGGGAATTGTTGGAAATCTGTATATAAGTTCAGTTCAGTTGCTCAGTCCTGTCTGACTCCTTGTGACCCCATGGACTGCAGTGCACCAGGCTTCCCTGTATGTAAGGACTTGTTTGAATGTTGCAATAACCAGTGGATGTTACTAGTTACTAGTGGACAGGGTCTGCTGACGCTGAAAATCCTGAAGTGCAAAGGACACTCCAGCACAAAAACAAATTTTCCATCCGAAGTTCTATAGCATTCCTATTGAGAAAGGTCTGCAATAGAAGGAACACAATACTTCCAAACAGGAGGCATAAGTGCTGCTCCCTATCTGCTAATCATGAATTTGTATTGTTAATAAGTCACTTCATTAAATACACTTGGACATAGTCCATTTATTTATAAAACAGAGAGGTTAGGAAATTCCCTGGTGGTCCAGTGGTTAGGATTTAGTGCTCCCCCTACAGGGGACACTGGTCAGGGAACTAAAATCCTGCAAGTCATGGGGCATGGCCAAAAATAAGAGAAAAAATACAAACAAACACAGAAGTTAAATGGCATGATCAGTGTTATCCTTGACAGTAATGGCATCCTGTGTCAGAAACTGTCCATCTCAAATGCCAGCTAGGAAAAAAAAAAAATCTTGTGAATTTTGTTCAGAATGGCTATCTACAGGATTATTAATTTAAATACTGTTTTCCCTAAACATTTTTTAATAAATTTTAAAAACCAACATACTATTTTTGAGCACATATTAGACAAATAAACAAATAAATTACATAGAAAAGTCAAGCAAAGAGCATTATAGATGGATTTGAGAACTGCCTGTCAGAATAATCTTCCACTTCAGACAGTAGTAACTTACAGAGCAAAGAAACCCTGATCCTGGTATAGTGTCCAATCCCAACAGAAGCCTGGTAATAGAAATTATATAGTCCTTCACAAATGACTGCAACAGAAACAAAATATGCATTTATTTTGATGGACTCACTTTGGGTAAGTCACTCCAGTGTGCACACTGGGAACATCTCCCCCACCCTCAATTTGGTCTTTTTATTTGTCATAGTTTTTCTTCTAAGGAGAAAGTGTATTTTAACTTCATGTCTGCAGTCAGTCACCATCTGCAGTGATTTTGGAGCCCAAGAAAATAAAATGTGTCACTGTTTCCATTGTTTCCCCATCTATTTGCCATGAAGTGATGGGACTAGATGCCATGATCTTAGTGTGGGTGTAAGCCTATTCTAGTTGGAATCGTTCATTTGTTTTGTAGGTTAAGTTTATTCTTTATTTTTATTATTTTAATATAAATTTATTTATTTTAATTGGATGTTAATTACTTTACAATATTGTATTGGTTTTACCATACATCAACATGAATCTTGCCCAGGTATATATACATTCCCCACCCTGAACCCCCAATTATTTACCTGAGTTAGGAACCAGTTCATTTGGAGCCAGTTTATTGGGGAACTAGTTCTTGCAGGGATAACCTACTCTAGTTGGAATTAGTTCTTTGGTTTGTAGGGTAAGTTTTGGGAGTTGAGAACTAACTCGTTGGTGTATTGATGCTGCAATTTCTTTGTATGGAATTTTTTCATATTGGAATTTCCATACATCTTTTGTGTTGTGGTGTGGTCACACTTTAAAAAAATGGCAAGTATTCCATCGATAAATGGGAATTGCTCCATCTATCTTGAAGTAGAGCCCTTTTGGGCATATACTGGATAAATGAGTGAAATATAATTGTGAACATAGTTATAGGCTCACAATTATATTTTACTATGCTACTGTAATAAGCTGTGGACCTGATATATGTTAGGATCAGAAGAGCAATGGCCTCTGAATGGCTCACTCAACTATTATGCAATCTCACAGTTAGAAGTGTTTTGTTAAAAGCAGGGAAAGGAGGTGAGATGCCATATGTAGAAGCAATTGTCTTATTGCTTATTGCTTATTGCAGGAGAAAAAGGAATCAGGACTACCACCTAGTGGTGTGGAGGGCTGAGCGAAAACCCAACAGGGTACCCAGACAAAAGAGCTGAAACAAAATTCAGGATAACATTCATCATTGCAACGAAAAGAATAAAATACTTAGGAATATATCTACCTAAAGAAACTAAAGACCTATATATAGAAAACTACAAAACACTGGTGAAAGAAATCAAAGAGGACAGTAATAGATGGAGAAATACACCATGTTCATGGATTGGAAGAATCAATATAGTGAAAATGAGTATACTACCCAAAGCAATTTATAGATTCAATGCAATCCCTATCAAGCTACCAAAGGTATTCTTCACAGAGCTAGAACAAATAATTTCACAATTTGTATGGAAATACAAAAAGCCTCAAATAGCCAAAGTTATCTTGAAAAAGAAGAATGGAACTGGAGGAATCAACCTGCCTGACTTCAGGCTCTACTACAAAGCCACAGTCATCAAGACAGTATGGTACTGGCACAAAGACAGAAATATAGATCAATCGAACAAAATAGAAAGCCCAGAGATAAATCTACACACATATGGACACCTTATCTTTGACAAAGGAGGCGAGAATATACAATGGATTAAAGACTGGGACGACCCAGAGGGATGGAATGGGGAGGGAGGAGGGAGGAGGGTTCAGGATGGGGAACACATGTATACCTGTGGCGGATTCATTTTGATATTTGGCAAAACTAATACAGTTATGTAAAGTTTAAAAATAAAATAAAATTAAAAAAATAAATAAAATAAAATAAAATAATTCAGCAAATAAAAAAAAAAAAGACAATCTCTTTAAAAAGTGGTGCTGGGAAAACTGGTCAACCACTTGTAAAAGAATGAAACTAGAACACTTTCTAACACCATAGACAAAAATAAACTCAAAATGGATTAAAGATCTAAATGTAAGACCAGAAACTATAAAACTCCTAGAGGAGAACACAGGCAAAACACTCTCTGACATACATCACAGCAGGATCCTCTAAGACCCACCTCCCAGAATATTGGAAATAAAAGTAAAAATAAACAAATGGGAACTAATTAAACTTAAAAGCTTTTGCACAACAAAGGAAACTATAAGCAAGGTGAAAAGACAGCCTTCAGAATGGGAGAAAATAATAGCAAATGACGCAACAGACAAACAACTAATCTCAAAAATATACAAGCAACACCTACAGCTCAATTCCAGAAAAATAAATGACCCAATCAAAAAATGGGCCAAAGAACTAAACAGACATTTCTCCAAAGAAGACTACAGATGGCTAACAAACACATGAAAAGATGCTCAACATCACTCATTATCAGAGAAATGCAAATCAAAACCACTATGAGATACCATTTCATGCCAGTCAGAATGGCTGCGATCCAAAAGTCTACAAGCAATAAATGCTGGAGAGGGTGCGGAGAAAAAGGAAACCTCTTACACTGTTGGTGGGAATGCAAACTAGTACAGCCACTATGGAGAACAATGTGGAGATTGCTTAAAAAACTGGAAATAGAACTGCCTTATGATCCAGCAATCCCACTGCTGGGCATACACACTGAAGAAACCAGAATTGAAAGAGACACATGTACCCCAATGTTCATCGCAGCACTGTTTATAATAGCCAGGACATGGAAGCAACCTAGATGTCCATCAGCAGATGAATGGATAAGAAAGCAGTGGTGCATATACACAATGGAGTATTACTCAGCCATTAAAAAGAATACATTTGAATCAGTTCTAATGAGGTGGATGAAACTGGAGCCTATTATACAGAGTGAAGTAAGCCAGAAAGAAAAACACCAATACAGTATACTAACGCATATATATGGAATTTAGAAAGATGGTAACAATAACCCTGTATACGAGACAGCAAAAGAGACACAGATGTATAGAACAGTCTTTTGGACTCTGTGGGAGAGGGAGAGGGTGGGATGATTTGGGAGAATGGCATTTAAATATGTATAATATCATATATGAAATGAGTTGCCAGTCCAGGTTCGATGCACAATACTGGATGCTTGGGGCTGGTGCACTGGGGCGACCCAGAGGGATGGTATGGGGAAGGAGGAGGGAGGAGGGTTCAGGATGGGGAACACATGTATACCTGTGGCAGATTCATTTTGATATATGGCAAAACCAATACAATATTGTAAGGTTAAATAAAATAAAATAAAATAAAAATTCAGGAGATAAAACAAAAACCAACTAAGGGTCCATCAGAGTTTCCAGAAAGAATTTATCAAGTTTATAGGTCCTACACAGATACATACCCTGAGGGCCCTGAGAATGTAGGAATGGTAAGTGTGATCCTCATCAAGAAATGCCCCAGAGATTAAAATACATGGAAATGAATCCTTCTCAATTAGTAGATGTTGGTTTTAAATTATTCAAGCAGCAGGGAACAACGACAGAAGCAAGGAGTTATGAACAGATCTGGAGTGGGTTTCTATTTCCTCTCCAGGAGCTCTTCCCCACCTAGGCCCTGAACCCTCATCAGTCAACTGAGCCACTGAGCACACATGAGATACATAGAATAGCTTAGAGTGTGAACATCTTATCACATCTTAAAGGTTGTTTTAAAGGTTATCATATCATTGTTGTTGTTTTGAGGCTAAACTCTAGTCTAGTGGCTAAAACGCCCAACTCTTTTGCAACCTGATGAACTGTAGTTCCCCAGGTTCCTCTGTACATAGGATACTGGCAAGAATACTGGAGTGGGTTGCCACTTCCTTCTCCAGGGGCTTCCTGACCCAGGGATTGAACCTACATTTCCAGCACTGGCAGGCGGATTTGCTACCACTGAGCCACCAGGGAAGCACTATCATATTATTAAGCCTCCATTAAAAAAAAGAAATAAAAAATCTATCTTGTCAGTGTCCTAAATATGCATGTACAGTTAAGCTGCCCTTAAAAGATATGGGAAATTATTATTTTCTAGAATACCCTGATATGTTTAAATTTTAAGCATACCATTGGACATAATGAATAAACTTCTAGATTTTTAATAACAAAATACTATAAGCTGAATAAAATAGAAAATATTTTTTAAAAAATTGTAATCACTAAAATTTACAATGAAATATCAACTAGTGTTTTTGTTTTTTGTTTAAAGCCCTGCAAATATTTTTTTTTCTCTTAATAGATATATTTAGAAATTATGTGCATACTTGAATCAAAGAATATGAAATGCTTCTGTTCAGTTTCAGGCAGAGTTAAGAAAAAAAAGATCATAAAATACTTGTATAAAATAAAATCCATTTAAACTTAGCTATGATGAAATAATGTAAAACATTGGTATTCAGAAAGAAACTGAATGGTTCTTAGAGGCTGTAAAATTTTCCTTACATGTTTCTAAAGTAGGCAATAGTTAACCGGATGTTGAAAATGTCCTTGGCTTGTCAGTTTATTGACATCATTTGGTATTTTTTTTTAAATGTATATTAGAAAGAAAGGTGTCTTTTTCTTAACCTAGTAATTCTTTTATTTATAGTCTAGTTATATGCTTAAAGGAATATGCAAAATATATTCAAATGTCACATGAAACATTGGAGGACACTGGTATCAAAGAATTCCTAGTATCATCTCATGGACTATTTAAAAAAATAATTTTTTCTTATATATGTTTCATAGGCACATTTAGGTCATTAAATGCATGTAATAAAATATTGGGTTACTTCCAGGGCCAATTTTAAGTTGACAGCTCCATGAGAAACACTAGCTGTGTCATTTGTTTGATGGAATCTAAACAAAATAGAAAATAAATGCTTTAAAGAACAACAAGAAATACCATGTATACGGTAAAGAAACATGTCCAACATGAACACCGTCACAGCAACAAAAGGTAATCAGCATGAAGGCCAAGTTAGAAACTTGTTCTTTTTCTTTCTGTTCAGAAATTTGAGAAAGAAAAATTTATAAGCATTCTTCTATTTTATGCTTTTTTGCTTAGTTCAATTTTCCTAACAAATGTGAAGAAAGTCATTTATATCATGTGGTTCCTAGCTATGATTGTGTCATGACTTCACTTTCAATTATATTGCTAATGTACCTTTACTTTCCATAACCGTGCATGTTTGCTCTGTCATATCTGACTCTTCTGCAACCCACATACACTGGAATCCGCTGGGCTCCTCTGTTCATGGAACTTCCCAGCAAGAATACTGGATTGGCTTGCCATTTCCTTCTCCAGGGGATCTTCCCAACCCAGGAATTGAACCCACGTCTCCCGCATTGGCAGGATTCTTTACCACTGAGCCACCCAGGAGGCCCCTTTCATAACCACATTTTCTTAATTAAAATGTCCAAAAGTTATGAAAGCTGAATTCTTTCATATATTAAAAATTTATTTTACTCTGTGTACATATTTATTAACAGGACTTGAAGTGGTGTTAATAAAAACAACAAGCACAATAGCATCATCTCATCAAATTTGCAAAAAGTCCTAAAGCCACACAATGTACCACAATGTCTAGAATACCAGCTTTTGAATATTCTTATATATGAGGACACAAGACATGGGCAAATAGGAGTTCACAACCAGTGGATTCTAGCTTTCTGTCATTTGAGTTTTAATTTGTCTTTCAAGTTGTTCCAGCCATACAAAACTGCAACTAAACTTGCGTAAATTACCTAAAAAAGTGTGTGTATAAGCCAGAAAGAGGAAAACAAATACCACATATTAAGGCATATATGTGAAATCTAGAAAAATGGTATAGGTGAACCTATTTGCAGGGAAGGAATTGAGATACAGACATAGTGAACAAACATATGGACACCAAAGGGCAAAGGAGGGGAGGATGAAATGGGAGATTGGGATTAAAATATATATACTATTAATACTATTATAAAATAGAAAACTAATGAGAACCTACTGTTTAGAACAAGGGAAATAAAAAGAAGGTACAATCTGCATATTCCTTATAAACAGATTGTACCTTCTTTATGAAAGAATACAGAGAAGAACTATACATAAAAGATCTTCATGACCCAGATAACGATGATGGTGTGATCACTCACCTAGAGCCAAACATCCCAAAATGCAAGTCAAGTGGGGCTTAGGAAGCATCACTACAAACAAAGCTAGTGGAGGTGATGGAATTCCAGCTGAGCTATCTCAAATCCTAAAATATGATGCTGTTAAAGTGCTGCACTCAATATGCCAGCAAATTTGGAAAACTCATCTGTGGCCACAGGATTGGAAAAGGTCAGTTTTCATTCCAATCCCAAAGAAGGGCAATGCCAAAGGATGTTCAAACTACTGCACTATTGCACTCATTAAACACAGTAGCTAAATAATGCTAATTCTCCAAGCTAGGCTTCAGCAGTATGTGAACTGAGAACTTCCAGATGTTCAAGCTGGATTTAGAAAAGGCAGAGGAGCAAGAGATCAAATTGCCAACATGCACTGGATCATAGAAAAAGCAAAGGAATTCCAGAAAAACATCTACTTCTGCTTTATTGACTACACTAAAGCCTTTGGCTGTGTGGATCATAATGAGCTGTGGAAAATACTTCAAGAGATGGGAATACCAGACCACCTTACATACCTCCTGCAAAACATGTATGCATGTCAAGAAGCAACAGTTAAAACCAGACATGGAGCAACAAATTGGTTCCAAATTGGGAAAGGAGTACATCAAGGCTGTATGTTGCCACCCTGCTTATTTAACTTCTATGCCGAGTACATCATGTGACATGCCAGGCTGGATGAGGCACAAGCTGGAATCAAGATTGCTGGGAGAAATATCAATAACCTCAGTTATGCAGATGACACCACCCTTATGGCAGAAAGTGAAGAGGAACTCAAAAGCCTCTTGACGAAAGTGAAAGAAAGAGTGGAAAAGTTGACTTAAAACTCAACATTCAAAAAGGGAAGATCTTGGTATCCAGTCCCATCACTTCATGGCAAATAGATGGGGAAAGAATGGAAACAGTGACAGACTTTATTTTTTGGACTCCAAAATCACTGCAGGTGGTGACTGAAGACATGAAATTAAAATATGCTTCCTGCTTGGAAGGAAAGCTATGACCAACCTAGACAGCATATTAAAATACAGAGACAATACTTTGCTGACAATGGTCCATCTAGTCAAAGCTATAGTTTTCTCAGTAGTCATGTATGGATGTGAGAGTTGTACAATAAAGCAAGCTGAGGGCCAAAGAATTGATGCTTTTGAACTGTGGTGTTGGAGAGGACTCCTGAGAGTATTGGACTGCAAGGGGATCAAACCAGTCATTCCTAAAGGAAATCAACCCTGAATATTGATTGGAAGGACTGATGCTGAAGCCGAAACTCCAATTGTGTAGCCACCTGATTCAAAGAACAGACTCATTGGAAAAGATTCTGATGCTGGGGAAAATTGAAAGCAGGAGGAAAAGGGGACAACAGAGGTTGAGATGGTTGGATGGCATCACCGACTCAATGGACATGAGTTTGAACAAGCTTCGGGAGTTTGTGATGGACAAGGAAGCCTGGTGTGCTGCAGTCCATAGGGTTGCAAAGAGTCAGACATGACTAGGCGACTGAACTGAACTGAACCTTAAAAATGCATTCCAATATACAAAATGTAGGTGCAAAATGTACTGTTTGATTCCACTCACATGAGGTATCTAGAACAGTCATATTCATAGTCAGAAAGAACATTGGTAGATGTCAGAAGTTAAGGGGTAGGGGGGAGGGGGTATGGGGAGTTAGTGTTTAAAGAGGACAGAGTTTCAGTTTCAGTTCAGTTCAGTCTCTCAGTCATGTCCAACTCTTTGCGACCCCATGAATTGCAGCACGCCAGGCCTCCCTGTCCATCACCAGCTCCCGGAGTTCACTCAGACTCACATCCATCGAGTCAGTGATGCCATCCAGCCATCTCATCCTCTGTTGTCCCCTTCTCCTCCTGCCCCCAATCCCTCTCAGCATCAGAGTCTTTTCCAATGAGTCAACTCTTCGCATGAGGTGGCCAAAGTACTGGAGTTTCACCTTTAGCATCATTCCTTCCAAAGAAATCCCAGGGCTGATCTCCTTCAGAATGGACTGGTTGGATCTCCTTGCAGTCCAAGGGACAGTTTAGGAAGATGAAAAACTCCACAGATGCATGATGATGAGTGTTGCAAAACAATGTGAATGTATTTCGTGTCTTCAGTGAACTATACAGTTAAATATGATTAAAAAATAGTACACTTTATATGACTTTTACCACAACAATAAAAAAAATTAAAAAAACATGTGTTTGTGTGTATAAAGGTGTATGAGGGTTTCTTTTGAAAAAATTCTGTTGCTATTATTGCCCACAAATAAACAAAGGCCTAAGAGCAAATATTTGTGTAAGACTGGAACAAATTTCTTAAGAATGAAACTTCACCTTGTCTCAAGGGTTAACCTCAAGAATGCTCATTTCTCTTCTTGCCAGCTTACCCTTAATGAGAAAGACGGATACAGCAAAACAAATAAAAACATGAGCCCTCACTCTCTGAGGTAATGGAAGGGGGCTCCATTCTCTAATGCAGCAAATTTGGGAGATCTCAAGGGAAGGATGGCTCCAGGTCCATCTTTTCAGGAATGGGTGGGATGGTACACTGTTGACAGAGAGGGTCTTGGAGATGAAAACTGGGGCCACTGCTCCTGCTTGTTGTCATGATGGTACTAGAGCGACTAGACCCCTGGGCTTTCCCTGGACAGACAGATAAGGCTGGGCTCAGCATCAACCCTGTCAGGGAGAAAGAGTAGTTACTCCACCACATCTATCATGTCTACCAGTCGAGAAGACTGTCCAGAGTATAAGGACAACCTGACTTGAAATGTAGGGAGAAGGATGGATATACAAGTGGTGACCCCTTGGTATCTGTGTCCATTATATCACAATGCAGTCACTGACTTTTAACCTTTGTATCAACAATGCTTATTGGAACCACCTAGGTAGGTGGTTTGGAGATGGTTCAAATGAGCTGTCTTACTAAAGAAATAGGTAGGATTTCTTATGAATCTGGGGCCACATGTGGTGCTTAAGTTGTACCCAATGCCTGGCACACAGACAGTCAACGAAATTTTATTGAACAAATAAATAAATCTTTTCTACTTACAGTAGTTGTCTACATCTAAAGAAAATGTGTTGCATAAAGTTGATGGCATTTATTTAAAGAGGCAAATACCCTTGGTCTTGCTTATCTGTTCCATTTGGTTTGCTATCGTGAACACATGATTTTCTTGGAAGAAGAAATTTGTTTCTGGCAGAAATTGTGGTTTCTTTAAACTGTGTCCAGCCAGTGCCATACAGAATGAGCTGATAACATGGTTGGATTTAGCAGATTCTGCCCAGACCCAACACACAGTAATACTGTAACCCCAAACCTAGTGGCTTTTCCTACCATTCACCCTACTTGCCCTTCTTTACAGGGTTTAACATGACATCCTCTCTTCTTTTTCTACTCTTTTCCTCCCTCTTTCTCCCCACCCCTACTCTACTTCACCAACATCCCTCAAATCTTCTTTCCAAATTCTCCTATCCTGGCCAAGCTAACTCTGCCTTTTCTCTCACAAAGTTGCTTGACCAGGGAGTGACCTTTGGAATTCAAGCACAAAAAACCCTCATAGTAAAATACAATTTTTTTCAATGAGTTGCTAGGGTTTTGTGTATCATGCTTAGAGCTTTCCTAGGAAAGAGTTTCAGGGGTGGTCTAGCAGCTCTGAATATGTATCTCTTCCAGAACAGGTTTCCTATTAGAGCTTCTCACTGAATTGTGTGATTATAAATGGGAAAAAGAGGACCCTGAGTCATCGTGGCTTTAAGTCGATCTCCCTTTCTTTCACTTCTTCTTTGTATTGCACACAGAAGGAGGCAGTTCCAGTAATAAAGAACATTTCTCTGCATTTCCACTTTTCTTCTTATTGGAAAGAGTAGATTCCTACCACACCTGCCACACATGTGAACACAGACCCACATGTGCATGCATACACACACACGTCTGTTTCAGTCTCAGCTTAGCAGGGTTGCATTGGCTGGACACTCCAGGAATCCATCTTGCTTATGAGAACTCAAGGCAAACTTAGGCCCACGTCCTTTAACACCCTTGAGTCAGTCCAAGGCAAGTTCATGCTGAAGGAGTTTGGGGTTTGGGAGACCCACTTCCTTATCTTAGAGAAGAATGCAAGGTCTTCAAGGCAGTTACTACCCTCCTGCACTAAGATACACATGGTCCTTGCCTTAGAAATGGGATAATAGATATAGTTTATCTTCCAAATCAGGATCTATTGACAGGCAAACCTAGTAAGTATACTGAGACAATAGCCATACACAAGGAGTGCTGGGCAAACTGGGACTCCAACCATGCCACTTACAACTTAGAAATATGTGCTCCACAAACAAGACACGCCAATGGCTGCCTGCACCCTCTTCTCCCTGAAGGCCCTGCTGCTCCAGAGAATTGAGACATCTGGAAAATCAGAAGCTTCTGAGAAACACGTGCGTTCAGTAATAAAGAAAGGATGTTGAAGGATGAAATGTGAATTTTTAGAGGGACACAAGCATTCAGTCTATGGCAACTTTGAACCTACTGTGTGAAATCATAAACCATGCACATTCTTCATTTTTTTTTTTTCTTTCTTTCTTGGCCACACCATGGCATCTTAGTTCCCTGACCAGGGAGTGAACTAGGGACCCAGTAGTGGTAGTGCCAAGACTTAACCACATTGTGCACGTTCTTAATAAATATATTTGTACATTAAAACAATCGTGTGTGTGTGAGAGAGAGACATCCATGTAAATTATAATCATCACTCCTCTAGGTCAGGCCGTGGTGTATCACATTTAAAAGCAATAGAAACTCATTCATAATCACCTCAAATTCTTTCTGCACCAATATCAGATAAGATCAGTTGCTCAGTCGTGTCCCACTCTTTGTGACCCCATGAATCGCAGCACTCTAGGCCTCCCTGTCCATCACCAACACCCGGAGTTCACTGAAACTCACGTCCATCGAGTCTGTGATGCCAGCCAGCCATCTCATCCTCTGTCGTCCCCTTCTCCTCCTGCATCAGAGTTTTTTCCAATGAGTCAAATTTTCGCATGAGGTGGCCAAAGTACTAGAGTTTCAGCTTTAGCATCATTCCTTCCAAAGAAATCCCAGGGTTGACCTCCTTCAGAATGGACTGGTTGGATCTCCTTGCAGTCCAAGGGACTCTCAAGAGTCTTCTCCAACACCACAGTTCAAAAGCATCAATTCTTCAGTGCTCAGCTTTCTTCACAGTCCAACTCTCACATCCATACATGACCACAGGAAAAACCATAGCCTTGACTAGACAGACCTTTGTTGGCAAAGTAATGTCTCTGCTTTTAAACATGCTATCTAGGTTGGTCATAACTTTCCTTCCAAGGAGTAAAGCGTCTTTTAATTTCATGGCTGCACTCACCATTTGCAGTGATTTTGGAGCCCAGAAAAATAAAGTCTGACACTGTTTCCACTGTTTCCCCATCTATTTCCCATGAAGTGGTGGGACCAGATGCCATGATCTTCGTTTTCTGAATGTTGAGCTTTAAGCCAACTTTTTCACTCTCCACTTTCACTTTCATCAAGAGGCTTTTGAGTTCCTCTTCACTTTCTGCCATAAGGGTGGTGTCATCTGCATATCTGAGGTTATTGATATTTCTTCCAGCAATCTTGATTCCAGCTTGTGTTTCTTCCAGTCCAGCGTTTCTCATGATGTACTCTGCATATACGTTAAATAAACAGGGTGACAATATACAGCCTTGACAAATTCCTTTTCCTATTTGGAACCAGTCTGTTGTTCCATGTCCAGTTCTAACTGTTGCTTCCTGACCTGCATACAAATTTCTCAAGAGGCAGATCAGGTGGTCTGGTATTCCCATCTCTTTCAGAATTTTCCACAGTTTATTGTGATCCACACAGTCAAAGGCATTGGCATAGTCAATAAAGCAGAAATAGATGTTTTTCTGGAACTCTCTTGCTTTTTTGATGATCCAGTGGATGTTCGCAATTTGATCTCTGGTTCCCCTGCCTTTTCTAAAACCAGCTTGGACATCAGGAAGTTCATGGTTCACATATTGCTGAAGCCTGGCTTGGAGAATTTTGAGCATTACTTTACTAGCGTGTGAGATGAGTGCAATTGTGCAGTAGTTTGAGCATTCTTTGACATTGCCTTTCTTTGGGACTGGAATGAAAACTGGCTTTAAAAGCAATAGAAACTCATTCATAATCACCTCAAATTCTTTCTGCACCAATATAGGGGAAGGTAAATATTCTCTTTAAAATTGGATGAGAAATTTTCCTAATGAATCATGAAGATAGCACCAAACTCCCATTCAGCCATTCTAGCACTTAGATTATGAATTAAAAAATTGTCCAACTTGTTTGAAGAGGAAAAAAAGAAGAACAAGGCAATGTATTTTTATTCATTCCTATATATCTATGTCTCCCATTAAACTAAAAATTCTATGTGCTTTATTCAAACTCATGACTTCCTGCAGTGAGCAAGGAATACAGCTCACAGTAGATGCTCAGTAAATATTCAGTGGCTTGAATTTAAATTGACAATATGTAAAATATTGCTTTCTTGATTTTACACAGTGAATATGCTAAAAATAACTGGCATTCTTGCCTATTTTTCCCAGGATCTATTTCCAATGAGTATTAGTTTGCTCTATGATTGACTATATTGCAATATATAATTTATTGACATGACCCTTTATGAAAGTGTTTTTAGTTGCTCAGTCATGTTTGACAGTTTGTGACCCCATGGACTGTAGCCTGCCAGCCTCCTCTGTTTATGGGATTCTCCAGGCAAGAATACTGGAGTAGGTTTCCATTCTCCTCTCCAGGGGATCATCCTGAGCTGGTTTTGAACCCAGGTCTCCTTAATTGCAGGTAGATTCTTTACCATCTGAGCCATTTTGACACCAATAGATGTCAATTCAGTTCATTTCTAGCACTCATTACTCAGAATTGGCTTAGAGCCCACAGAGTAGGGACTCAGTTGTACAAGACAGCTCTCATTTCAGCAACAAGCTCCAAGTACTCGGCGTCTCCAATCCAACAGCACCTCTTACCCATCCAGCTACAAATCTAGGGTTTCCCACAACTCCCTGAATTTCAGTAATTTTCCAGAATTCTCACAGAACTCATAAAAGTGTTATATTTAAGGACTATCATTTGAATATAAAGAATGCAAATGAATAGCAGATGAAAAGGTACACTGGGCAAATATGGATCAGTCATAAGCACAGGAGCTTCTGACTCCATGGAGTCTGAGGGCACCACCCTCCAGGTACTTATTTTCACCAATCAGGAAGCTCTCTAAGTCTCATTCTTCAGCATTTTTATCAAAGTTTCATTATGTAGGCATGATTAATTAAATCATTAACCACATGATGAAACTCAATCTTCAGCCCCTCCTCCTTCCCTGGAGACAGGGAGGTGAGCAGGGACTGAAAGTTTCCTGCTTCCTAATCACATCTTTGCTGTTTCTGGCAACTAGCCTTCATCCTAAAGTTGTCTCCATAAGTTGCCTTGTTAACATAAAATCAAGTATGAATAACAAAAGGCACTCCTATCACTTAGAAAATTCCAGGAGTTTTTGAAACTCTGTGTCAGGAACTATAGACAAAGACCAAATATTAACTTTTCTTTATACACTAATACTATTCATCTCATGTTTTCATTCCTTTGCTTCTTACATCAGTATGTAATTAGTATATGATTGCTAAAGTGGAGTTATGATCGTCCCTGGAGAAAGGTTCAAAAGCAGCTTTAAAGAAAGCAGGCTTGAAGCTTACTGCGCCATCAATTCAGTTCAGTCACACAGTCGTGTCTGACTCTTTGTGACCCCATGTACTGCAGAACGCCAGGCCTCCCTGTCCATCACCAACTCCCAGAGTTTACTCAAACTCATGTTCCATTGAGACAGTGATACCATCCAACCATCTCATTCTCTGTCATCCCCTTCTCCTCCCACCTTCAATCTTTCCCAGCATTAGGGTTTTTTCAAATGAGTCAGTTCTTCATATAAGGTGGCCAAAGTATTGGAGTCTCAGCTTCAGCATCAGTCCTTCCAATAAATACTGAGGACTGATTTCCTCTAGGATGGACTGGTTGAATCTCCTTGGTGTCCAAGGGACTCTCAAGAGTCTTCTCCAACACCATATACATAAATAAAAGGCATTTTTATGAAATGCATCAAAACAAAAGAAATTAAATGTCTTCAGAGGAAAATGAGACAAGCTTTTTTTTTTCCTTTTTCTATTGCTTTCCTCTTCAGTTTCCTTATTACCAGTCACATTTCCCATCTCTGCTTAGCTCCCATACCATGTTTCTGATGCCTGCTATCTCAACTTTGCAAGGAGGAGTGTCAAAGACCCAGTGATCAATGACAGAGCACAAGAAGTACAGTTGGCATGCCAAAGCTACAGGTTCCACATTTGCCGATTTCAGCGAATCACAGATTGAAAATATTTGGCGAAAAAATTCCAGAAAGTTCCCAAAAACAAAACTTGAATTTACTGCCTACAGACAGTAGAATTTACATTGTATAATACTAGGTATTACAAGTAGTCAAGAGATTATAAAAAGTATACAGAAGGACATGCATACTTAGGTTATATGCAAATACTAAATCATTTCATATAAGGGACTTGAGCATCCTCAAATCTTGGTTCTGCTGAAGAGTAGGGAGGGAGGGTACTTAAACCCATTCCTCATGGACACTGAGAGAGGACTCTATTATTGGATAAATAATACCAGTGAGGTAACGTGACTATCCAGGACAAGAAAGATAATGTAAAACAAACAAATGAAAAACAACAACAACAAAAGAAAAAGCAAATTAAAAAAGCAAGCTAAAGCATGATGTTCAGGAATGCTTAGGTTGATTTTACAGATTTGAAAGAAGTAAGGGTGATATGTCACATATGACTGAGAATATTGACTGTCCACCTAAACTCACTGCCCAATTGGTTGGATATATGGTTGGACTACCTTCCCAGCTTCCCTTGAAGTTAGGTGTGGTCACAGGATTGAGTTCTAGCCAATTGCATCTGAGTAGACTCTGTGTGCCACTCCCAGACCTGGTCCAGGAGAATCTCCATCTAATTAATATTGATGTGTGAACACTACTTGCTGCAGTCAGTCAGATGTTAGAAGAAAGACAGCAGTTCAGGCAAGAATTAACTTCAAGTTCCCACGTGGTGCTAGTGGTAAAGAACCCTCCTGACAATGCAGGAGATGTAAGAGACATGGGTTCTATTTCTGATTCAGGAAGATCCCCTGAAGGAGGACATGGCAACCCACTTCATTATTCTTGCCTGGAGAATCCCATGGACAAGGAGACTGGTGGGCCACAGTCCATAGGGTCACAAACAGTAGGACACGACAGGGAGTCAGAGATTAAGAGCCTCCAATATTTATAAAGGTTGTGTTTCTTGATGCCTACAAAATAGGAGATAAAACTGAAAAAAGAGAGATTAAACAGCAAAGTCCAACACTATTGCCTCAACAACAGAGTTTTGAGAAGATAGGAGAGAGATGCTAGATGTGAGGAAACAAAGAGATAAAGAACTTAAACATTATATTTAAGAAGGAACTTTAGGCCATAAAAATGAATGAAATTAAGTATACCAGAAGTTTGCCACATTTTCAAGAGAAATGAGTCCAGTCTGGAAAACCTTTAATAGATTATAGAAATCTAGGGGGTGGGGGGAAATGCCTTTATGGGCTTAAAAATGTTTAGTTGTTCTCTTAACTTGCAAAAGCAAGAAGTAGCTTATAAAAGTAGTAAAAGGGGACTTCCCTGGCAGTCTAGTGGTTAAGAATCTGCCTTCCAATGCTGAGGGAGCGAGTTCTATCCCTGGTCGGGGAGCTAAGACCGCTCTTGCTGCATTTTTGTTGTTCAATCACTCGGTTGTGTCTGCCTCTTTGAGACCCCATGGACAGCAGCATGCCAGGCTTCCCTGTCCTTTACTAACTTCTGGAGTTTACTCAAACTCATGTCCATAGATTTGGTGATGCCATCCAGTCATCTCATCCTCTATCACTCCCTTCTCCTCCTGCCTTCAGTCTTTACCAGCATCATGGTCTTTGCTTCGAATCATGTGGCCAAAGTATTGGAGCTTCAGCTTCAGGGTCAGTGCTTCCAATGAATATTCAGGACTGATTTCCTTTAGGATTGACTGGTTGGATCTCCTTGCAGTCCAGGGGACTCTCAAAAACCTTCTCCAGCACTACAGTTCAGTGATAAAAAGGACCAGTTAGAAAAGAACAGTTACTATGTTCACCGATGGCATGTGTGTAAGATTACCATCTCTGCAATAAGGAAGAAAACAGAATGGCTAAAACAACATAAATTTATCGCCTTTCAGTTCTGGAAGCTCAAGTCTGAAATCAAGGTGTTGACAGTTTTCGTTCCTTCTGAGGACTCTGAATGATGGATTTGTTCTGGGCCTCTCTTCTTGGCTTGTGGATGTCTGTCTTCCCTTTACATGTGTCTGTCTCTATGTCTGAATTTACCCTTTTTATAAGATGCCAATCATTCTGGATTAGAGAGTGGCCTAATAGCCTTCTTTAGGTTGCTTGCCCTGGTAAAACCTTTTCTTGAAAGAATTTCACCTTCTGAACTAGTGGAGGCTAAAATCCAACACATTTTTGGAGGGGTGAGAGGGACACAATTCAACTCATAGTAGTACAACAGCCTAAAATGTTTCTATGTGACAATCCTATTTCAAGGGATATAACTGACACTAAGTGAATTAAAATTAACTTACTGAATTTTAGTGGATTTTCCATGGCTTTATAACATTCAAACCATTGATTTCAATTCCACTTCCCTTAACTCCTTTATTCTTAATAATTTGGTAATATATTATTTTTTATTCTCCTTGGAAAAAGTCTAGAAGATACAAGTGAAAGAAAGTAAAGCAAAATTGTTAGTTGCTCAGTCATGTCTGTCCCATTGTGACCCCATGGACTCTCAGGTCTGCCAGGCTCCTCTCTCTATGGGATTTCCCAGGCAAGAACACTGGAATGGGTTGCCGTTTCCTACTCCAGGGGATCTTCCCAACTCAGGGACCAAACCCAGGTCTCTTGCACTGCAGGCAGATTCTTTATCATCTGAGGCAGCAGAGAAGCCCCACAAAAGATGCAAGGGTAAATATAAATCTCAAGAAATAAATGAGTTCCCTAATGCCAAAAAAGAAGGAAAACTCCCTCCTTCTCCTTCTTTTTCCTAGAGGGTTTCCTTTTAGAAAGTTTGCAATTGTAAATCCTTTCCTTGTCTCTTAGAGATAGATGCAAAATTTTTGAAAACGTGAATAACCTCTAGCCATCTTTGCATTCCAGGAATGTCTCAAGGGCCTTGGAACTATCTTCTTGAAATGTTAACATAAAGTACCCTGTCTGTCTCTTTGGGAGTTTAGCCTAGATGCCAGACTTCGAGTTGTAAATTTTTGTTTGCTGCAAAGATAGAAAACATATTATTTTTCCTTTGGATCAAGACTATTAGCATATATGTAAATAATTGTATCTGCCTAGCTATATAAACAGATGAGATGTCTTTCTGTCTTTGTAATTTCTTTAGTGGATTGTTGAGATGAATATCATAGTTTGGTTTAAAGCTTATTCAAACAAAAGCTTTCTATATTAGTGAAGAGGATTTTTAGGTTGGAAGAAAGTTTTTATTTTTAATTAATTCCAAAACACAGGTCAAAATTTTATCTTGCTTTTTCTTTTCCCCTAACACAATTGCCATAATAGTATAGACACACTCACCAATTTCAGTACTGAAAATAACTTCCACAATTATGACTGTACTATATCAACAGACCTGGCATAAAATTAAACACACAGAGAAAAGACCCTGATGCTGAGAAAGACTGAGGGTAGAAGGAGAAGAGGGTTACAGAGGGTGAGATGATTGGATGGCATCACCGATTCAATGGATGTGATCTTGAACACTCTCTGGGAGTTAGTGGAGGGCAGGGAAGTCTTATGTGCTGCAGTCCATGGGGTTGCATGACTTAGTGATTGAACAACAGCAACAATAGAATATTTATTAGTGATGATGTCAATAATGCTAATTTATAATTATGCTTCTGGGACTATTTATTTGAGCACTGATTATATGCCCAAACTGGGCTAAATATTGTGTCTAGATTGTGTGACATGTTCTTTGCAATGACCCTATCATTTGGCTATCATCACTATTTTCCAGAGCAACTGCCAAGGGCTATGAATGTGTAAATGTTTTTTCCAGGTTCCATTCCTAGACAGCAGTAGAGCCATGAGTGATCTGATTACAGAACCTGTCTGCTTCATCATGGGGTGATCCTCCCTTATTTGTCATGATGGAGACTGTGCCACACCAGGCCAGCATCCATTCCACTGGCTGCTTAATTCTGTGTTTGTCTGTGGATGCTGAGCCATTCAGCTCTGATTCCTACCCTTGGTGTTAAGGCCATGTATAATACAAGGAGCGTTTTCTGAACACGAATGGCTTTACTTTTTTTTAATGCACTGACCCGATGAAACTGACCAAGACCCTGCCTTTTTTTTTTTTTTTTTTAAAGTTTCCTAGACCTTTCCTGATTTCCAAAGGGCAGATTCAGTTGCTAATTAGGGGAGTGAAGTAATGCAAAAGAAAAAACATTGCCCCATTTAAAGCTATTATAAAATATTGTCTGTGTTTCCTGTGTTGTATAATATATCCTTATAACTCATTTTATACCTAACAGTTTCTACCTCTTAATCCCCTATCCCTATCTTGCCCCTCCATCCTTCCTTGTCCCACTGACAGCAACTAGTTTGTTCTGCATATCTGTTAGTGTTCTTTTTTTCATATTCACTAGTTTGTAGAAACTTTAAAAATTATGAGTCACCATACTTTATATCGACTATACTTCAATAAACAAAGGAAAGAAAAGGATAGTATAGCTATGGGTCATGGTCCAGGCTCCTCCTTGGGGGATGTGCATACAATCTGATCCATCTCTGAGTTCTATAGGAACTAAGGCCCCACCCTGATGGAAGATGGTAACTTCAGACTTAGCACACGCTCTAACTCCAGGCTAATTAGAACCAGAAGGCTGATCATTGAGATTCCTGGAACACAGCCTCCAACCAATCAGATGAGAGTTACACACCCTGCAGTCCCCCTCCCAATTTTGCCTATAAAAAGTCTTCCTGGAAAATCATCAGAGAGTTCACATCTTTAGGGCAGGAGCCTCCCCTTTCTCCTTGCATGGCCCTGCAGTAAAACTTTCTCCACTCCAAGCTCCAACCTTTCTGTTTGTTTGGCCTCACTGTGTGTTGGGCATACCAATTGGTTCCAACAACATTGATAGCTATCTGACCTTGAAAAGAAAAAAAAAAAAAAAGTAATTTAATCTGTCTTAAACTCAGTTACCTCATCTGGAAGCAGTCTCTAGCAACAATATAACTGTGTTTATAAAGAAGCAAGGCTAAGACTTTACTAACATAATGTATGTGACCAGCAGTGAAGATGGAAATCACCAGAAAAGAGCATAGAAGAGCCCTCGCTCAACTGTATGCCACTGAGGCATCAGGACAGTGCCTGGCATAACAGGGAATTGAAATAAAGTGAAAGAAAAAACATAAGCCATCCTTATCTCTATCTTGTATTATTACAAATAAAGAAGATAGCATAGATGTGACACATTTTAACATGTATAAGACTGGATCTTATTTTTTCTCTTACATCAAATTCTCCCAGTATACTAGTGTCAAGTATACCTTGAATGTAAAATCCATTTATCCCCACAGACAGCCTGGACACTGAGAATGAAAACTGAACCTTTCTGTCTCCATAACATGACCATACAATAATGCAATTGTCTCCCTTAGCATTATTTTCATATTCTCTCAGTCCTAATAAGTCCCCAAGTGGAAAAAGCCTCATTCAATAAAATTCTCAGTTCTTGATAGACTTTGACCTTCCTTCCCCCACTCCAAGGTATTGACAAAGCTCTCTTGAGTTTTAATTAGCTCTATCTGATTTCAGGCATACTTTAGATTTGTGCTGAGAAAATCCATCTTTGGGTGTTTTAAAACCACTCTTATCAGGTGGACTTGACTCTTTGACATTGCAGGGCCAATGTTTTTCTGATCACAGGTATACATTTTGTAGGGCTTCCCAGGTGGCACTAGTGGTAAAGAACCTGCCTACCAATGCAAGAAATTTAAGAGATGTGGATTCCATCTCTGGGTCAGGAAGATCCCTTGGAGGAGGGCATGGCAACCCACTCCAGTATTCTTGCTTAGAGAACCCCATGGACAGAGGAGCCTGATAGGCTACAGTCCATAGCATTGCAAAGAGTCAGACATGACTGAAGCAACTTAGCATGTGGCACATACAATTTTATCCGTGGATGGCTTGCTTGGGGCACAGATCACCTTCTATATAACACTGTGAAGAGAGGTGCTGACCACAAGGCAAGGAACAGGAGTTTTAAGTAAAGGAAGATGATATATTATCCTGAGGATTTCAAGAGCATTTGTGACAGCAGCCATACATCTTAGCAGTTGATAGCTATTGGATGGATGCTCATGGGACAGAAGACCAAATGACTTTTAATTTTAATATATATTTATAAACAAAGCAAAAACAACTGTCCTTACTTTGCTGTTCAGTCACCAGTCATGTCCAATTCTTTGCCAACCCATGGACTGCAGCACATCAGGTTTCCCTGCCCACTACCTAGGGTTTGCCCAAGTTCAGATCCATGGAATCAGTATGCCTTCCAACCATCTCATCCTCTGTTGCCCTCTTCTTCTTCTTTCAGTCTTTCCCAGCATCAGGGTCTTTTCCATTGAGTCAGCTGTTTGCATCAGGTGGCCAAGTATTGGACCTTCAGCTTTAGCTCTGTCCTTCCAATGAATATTCACGGTTCTCTTGCCTCTCTGTAGCTCAGTTGGTAAAGAATCCACCTGCAATGTAGGAGACTCCGGTTCAATTCCTGCATCTGGAGAAGGGACAGGCTACCCACTCCAGTATTCTTGGGCTTCCCTGGTGGCTCAGCTGGTAAAGAATATACCTGCAATGTGGGAGATCTGGGTTTGATCCCCTGGAGAAGGGAACACCTACCCATTCCAGTACTCTGGCATGGATTTTCTCCAGTACTCTTGCCTGGAAAATCCCATGGACGGAGGAGCCTGGTGGGCTGCAGTCCATGGGGTCGCTAAGTCGGACACGACTGAGTGACTTCACTTTCATTTTTCACTTTCATGCATTAGAGAAGGAAATGGCAACCCACCCCAGTGTTCTTGCCTGGAGAATCCCAGGGACAGGGGATCCTGGTGGGCTGCCGTCAGTGGGATCGCACAGAGTCGGACACGACTGAAGTGACTTAGCAGTAGCAGCAGCAGCAGCAGAGTCCATGGGGTCACAAAGAGTCAGACACGACTGAGTGACTTTTTTCACTTTACTTACACTTTATTTACGTAAGTAATAAGCTTGACTTTGTCTCAGATTGTATGTCAGATTATCTCATTCAAGGACTGACTTTCAACAAAGCCCATGGGTTTTCTAAGGCTTAAAGGATTTTTGAAAACTGAAAATTGCTGCAAATATAGATGTCTTGACATAGCACTAATGACACTATCAAAATAAACATCATATGTGAATATATATATATATTCAAGTTTAATTCTTTAAAATCTGCATTTAGTTCTTTCATAAATCGTGCTTTCAATTTATGATTAATGATGTCAGAATGAGATATTTCCATCATGTTCACTTGTGATATCAATGGCTCAAATTCATCAACATACACTGAAAAAAAACTTATAAATTAAAATTTTAGCCCCCACATAGGAATTCAAAACAGCATTTTTATTTTTAATATTTCATGGCATTTCTTTCTCTTTCAATCCAAAAGGTTAAATGCAACTTACTTGATAATGTGGCATCTTATTTCTTCCAGCTTTGAAAGAGCAAGGGAGTAATGGTCTTTGGCTCTGAATTGCATGAATCTCACGTTAGCTGGGTGGATGAGCTGTGATGATACTGAGATTGGAAAACAACCTACATTTCAAAGAAATATTTGCATTACATTAACAATCCAAAATGGTGATTTTATAACAACAGGTTTAGGAGTGAGTGATTTCTAGCTGCAGGCAATAAACTACATGCAATTACAAGAGCAGGTCATGCCACATAAGCTGCTTTGTGGAAGAGAAATGCAATGCTTATTTCCAAAGTATATTTTAACCAACATTTTAACACCATAAGAAAAATAAATTCAGTAATTTGGCCTTTATTAGGCATTTTCTCTCTACAAACTCATAAAGCTGATTGAAGAATTCGCCTTGGGAATAATACAGAACTATAAATTTATAAGAGAATAGGCAGATTGGCAAAAATTTCCCACAATGAGCTTATGGTCCATGATGTGAGTTCTAAGATTTTGTATAGCTTTCTGTTCTCACAGTATGTGCTTTTAAATGTCAAATCTTATTACAGTGAACTTCTGAGAAGAGCAAATGTTGCTATTGAAATAACAACTCATTGTAATGAACTGAGGACAGAGCTCAATGGATAATACCATTCTAGAAGAATCCTGAGAATTTCCACTCATCCCAGAGTTTTACATAAGCTGTCTTCCTATTTACCTCTTCCTTCACAAATCCACGTGCACTTGTGTGCATGTGCACACATGCACACACATATACACACACTTGATTTTTCTCCCCCAGAAAAATGGAGCAAGATAAAACCACAGCAAATGCCTTACTGTTGCTGTGGTTGGTGATCTGACCTTTAGTTAATGTCTCTACATCACTCGTAGTTCTCCTGGTTCACATATTTTGAGATTCCCCATGGCAGCCACTTCAAACATGGGTCTCTTTACCATCTGAGCCACCAGGGAAGCCTGAAAAATTAGAAAAGTGGCCTAATGGCAAAAAATGTCAATTGATTTTTGACTGGTATAATTCCATCTGGTAAGCCTAGTAAATGCCACCAAATTACAAATCTCATACCATCTGGAAGTTTCAAAAGTCTTCATTTAAGAAATATTTTATAACTACCAGGTCACTAAAGATATTTAACATGATATGGTCTGTCACAGACAATATTTGATCATCTGTCACAGCAGAAACCAAAATGAATACATAATAGTAGCAAAATGGACAGTGAAGATAAAGCAGAGTCTCGTTTGGAGAATAAATGGCATATCCAGGATCTGAGCTTCTGAAAAGGAAAATTAACTGACCTGAAGGTGTTTCCTTTGCTCACTTAAAAAAAAAAAAAAAAATCTTTTGGAAGGTTAAAAAAATTGTCCAAAACTGGAAAAGGTCAGTTTTCATTTCAATTTCAAAGAAAGGAAATGTCAAAGAATGTTCAAAATATGCACAATTGCACTCATTTCACATGCTAGCAAGGTAACGCTCAAAATTCTTCAAGTCTGGCTTCAACAGTACCTGAACAGAGAAACTCCAGAGTTTTCCAAATTTGCTGGCATATTGAGGGCAACAATGTATTAACATCATCTTTTAAGAGTTGATAAACAAGTTGGATTTAGAAAAGGGAGAGAAACCAGAGATCAAATTGGCAACATCTGTTGGATCATAGAGAAAGCAAGGGAATTCCAGAGAAATATCTACTTCTGCTTCATTGACTATACCAAAGCCTTTGACTATGTGGATCACAACAAACTACGAAAAATTTTTCAAGAGATGGAAATACTGGACCACATTACCTGCCTCCTGAGAAATCTATATGCAGGTCAAGAAGCAACAGTTAGAACTGGACGTGGAAAAATAGACTGTTTCAAACTTGGGAAAGAAGTATATAGCAAGGCTGTATATTGCCACCCTGTTTATTTAACTTGTATGCAGAGTACATCATGGGAAATGCTGGGTGGGACCAAGATTGTCAAGAGAAACATCAACAACTTCAGATATGCAGATGATACCACCCTAATGCAGAAAGCAAAGAGGAACTAAAGAACCTTTTGATGAAGATGAAAGAGGAGAGTGAAAAAGCTGTCTTAAAACTCAACATTCAAAAAGACTAAGATCATGGCATCCAGTCCCATCACTTCTTGGCAAATAAATGGGGAAAAAAATAGAAAAAGTGACAGACTTTATTCTCTTGGGTTCCAAAATCACTGTGGATGGTGACTGCAGCCATGAAATTAAGAGACACTTGCTCCTTAAAAAAAAGCTATGATAAACATAGTGATCATATTAAAAAGCTCTTGGTGGGAATGCAAACTAGTACAGCCACTATGGAGAACAGTGTGGAGATTCCTTAAAAAACTGGAAATAGAACTGCCATATGACCCAGCAATCCCACTGCTGGGCATACACACCCAGGAAACCAGAATTTAAAGAGACACGTGTACCCCAATGTTCATTGCAGCACTGTTTATAATAGTCAGGACATGGAAGCAATCTAGATGTCCATCAGTAGATGAATGGATAAGAAAGCAGTGGTACATATACACAATGGAGTATTACTCAGCCATTAAAAAGAATACATTTGAATCAGTTCTAATGAGGTGGATGAAACTGGAGCCTATTATACAGAGTGAAGTAAGCCAGAAAGAAAAACACCAATACAGTATACTAATGCATATATATGGAATTTAGAAAGATGGTAACGACAACCCTGTATGCGAGACAGCAAAAGAGAGACTGATGTATAGAATAGTCTTTTGGACTGTGTGGGAGAGGGCGGGGGGATGATTTAGGAGAATGGCATTAAAACATGGATAATATCATATAAGAAACGAATCGCCAGTCCAGGTTCGATGCAGGATATGGGAAGCTTGGGGCTGGTGCACTGGGATGACCCAGAGGGATGGTATGGGGAGGTAGGTGGGAGGGGGGTTCATGATGGGGAACACGTGTACACCCATGGCGGATGCATGTTGATGTATGGCAAAACCAATACAATATTGTAAAGTAAAAAAAAAAAAAAAAAAAAAAAGCAGAGACATCAGTTTGCAGACAAGTATGTGTATTGTCAACGCTGTTTTTTCCAGTAGTCATGTAAGGATGTGAGAGTTGGACCATCAAGATCCAAAGAATTGGATGAGTGCCAAAGAATTGATGCCTTCGAATTGTGCTGGATTTATTTCTGCTCTAATTTTTAAGATTTATTTCCTTCTACTAACCCTGGGGTTCTTCATTTCTTCCTTTTCTAGTTGCTTTAAGTGTAGAGTTAGTTTATTTATTTGACTTTTTTCTTGTTTCTTGAGGTATGCCTGTATTGCTATGAACTTTTCCCTTAGCACTGCTTTTACAGTGTCCCATAGGTTTTGGGTTGTTGTGTTTTCATTTTCATTCATTTCTATGTATATTTTGATTTCTTCTATGATTTGTTGGTTATTCAGCAGCGTGTTGTTCAGACTCCATATGTTGAAATTTTTAATAGTTTTTCTCCTGTAATTGAGATCTAATCTTACTTTTTTTTGAATTTACCAAGACTAGATTTGTGGCCCAGGATGTGATCTATCCTGGAGAAGGTTCCGTGTGCACTTGAGAAAAATGTGAAATTCATTGTTTTGGGGTGAAATGTCCTATAGATATCAATTAGGTCTAACTGGTCTATTGTATCACTTAAAGTTTGTGTTTCGTTGTTAATTTTCTGTTTAGTTGATCTATCCATAGGTTTGAGTGGGGTATTAAAGTCTTCCACTATTATTTTGTTATTGTTAATTTCCTCTTTCATACTTGTTAGCATTTGTCTTACATATTGCGGTGCTCCTATGTTGGGTGCATATATATTATAATTGTTATATCTTCTTCTTGGATTGACCCTTTGATTATTATGTAGTGTCCTTCTTTGTCTCTTTTCACAGCCTTTGTTTTAAAATCTATTTTATCTGATACGAATATTGCTACTCCTGCTTTATTTTGATCTCTATTTTCATGGAATATCTTTTTCCATCTCTTCACTTTCAGTCTGTATGTGTCCCCTGTTTTGAGGTGGGTCTCTTGTAGGCAACATATATAGGGGTTTTGTTTTTGTATCCATTCAGCCAGTCTTTGTCTTTTGGTTGGGGCATTCAACCCATTTACGTTTAAGGTAATTATTGATAAGCATGATCCCGTTGCCATTTACTTTATTGGTTTGAGTTCGAGTTTATACACCGTTTTTGTGTCTCCTGTCTAGAGAATATCCTTTAGCATTTGTTGGAGAGCTGGTTTGGTGGTGCTGAATTCTCTCAGCTTTTGCTTGTTCGTAAAGCTTTTGATTTCTACTTCATATTTGAATGAGATCCTTGCTGGGTACAGTAATCTGGGCTGTAGGTTATTTTCTTTCATCACTTTAAGTATGTCTTGTCATTCCCTTCTGTCCTGAAGAGTTTCTATTGAAAGATCAGCTGTTATCCTTATAGGAATCCCCTTGTGTGTTATTTGTTGTTTTTCCCTTGCTGCTTTTAATATTTGTTCTTTGTGTTTGATCTTTGTTAATTTGATTAATATGTGTCTTGGGGTGTTTCACCTTGGGTTTATCCTGTTTGGGACTCTCTGGGTTTCTTGGACTTGGGTGATTATCTCCTTCCTCATTTTAGGGAAGTTTTCAACTATTATCTCCTCAAGTATTTTGTCATGGTCTTTCTTTTTGTCTTCTTCTTCTGGGACTCCTATGATTTGAACGTTGGAGCGTTTAATATTGTCCTGGAGGTCTCTGAGATAGCCCTCATTTCTTTTAATTCGATTTTCTTTTTTCCTCTCTGATTCACTTATTTCTATCATTCTATTTCACTAATCCTATCTTCTGCCTCCGTTATTCTACTCTTTGTTGCCTCCAGAGTGTTTTTGATCTCATTTATTGCATTATTCATTATATATTGACTCCTTTTTTATTACTTCTAGGTCTTTGTTAAACCTTTCTTGCATTTTCTCAGTCCTTGTCTCCAAGCTATTTATCTGTGATTCCATTTTTATTTCAAGATTTTGGATCATTTTCATTATCATTATTTGGAATTCTTTATCAGGTAGATTCCCTATCTCTTCCTCTTTTGTTTAGTTTGGTGGCCATTTATCCTGTTCGTTTACCTGCTGGGTATTCCTCTGTCTCTTCATCTTGTTTATATTGCTGAGTTTGGGGTGGCCTTTCTGTATTCTGGCAGTTTGTGGAGTTCTCTTTATTATGGAGTTTCCTCGCTGTGGGTGGGGTTGTATCGGTGGCTTGTCAAGGTTTCTTGGTTAGGGAAGCTTGTGTCAGTGTTCTGGTGGGTGGAGCTGGATTTCTTCTCTCTGGACTGCAATGAAGTGTCTAGTAACGAGGTATGAGATGTCAATGGTTTTGGAGTAACTTTGGGCAGCCTGTATATTGAAGCTCAGGACTGTGTTCCTGTATTGCTGGAGAATTTGCGTGGTATGTCTTGCTCTGGAACTTGTTGGCCCTTGGGTGGTGCTTGGTTTCATTGTAGGTATGAAGGCGTTTGATGTGCTGGAGAAGACTCTTGAGAGTCCTTTGGACTACAAGGAGATCAAATCAGTCAATCCTAAAATAAATCAACTCTGAATGTTCCTTGGAAGAACTGACGTTTAAGCTGAAGCTCCAGTACTTTGGCCACTTATTGTGAAAAACAGCCAACTCATTGGAGAAGACCCTAATGCTGGGAAAGACTGAAGTCAGGAAGAGAAGAAGGTGACAGAGGATGAGATGGTTGGATGGCATCACTGACTCAATGGACATGAGTTTAAGCAAACTCCAGGAGATAGTGAAAGAAAGGGAAGCCTGGCATGTTTCAGTTCATGGGGTCACAAAGAATCAGACATGACATAGCTACTGAAAAACAAGTCTCTTTTCCCTAGTTTCTAG
This sequence comes from Bubalus bubalis, assembly GCF_019923935.1. Taxonomy (NCBI): domain Eukaryota; kingdom Metazoa; phylum Chordata; class Mammalia; order Artiodactyla; family Bovidae; genus Bubalus; species Bubalus bubalis. The sequence continues at coordinate 72,788,507 of NC_059161.1, forward strand.
GATCATCATAAAGCATCATAGTAACTGAAAATAATATACTTTGTTTTATCTAAAAATGTTTTACAATTACTTCTCTAGTTAATTCTCTAGTTATATTTTAAAATGACTTGTTTAATACTTTCTTTGTATAATGGAGCAAAACTTGCTACCCCAAAATGTCTTTGGCATTTGAAGTTATTTTTTATTCAAGGCATATTTTGATATGCCTATTTAAATTTATCCCATGATATAAGTATAATTGTGTAAAATACCTATGGAATAGATATCTGCCTGCATTAGTTCATTTAATAAATAGTTTTGTCATGCTCAGGTGCTAACCACCACAAAGATGAAAAGTATACCATACACTCTATTTCACAAACTGGGAGAACCCTGAAACTACCTACATTATATATTAAAGCAAAACAATCAAACATAAGAACATAATAATCTGGAAAATATAATATTTAATAAAATATTATTAAGCTAGTGTGTCACTCTATAAATTTTGATCTGTGGTACCTGGGATTGACGCTTCTAAATCACAAGGGCTATATATTATTATGTAAGGTATACTACTGCTACTACTACTACTAAGTCACTTCAGTCGTGTCTAACTCTGTGCGACCCCATAGACAGCAGCCCACCAGGCTCCCCCATCCCTGGGATTCTCCAGGCAAGAACACTGGAGTGGGTTGCCATTTCCTTCTCTAATGCATGAAAGTGAAAAGTGAATGTGAAGTTACTCAGTCGTGTCCGACTCCTAGCGACCCCATGGACTGCAGCCCACCAGGCTCCTCCGTCCATGGGATTTTCCAGGCAAGAGTACTGGAGTGGGGTGCCATAGACACACAAAACCGTGAGACCCCCGTTTTAGACTGTAACTGAATATTGGCACTAAAACAAATAAGAAAATATTTTAATTTTTCACAAATGTTTTTAAAACACTTTAGATATGAGTCTGGGGTAGTAGTTAAATGACCATACAATAAATGGGCTTCCCTCATAGCTCAGTTGGTAAAGAATCCACCTGCAATGCAGGAGACCTAGGTTCGATCCCAGGGTCAGGAAGATCCCCTGGAGAAGGGATGGGCTACCCACTCCAGTATTCAGGCCTGGAGAATTCCATGAACTATACAGTCCATGGGGTCACAAAGCATCAGACACGACTGAGTGACTTTCACTTTTATATAGTAAACATCATATATGTCCTATTTTTAACATTTTAATCCATGCAAGCCAAACAAAATATTAAAACATTTTGCACTATAAAATGAATTGCTCTTGCATTGATACCTTTTCTATATCAGTGTTCTTGAATTACATCATTCCCCAAGTGCCTATGGTTGCTATTTCTTTAGTAAGACTGTAACTGCTAGTGCCAATTTAGAGATGATATTCCTTTTATATTTTTATTTTTAACATGATGTTTTCCCTGCTATAGTCCAATTCAAAAGACTTCTAACTGGTTGGCTGTCACTAGCTCTCACTTTTCTTCATACCATTCTTCACATTTTAGCTAAAATAATATTTTATTTAATTTTTAATTGGTTTAACATCTCTTTCCAATTTTATGTATTTAATATTTTAAAATCCTGTATCTTTCAATAATTTCTTGTTAGTCCTAAAATAAAGTGTAACTCATTAAAGTGCTCTTTGAAACCGTGATACTCAGGCTTCTGATTTCCATTTCAGCCTAAGTTGGACTTTCCTTGGCTCTGCTCCATGGTCTGTTTAGTTCCCAGAGTCTTGGTATTTGCTGCCCTCTTTTGGAATTCTCTGCTAATCTCTATGCCCACTCAGTCTCTTTTTCTAGTAAAAGAGCCTATGCTCAGTAACTCAGCTGTGTCTGTAGGTTTGTGACCCCATGGACTGTAGCTCACCAGGCTCCTCTGTCAATGGGATTTCTCAGGCAAGAGTACTGGAGTGGGTTGCCATTCTCTCCTCGAGGGGATCTTCCTGACCCAGGAATTGAACCTGTGTCTCCTGAAATGAAGGTGGATTCTTTACCACTGTGCCACCTGGGATGCCCTTCTAGTTCAAGACTGAATACCAATTCCTCAGGAAGGCATTCCTTCACCCACTGGACTAGATCACATAAATTCTTCTATTTTCTTTCATCAGTTGCCAAACATAATCCTTCTAGTAAAATCTTTAAATGACTTGCTTAATACTTTCCTTGTAAAGTGGAGCAAAACTTGCCACTTCAAAATGTCTTTGGCACTTGAAATGGTTGTTTTTTATTCAAGGCACATTTTTTTGTGCCTATTTAAGTTGAATTTAGATAATAACACTTGTTCATAAAAATGCAAAAACCTTTAACATTTCCCAGATGTACAGAGTGTTTGTTAGCAAGAGAAATTTAAAGTTGAAAGTGAGGGCCAGCTTTTCTTTCAATTTGGAAACTTTTTAAGGAATTTTTTTGCCTGGAAGATACACCTGAGTAAGGAAAGGTGCTTAGGCAGGTGCAAGAGAAATTTTAAAATATCTAAGTTGACAAAGGGGGCTTCCCTGATGGCTCAGGCCAATGAATGCAAAAGACACAGGAAACACTGGTTCCATTCACAGACTGGGGAGATCCCCTGGAGAAGGAAATGGCAACCTATTCTAGTATTCTTACCTTGGGAAATCCCCTGGATGGAGCAGCCTGGTGGGCTGCAGTCTAGGGGTTACAAAAGAGTTGGATGACTGAGCAACTAAATAACAGCAACACCTTGACAAAGACCTTATCTGCTAACATCTTCTGTGCTCTGAAATGGCCCTTAGGGGAGCAGGTGGGCCAGTTGCTAGGGATTCCAACAGTCTCTTCTGAGCAAAGCAGTAGAGGGGATCTGGAAACCTTTGGGCTGGAGGTCATCCCAGAGGAAGTTTGCTGTTCTATGGAGCTACTAAGAGCCCACAAAGGAAAACACCCCAGGAGAGAGGCATGCATCTGGGTAAGGACCAGCTTAGGTCCTTCTGCAGACACCACGTGCTGGCACAAAGCAAGGCTGAGTCTGGAGGTTCCTCTCAGTTCAGCCATTCTAGCACACACCTCAGGGGTGCACTCTGGTACCTCGCTCTAAACTTTGTATGCTAAAGATTAATCACTTCCTGGTTGAGTATTTTGGGACCAAAACACGTAACTGTCACACTGCATGAAGATATATTAAACTGTGTTGTCCAGTGTTCAGTCACAAAACCATGTTTCAGATGCAACTCCAGGCAGAAGAGAATTCTCCCCAAATCCCCCAAAACACCCTAAATCCTCCTTGGACAATTCAGGGAGACGAGAACCCTGGTTGGTGAAGCTGTGTGTCCTAGTAAGCTGGGCAGGTAGGAGTTCAAGTGATCAGTCTGAGCTTATGAATAGCAAATTCAGCCTTATTCCACACTTGTCATGTAGATTATATTTGAAAGTTGTGAACTAGAGCACTCTTACTTTCATTTCATAATTCAATTCTATCCTTTTTTTGTCTCTAATATAAGCACAAGTTGAAGACTTTTCTAACATATTTCTTTATAGTTTTAAAAGTGAAAAGTGTAAAATTAAAAAGGCTTCACATCCAAACAGAATACCAGAATAATCAAGTTAAAATGGCATTGCTCAAATCACTATGCAGACAGAAATGCTAGCATAAAATGTAGCATCGTCCTATATAAATTAACTGAATACAGTAATTTTTATCTGTCTAAAACATCTAGATACTAAGCAGATCAGAAGATTTGATTATCTCCTAGGAATATTATTTATATTATTATATAAATATTATTTATTTATTATATATGCCAAAGAAATAATGCATCTAAATTTTTGTCCCAATTTTCCAATTAATAAACTAATCATAACGTCTGTTTACACATTTTGATGGCCACAGGATTTTAGAAACAGCAACTTGAGGACACAATCTTTTAATAAGCAGCAACTGCCAATTATTGTCTCCCGATTATATACTTCTCAGAAATCATTTCATTTAGTCCTTTCAACAGCCTTGCTTGGCAGGACAATGCAAGAGTTTGGGTATATTCAGACTGCCTAGATTGAAGTGAAATTGATGCTAGATTTTAGAGCTCTTCTGATTTAAATCCCAAACTCCATCCATATCAGCTGAATGGCTCTTAGGCTATCTCTTATGTTAAACTACTTCAGCATAAACAGTGTGATAGGTTCAAAGGTAGGTTTAAGATATATTCCAGGTGCAGCTAGCATTTAATTTCACCACCCAGGATGGCTCAGTATTTTTTCTTTTTTCTTTCTTTCTTTCTTTCTTTCTTTTTTTTTTTTTTTAATCAGAGAGTGTACATCCCAGAATTAGAATGGCTTCTATTAGCTTCTACCAACACTGTGGTGGTGGTTTAGTCTCTAAATCATGTCCGACTCTAGCAACTCCATGAACTGTAGCCTGCCAAGCTCCTCCGTCCATGGGATTCTCCAGGCAAGAATACTGGGCACTATGTGTCTTACTAATTAACTAATTAGAACTGGCTCTCTTTTGAGGAAATGAATGATGGTCATTGAAATGCAAGGGCTGGCTGAGACATTTTAGAGATACTATTGTTGAAATAAACTCTAGTTCCAAGTTGGAATGGCTCCTGTCCTGGTGCCATAAATGCAAAACAAAACTTAGATCTTGTTCCTGTCCCTGTAAATATCCCTCTTAACCAGAAATAGATTACATCCAGTCAGCCAATCTCCCAATGCCAAGCCAACTCTGCTCTCTGTACTTATTTCCTTATTCATTACTCTATTTGTTTCCTTATTCATTCTCTACTTGTCTGTTTGTTTCTTATTATTTAAGCTTTAAAACTTCCTTTCTCCCACCCCATGGCTCAGCAGGTAAAGGATATGCCTACAATGGAGGAGACAAAGGAGACATGGGTTCAAACCCTGGGTCAGGAAGATCCCCTGAAGTAGGAAATAGTGACCCACTCCAGTATTCTTGACTGAAGAATCCCATGGAAAGAGGAGCCTGGTGGGTTACAGTTCATGAGGTCACAAAGAGTAAGACATGACTGATGACTAAGCACAGCACAGGATCCCATTTTGTAGTTCTCTGGACCCTTGGGAATGGAGACTGCCCACTTCATGAAGTGTTAGCATTTGTTTGTATCAAGTTGTATTAAGTTGTCTTCTCTAATAATTTTATGGTTTTCCCAGTAGTCATATAAGGATGTGAAAGTTAGACCATCAAGAAGGCTGAGCACCAAAGAATTGATGCTTTCAAACTGTGGAGCTGGAGGGGACTCTTGTGAGTCCCTTTGACAGCAAGGAGATCAAACCAGTCCATCCTGAAGGAAATCAACCATGAATATTCATTGGAAGTACTGATAATGAACCTGAAGCTACAACATTTTGGCCATCTGATGTGAAGAACTGACTCATTGGAAAAGACACTGATGCTGGGAAAGATTGAAGGCAGGAGGAGAAGGAGGCAGGAGAGGATGAGATGGTTTGATAGCATCACTGACTCAATGGACATGAATTTGAGCAAACTCCAGGGATAGTGGAGGACAGAGGAGCCTGTCATGCTGCAGACCATGGGGTAGCAAAGAACAGGATGTGACTTAATGATTGAAAAACAACAATAAAATTGTTGTATTCAGACCTGCAAACTCAATGTGTAAGAATCTAGTTCCCTTAAAGATGGGACCCTAGGCTTTTATCCTAATATCTGCTAATACTATCCTAATAGTCTTCAATACACACACTGACTGGGCTTCTTGGAGCTTGGTTCTTACTGTAAGAATTACTGGATCCTCCCTCTGCAATTTGTCATCTGCCTCTAGGAAATTTCATTCAAGGTGGTGGATAGAAAACCTGAAAGCTCAGAAAACTGGGAGTAGGAGGAAGAGAGAAAAGGGGAGCAGAGTTGAGACTGGTGTTAACTTGCAGTACATCATCAGTGATTGTTTAGAGGATCAGCACAAGACTGTTTATCAAGATTGATCTTGGAACTGAATCTGGGTAAGGAAGGAAGAAGAGCCCTCAGGTGACTAAGGACAGTAGAATCAGTGGACAGTAGATTCCAGTGAAAAAGGATGGGTCAGAGTCGGTGCTGTGAGAAGAAATGACATAGAAAATAAGAAGCAGTGCTCAGAGAGTTGAATGAAACTCAGATTTTGTAATGAAAACTATTGATTCTTCAATGGCCTTGAGAATGAGTGACTAAGGACAGATATTGAAAGGACCATCTGCCTAGGATTTTTGAAATCATCAAGAATTATGGTAGAAGCAGAGCTGGCAAGAGTCACAGTGAATCAGGAACTGAAACTTTCAAGTGTGGAAAAGTGACCTTAAAGGCGATAACTGACTGACTGACCAATAAAATGAAACTATCAAGTCTACAATTCTGGTCATTTATCTAGATAAATGGTATTATATATAGCATCAGATCAGATCAGATCAGTCGCTCAGTCTTGTCCAACCCTTTGCGACTCCATGAATCGCAGCACGCCAGGCCTCCCTGTCCATCACCAACTCCCGGAGTTCACCCAGACTCACGTCCATCGAGTCAGTGATGCCATCCAGCCATTTCATCCTCTGTAATCCCCTTCTCCTCCTGCCCCCAATCCCTCCCAGCATAGAGTCTTTTCCAATGAGTCAACTCTTCGCATGAGGTGGCCAAAGTACTGGAGTTTCAGCTTTAGCATCATTCCTTCCAAAGAAATCCCAGGGCTGATCTCCTTCAGAATGGACTGGTTGGATCTCTTTGCAGTCCAAGGGACTCTCAAGAGTCTTCTCCAACACCACAGTTCAAAAGCATCAATTCTTCGGCGCTCAGCCTTCTTCATAGTCCAACTCTCACATCCATACATGACCACAGGAAAAACCATAGCCTTGACTAGACGAACCTTTGTTGGCAAAGTAATGTCTCTGCTTTTGAACATGCTATCTAGGTTGGTCATAACTTTCCTTCCAAGGCGTAAGCATCTTTTAATTTCATGGCTGCAGTCACCATCTGCAGTCATTTTGGAGCCAAGAAAAATAAAGTCTGACACTGTTTCCACTGTTTCCCCATCTATTTCCCATGAAGTGATGGGACCGGATGCCATGATCTTCGTTTTCTGAATGTTGAGCTTTAAGCCAACTTTTTCACTCTCCACTTTCACTTTCATCAAGAGGCTTTTGAGTTCCTCTTCACTTTCTGCCATAAGGGTGGTGTCATCTGCATATCTGAGGTTATTGATATTTCTCCTGGCAATCTTGATTCCAGTTTGTATTTCTTCCAGTCCAGCGTTTCTCATGATGTACTCTGCATAATATCTGGTTCTTTTATTATGTAAACTAGCCTAGTTTAGCATATCTAATTAACTGATAAATTACTCCATAAAAACATCTCCTAGATTTCTTTAATGTTTATTTTAAATATTACCATATTTTTAAAATTATAGTTGATTTACAATGTTTCATTAGTTTCAGGTGTACAGCCCAGTAATTCAGTTATACATAAATATGTATATATATATATATATATAATTTTTCAAATTATTTTTCCTTATAGGTTTTATTTTTTTATCTATTTTATATATAGTATTTGGTTTGTGTGTGTGTTGAGTAATGTCTGACTCTCTGTGACCTCATGGACTGCAGTCCACTGGGCCGTCCTGTCCTTCACCATCTCCCAGAACTTGCTCAAACTCATGTCCATGGAGTCAGTGATGCCATCCAACCTTCTCATCCTCTGTCCTCTCCTTCTCCTACCTTCAATCTTTCCCAGCATCAGGGTCTTTTCTAATGACTCAGCTTTTCACATAAGCTGGTCAAAATAATGGAGCTTCAGCTTCAGCATCAGCCCTTCCAATGAATATTCAGGATTGATTTCCTTTAAGATTGACTGGTTTGATGTCCTTGAAGTACAAGGGACTCTCAAGAGTCTTCTCCAACACTACAGTGCAAAAGCATCAATTCTTTGGTGTTGAACCATTTTATGGTCCAACTCCTCTCACATCCATACATGACTACTAGAAAAACCATAGCTTTGACTAGATGGACCTTTGTCAAAAAACTAATGTCTCTGCTTTTTAATACATTGTCTAAGTTTGCCATAGCTTTTCCTCCAACGAGCAAGCATCCTTTAATTTCATGGCTACAGTCACCATCTGTGATGATTTTGGAGCACAAGAAAATAAATTCAGTCAATATTTCTATTGTTTCCCCATCTATTGGTCATAAACTGATAGAACAAAATGCCATGATCTTAGTTTTCTGAATGTTGAGTTTTAGCCAACTTTTTCACTCTCCTCTTTCACCTTAATCAAGAGGCTCTTTCATTCCTCTTTGCTTTCTGCTCTCAGGGCAGAGTTATCTGCATATCTGATGCCATTGCTATTTCTCCCAACAATATTGATTTCAGATTGTGTTTCATCCAGCCTGGCATTTCACATGATGTACTCTGCATAGAAGTTAAATAAGAAGGGTGACAATATACACTCTTTCTCAATTTGGAACCAGTTCGAGGTACCATGTCTGATTCTAACTCTTGCTTCTTGACATGCATACATGTTTTGCAGGACGTAGGTAAGGTGGTCTGGTATTCCCATCTCTTGAAGAATTTTCCACAGTTTATTGTGATCCACACAGCCAAAGGCTTTAGTGTAGTCAATAAAGCAGAAGTAGATGTTTTTCTGCAATTTCATTGTTTTTTTTCTCTGATTCAGTGAATGTTGGCAATTTGATTTCTGGTTCCTCTGTCTTTTATACATCCAGTTTGAACATCTGGAAGTTCTCAGTTCACATACTGTTGAAGCCTAGCTTGGAGAATTTTGAGTATTAATTTGCTAGCATGTGAAACGAGTTCAATTGTGTGGTAGTTTGAGCATTCTTTGGCATTGCCCTTCTTTGGGACTGGAATGAAAACTGACATTTTCCAGTCCTGTGGCCACTGCTGAGTTTCCAAATTTGCTGGCAGATTAAGGGTAGCACTTTCACAGCATCATCGTTTAGGATTGGAAATAGCTCAGTTGGAATTCCATCACCTCCACTAGCTTTGTAGTAATGTTTCCTAATGCCCTCTTGACTTCTCATTTCGGGATATCTGGCTCTAGGTGAATAATCAAACCATCACGCTTATTTGGGTCATGAAGATCTTTTTTGTAAGTTTTTTTTGTGTATTCTTGCCACCTCTTTTTAACATCTTCTGCTTCTGTTTGGTCCATATCATTTATGTCTTTTATTGTGCCCATCTTTGCATGAAATCTTCCCTTGATATCTCTAATTTTTTTGAAGAGATCTCTAGTCTTTCCCATTCTATTGTTTTCCTATATTTCTTTACATTGTTCACTTAAGAAGGCTTTCTTTTCTTTCCTAGCTATTCTCTGGAATTCTGCAATTGAATGAGCATATCTTTTAATTTCTCCTTTTCCTTTAGCTTCTCTTCTTTTCTCAGCTATTTTTAAGCCATCCTCAGACAACCATTTTGTGTTTTTGCATTTCTTTTTCTTGGGATGGTCTTGATCACTGCCTCCTGTACAGTATCACGATCCTCTGTGCATAGTTCTTCAGACACTCTGTCTATCAGATCAAATCTGTTGAATCTATTTGTCATTTCCACTGAATAATCATAAGGGATTTGATTTAAGTCATACCTGAATGACCTAGAGGTTTTCCCTGCTTTTTTCATTTTAAGCCTGAATTTGGCAATAAGTAGTTCATGATCTGAGCCACAGTCAGCTCCTGGTCTTGTTTTGCTGACTGTAAAGAGCTTCTCCATCTTTTGCTGCAAATAATATATCAATCTAATTTCAGTATTGACCATCTGGTGATGTCCATGTGTGGAGTCTTCTCTTGTGTTGTTGTAAGAGGATGTTTGTTATGACCAGTGTGTTCTCTTGGCAAAACTCTGTTAGCCTTTGACCTGCTTCTTTTTTTATTCCATGGTCAGATTTGCTTGTTACTCCAGGTAGTTCTTGACTTCCTACTTTTGCATTCTAGTCCCTGACAATGAAGAGGACTTCCTTTTTGGGTGTTAGTTCTAGAAGGTTTTGTAGGTCTTCATAGAACTGTTCAACTTCAGCTTCTTCAGCATTAGTGGTTGGGGCATAGACTTGGATCATTGTAATATTGAATGGTTTGTACTGCATCTTGAGCTCTTTTGTTGATTATGATGGCTACTCCATTTCTTCTAAGGGATTCTTGCCCACCAGAGTAGATATAATGGCCATCCGAATAAAATCCACCCATTCCAGTCCATTTTTATTCACTGATTCCTAGAATGTTGATGTTCATGCTTGCCATTTCCTGTTCACTTTGCCATTTCCACTTTCAATTTACCTTGATTCATGGATTTAACATTCCAGATTCCTATGCAATATGGCCCTTTACAGTGTCAGACTTACTTTCACCACCAGACATATTCACAACTGGGTGTTGTTTCTGCTCTGGCTCAATCTCTTCATTCTTTCTGGAGCTATTTCTTTACTCTTCTCCAGTAGCATATTGGGCACCTAAAAACCTGGAGAGTTCATCTTTCAGTGTCATGTATTTTTTGCTTTTTCATACTGTTCATGGGATTCTGAACAAGGCGAGAATGCTGAAGTGGTTTGACATTCCCTTCACCAGTGGACGATGTTTTGTCAGAACTCTTGACTGTGACCTGTCTGTCTTGGCTGGCCCTACACAGCATGCCTCATAGTTTGACTGAGTTAGACAAGGCTGTGATCCATGTCCTCAGTTTGATTAGCTTTTTGTGATTGTGGTTTTCATACTGTTTCCCCTCTTATGGATGAGTATAATAGGCTTATGGAAGCTTCCTGATAGGAGGAACTGGCTGTGGGGAAAACTAGGTCTTGCTCTTGTGAGCAAGGCCATGGTCAGTAAATCTTTAATCCAGTTTTCTGCTAATAGGTTCTAGAAGGCAACTAAATGATTCTCACATCAAGTTGATTTTGCTCTGTTTTTAAGCATTGCTTTTTTGAGTATAAAATAAATTTTTCTCTGGAGAAAATTTAGGCTTTTTACTACCAGTAATCTTACTTCTAGGCTAGACAAATTAGACTTACTGCTGTTATTGCTTTACTACTAAAATATTAATCTTTTGTGAACCTTACTGAATGCCCAAGGTTACTGCCAGTTGACTCTCCAGTAATGTTGTTTGGATTCTTCAATATCTTTGCACCTCATGTAATCTTGGGGAATTATCTTGCTTATACCATCACCCTATCATTTTTTCCTAGTTTCATAAAGCTTCATTGTACACATATGCAATTTAGTATTCTGAGAAGACTTGGTGAAATTGCTATGCAAAGTTTCGGTGCTCTTTTTCTATATAAGTTTGTCTTATGTTGACCTATGCTTTGCAACTTGCAACTACCTCAGTACACCTAAACTTTAATCTCTATATGCTTTGTACCCATGCTCAGTCACTTCAGTCGTGTCTGACTCTTTGTGACCCTATGGACCATTACCCTCCAGACTTCTCTGTACATGGGATTTTCCAGTTAAGAATACCTGAGTGGGTTGCCACACCCTCCTCCAGGGGATCTTCCCGACTCAGAGATCGAACCCACATCTCCTGCATCTCGTGCATTGCAGGCAGAGTATATACCTATATGCTTAGCTCAGTATATTACTGTACTCTACTTGTGATCTCTGTTTCTGTACTGTGATCTGTAATATGTCTTTAGGCAATTTTATTTCTCACACGAATTTTTTTCCCCACTTTGGGGGATCACCATCCTATGTTGTCAATTAAATAATGTCTATATTTGTTTGTGTTTTTCCCCCTATTCTCTAATTGTTCATGGTTGAAATTAAATCTGGATGTTTTACTTGATTATTGCAGAAAGCAGAAGTCTAGCTCATAAATTTTAATTAGTATATTAATACAGAAATCAATTCCCTCATTATTTTTCTCTTGCAGTTGTAATTAACAAGAAGTTTAGTAGTTCTGTGAACTTTACTTTTTTTTATTAATCATGTGATTTGCTGATAGGTTTTAAATCCATGTGCTTTTTTGTTTTATAAATTTGTATAAAAGTAGTTATTATGTGCACATAAAATGCAGTTAATAAAATAAAAAAATGATTCCTATGAATTGTTCCCTATTTAATATCCTTTTCTGAACTTGCTTTATATTGTGAAAATCACTTAATTTTGACTCTTAATAAAAAGTAAGTACAACCTCAGTTGATTTAAAAAATTTACTGTTTTATTTTATATTATATACAATTTTAATGAAGAAAGTAGTAAAAACCACTATGTGAGATATAAAATAAAAGTAAAACATGAACTCTGAAATTATGTTCCTTGAGTATGAATTCTTACTTTACTATTTTCTTGGTCTGTAACTTAGGAATGGTTAGTTATACTTTTCATACCTTGTCATCCTAATCTGAGACATAATAACATGTATTTCATAGAGCTGTTGTGAAGAATACATTATGTGTGTGTGTGCTTAAAATAGTTGGTACATCTAACAGCTATAAATGTAATTATTATTATTCCTGTATGAAGGGAAAATATAAAAAATAAACAATGTAAAATTCGATTTCAATACAGAAAATATGTGAGCAAGTAACTTCACAAGTATAATTAAGTGAATTTTAAAGTGAAAAATAAAATAATTGATAAGGCATAACAAATTTCACTTCTGTTGATCACAATCAAACCAACAAGTTCTGATATAAGACAAAAAATTTACCAAGAAAACAGAATATCACTTGTGTTTCTTTACAAGGCTACTTAGAGTATATTTTTTCTGTAAGATTGCTGTGTCAATACAGACCTTATAAAAGGTCAAAACTCACACCAGTCCAGATGAAAGCGACACCAAGAGTCCTGGCTGAGAAACGATGCAAACCACATTAACTCTCTGAAAAAGAGTAATGCACATGTCAAAAAGCAGAAGATTTTAAGACAAGAAATCTCATTTTCATAAAAAGAAACAAAAATTGGAGAACACTCATTCATACTTAGAAAACATATTTTGTGAAACTAAATTAATATAATCTTTCACTTTCAAGTGGAAATTTTGTTTGCACTCTGTCTTCTGATATGTATAAAAAGTACTGACTAAAACCTTTACTGCAGAACATCTATATAATGCAGAAAATAACCATTTTATGGGGTTTTTTAAACCTTTTCTTTTTGAAATTGCATCGCCCAACCAAAATAAAACAGGCTATTATTTATTGCTTGGTAAGTCAGCTCTGAATTGTTACCCCACCTAATTTTCCTAGCAAAGGTAAAAGCTGTTCTCCAGGAGACTTCATGGCTGACATTAGTTTAGGATAATGAGGGCAGCAGAATATGTAATTTGTTTTGTGTAGATCACCACTGTTGTAAGAAATGAAAAATTATGATAATAGCAAAGTCAGCATAACTGACATTGCATACAAAGAGTAAAGAAATTTATGTACCATCAAGCTATCATTTTGATAAAGTAGGTTTTCCTCCCAGAGACATTTAAATGCCTTAGTAAAATTGTATATTGAAGTATCCAGGTGGGTCAGTGGTAAAGAATCCGCCTGCCACTGCAAGAGACACAGGAGACTCCCTGGGTCAGGAAGATCCCCTGGAGGAGGAAATGGCAACCCACTCCAGTATTCTTGCTGAAAACTTCCCTGGACAGAAGAGCCTGGCAGGTTGCAGTCCTTGGTGTAACCAAGAATCAAACACAACTGAGCATGCATTCAAGCAAAATAGTAGATAGAAGCAGCCATTATATATTTCAGTCCATTACCAAATTATGTTTTCTTAAAACTGAGTTATTTGATGGGAATAATCCAACTACAGTGTACTATATTATATAATAAATAATCAGGTTAAAAAAGTATTACAGTTCTTAAATTTGAATATAAGTTTTAACTGTTAATGTAGGAGTTTTACAGTTTACAATGTTTAATGTCAAATAATTATATCCATTTACTTATAAATTTTTATCATCTCAATAATGCATTCCTGTTTGCTGTGACATTTTATAAACAAATGTCACAACTGCTCCTTCTTTTTCTTAGTTGTAAGGTAAAGTATTTGACTAGGTAGTTCTTACTGTTAAAAAACATCATAATTCATGAATAATCGAATACACTTATCACATGAACACTAATGTAGCTAAAAGCATAACGAGAGTTTTTCCCAGAATAATGGTTTCTCACAGCATTTCAGTTTCCAGTGGTGTCTATATAGACCAAAGTGAGAGACATCAATTTTATGGTTCTTATGATGTATTTTGTAAATTTAAGTAAATTTATTTTTATGTCACTTACTGTAACTTTCCTCAAGAAGAAAAAACAAATAAAATATATGTAATAGAAATAGTTCAACCAAAAAAAAGAAGTTGCTGCTATAATATACATACTAATAAACATGATTACACAAAGATATTATTAAGAAAGTTATCCACAAAACTAGAAAACATAAAACTTTTTTTTTAGATTACTAAATAACTAGATTAACATAGATTAAAATGTTATTAATGCTACATGAAAATTCTCAATGGTTCCTTGAAATCATAAATTTGAGGACAGTATGATATAGAATATCCCTTTGTATATCATCTTTGGTAACCTATTATATTCTCAAGATATATTGAATTTCTTTCCAATAACTAAAAATTGCTTTTTTATCTCATTCTGAAGCAATGTTGAAACTCAACCCAAACAACTGGGACAGTAGAGCAGGTTATTTCTAGCTTTGATGTTGCCCTTTGCTTTAAAGTCAGAGCAACTATAAATATGAAGAAAACAAACAAACAAACAAAAACAGTTGGGTTCACATATGAGGTAAATCTCTGAGAATGGGAAACTTGTCCATCACATGAGCATTTTTCTTTCTTGGTTGGCACCCTAGTTTACTGGTTATGATTATGGGGACCTGAGGTTAACTCAATGCTTGAAGTCAGTATTTCCACTTCTATCAGTGAATAAAAGAAGGAAAAAAAAAAATACTACTGAGCACATGAATACATTCAATACAATATATCTCCCTGGGTTGGAAAGATCCCCTGGAGTAAGAAATGGCAACCCACTCTAGTACTCTCGCCTGGAAAACTTGATCAAAAGAGAAGCCTGGCATGCTATAGTTCATGGGGATGCAAATAGTCTGACATGAGCAAGTGACCGAGCACTCACTCACTTGAACATACCTTAAGACTATAATTCTCCATGAGGTACATAACTTCAAAATGCTAAACAAAAGAAAATTTCTCAATGAAAATGAACTCTCAATAAAAGTTAAAAACAAAACAACAAGAAATGCAATGCTGAAAATGTCAATAAAGTTGAAAGCTAAACATTTATTTCTGATAAAATTAATATTTAAAGAATAATATTAACATTTCAAACTCTTGAAATAAGTGTGAAAAAGATATTCAAAGTTACATCTGAAAGCATAACTTACATTTAAAAGAGCAATAAACTATAAAACATAATTAGGTGAAATTAAATTACACTAGAACAGACATCTGGATTTAATACTAATGACACTTTTGTAGTTGTTGAAATTGCTGTTAAATGTTCATTTTCTAACTATGCTTCATTATTTATATAAATATATCAAAGGTAACAAAACACTGTAAAAATAAATACTCTGATTAAGTTTTTTAATTGTTTTATAGTTATTATTTACAAATAAAGCTTATTAAAAACCTGCTTAGGGATTTCACTGGTGATCCAGTCGTTAGGACTCTGAGCTTCCACTGCAGGGGCACAGATTTGATCTCTAGTTGGGGAATTAAGATCCCATAGGCACTTGGCACGGCCAAAAGATACATACAGAAAGCTTGTTATAATGAATAAAAAGATATATTAAATCATTAAATTAAATAAATGTGCCAGGTTAGTTCTGTATATATTGTGAATAGAAAAACTGGAGAAAAGAGATGAGGAAATGGAAAACCATAAAAATAATATAACACATAAGCATAAAACATTAAAACATCAATTTTGAAATACTCAGAAGTAACATTAAAGTCAGAAAAAAGTGTGTTCTAGCAAAAAATAATGGGGATAGGTGGTATATATAGTAACAGTATCATGATAGAATTGATTTTTCCCAAATCATCTCTATAATAAACATAATTTGAATCAGCAAGAGAGAAGTATAAAGGGTGAATCATTTGAACTAGTATACTTTACATTCAAAAAAATTACATTATATAAGATAAGAATTTACTTTTAAAAATTGACCTTAAATACTATGATGGATATGCAATGTACATAATCACCAGTATTAGTTTCAAAGATACACATTAAATATGTACACACAAGAAAGTGAAAAAAACAACACAATTGAATAACACAATTGATAAAATCTTTGTGTTGACAATCAATCTGTAGAAGAATAATCAAAAGTCATAAAACAAAAGAAAGAATAATCAATCACTTTGATGATCAAGAACATTCAAATTAAAAGATTATGGATGTGAGAGTTAGATCATAAAGAAGGCTGAGTGCTGAAGGATTGATGCTTTTGAACTATGATATTGGAGAAGGCTCTTGAGAGTTCCTTGGACTGCAATGACATCAAGCCAGTCAATCTTAAAGGAAATCAATCGTGAATATTCATTGGAAGGACTGATGCAGAAGCTGAAGCTCCAATACTTTGGCCACCTGATGTGAAGAGCTGACTCATTGGAAAAGCCCTGATGCTGGGAAAGATTGAAGGCATGGAGAGAAAGGGGACAACAGAGGATGAGATGGTTGGATGGCATCAGCGACTCAATGGACATGAGTTTGAGCAAGCTCCAGGAAATGGTGAAGGACACAGAAGCCTGGCATGCTACAGTCCATGGGTTGCAAAGAGTCAGACATGTCTGAGTACTGAACAACAACAATGATACTATTATACACCTATAATATTGATTTAAAATAGTTTAAAATATTAAATTCTGTAAAGATGTAAAGGAAACTCTAACACACTGCTGACATATAAATAGAAATATTTTTATGGTACTTTAGATTGCATTTAGCTAATATCTGAGAAACTTTAAGATGCCCTTATAGTGAAGTGAAAAGTGAAGTTGCTCAGTCATGTCCGACTCTTTGTGACCCCATGGACTGTAGCCCACCAGGCTCCTCTGTCCATGGGATATTCCAGGCAAGAGTACTGGAGTGGGTTGCCATTTCCTTCTCCAGAATATGCCCTTATGCTGCTGCTGCTGCTGCTGCTAAGTCGCTTCAGTCATGCCCAACTCTGTTCGACCCCATAGACGGAAGCCCACCAGGCTCCCCTGTTCCTGGGATTCTCCAGGCAAGAACACTGGAGTGGGTTGCCATTTCCCTCTCCAATGCATGAAAGTGAAAAGTGAAAGGGAAGTCGCTCAGTCGTGTCCGACTCTTAGTGACCCCATGGATTACAGCCTACCAGGCTCCTGCATCCATGGGATTTTCCAAGCAAGAGTACTGGAGTGGGGTGCCATTGCCTTCTCCATATGCCCTTATACATGGCTCCAAAACTCCATTTCCAGATATATACCCTATACTTGCTCTTATGTAAAGGCCTAAGTACAAAAATGTTCATAAAAAAAAAAAAAAAAAAAAAAAACTCAGGTCAGAAAAAAGTAACTTAAAAATATGCATCAGCATTGCAGTGAATACTGAATATGCATTAAACAGAATAGTGTGGAATGCTTCCATTGACCTCTTATTTCTCTCTGGTTCCCTGGGATAATCATTACCGTCTTTTCCTTTCACAATATTTGACACCTGGTCTATGTGTTCACAGGGCATTATTAGAAGAGATGAATATTGGTTTGAACTAACCACACATCTGTGGACATTCAACTCACTTCTTCCTTTCCTTCTAAGTCACCATGAATTCAGCATATTTCCAGTCCCATGAATGGAATTGCCCTTTGGGGAAGCTGGACATGGAAGCAATTAAAAATGATCTTTATTAGTTTCATGAAATAATGGAGCTGTCTTTTAAATTGGGCACCCATTTTTACATAAACTAGAAGAGATATATACAATTTAGGTCCTTGCCTACAGCTGTTTCCTCATTCAAAATTTTAGATAACAGGCTGATACTCCCAGGGGTGTCATGAATTTGAGACTGTGACAAGAATTGGTATAGCCTGAAAATTATGACCAACCTAGATAACATATTGAAAAGCAGAGACATTACTTTGCCAACAAAGGTACATCTAGTCAAGGCTATGGTTTTCCCAGTGGTCATGTATGGATGTGAGAGTTGGACTATAAAGAAAGCTGACCACAGAAGAATTGATGCTTTTGAACTGTGGTGTTGGAGAAGACTCTTGAGAGTCCCTTGGACTTCAAGGAGATCCAACCAGTCCATTCTGAAGGAGGTCAGCCCTGGGATTTCTTTGGAAGGAATGATGTTAAAGCTGGAACTCCAGTACTTTGGCCACATCATGCGAAGAGTTGACTCATTGGAAAAGACTCTGATGCTGGGAGGGATTGGAGGCAGGAGGAGAAGGGGATGGCAGAGGATGAGATGGCTGGATGGCATCACTGACTCGATGGACGTGAGTCTGAGTGAACTCCAGAGTGGTGATGGACAGGAGGCCTGGCGTGCTGCAATTCATGGGGTCGCAAAGAGTCGGACATGACTGAGCGACTGAACTGAACTGAACTGAACCGGCATGCTGAAGTCCATGGGGTTACAGAGTCAGACACAATTGAGTGACTGAATAACAGCAACAACAATTACTATTAAGACAGCTCAATAGTAGTGTAATGCAATATTTTATATATTTTAAAACCATAACTAATGAGAACATAATGTACAGCACAGGGAACTCTACTTAATGCTATGTGGTGACCTGGATAGGAAGGAAATGCAAAAAGGTGGAAACATACATATTAGTATGCTGATTTATTTTGCTATACATTATAAACTGACACAACATTGTAAAGCAACTACATCTCAATAAAAGTTAATTTTATTTTATTTTTTTTAATTTTATTTTATTTTTAAACTTTACATAACTGTATTAGTTTTGCCAAATATCAAAATGAATCCGCCACAGGTATACATGTGTTCCCCATCTTGGACCCTCCTCCCTCCTCCCTCCCCAAAATCACAAAAAAATGTTGATATTAAAATTTTATCACCTATGTCCTCTTCAAATATGAGGGGGTAATTAAAATATATATATATATATATATATATATGTGTGTGTGTGTGCGTGTGTGTGTGTCTGTATATAAACACATATATATGTATGCATATTTCTCATACACTTTCTTCTTCAGAAGAATTACCACATAAATGTTTACATTTAAACTTATATTTGAAGGAGTAATGAGAAGAAAAATTATACAACTCCATGAATATTGAGTTATATGAGAATTAATGTGATCAAGTATATAATACTTTGGTCTTGATAAATTAATCAAGGACAGAAAGACAAAATAGAAAGTACATGCTAGAGAAATAATTCCAAGAAAGAGACCCTTAAAGCTGGGAATCTGCAATTGGTTGTCTAATTTGGTTAGATTAAAAGATGGTAATGGCTTATTTGTCATGGAACTGGGAGAATAGAAGTCAGTGTAATTGAGTGGCAAAAAAAAGAAAAAAAAAATCCCCCATATTCTTCTGGACGCCTGCTGCAGATTCTGAAGAACAACAGCTATTGCAGCATATTCTAGTGAAACTGTAGACAGTAAAAATTCCTAGATCAGATGTCCACTCTTTACTAACTTGAAGATCTCATAGTGAAGAAAATGAGATGTTCAGTACAGGTCAAAGAACCACACTTCTTCTGTGGGTACTATAAGAGTCTCTTAATTCTTGGAAATGCAGAAAAATGCATCTATCTGAATTTAAGTACACCAAATTAATCATTAAATAGCAAAATTATAATATAATTTGAAATGTTATTAGCCTCCAATTAAAATAAATTAAAAAAATAAATAAATGAAATTTCTAGCTTAGATTGGGAAAGAAGGCCCTAAAATTAGTTGTAACTTTGATAGATTCCTATCAACCTGATTACCTCCTTCCTCTCTTCCACTCCTTCTCCCTCCTTTGGGGAGATTAGTAGACTCTTCTGTTTGTAGTTTAGTTGCTAGTCATGTCGAACTCATTTGCAACCCCATGGACTATAGCCTGCTGCCAGATTTCTTTGTCCATGGTATTTCCCAGGCAAGAATACTAGCGAGGGTTGTCATTTCATTCTCCAGGGTATCTTCCCAACCCAGGCATTGAAAAGGGTGTCCTGCATTGCAGACAGATTCTTTACCACTCAACCACCTGGGAAGCCCTAGAGGACTCTTACTTCAGTCTCTATAATGCCTTGGCCTGAGGCAGAGCTTTGCAAAAGGATGCTGATTGCTTCAGAAAACACTAACTCTAACTGCTGCAGACTCATAGCTAGAACTTGACTTGAATGGAACACACAGCATTGAATAGAAACCCCCTCCTAGGAAGAGTTATTATACATTCTAAAAAATTTTAGACATTTAAAGACAGAGTTTATAAATTGGATGCACTACCTTGGATCCATGGGTTCATGTGCCCTCATTTCAATGGTACAATGGCTCTAGACAGCAAAAGCTCTAAATATGAAGGAAGAATTGGGTATAGAAGGAGTTGACCATGTAAAAAAGACAGGAATGCAGGTTTGGCAAAAGTATTGTTCCATAATAGAGTTTTTCACTCTAATTTTAATGTTTTTTGAGCATTTTGGAAACCAGTATGGCATTTCCCATGTAATGAGAGCTATGCTTCCTATTGTTTTGAAGAACATGGGTGTGTATGTGTGTGTTTAGTCTGAGATAGAAACTATTAAGAGAAATAGATAAACATCTCAGTGCCATGTTCATTACCCTGTGTCAGTTCAGTTCAGTCGCTCAGTTGTTCCCGACTCTTTGTAACACCATGAATTGCAGCACACCAGTCCTCCCTGTCATCACCAACTGTCGGAGTCCACCCAAACCCATGTCCATTGAGTCAATGATGCCACCCAACCATTTCATCCTCTGTCATCCCCTTCTCTTCCTGTCTTAAATCTTTCCCAGCATCATCTTTTCAAACGAGTCAGCTCTTTGCATCAGGTGGCCAAAGTACTGGAGTTTCAGCTTCAACATCAGTCCTTCCAATGAACACCCATGACTGACCTCCTTTAGGATGGACTGGTTGGATCTTCTTGCAGTCCAAGGGACTCTCAAGAGTCTTCTCCAACACCACAGTTCAAAATCATCAATTCTTCTGTGGTCAGCTTTCTTTATAGTCCAACTCCCACATCCATACATGACCAATGGAAAAACCATAGCCTTGACTAGACGGACCTTTGTTGACAAAGTAATGTCTCTGCTTTTTACTATGCTGTCTAGGTTGGCCATAACTTTCCTTCCAAGGAGTGAGTGTCCTTTAATTTCATGGATGCAATCACCATCTGCAGTGATTTTTGAGCCCAGAAACATAAAGTTAGCTACTGTTTCCACTGTTTCCCCATCTATTTGCCATGAAGTAATGGGATCCGATGCCATGATCTTCGTTTTCTGAATGTTGAGCTTTAAGCCAACTTTTTCTCTCCCCTTTTTCACTTTCATCAAGAGTCTGTTTAGTTCTTCACTTTCTGCCATAAAGTTGGTGTCATCTGCATATCTGAGGTTATTGATATTTCTCCTGGAAATCCTGACTCCAGCTTGTGCTTCTTCTAGCCCAGCATTTCTCATGATGTACTCTGCATATAAGTTAAATAAGCAGGGTGACAATATACAGCCTTTTCCTACTCCTTTTCCTATCTGGAACCAGTCAGTTGTTCCATGTCCAGTTCTAACTGTTGCTTCCTGACCATACAGGTTTCTCAAGAGGCAGGTTATGTAGTCTGGTATTCCCATTTCTTTCATAATTTTCTACAGTGTATTGTGATCCACTCAGTCAAAGGATTTGACATAGTCAATAAAGCAGAGCTAGATGTTTTTATGGAACTCTCTTGCTTTTTCCATGATCCAGCGGATGTTGGCAATTTGATCTCTGGTTCCTCTGCCTTTTCTAAAACAAGCTTGAACATCAGGAAGTTCACAGTTCACATATTGCTGAAGCCTGGCTTGGAGAATTTTGAGCATTACTGTAATAGGGTGTGAGATGAGTGCAATTGTGTGGTAGTTTGAGCATTCTTTGGCATTGCATTTCTTTGGGATTGGAATGAAAACTGACCTTTTCCAGTCCTGTGGCCACTGCTGAATTTTCCACATTTTCTGGCATATTGAGTGTAGCACTTTCAGAGCATCATCTTTCAGGATTTGAAATAGCTAACCTGGAATTCCAACACCTCCACTAGCTTTGTTTGCAGTGATGCTTTCTAAGGCCCACTTGACTTCACATTCCAGGATGTCTGGCCCTAGGTGAGTGATCACACCATCATGATTATCTGGGTCATGAAGATCTTTTTTGTACAGTTCTTCTGTGTATTCTTGCCACTTCTTCTTAATATCTTCTTCTTCTGTTAGGTCCATACCATTTCTGTCCTTTATCAAGCCCATCTTTGCATGAAATGTTCCCTTGGAATCTCTGATTTTCTTGAGATCTCTAGTCTTTTCCATTCTGTTTTTTTCCTCTTTTTCTTTACATTGATCGCTGAGGAAGGCTTTCTTATCTCTCCTTGCTCTTCTTTGGAACTTTGCATTCAGAGGTTTATATCTTTCCTTTTCTCCTTTGCTTTTCACTTCTCTTCTTTTCACAGTTATTTTTAAGGCCTCCCCAGACAGCCATTTTGCTTTTTTGCATTTCTTTTCTATGGGAGTGGCCTTGATCCCTGTGTCCTGTACAATGTCACGAACCTCTGTTCATAGTTCATCAGGCACTCTGTCTATCGGATCTAGTCCCTTAAATCTATTTCTCACTTCCACTGTATAATCATAAGGTATTTGATTTAGGTCATACCTGAATGGTCTACTGGTTTTCCCTACTTTCTTCAATTTAAGTCTGAATTTGGCAATAAGGAGTTCATGATCTGAGCCACAGTCAGCTCCCGGTCTTGTTTTTGCTGACTGTATAGAGCTTCTCCATCTTTGGCTGCAAAGAATATAATCAATCTGATTTCAGTGTTGACAATCTGCTGATGTCCATGTGTAGAGTCTTCTTTTGTGTTGTTGGAAGAGGGTGTTTGCTATGACCAGTGCATTTTCTTTGGCAAAACCCTATTAGTCTTTGCCCTGCTTCATTCCATATTACAAGGCCAAATTTGCCTGTTAGCCCAGGTGTTTCTTGACTTTCTACTTTTGCATTCCAGTCCCCTATAATGAAAAGCACATTTTTTTTGGTGTTATTTCTAAAAGGTCTTGTAGGTCCTCATAGAACCGTTCAAATTCAGCTTCTTCAGTGTTACTGGTTGGGGCATAGACTTGGATTACTGTGATAATGAATGGTTTGCCTTGGAAATGAACAGAGATCATTCTATCATTTTTGAGATTGCATCCAAGTGCTGCATTTTGGACTCTTTTGTTGAGCATGATGGCTACTCCATTTCTTCTAAGGGATTCCTGCCCACAGTAGTAGATATAATGGTCATCTGAGTTAAATTCACCCATTCCTGTCCATTTTAGTTTGCTGATTCCTACAATGTTGATGTACACTATTAGCACTCAAAGGGTAGAAACAACCTGAAGGCCATCATGTGATGAACAGATAAATAAAATATGATATATACTCAGAATGGAAGACTATTCAGCCATAACAATGAATTAAAGATTTAAATATGCTACAAAGTGGATGGACCAAAAAAAAAAAAAATATATATATATATATATATAGTTAGTGAAATAAGGCAGGCACAAAAAGACAAATATTGTATGATTCTACTGGCTTAAGATACATAGAATAGTCTAACTTACAGAAATTGGAAATAGAAATCATCAAAGCTAGGAAGCAAGAGGGAAGGTGGATAATGACTTAATGGATACAGAGGTTATATTGGATCTGATGAAAAAGATTTAGTTGTAGATGGTGTTGATAGATTGAATACAAAAAGTTATACTGAACTTTTTAATTCTTAAAAATTATGAAAAGAATAAATACAATGTATCTTTGATCATAATGCTCAGCTGCTAAGTTGTGTCTGACTGTTTGTGAGCCCATGGACAGCAGCACACCAGGCTTCCCTGTCCTTCACTATCTCCCAGAGTTTGCTCAAATTCATGGCCACTGAGTCGATGATGCTATCCAGACGTCTCATCCTCTGTGCCCTCCAAACTTTTCCTCCTGCCCTCAATCTTTACAGCATCAGGGGCTTTTCAGGTGAGTCTGCCCTTCACATTAGGTGGCCAAAGTATTGACAGTTCAGCATCAGTCCTTCCAATGAATATTCAGTGTTTATTTCATTTAGAATTGACTGGTTTGATCTCCTTGCTGTCCAAGAAACTCTCAAGAGTCTCTTCAGTGCCACTGTTCTAAAGTATCAATTCTTTGGCACTCAGCCTTCTTTATGTTATAAGTCTCTCATCTGTACATGACTACTGAAGCATAGTGTGATTTTTAGTGTTTCCCTTTGTCAGATTGACAATTTCAAGTTGAAAACTGTTGCTTCATGACTTCATTTTTTAGCTGAATTCAAATAAATGTTCAAAGTATCCAAGAAAGCTGATATATACCGTTTTTAATTTGATGAATGAATGTTGAGTCTTTCCCAGCAGATAAATAATTCAAAAGGGCATTTTTAAAAAATGACAACATAAATTAAAAACTGTAGTCAGGGGCAGTTTCCTCAGCAGGTTCCCCTTAGTGAGAAAGTTAAAGGCTCTCTGACTCACCTCTGAAACATTCAACTCCTTAGCCTTCCTCCACCCATGAGGAACGTTGTCCAACACATCTCAGCCCACACTTATTAACCACCCACGTCTGCACACTTCCCCTGTGTATCCACATTAACAAGGTCTTCCCGATCAGCATCACAGATGTCCTGACAATGCCTCTATGTCCTCCTAGAGCTCCCTGAGGACCAGGTGGAGGAGCTATCCATTTAATCATCGGAGGAAGAGGCTTTGCCCAACTCCGTGGTAAGTATCCCTTATTTATCTGAGATAAAAGTGTTGCTTCTTGACTTTATTTTTTAGCTGAATTCAAACAAAGGTTTAAAATATTGAAGACAGCTGATATATACAGTTTTTAATTCGATGGATGAATGTTGAGTCTTTCTCAGCAGATAATGCAAAAGGGCATTTTTAAAAAATGACAACATAAATTAAAAACTGTAGTCAGGGGCAGTTTTCTAGCAGAAAATATTTTTTATTGAAATAAATATTTTTAAATTGCTAGTCAAAATGGGCTTAAGAGATCTTCCAGGAAAAGCTTCAACCTTTCTTACAGAAGTCCTCTATGTTTTCTTTTGCGGCTATGGACTCAACAACACTTTCCCATTTGGTTAGAACAAAAAGAGAACAAAAGACTTGAATGTACTGTACTCAAGATGTTGACACCCTCACACTCTTTTCTTCTCTCTAATCACAGCCATGTGAGGCAGTCAACAAACATGGTAAGTATTCAGGGATCATCCTTCTACTGAGGAACAATGTGGTTGATGAAGGTGGGACTCTCTTTCTGGCTCTGGTTTGAGAAGCCCCGTGATGCTGGATTCCTACAGGGGGTGAAGGCTGGGGGTGCAGAAAAGAGACTGATCTCCCAGGATGCCTGTGTTCTATGGTCTCTGGAAAAATCTACATCATTTAGATGCTGTGGATTTGTGTGAATCAGAGTTGGGGGCCCATATATGGGCCCATGTGTTGTGATTCTGAAGCTCTATGCGTGTGTGAGTGTGTGTTTCCTCAGGAGATGTTTCCTTCTTACACAGCACAAGTCAACTGTGAACTTTCTAAATGCTTCTCACTACCACTGAACACTGGCTATACATTACCTGATTATTTCCTTAATGCAGTCATTCCTCAAGTTTGGTTAATATTCATTTTCCTCAGATGAAGATGGTGCTGAGAAAAATGGCCCAAGCTCTTGACTTCCTAAGTGGAAAGCCAAACTTAGAACCTCAGGGTGGTCCCAGTGTGACTGCTCTAGACCCCTGACCTGCACTGATCACTCAACCTTGAAATCCTAGTCATGGAGCAAGGGGGTCCCTGCATATGTATTTATGCCTGGAGGTACTAGCAGCTCCATAGATCCAGACCATGCTCATCATTATAAGGTGTGCTCAGTGGTCATGGAACCAGGGCAAGCAAAGCTGGATTAATGCCAACTTTGGCAGTCATTAATGTGAAAGTCACCTAGGGACTTGCATCCTCCTGGTCAACTCACAGATTCTGAGGGTTGTGTGGCTTTGTGTAGACAATGTAGGTCATATCTGTTGGTGCTACTGTCATTGTTTAAACCAGGACAAAGGCAGATTATAATCAGGGAGATATTTCATTGTATTTGGTAACATTACCATAAGCCTTACACTGATTAAACCCTGTAGCATACACTCAAGGGGAGGTGTCAAATAGATCTCACAGCGGAACTTGATAGTTAGCCTAGTGACCATGACTCTTGTTGTAAATCTCCTGCACAGCTGGGTCAGAGACAGTCAGTATTCATCTCATGGTTTCTCTCCATAATGAACTGTACCAAAAGTGTAAGAATTCTTTCTGTGAGTGTGGACAGCCACTAATTCAGTGGACATACAAAAATTGTTTTGAAAATGAAGATTAAAGAAAAATATCGCATGATTGATTATAGCTATTGGAAAGTTAAGATTTTTTTTAAATTTTATTTTATTTTTAAACTTTACATAATTGTGTTAGTTTTGCCAAATATCAAAATGAATCCGCCACAGGTATACATGTGTTCCCCATCCTGAACCCTCCTCCCTCCTCCCTCCCTATTCCATCCCTCTGGAAAGTTAAGATTAAAATCAGTCCTCTAACAGAGTTTGCTTTTAATGAAGAACAAAGTCTCATAGAAAACTTGGTAAGTACAGTAGTGTAACTGTGGATCCTGGGGAGGCAGTGATCTAGGAAGAAATCCAGAATAGAGGAGCAACTTAACAGAAGCTCTAACCAGGCAGGAGAGTCCTGGGTCTCTGACACTGAAAACTGGCATGGATTTTAGTGTTTCTTTTATCCCTATTGATTAGGTTATCACTAGTTAAATGTAGAAGTTCTGTTTCATTTTTTTTTTCCTGCTCCTCTCTTTTACTCTCCTTCATCCAGGAAAGAGGATTATTTAGCAGCAGCTCAGTCCATAGTTACTAGCCTCCCTTATGCATACACTGTGACACATGTCCACATTTAAATAAAAATGCTGAGTTATTGGTGAACAGGCTCACCAGTGTCTTGATAACTACTCTGTGACCCTCTAGATACCCAGGAGGACCATTGAGAAACTGTGCCAAGCCTGGGCTGAGGAACCGTCTCTGAATACCCTGAAGATAAGCTCACCTGCCTTTATCTGGGACATGACTGTTGCTTCACTTCTTTATTGCTTATTCAACCGGATATTGTTATAGTAATCTGACAATGTACATTATCACTGATGTATCCAATTCCTTGGATGGTGAAATATTGAGGATAGATCTATTAACAACACAGATCTTACTCAAAAGGACATTAAAAAAAGACAGCATCGGTGATTGCATCAGACATCATCAGGTACTTTGTTCAGCAGAAATTTTTCCTTCTTGAAAAATAATTTTGTAATTGTTGGTCAAATTGAAACTGAAAGCTCTTACATGAAGCAGTCTAACCTTTTCAACAGGGGACCTCTCTATTTTCTTATGGGGCCGTTTACTAAATAGCTTTAGTTATCTGAGGACAAAAATCAGATAACAGAAGACCTAGTTTAGAGAACACAGGATGTTGATGTACTCCGATTGTTTTCTTCTCTCTAATCGCAGGCATACAGAGTAGTTTATGAACACGGTAAATATTCAGGAATCATCCCTATGCTGAGGAACAATCTAATTCATGAAGGTGGGGTTTTCTTGCCAGCTCTGTTTGGAGAGGGGCCGTCATGTTGGATTCTTTATTATTATTATTATTATTTACTTTACAATATTGTATTGGTTTTGCCATACATCAACATGTATCCGCCACAGGTGTACACGTGTTCCCCATCCTGAACCCCTTGCACTACCATCCCTCTGGGTCATCCCAGTGCACCAGCCCCAAGCTTCCTGTATCCTGCATTGAACCTGGACTGGTGATTCATTTCTTATATGATATTATCCATGTTTTAATGCCATTCTCCCATATCATCCCCCCCACCTCTCCCACAGAGTTCAAAAGACTGTTCTATACATCTGTGTCTCTTTTGCTGCCTCACATACAGGGTTGTCATTATCATCTTTCTAAATTCCATATATATGCATTAGTATACTGTATTGATGTTTTTCTTTCTGGCTTACTTCACTCTGTATAATAGGCTCCAGTTTCATCCACCTCATTAGAACTGATTCAAATGTATTCTTTTTAATGGCTGAGTAATACTCCATTGTGTATATGTACCACAGCTTTCTTATCAATTCATCTGATGATGGACATGGGGGGTGAGGGATGAGGGTGCAGAGAAGAGACTGATCTGCCAGGAAAGAACAATGTCTGTGTTTTACAGTCTCTGGAAACAACTACCTCATTTAGATGCTGAGGGTTTGTGTGGATCAGGGTTTGGGGCCCATATGTGGGCCCATGTTTTGTGATTTTGAAGCTCTGTGTGTGTGTGTTTCCTCATAAGATGTTTCCCTCTTACATATCACAGGTCAACTGTGAACTTTCTAAACACTTCTCATCACCACTGCACATTGACTATACATTACCTGATTCTTTCCTCAACTTGGTCATTCCTCAAGTTTGGTTAATATTTATTTTCCTCAAATGGAGATGGCACTGAGAAAAAAAGTCCAAGGTTTGACCTCCAATATTGAACATACAAACTGAGAACCTTGGGGTCTTCCCAGTGTGACAGCTCTGAACTCCTGACCTGCACTGATCACTCAGCCATGCGATCCTCATTCATGGAGCAATGTGGTCCCTGCATCTGTGTTCATGCCTGGAGGTAATAGGAGCTCCAGAAGTTCAGACCATGCCCATAATTAGAAGATGGGCTCAGTGGTCATGGAACTCAAGAAAACCATAAGCAGTTTAATGCCAACTTTGGCACAGTCATTATTGTGAAAGGCACCCTGGAACATGCATCTGCCTGATCAACTCACAGATTTGAGGTCATATCTGTTGGTCCTTCATTGCTTAAACAAGGACAAGAACAGATTATCATTAGGGAGATATTTCACTGTACTGGGAGACGTTACCATAAGACTTACATTGATTAAACCTGGTAGCACACACTCAAGGGAAGGTATCAAATAGATTCACAGTGGAACTTGGTAGTTAGCCTAGTGACCATGACACTGGCTGTAAATCTCTGAGAAGTTTCCCTCATGCTTCCTCTTCACAATAAACTGTCCCACTAAATGTATGACTTCCGTGAGTATGAACAGCCACTAACTCTGTGGACATGCACATATTTTTTTGGAAAATGAAGACTGGGAAAAAGACTGGGGGTTGATAATAGCTATTTGGCAATGTAGAATTGAATTCAGTTCTCTAACAGAGCTTGCTTTTAATCAAGAACAAAGTCTCATAGAAAACTTGGTAAGTACAATAGCTATAACTTGAATCCTGGGGAGGCAGTGATCTAGGAAAAAATCCAGAAGACAAAGACGATTTAGCAGAAGCTCTGAATAGGCAGGAGGTTCACGAGTCTCTGTCATTGAAAACTAGTATGCATTTCAGTGTTTCTTTTTTTCTGAGCTGTTAGGTTATCACTAGTTAAAATACAGAAGTTCTATTTCATTATTTCCTGTTCCTTTGCTTTGCTCTCCTTCATCCAGCAATGAGAATGATTCAATAGCAGCTCAGTCCATAGTTATTAAGATCTTATACATAAACTCCACCACCTGTCCCCATAAAAAAAAAAAAAAAGGAAAGAAAAGAAAAGAAAAAGAAAAACTGAGTGATGGGTGAGCAGTCTCACCTGTGATCTAACAGATACTCTGTGTTCCTCTAGCTCTGCAGAAGGACCCAGTGGTAGAACTGTTCCAGAACTGGACTGAGGAAGAGCCTCTGAATACTCTGAAGGTAAATTCACCTTTCTTAAAATGGGATGAGGCTGTTGCTTCACTTCTTTACTTTTTATTCAGTTTATTACAGTTATAGTAGTCTGACAATGTACATTGTCACTGATGTATATAATTCTTTGGTTGATGAAACACTAAGGATAAATCCATTATCAACACAGACCTGATTCAAAAGGACATATAAAAAAAGACAGCATCACACAATACTGGATGCTTGGGGCTGGTGCACTGGGACGACCCAGAGGGATCGAATGGGGAGGGAGGAGGGAGGAGGGTTCAGGATGGGGAACACATGTATACCTGTGGTGGATTCATTTTGATATTTGGCAAAACAAATACAATTATGTAAAGTTTAAAAATAAAATAAAATTTAAAAAAAAAAAAGACAGCATCAGTTACTATCATAGGTCTCTGCTCAGCAGAAATTTTTCCTTCTTGAAAAATAATTTTGTAATTGTTGGTCAAATTGAAACTGAGAGATCTTATGTGAAACAGACCAGTCTTTTCAACAGGGGCCTCTCTGTTTTATTTTGAGGCCACTGACTTAGAGTTTTAGTTATCTCAGCACAAAAATTAGATAAAAGAAAACTTACTGCAGAGAACACAAGATGCTGACAACCTTCACACTGTTATCTTCTCTCAAGTCACAGGCATCTGCAGCTGCCTGTGGACACGGTAAATATTCAGGGATCATCCCTCTGCTGATTTGCCTGTCCACTGAGTCAGTGGCTGTCCACACTCACAGAAGTCATACATTTAGTGGGAGAGTTCATTATGGAGAGGAAGCATAGGGTGAACGCTGACTGTCTCTGATCCAGCTGATCAGGAGATTTACAACAAGAGTCATGGACACTAGGCTCACTATCAAGCTCCAATGTGAGATCTATTTGACACCTCCCCTTGAGTGTGTGCTACCAGAGCCAGCAAGAGAATCCAACCTTCATCAGCAGAGGGATGATCCCTGAATATTTACTGTGTCCACAGGTGCCCTGATGCTGGATTCCTTCAGGGAATGAGGGCTGGGGGTGGAGGGAAGAGACTGATCTCCCAGGAAAGAACAATGTCTGAGTTCTATGGTCCCTGGAAATAACTATATCATTTAAATGCTGTGGGTTTGTGTGATTCAGGGTTGGGGGCTCTTGTGTGAGCCCATGTGGTGTGATTCTGAAGCTCTGCGTATGTGTCTTTCCTCAGATGTTTCCCTCTTACACAGCACAAGTCAGCTGTGAACTTTCTAAACACTTCTTATCACTACTGCACACTGGCTATACATTACCTGATTCTTTCCTCAATTCAATCATTCCTCAAGTTTGGTAAACAATGGCACAATCTCCTGACCTCCTAAGTGGAAAAGCCAAACTGAGAACCTGGAGGTGGTCCCAGTGTGACTGCTCTGGACCCCTGACCTGCACTCATCACTCAGCCTTGAAATCCTAGTCATGGATCAAGTGGGTCCCTGCATCTATGTTTATGCCTGGAGGTACTGGAGCTCCAGTTTAGACATTCTCCATCATTATAAGGTGGGCTCAGTGGTCATGCAACAGAGGGCAAGAATAGGTGGATTAACAGCTAACTTGGGAAAGTCATTAGTGTGAAACTCACTTCAAGACTTTTGTCCTGGTCGGTTCAGATTCTGAGAGTTCTGTGGCCTTGTGCAGACAGTATAGGTCATATTTCTTGGTAGTAGTGTCACTGTTTAAACAAGGAAAAAAGCAGATTTTCATCAGAGAGTTATTTCATTGTATTGGGTGATGTTACCATAAGCCTTACATTGATTAAACCTGGTAGCACACACTCAAGGGGAGGTGTCAAACAGATCTCACAGTGGAGCTTGATAGTGAGCCTAGTGTCCATGACTCTTGTTGTAAATCTCCTGATCAGCTGGATCAGAGACAGTCAGCGTTCACCCTATGCTTCCTCTCCATAATGAACTCTCCCACTAAATGTATGACTTCTGTGAGTGTGGACAGCCACTGACTCAGTGGACAGGCAAACATTGTTTGGAAAATGAAGACTGGAAGAACTATCACGTGATTGATAACAGGTATTTGGAAAGGTAAGATTGAATTCAGTCCTCTAATTTAAGAGGACTTGCTTTTTCAAGAACAAATTTTCATAGAAGACTTGTTCTTCTATGAATTCAACAGCTACAACCATGGATCCTAGGAAGGTAGTGATCTAGGAAGAAATCCAGAAGACAGGGGAAGATGTAGCAGATGCTCGAAATAACAGGAAGGTTATGGGTCTCTGTCATTGAAAGGTGGCATGCATTTTAGTGTTTCTTTTTTCCCCAATGGTTAGGTTATCACTAGTTAAATACAGAAACTGTTTTTTTTTTTTTTCCCTGCTCCTCTCCTTTCTCTCCTTCATTCGGAAGATTCAACAGCAGCTCAGGCCATAGTTACTAACTTCCCTCATGCATGCATTCCACCCCGTATCGCCATCAAAAAAAAAAAAAAAAAAAAAAATCACTGAGTGAATGATGAGCAGCCTCACCTGTGTCCTGATGGCTATTCTGTGTCCCTCTAGCTCCCCAGGAGGAGCTGGTGGTGAAACAGCAGGTGGACTGGACTGACGAATAATGTCTAAGTACCCTGAAGTTAAGCTCACCTGTCTTTATCCAGGATAAGACTGTTGCTTCACTTCTTATTTTTTATTCAATCGAATATAGCTATAGGAATCTGTCAATGTACATTATTACTGATATGTTCAATTCCTTGGCTGGTGATATACTGAGGACAAATCTGTTATCAGCACAGAACTGATTCAAAAAGACATTAAAAGACAGCATCAGTTACTACAGTAGGTATTTTCCTCAGTAGAAATTTTTCTTATTTGAAAAATAATTTTGTAATTGTTGGTCAAATTGAAACTGAGAGATCTTAGGTGAAAGAGTCCAGATTTTTCAACATAGGTCCTCTCTGTTTTTTGTTCTTGCTGTTGTTCATTTGTTTGTTTGTTTTGGGGGAGGTATTGACTTAAAGAGTTTTGGTTTTCTGAGGTCCAAATCAGAGACAGAAAACTTACTCCAGAGAACACAAGATCCTGATATCCTCACACTGTTTGCTTTTCTCTAATCACAGGCATACGGAGCACTCTATGAACACGGGAAATATTCAGGGATCATCCCTCTGCTGAGGAATAATCTAGCTGATGAAAGTGGGGTTTTCTTGCCGACTGATGCTGGATTCCTACAGAAGATGTGGGCTGGGGGTGCAGAGAAGAGATTGATCTCCTAGGAAAGAAAAATGTCTGTATTCTATGGTCTCTGTAAGTAACTATATCACTTAGATGGTGTGGGTTTGTGTGATTCAGGGTTGGGGGCCCATGTGTGAGCCCATGTGGTGTGATTTTGAAACTCTGTGTGTGTGTGTTTCCTCAGGAGATGTTTCCCTATTACACAGTACAAGTCAACTGTGAACTTCCTAAACACTTCTAATCACCACAGCAGCTGGCTATACATTACCTGATTCTTTCCTCAACTCAGCCATTCCTCAAGTTTGGTTAATATTCGTTCTCCTCAAATGGAAATGGTGCTGAGAAAAATGGCCCAAGCTCTTGACCTCCTAAGTGGACAAGCCAAACTGAGAACCTGGGGGTGGTCCCAGTGTGTCTGCTCTGGACCCCTGACCTGCACTTATCACAGCCATGGGATCCTAGGCATGGAGCAAGGGGGTCCCTGCATCCATGTCCATGCCTGGGGGTAGTAACAGCTCCAGAGTTCCAGACCATGCCCATCATTATAAGGTTGGCTCAGTGGTCATGGAACTTAGGGCAAACACATGTGGATTAACAGCCAAATGTGGCACAGTCATTAGGGTGAAAGGCATCATGGGGTCACATCCTCTTGGCCAACTCACAGATTCTAAGAGTTCTGTAGCCCTGTGTAGACAATGTAGGTCATATCTGTTGGTGCTACAGTCATTGTTTAAACAAGGACAAGACCAGATTATGATCAGGGAAATATTTCATTGCACTGGGTGACATTACCATAAGACTTACAGTAATTAAACTTGTAGAACACACTCAAGGGAACGTTTCAAAGAGATCTCACAGTGGAACTTGATAGTTAGACTATTGACCATGACTCTTGTTGTAAATCTCCTGCACAGCTGTGTCAGAGATAGTCAGCGTTCACCCCATACTTCTTCTCCATAAAGAATTCTCCCACTAAATGTTTTATTTCTTTGAGTGTGGACAGCCAATGACTCAGTGGACATGCAGACATTTTTTGGAAAATGAAGACTAGGAAAGAATATCACATGTTTGATAATAGCTATTTGGCAAGGTAAGATTGAATTCAGTCCTCTAACAGATCTTGCTTTTATTCAAGAACAAAATGTCATAGAAGACTTGGTCAGTTCAATAGCTGCATCTGTAGATCTTAGGGATGCAATGATCTAAAAAAAGAAAAATCCAGAAGACAGGTGGTTTAACATATGCTTGAAACAGGCATGAGTGTTATGAGTCTCTGTCATTGAAGCTGGTATGCATTTTAATGTTTTTCCCCACTGATTAGGTTATCACAAGTTCAAGTGTGGAATCTCTGTTTAATTTATTTCCACTCTTCTCCTTTGCTGTCTTCCAGCAAAGAGGATTATTCAACAGCAGCTTAGTCCATATTTACTAACCTCCCTCATGCATACACTGTACCCCACATCACCATCAAAAAACAAAAAAAATTGTTGAGTGATTGGTGAGCAGCCTCACCAGTGTTCTGACAGCTATTCTGTGTTCCTCTAGGTCCCCAGGAAGACCTGGTGAAGGAACTGTGCTTTCTATAATTAACTATCCCACTAAACATATGGGGCCTGTGAGGATGGACAACAGCTAACTCAGTGGGCATGCACACACTGTATAGAGAACAAATGTTGATAAAAAATTATGATATCATTCATAGTGGCTGTTTAAATGGTAGGAATTCAGTATTAACAGATCTTGTATATTTGATTTTCTTTAAGACAATTGATTAGTGAATTAATAGAATAGCATACTTTGCCCAAGATTGAATTCAGTCCTCTAACAAAGTTTACTTTTAATCAAGTACAAAGTCTCATAGAAAATATGATAAGTAGAGTAGCAGCAACTGTGGATCCTGGAGGAAGAGTGATCTGGGAAAAATCAAGAGAAGTGGCAATTTAGCAGGAGCTCAAACTAAGCAGGAAGAGTTATGGGTCTCTTTCATTGAACAGTACACACATTTTAGAATTTTCCTTTTTATTTATTTTTTTTAATTTTATTTTATTTTTTAAACTTTATATAATTGTATTAGTTTTGCCAAATATCAAAATGCGAATTTTCCTTTTTAGATTGAATATTTCCTTTTGATTAAGTTCTTCTTTGCTAAAAAGCCAAAACTCTGTTTTCATTTCTTTCTTTCTCTCCTTTGCTTTCCTTCCTCTACCAAAGAGGATAGATGAACACAAGTTCAGCCCATGCTTATTAACTCCCCACATCCATACACACTATCCCATGTCCACCCAAAGAGAGAACCCCCTGCGTGATTTCTGAGCCACCTCACTAGGGTTCTAACAGCCACTCTGTGTCCCCTAGGTTTCACTGATGACCTGCCAGTCAACCTGTTTTGTAACAAGACAGAAGAGACTTGGTGTTTCTCCAAGGCAAGCTGTTTTTCTTTTTTTTATTTTTCTGGTCTGAGATAGAAATATTGTTTCATATCTCTTTCAGTAGAATTAAGTTGTGAGTCTTTGAGGGTGTTTGTTTCAGATAGAGATGATTTCCTTGGTTGGGATAATGTGGAGTGAGAGTCTTATTATGGACTCATGATACCTCAGTCTGCAGGATATTAAAATTGTTAGCATCAATTATACCTTGTAGAGTAGAGTTCTCTCTCCTGCAGAAACATTTCTTCTGGGAAAAGATTTCTGCAATTTCCAACCCAAATGGACTTGGAAATTACATCCTCCAGGCAAAGGTCTTGGCTTTCATCCTGAATATGTGTGCTCTGATCTTTCTGGGTTCCCTGTACTCCACCACTGCTCTACCACAGGTTTTCTACTGTCACTAAATGAACTGAAGACTGTGCCTACATGTGATTTTATCCTCATAGTGTCTTCTCTTCTGTACTTGAAGGTGGCCCTTTCAGAATGTGAAAGCAGTATGTATTCTAGAATCATTCATTTTGGGAGAAAAAACTTTGTAGATGACAAAGCTGGGGCTTTCTCACTGGTTTTAGTGTAGAGGGAAAACTAATTCCAAATTCCTGCTGGTAATGAGTATAGGGGCCCTGGTGATAGAAAGTAATTTATAAGTAAAGCAATGTGGCTGATTACTGTAGTTCCAGGAAGAAGCTATATTATGGTTAATAGTGTAGGTTTGTGTACAGGGGACTGGGTGTGTCTCTGTGTGTAATGAATAGTGTGATTCTTTGTGTGTCTGTGATTTTTTGTGTTGTGTTTTCCTTCATTTTTGTCATCCTAAACATCACTGTTACTGGTGTCAAATTCACCAAAAAGTTTCCCATCACCATGTACCATTAATGGGTGTGTATATACAAATTAAACCAAATATACACATTCACTGTATCCACTGATTTTATACCAAGTGAAATCCTTTAACCTGGAATACAAATGCCATCACTACCCAGGAAAATGTTTACAGGGTTCTTTTTCAGTTCATTTTAGTTCAGTCACTCAGTCATGTCTGACTCTTTGTGACCCCATGAACCACAGCACGCCAGGCCTCCCTATCCATCACCAATTCCCAGAGTCCACACAAACCCATGTACACTGAGTCAGTGATGCCATCCAACCATCTCATCCTCTTTTGTCCCCTTCTCCTCCTACCCTCAATCTTCCCCAGCATCAGGGTCTTTTCAAATGAGTCAGCTCTTTGCATCAGGTGGCCAAAGTATTGGAGTTTCAGCTTCAACATCAGTCCCTCCAATGAATATTCAGGATTGATTTCCTTTAGGATGGACTGGTTGGATGTCCTTGCAATCCAAGGGACTCTCAAGAGTCTTCTCCAACACCACAGTTCAAAAGCATCAGTTCTTCAGTGCTCAGCTTTATTCACAGTCCATCTCTCACATCCATACATGACAACTGGAAAAACCATAGCCTTGACTAGACGGACCTTTGTTGACAAAGTAATGTCTCTGCTTTTTAATATGCTGTGTAGGTTGGTCATAACTTTTCTTCCAAGGAGTAAGTGTCTTTTAATTTCATGGCTGCAGTCACCATCTGCAGTGATTTTGGAGCCCAGAAAAATAAAGGCAGCCACTGTTTCCACTATTTCCCCATCTATTTGCCATGAAGTGATGGGACCGGATGCCATGATCTTAGTTTTTTAAATGTTGAACTTTAAGCCAACTTTTTCACTCTCCTCTTTCACTTTCATCAAGAGGCTCTTTAGTTCTTCTTCACTTTCTGCCATAATTTTTATTAACTTTTTTGTTGATTCTGCTGGGTCTTCATTGCTGTTCAGGCTTTTCTCTACTTTTGGAGAGCCAGGGCAACTCTGTAGTTGTGTAATATAGGCTTATCTCTTTGGTGACTTATTTGTTGCAGAGCATGGCTTCTAGGACTCTTGACCTTCACTGATTTTGACATGTGGGTACAGTCATTGTGGTACACAGAGGCACTTGTTGCAGACATAAACTTCATAAGAAACTAGACAACTTATTTATTTTCAATAAAGAAAGTGATTAATGTCTCACATTAGCAGCTTTTAGAACTTTGAGAAAATGTTTCCTAAACTCTCTTCTCACCAATACACATCCTCACCTGTGATATTATAAGAAAAAACATTTTAGTAATACCATATTAAATATAGCTATTTCATAATTATAAAAGTCACACATATATACATATATAGCCTACCAGGTTCCTCCGTCCATGGGGTTTTCCAGGCAAGAGTACTGGAGTGGGGTGCCATTGCCTTCTCTGATATATATAGTATGTATATTATGTATAATATTTATAATACATATATAATTATATATATATATGTACCCTAATAATATGGACAAAATTTTCAAACAGATTTAGGATATTTACATTTTACCACTTATATAGCATTAAGTAGAATTTTACATATCAAGAAAATTGTATAAGTAAAAAATGTAATGACTATTTTTGACTGATATATTTGAAGATATCCAGGGCAACACAAATGCCCAGAATACATAAAGTAGAAATGCTTTGCCAAATTCTTAATGTTCTATGAAACTACCACTTGAAAAAGAGAAAGAAATTTTGAGCAGGTGGTATTTTTACTGTTCTAAATTATTCTCTGGTTTCTTCCCTTTGGCTACCATTTTCTACCAAATGTGCTTTTCATTTTTCCTTTTAATGAAAAAAAGCTTTAATGTGATCTATATCTTTAGTTGACATCATACTCCAGAAAAAATATACATTTATATACAATTTAATCATCATGATAAGAAAATATTGTAGAGTTAAAGAAAATAATACAAAGCTAATGAAACACATCAAAGCTATGGTTTTTCCACTAGTCATGTGTGGAAGTGACAGTCGGACCATAAAGAAGGCTGAGTGCCAAAGAATTGATGCTTTTGAACTGTGGTGTTGGAGGTTAAGACACTTGAGAGTCCCTTGGACTGCAAGGAGATCAAACCAGTCAATCCTAAAGGAAATCAGTCCTGAATATTCATCAGAATGACTGATGTTGAAGCTGAAACCCCAATACTTTGGCCACCTGATGGGAAGAACTGACTCACTGGAAAATACCCTGATGCTGGGAAAGATTGAAGGCAGGAGGGGAAGGGGATGACAGAGGACAAAATGGTTGGATGGCATCATCAACTTGATGGACACAAGTTTGAGCAGATTCTGGGAGCTGGTGATAGAGAGGGAAACCTGGCATGCAACAGTCCATGGAGTTGCAAAGAGTGGGACACGACTGAGCAACTGAACTGAACTGAATGAAACATGTAGAAAGTAGTTATTTAATAAACATTAGATGCATTGGGTATTATTTTTAAAAGAAAAAAAATGGGGAGCACAAAGCCACTTTTCAGTTTCTGGTTACAACATGACCTCATAGTTATATATTTCTAACAGTCAATAAAATACAGTCTTATCTCTTTGTATCAGTCTTCTGATGGTAGATGGAATATATTTTAAATATTAAAATGTTCTCATTATCTGTGCATAATATAGTTCTAAAATACATAGACTCAGCAATTTTATTCTCTTTTGGAATTAGCTTCATGACAAAATCATAAATTAACACTTAAACACTGGAAGACTGAGAAAAAAAATATTTTTTAAGAAGTCACATTCCTTTACAGCATTTTCTATTTAGACTAAATGCAGACACTTAGCCATCATTTTAATCATTCTTTTTAAATTCATATATTTAGAGATTAGAAAGCCAAATGGAAGAGCATATAGTGAATGGAATGGTTGCCAATTGTGTTAAACCCCATAATCATTCAGAAATAAACAGCTATTCCTTGGCCACAAGGGATGATAGAGCAGACACATTCATATATATAACTTGTATAGAATGATGATCAATGTTATGTCTGTGTGTTGCTGCTGCTGCTGCTAAGTCGCTTCAGTCGTGTCCGACTCTGTGCGACCCCATAGACGGCAGCCCACCAGGCTCCCCCGTCCCTGGGATTCTCCAGGCAAGAACACTGGAGTGGGTTGACATTTCCTTCTCCAATGCATGAAAGTGAAAAGTGAAAGTGGAGTCGCTCAGTCGTGTCCGACTCTTAGCGACCCCATGGACTGCAGCCTATCAGGCTCCTCAGTCCATGGGATTTTCCAGGCAAGAGTACTGAAGTAGGGTGCCATTGCCTTCTCCGTTTGTGTTACTGGGCCCTAAATAAAAAAGCGACCTAAACTAAAGGGATAAAGGAAAACATCTTATAGTAAATAAGAATGGTTTTTAATCTTGAAACTTGAGAAAAAAAAATTCAATACAAATTAATGAAAGGGAGTGATTTATGAGGGACATCTGGGAATGGGCAGTCCTAGAAGTTGAAGGATCTTTTACCATCTAAAAGTGTTTGCATGAGTAGGAAACACAGATGCTGCTAATTGCAATGTGTTTTCTAACTTCTACACACACACACACACACACACACACACAGACCCACCTCCCTTTTTTCTATTCTATGAACAAGATAAAAACAACTGGGTAGAGATAAGAAAGGAAATCTTCCTGTGAATTAAGTGTAGCGGTATACAGGGAAATGAACATGCACTTAGATGTTTATCTATTTCAGTTAATAGTTTCTGTCTTAGACTAAACACACACACACACACGTGCGTGTGCACATTCTTCAAAACAATAAGAAGCATAGGTCTCATTGCACTGGAAATGCCATACTGGTTTCTGAAATGCTCAAAGAGCCTGAAAATTAGAGTGAAAAAAACACTATCATGGCACAATACTTTTGCAAAACCTGCAATTCTGTCTTTTTTTGCACAGTCTCAACTCCTATACCCACTCCATCCTTCAAATTTAGAACACCCACTGTCTAAAGCTGTTGTACCATTGGAGTGAGGGCACATGGATCCATGGATCCTGTGTAGCATATCCAATTTATAAACTCAGTTTTTAAAATGTCAAAAAAATTTCAGGATTTATAATAAGTCTTCCTAGGACAGGCTTTCTGTTCAATGCTTTGCATTCCACTGAAATCATGTTCTAGCTATGAGTCTGAAGCAGTGAGAGTTGGTGATTTCTGAAGCAATCAACATCTTTTTGTAAAGCTCTACCTCAGGGCAAGGCATTACAGAGACTGAAGTAAGAGTTCTCTAAGGCTTCCTAGGTGGTTCAGTGGTAAAGAATCAGCCTGCAATGCAGGAGACCTAGTTCAATGCCTGGGTTGGGAAGATCCCCTGCAGAAGGAAATGGCAACCCTCCCCAATATTCTTGCCTGGGAAATCCCATGGACAAAGAACCTGGCGGGCTATATAGTCCATGGGGTCACCAATAAGTTGCACATGACTTAGCGACTACACAACAAACAGAAAAGTCCACTAATCTCCCCAAAGGAGGGAGAAGGAGTGGAAGAGAGGAGGGAGGTAAGCAGGTTGACAGGTGTCTATCAAAGTTACAAATCATTCTCAGGGACTTCTTTCTCAATCCAAACTAGAAATTGCAAATAAAAAAACATTTTAAATTACATTATAATATTGCTACTCTAATGATAAAATTGGAGAACTTAAATTCAGATAGATGTATTTTCTGAATTTCCAAGAGACTCTTAGAGTACCCACAGAAGAACTGTGGTTCTTTGACCTGTACTGAATTTCCCATTTTCTTCACTATGAGATTTTCAAGTTAGCAAAGAGTGGACATCTGATCTAGCAATTTTACCTGTCTACAGTTTCATCAAAATATGTTGCAATAGCTGTTGTTCTTCAAAGTCTGTAGCGTCATTTCAGAAGAGTGCGGGTGATAGCATTTTTTTTTTTTTTTTTTTTTTTGCCACTGAATTACATGGACTTCTACTCTCCCACTCTCCCAGTTCCATGAAGAATAAACCATTACCATCTTCTAATCTAACCAAATTAGACAACCAATTCCAGATTCCCAGCTTTAAGGGTCTCTTTCTTGGAATCACTTCTGTAGCATATACTTTCTATTTTGTCTTTCTTTGTCCTTGTTTAATTTTTCAATAAAACATTCATTATATATTTGATCATATTAACTCTCATATAACTTAACATCCATGAAGTTGTGCAATTTTTCTCATTAAACCTTCAAATATAAATGTAAATGTAAATATTCATGTGGTAACACTTCTGAAGAGGAAAGTGTATGAGAAATATATATATATGTATACACACACACACACATATATGAATTATCCCCTCAATTTGAAGATGACATAGTTCATAAAATTTTAATTCCAGCATTCTTTTTTGTGATTTTTTAAAATTAATTTTTATTGGAATGTAGTTGCTTTACAATGCAGTGTTAGCTTCTAATGTATAGCAAAATGAATCAGCATACTTATACATATATCCCCTCCCTTTTGGACTTCCTTCCTATCCAGGTCACCACAGAGCATTAAGTAGAGTTCCCTGTGCTGTACATTATGTTCTCATTAGTTATGTTTTTAAAATATATAAAATATGCATTATATTACTATTGAGCAGTCTAATGGCTAGGCCAATTCTTGTCACAGTCTCAGATGCATGACACCCCCGGGAGTATCAGCCTGTTCTCTAAAATTGTGAATGGGGAAACAGCTGCAGGCAAGGCCCTCACTTTTACATATATCTTCTAGTTTATGTAAAAATGAGTGCCCAGGTTAAAAGACAGTTCCATTATTTCAGGAAGATCACAAAGATCGCTTTTAATTACTTCCTTGTCCAGGTTCCCCAAAGGGCAATTCCATTCATGGAACTGGAGATATGCTCAATTCATGGTGACTTAGAAGGAAAGGAAGAAGTGAGTTGAATGTCAAAAGATGTGTGATTAGTTTTAACCAATATTCATCCCTTCTGATAATGCCCTGTGAACACATAGACCAGGTTTCAAACATTGTGAAAGACA
The DNA here is from genome assembly GCF_019923935.1 of Bubalus bubalis. Classification (NCBI taxonomy): domain Eukaryota; kingdom Metazoa; phylum Chordata; class Mammalia; order Artiodactyla; family Bovidae; genus Bubalus; species Bubalus bubalis. Next base: position 72,830,935 of record NC_059161.1, read on the forward strand.
AAGAAGGTAATAATTATCCTGGTGAACTAGAGAGAAATAAGAGGTCAATGGAATCACTTCATACTATTCTACTTAATGCATATTCAGTATTCATTGCAATGCTGATACATATATTTAAGTTACCTTTTTCCAACCTAAGAGATTCTTTTCTGAATATTTCTGTACTTAAGCCTTTACATAAGAGCAATTATATCATATATATATCTGGAAATGGAGTTCTGGTGTCATGTGTAAGGGCATATTAAAGTTTCTCAGATATTAGCTAAATATAATCTAAAGTACTGTGAAATATTTCTATGAAAGCAGTGTGTTAGAGCTCTCTTTACATCTTCAAAAAACTTGTTATTTTACACTATTTTAAATCAATATTGTAGGTGTATAATGGTATTAGTGTTCTTGTTAATCAGTCACTCAGTTGTCTCCGACTCTTTGCAACCCCATGGACTACAGCACGCCAGCCCTCCCTGTCCATCACTATCTCCCAGAGCTTGCTCAAACTCATGTCCATTGAGTCAGTGATGCCATCCAAACATCTCATCCTCTGTCATTCCCTTCTCCTCCCGCCTTCAATCTTTCCCAGCATTAGGGTCTTTTCTAATGAATTATCTCTTCAGATCAAGTGGCCAAAATATTGGAGTTTCAGCTTCAGCATCAGTCCTTGTAATGAATATTTAGGACTGATCTCCTTTAGAATGGACTGGTTGGATCTCCTTGCAGTCCAAGGGGTTCTCAAGAGTTTTCTCCAATGCCACAGTTCAAAAGCATCAATTCTTTGGCACTCAGCGTTAAAAATTAGTATTTTATACTATTCTATATCAGTATTATATGTGCATAATGGTATCATATAATCTTTTAATTTGAATATTCCTGATAATCAATGTGATTGATTATTTTATTTGTTTTTTGGCTATTTTGGAATTATGTTTATTTTAGAGATTATTTAAGAAAAATAAATTCTATAATGATATTACCACTTATCCCCATTATTTTTGCTTAAGCACATTTTTTTCTGACTTTAATGTTACTTCTGAGTATTTTTAAAAGTGGTATTTTAATGTTTTATCTTTGTGTGTTATATTATTCTTTTGTTTTTTTCATTTCCTCATCTCTTTCTCCCAGTTTTTATATCCAGAGTTTATAGAGAAGTAACTTGGCATGCTTATTTACTTATTTAATAAATCTTTTTATCCCTTACACAAGCTTTATATATATATATATATATATATAAAACCTTTCGGCCATGCCAAATGGCATGTAGGATATTAGTTACCCAACCAGAGATCAAATCTGTGCCCCTTCAATCGATGCTCAGATTTCACTGGATCTCCAGGGAAATCCCTAACCTGGTATGTTTTTTTTTTTTTTTTTTCCCCCAATTAATTTATTTTTAAATGAAAGATAATTGCTTTACAGAGTTCTGTTGGTTTCTGCCAAACATCATATGAATCATCTATAGGTATACATATGTCCCTTCCCTCTGATCCTTCCTCCCATCTCCTTCCCCATCCCATCCCTTTAGGTTGACAGAGAGCCCCTGTTTGAGTGTCCTGAGCCATACAGCAAATTCCTATTGGCTATCTGTTTTACATATGGTTATGTACATTTTTATGTTACTCTCTCCATATATCCCATCCTCTCCCTCAATCCCTTCCCCCACATCCATGTGTTCTATATGTCTGTGTCTTTATTGCTGCCCTGCAAATAATTTCATCAGTATCATCTTTCTAGATTCCATATATATGTGTTAGTATATGATATTTATCTTTCTTTTTCTAACTTACTTCACTCTGTAGGTTCATCCAGCTCATTAGAATTGGTACAAATGTGTTCCTTTTTATGGCTGAGTAACATTCCATATTGTCACCCTGCTTATTTAACATATATTCAGAGTACATCATGAGAAACGCTGGACTGGAAGAAGCACAAGCTGGAATCAAGATTGCCGGGAGAAATATCAATAACCTCAGATATGCAAATGACACCACCCTTATAGCAGAAAGTGAAGAGGAACTAAAAAGCCTCTTGAAGGAAGTGAAAGAGGACAGTGAAAAAGTTGGCTTAAAGCTCAACATTCAGAAAACGAAGATCATGGCATCTGGCCCCATCAGTTCATGGGAAATAGATGGGGAAACAGTGGAAACAGTGTCAGACTTTATTTTTGGGGGCTCCAAAATCACAGCAGATGGTGATTGCAGACATGAAATTAAAAGACACTTACTCCTTGGAAGGAAAGTTATGACAACCTAGATAGCATATTAAAAGCAGAGACATTACTTTGCCAAAAAAGGTCTGTCTAGTCAAGGCTATGGTTTTTCCAGTGGTCATGTACAGATGCAAGAGTTGGACTGTGAAGAAAGCTGAGTGCGGAAGAATTGATGCTTTTGAACTGTGGTGTTGGAGAAGACTCTTGAGAGTCCCTTGGAGTGCAAAGAGATCCATCCAGTTCATTCTAAAGGAGATCAGTCCTGGGTGTTCATTGGAAGGACTGATGAAACTCCAATACTTTGGCCACCTCATGCAAAGAGTTGACACATTAGAAAAGATCCTGATGCTGGGAGGGATTGGGGGCAGGAGGAGAAGGGGACGACAGAGGATGAGATGGCTGGATGACATCATCAACTCAATGGACATGAGTTTGGTTGAACTCCGGGAGTTGGTGATGGACAGGGAGGCCTGGCATGCTGCGATCCATGGGGTCGCAAAGAGTCGGACACTACTGAGTGACTGAACTGAACTGAATTGAATATTCTATTGTCTATATGTACCACAGCTTCTTTATCCATCTATCTGTCAATGGACATCTAGGTTGCTTCTATGTTCTAGTTTGTAAATAGTGCTGCAATAAACAGTGGGATACATGTGTCTCTTTCAATTTTTCTAACCTGGAATGTTTTTAATAAACTTCATTTGTAGTAAATAATAACTATAAAATAAGTAATAAAATGTATTCAAAGTTTATTTTCACAGTATTTCATTAAATCTGTTGTAATAAATTTATATAAGTATTAGCATAGTTAGAACATTTGAACTTTTATCAGTAATTTCAAGAACAACAAAAATATCATTAGTATTGAATCTAGGTATCTGTTCTAGTAAAATTTAATTTCACCTCATTTTGTTTCATAGTTTATTTCTCTTTTAAATGTAAGTTATGCTTTCAGGTATAATTTTGAACATCTTTTCAGACATTTCAAGACTTTGAAAGGTTGCTCTTTAAAGATTAATTTTATCAGAATGAATTTTTAGTTTTCAACTTTGTTGGGATTTTCAGCATCACATTTCTTTTTTTCTTTTCCTCAGATTAATAAGATTTTTTTTTTCCTAGTTATCTTTTTTTTTGTTTGTTTTTAACTTTTATTGAGAGTTCATTTTCAGCAAGAGTTTTTGGGTTTTTTCTCTTTTATTCTGTTTAGCATTTTGAAATTATGTACCTCATGAAGAATTACAGCCTTAGGACATGTTTGAGCAAGTGAGTGCTGAGTCAGTCAGTCGTGTCCAACACTTTGTGTCTTCATGGACTGTGCCCACCACGCTGGTCTGTCCTTGGAATTTTCGAGGCAAGAGTAGCAGAGTGGGCTGACATTTCCTACTCTAGGGGATCTTCCTAATCCAGGGAGATATGTTTAGTAGTATTTAATTCCCCCCCCTTCTTTAATTCACTAATAGAAGTAAAATACTGACTTCAAGCACTGAGTTAACCTCATGTCCCCATAATCATAACTCGTCAATTAGGGCACCAACCTAGAAAGAGCAATATTCATGTAATAGAAAAATTCCTTGTTCTTAGAGATTTAACTCATATATGAACCCAACTGTCTTTTTGAGTTTTTTCATATTTACAGTTGCTCTGATTTTAAAGCAAAAGGCAACATCAAAGCTTGAAATAACTTGCTACACTGTCCCAGTTGTTTGGGTTAAGTTTCAGTGTTGCTTCAGAATGAGATCAGATCAGATCAGTCGCTTAGTTGTGTCCAACTCTTTGCCACCCCATGAATCGCAGCATGCCAGGCCTCCCTGTCCATCACCAACTCCCGGAGTTCAACCAAACTCACGTTCATCGAGTCAGTGATGCCATCCAGCCATCTCATCCTCTGTCATCCCCTTCTCCTCCTGCCCCCAATCCCTCCCAGCATCAGAGTCTTTTCCAATGAGTCAACTCTTTGCATGAAGTGGCCAAAGTACTGGAGCTTCAGCTTTAGCATCATTCCTTCCAAAGAAATCCCAGGTCTGATCTCCTTCAGAATAGACTGGTTGGATCTCCTTGCAGTCCAAGGGACTCTCAAGAGTCTTCTCCAACACCACAGTTCAAAAGCATCAATTCTTCGGTGCTCAGCTTTCTTCACAGTCCAACTCTCATATCCATACATGACCACTGGAAAAACCATAGCCTTGACTAGATGAAACTTTGTTGGCAAAGTAATGTCTCTGCTTTTGAATATGCTATCTAGGTTGGTCATAACTATCCTTCCAAGGAGTAAGTGTCTGTTAATTTCATGGCTGCAGTCACCATCTGTAGTGATTTTGGAGCCCAGAAAAATAAAGTCGAACACTGTTTTCACTGTTTCCCCATCTATTTCCCATGAAGTGATGGGACCGAATGCCATGATCTTCGTTTTCTGAATGTTGAGCTTTAAGCCAACTTTTTCACTCTCCACTTTCATTTTCATCAAGAGGCTTTTTAGTTCCTCTTCACTTTCTACCATAAGGGTGGTGTCATCTGCGTATCTGAGGTTATTGATTTGTCTCCCAGCAATCTTAATTCCAACTTGTGTTTCTCCCAGTCCAGTGTTTCTCATGATGTACTCTGCATATAAGTTAAATAAACAGGGTGACAATATACAGCCTTGACGAACTCCTTTTCCTATTTGGAAGCAGTCTGTTGTTCCATGTGCAGTTCTAACTGTTGCTTCCTAACCTGCAGGCAAAATTCTCAAGAGGCAGATCAGGTGGGCTGGTATTCCCATCTCTTTCAGAGTTTTCCACAGTTTCTTGTGATCCACACAGTCAAAGGCTTTGGCATAGTCAATAAAGCAGAAATAGATGTTTTTCTGGAACTCTCTTGCTTTTATATGATCCAGAAATAGCAATTTTCAATTATTGGAAAGAAGTACAATATATCTTGACAATATAGTAGGCAACTGAAACTGTATACAAAGGGTCATTCTATGTCATACTGCCTTCAAGTTTATAATTTCGTGGAACCACTGAGAATTTTTATGTAGGATTAATAATGTTTTAATCTATGCTGATTTGGTTATTTACATTAGAAGGTTTTATGCCTTCTAGTTTTGTGGATAACTTTCTCAATAATATTATTTGTGTAATCATATGTACTAGTACATATATTATATCAGCACCTTCATTTTTTACTTTGACTTATTTCTGTTCTATATATTTTGTTTATTTTTTCTTCCTGGGGAAAGTTACAGTAAGTAACATAAAAATAAATTTATTCAAATTTACAAAATGCCTTATAGGAACCACAAAACTGATGCCTCTCACTTTGGCCTATGCAGACACTACTGGAGACCACAATGCTATGAGAAACCTACACCCTTGGGAAAGAATCTGCTTATGCTTTTAGCTATCATTAGTGCTTATGTGATAAGTGTATTCAATTATTCAATAATTCTAATGTTTGCTTAACAGTAAGAACTACCTAGTCAAATGCCTTACCTTAGGACTAAGACGGAGAAGGCAGTGGCACCCCACTCCAGTACTCTTGCCTGGAAAATCCCATGGATGGCAGAGCCTGGTAGGCTGCAGTCCATGGGGTCGCTAAGAGTTGGACACAGCTGAGCGACTTCCCTTTCACTTTTCACTTTCCTGCATTGGAGAAGGAAATGGCAACCCACTCCAGTGTTCTTACCTGGAGAATCCCAGGGATGGGGGAGCCTGGTGGGCTGGCGTCTATGGGGTCGCACAGAGTCAGACACAACTGAAGCGACTTAGCAGCAGCAGGACTAAGAAAAAGAAGGAGACTTGTGACATTTACAGCAAGTTGGAATGCATTATTGAGACAATAAAAATTTATAAGTAAATTGATACAGCTCTTTGACATTGTGCATTGTAAAACTGTGCATTTAAGCATAAAATGTAGAACTCCTACTTAAGTTAAAAGTAACATTCAAATTTAAAAACTGAGTTATAATTTTTTAACCTGATCATTTCTTACATAATACAGTACCCTGCAATTGGATTAACTTCATCAGATAACTCAATTTTAAAGAAACATAATTTAGCAATGGACCGGAATATATAGTGGCTGCTTCTGTGTACTATTCTGCTTGAATTCATGCTCAGTCATGTTTGATTCTTTGTGACAGCAACCCGCCAGGCTCCTCTGTCCATGGAAGTTTCCAGCAAGAATACTGGAGTAAGTTGCCATTTCCTCCTCTAGGGCATCTTTCTGAACCAGGGATGGAACCCGAGTCTCCTGCACTGAGGGGAATATTCTTTACCACTGACCCACCTGGAAACTTCAGTGTATTATTTTACTAAGGAATTCAAATGTCTCTGGGAGGAAAACCTACTTTATCAAAATGATAGCTTGATGGTACATAAATTTCTTTACTGTTTGTCTGCAATGTCAATTATACTGACTTTGCTATTAACCTCAATTTTCATTACTTACAACTGTGTTGGTCTATGCAAAGCAAATTACATACTCTCATTATCCTAAACTAATGTCAGTCATGGTGTACTGAATAACAACTTTTAACTTTGATAGGGAAATTAGGTAAGACAGCAATGCAGATTTCCCTTACCAAGCAATAAATAATAGCCTGTTATATTTTGGCGAGGCTATGATATTTCAGAAAGCAAAAGTTTAAAAAATCCCATAAAATGGTTATTTTCTGCATTATGTAGACGTTCTGGAATAAAGGTTTTAGTCAGTACTTTTTACACATATCAGAAGATGCAATGTAAAAAAAAAAAAATCCACTTAAAAGTGGAAGATTAACTATATTAATTTAGTTCCACAAAATTTGTTTCTTAAGTGTGAGTGAGTGTTCTCCAATTTTTACATTTCTTTCTATGAAAATGAGATTTCTTGTCTTAAAATCTTCAGCTCTTTGACAAGTGCCTTACTCCTTTTCAGAGAATTATTGTGCCTTGCATTATTTCTCAGTCAGGGCTCTTGGTGTCTCTTTTTTTCATCTGGACTGGTTGTGAGTCCTGATCTTTTACAATGTCAGTATAGACACTGGAATCTTACAGAAAAATATAGTCTAGCTAGTTTTGTAAAGAAATACAAGTGATGTTCTGTTCTTCTTCTTGATCACATTTTTGTCTTATATGAGAACGTTTTTGTTCATATTCTGATCAACATAAATGATAGTATTCCTTATCAGTTATTTTATTTTTACTGTAAAATGCATTAATTATACTTACAAACTTACTTATTTTCTGTATTGAAATCTAATTCTGTATTGTTTATTTTTTTATATTTTCCTTTGTCTACAGGAATAATAATTGCATTTACAGTTGTTAGATGTACCAACTGTTTTAAACACATATACACACATAATTTATTCTTCACAAAAATTCTATGAACTATATGTTATTATGTCTCAGATTAGGAAGACAAAGAAGGAAAAGTATAAGTAATCATTCCTAGGCTACAGACCAAGTTAATGGTAAATTAAGGATTCATACTCAAGCAGTGTAATTTCAGAGTTCATAGATTTAATTTTATTTTATATATCACATAGCATTTTTACTACTTTCTTCATTAAAATTGTATATAACATAAAAGAAACAGAGTAATTTTTTCAAACAACTGATGGTGTACTTAATTTTTATTAAAAGAATCAAAAGTAAATGATTTTCACAATATAAAGCAAATTCAAAAAAGGACACTAAATATGGAATTTTCGTTGTTCAGCTGCTCAGTCGTGTCTAACTCTTTGTGACCCTATGGACTGCAGCACACCAAGCTTCCCAGTCCATCACCAACTCCCAGAGTTTGCTCAAACTCATGTCAATTGAATTGATGTTATCCAACCATGTCATGCTCTGTCATCCCTTCTCCTTCTGCCTTCAATATCTCCGTGCATCAGAGTCTTTTCTAATAAGTCAGGTCTTTGCATCAGGTGACCAAATTATTGAACCTTCAGCATCAGCATCAGTCCTTACAATGAATATTCAGGGTTGCTTGATTTCCTTGCAGCCCAAGGGACTCTCAAGAATTATCTCCAACACCACAGTAAAAAAGCATCAATTCTTTGTTACTCAGCTATCTTTATGGTCCAAATCTCACATCCGTACATGACTATTGGGAAAACCATAACTTGGACTAGATGGACTTTGTTGGCAAAGTAATATCTCTACTTTTTAATATGCTGTCTAGGTTTGTCATAGCTTTCTTCCAAAGAGCAAGTGTCTTCTAATTTCATGGTTGCAGTCACCATCTGCAGTGATTTTGAAGCCCAAGAAAGTAAAGTCTGTCACCATTTCCCCATTGTTTCCCCATCTATTTGCCATGAAGTGATGGGACTGGATACCTGAGTTTTCTGAATGCTGAGTTTTAAGCCAGCTTTTTCACTATCCTCTTTCACATTCATCAAGAGGCTCTTTAGTTCCTCTACCATTTCTGCCGTAACTGTGGTGTCATCTGCATATCTGAGGTTATTGATATTTCTCCCAGCAACCAGCCGGTGCTTCATCAACCCTGGCATTTTTCATGCTGTACTCTGCATATAAGTTAAATAAGCAGAGTGACAATGTATAGCCTTGATGCACTCCTTTCCCAATTTGGAACCTGTCCATGGTTCCATTTCTGACTCTAAATGTTGCTTCTTGAACTGCATTCAGGTTTCTCAGGAGGCAGGTAAGGTGGTCTGGAATTCCCATCTCTTGAAGAATTTTCCACAGTTTGTTGTGACCCACACAGTCAAAGGCTTTAGCATAGTCAATGAAGCTGAAGTAGATATTTTCCTAGAATTCTCTTGATTTTTCAATGACCAACAGATGTTGGCAATTTGATCTCCAGTTCCTCTGTCTTTTCTAAATCCAGATTGAACATGTGGAAGCTCTCAGTGCATGCACTATTGAAGCCTCACTTGGAGAATTTTGAGCATTACTTGGCTAATGTATGGCAAGAAAGTAAAGAGGAACTAAAAACCCTCTTGATGAAAGTGAAAGAGGACAGTGAAAAAGTTCGCTTAAAGTTCAACATTCAGAAAACAAAGATCATGGCATTTGGTCCCATCACTTCATGGGAAATAGATGGGGAAACAGTGTCAACAGTGTCAGACTTTATTTTTTGGGGCTCCAAAATCACAGCAGATGGTGACGTTGGCCATGAAATTAAAAGACAATTACTCCTTGGAAGAAAAGTTATGACCAACCTAGATAGCATATTAAAAGCAGGGACATTACTTTGCCAACAGAGGTCCATCTAGTCAAGGCTTTGGTTTTTCCTGTGGTCATGTATGGATGTGAGAGTTGGACTGTGAAGAAGGCTTAGCGCCAAAGAATTGATGCTTTTGAACTGTGGTGTTGGAGAAGACTTTTGCGAGTCCTTTGGACTGCAAGGAGATCCAACCAGTCCATTCTAAAGGAGATCAGTCCTGGGTGTTCATTGGAAGGACTGATGCTGAAGCTGAAACTCCAGTACTTTGGCCATCTCATGAGAAAAGTTGACTCATTGGAAAAGACTCTGATGCTGGGAGGGATTGGGGGCAGGAGGAAGAGGGGATGACAGAGGATGAGATGGCTGGATGCCATCACTGACTCAATGGACATGAGTTTGAGTGAAATCTGGGAGATGGTGATGGACAGGGAGGCATGGTGTGCTGGGATTCATGGGGTCACAAAGAGTCGGACACGACTGAGTGACTGAACTGAACTGAACTGAACTGGCTAACATACAAAATGTGTGCAATTATCTGGTAGTTTGAACATGGCACTGCCTTTCTTTGGAATTAGAAAACTGACTTTTTCCAGCCCTTTGGCCACTGCTGAGTTTTCCAAATTTGCTGGTATTTTGAGTTCAGCACTTTAACAACATCATCTCTTAGGATTTGTGAAAGCTCAGCTGGAATTCCATCACCTCCTCTAGCTTTGTTTGTAGTGATGCTCCCTAAGGCCCACTTGACTTTGCACTCCAGGATGTCTAGTTCTAGGTGAGTGATCATACCATTGTGGTTATCTGGGTCATTAATATCTTTTCTGTATAGTTATGTGCATTCTTGCTAACTCTTCTTAATATCTTCTGCTTCTGTTAGGTCCATACCATTTCTATCCTTTATTGTGCCTGTCTTTGCATGAAATGTTCCCTTGGTATCTCTGATTTTCTTGAAGACATCTCTAGTCTTTCCCTTTCTTTCCTTTTTCTCTCTTTCTTTTCATTGTTCAGTTATGAGGGTTTTTAGGAATCCTTTTTTTAAAAAAATTTATTAACTGTATGTTATGTACCTTAGCCTTATGGCAGAAAGTGAAGAAGAACTAAAGAGCCTCTTGATGAAAGTGAAAGAGGAGAATGAAAACATTGGCTTAAAACTAAATATTCAGAAAACTATGATCATGGCATTTGGTCCCTCACTTCATGGCAAATAGATGGGGAAATAATGGAAAAAATGACTATTTGGGGGGAGCTCCAAAATCACTGCAGAAAGTGACTGCCATGAAATTAAAAGATACTTGCTCCTTGGAAGAAAAGGTATGACCAACTTAGACAGCATATTAAAAAGCAGGGACATTACTTTTCCAACTAAGATCCATCTAGTCAAAACCATAGTTTTTCCAGTAGTCATGTGTGCATGTGAGATTTGGACCATAAAGAAAGCTGAGTGCTGAAGAATCGATGCTTTTGAACTGTGGTGTTGGAGAAAATTCTTGAGAGTCCCTTGGACTGCAAGGAGTTCCAACAGGTCCATCCTAAAGGAAATCAGTCCTGAATATTCATTGGCAGGACTGATGCTGAAGCTGAAACTCCATTACTTTGGCCACCTGATGCGAAATACTTACTCATTGGAAAATACTCTGAAGCTGGGAAAGATTGAAGGCAGGAGGAGAAGGGGATGACAGAGGATACGATGGTTGTATGGCGTCACCAACTCGATGGTCATGAGTTTGAGTAAGCTCCAGGTGTTGGTGATGGACAGAGAAGCCTCAAATGCTGCAGTCCATGGTGTCACAAAGAGTCGGATACAACTGAGGAACTGAACTGAACTGCATTTTATGTGCACATTTCAATAAAGTTCACAGAACTGCGTATTAATTTCAACTACAAGAGAGAAGAATGAGGGAATTGGCTTCTTCATTAATATACTAATTAAAATTTGTGAACTAGACTTCTGCTTCTGGCAATAATCAAGTAAAATGTTCAGACTTAACCTCAACCATTTCTGGGTTGGGAAGATCCCCCAGAGAAGGAAATGGCAACCCACTCCAGTATTCTTGTCTGGAGAATCCAATGGGAAGGGGAGCTTGGCAAGCTACAATCTATGTGGTCATAAGAGTTGGACATGACTGAGCAACTAAGCACACAACCTCAACCATGAACAATTAGAGAATAGGGGGAAAACACCCAAACAAAAATAGACTGTAGATAATTGATAGCATAGGGCCATGATCACCCAATGTGGAAAAGTAAGGACTGTGAGAAATAAAATTGCCTAGAGACACATTACAGTGCATAGACAGAGATCCCAGGTAGAGCTCAGCAATATCACTGAGCTAAGCATATAGGTAAAGAATCTGCATGTAATGCAGGAGATGCAAGAGGCGTGGGTTCAATTCCTGGGTTGGGAAGATCTACTGGAAGAGGGCATCAAAACCCACTCTAGTATTCTTAACTGGAAAACCACATGTACAGAGGAGCCTGGCTATCTATGGTCCATAGGTTTGCAAAGCATTAGACATGACTGAAGGGACTGAGCACAGGCATGGAGCATATAGAAATTAAAGTTTAGGTGCACTGAGGTAGTTGCAAGTTTTAAGGCATGGTTCAGTATAAGAGGAACCTATGTAGAAAAAGAACAGTAAAACTCTGCGTAGCAATTGCTCTGAGTCTTCACAGAATGCTTAATTGCATATATGTGCAATGAAAGCTTATGAGACTAGGAAAAAATGATAGGGTGATGGTATAAGCTAGAAAACTCTTAGATATTATATGAGGTGCAGATACTCAAGATCCAACAACATTACTGGAGAGTCAACTGTTAACAACCTTTGACATTCAGTAAGATTCTTAGTTCCTCTTTCAGTATCCTATTATTTTGCCTTTTCATACTGTTCATGAGGTTCTGAAGGCAAGAATACTGAAGTGGTTTGCCATTCCCTTCTCCAGTGGACCACATTCTGTCAGACTTCTCCATCATGATCCACCCGTCCTGGGTGGCCCCACATGGCATGGTGTAGTTTCAGTAAGTTAGACAAGGCTGTGGTCTGTGTGATCAGACTGGCTAGTTTCTTGAGATTATGATTTAACTGTGTCTGCCTTCTGATGCCCTCTCATAACACCTACCATCTTACTTGAGTTTCTCTTACCTTGGACGTGGGGTATCGCTTCACGGCTGCTCCAGCAAAGTGCAGCCGCTGCTCCTTACCTTGGATGAGGGGTATCTCCTCACGGCCACCCCTCCTGACCTTGAATGTGGAGTAGCTCCTCTCGGCCTTCCTGCACCCACACAGCCACCACTCCTCGGATGTGGGGTTGCTCCTCTGCAGGTCAGGAAGCAACAGTTAGAACTGGATATGGAACAACAGACTGGTTCCAAATATGGAAAGGAGTACATCAAGGCTGTATATTGCCACCCTGTTTATTTAACTTATATGCAGAGTACATCATGAGAAACGCTGGACTGGAAGAAACACAAGCTGGAATCAAGATTGCTGGGAGAAATATCAATAACCTCAGATATGCAGATGACACCACCCTTATGGCAGAAAATGAAGAGGAACTCAAAAGCCTCTTGATGAAAGTGAAAGAGGAGAATGAAAAAGTTGGCTTAAAGCTCAACATTCAGAAAATGAAGATCATGGTATCTGGTCCCATCACTTAATGGGAAATAGATGGGGAAAGAGTGGAAACAGTGTCAACAGTGTCAGACTTTATTTTTTGGGGCTCCAAAATCACTGCAGATGGTGATTGCAGCCATGAAACTAAAAGATGCTTACTCCTTGGAAGGAAAGTTATGACCAACCTAGATAGTATATTCAAAAGCAGAGAACGTTTCTTTGCCAACAAAGGTCTGTCTAGTCAAGGCTATGGTTTTTCCAGTGGTCATGTATGGTTGTGAGAGTTGGACTGTGAAGAAAGCTGAGTGCCAAAGAACTGATGGTTTTGAACTCTAATGTGGAGAAGATGCTTGAGAGTCCCTTGGACTGCAAGGAGATCCAACCAGTCCATTCTAAAGGAGATCAGTCCTGGGTGTTCACTGGAAGGATTGATGTTGAAGCTGAAACTCCAATACTTTGTCCACCTCATGTGAAGAGTTGACTCATTGGAAAAGACCCTGATGCTGGGAGGGATTGAGGGTAGAAGGAGAAGGGGACGACAGAGGATGAGATGGCTGGATGGCATCACCGACTCAATGGACATGAGTTTGGGTAGATTTTGGGAGTTGGTGATGGACAAGGGAGGCCTGGCGTGCTGCGATTCATGGGGTTGCAAAGAGTCGGACATGACTGAGTGACTGAACTGAACTGAAGTGACTGAAGATTCTTAGGAGGTTAATATTTTAGTAGTAAGACAATGACAGTAGTAAGCCTAATTTGTCTAGTCTAGAAGTAAGATTACTGGTCATAACAAGCCTTAATAAACTGGTCTACAGCTTTGGTAGATTTACTCTGTGGAATAGAAACAATCCAGAAGTTACACATATATTAATATTATTTTATTATTTTTTATTTCATTCAAAGACATACAAATAACTTTAAAAGCAATCTTTATTTATCATGGTCCTATGCATAGATTTGGGCTTCCCAGGTGGCTCAGTGACAGACAATCTGCCTGCCAATGCAGGAGCTGCAGGAGACGGAGGTTCAAGTCCTGGGTCAGGAAAATTTCCCTGGAGGAGGAAATGACAATCCACTCCAATGGGAAATCTCATAGACAGAGAAGCCTGGTAGGCTACAGTCCATGGTGTCCAAAGAGTTGGACATGACTGAATGACTGAACATGCAGCAGAGCATACATAAAGTTAGGTAAAAATGAAGATTTGGAGGAAGTCAACATTATTTGTCAAGAGCAAAGGAAGTTTGTTTGTAATTCTCTAGGAAATCACCAGAGAAGGCAATGGCAACCCACTCTAGTACTCTTGCCTGGAAAAATCCCATGGTGGAGGTGCCTGGTAGGCTGCCATCCATGGGGTCGCTAAGACTCGGACACAACTGAACGATTTCACTTTCACTTTTCACTTTCATACATTGGAGAAGGAAATGGCAACCCACTCCAGTATTCTTGCCTGGAGAATCCCAGGGACGGGGAAGCCTGGTGGGCAGCCGTCTATGGGGTCGCACAGAGTTGGACATGACTAAAGCAACTTAGCAGCAGCAGCAGGAAATCACCAGATGACAGAGAACTAAATTTATAGTTTAATTGCATGTATTTTTATACAGTATTTCTATATTTCCTAAAATTACTCACTTATATCATTGAGACAGTCTCACAGAAGCCTTCTAATACTTAGCTTATATGCAAATAAACTGAAAATAATGGTCATTGCCATAAGCATCACTATATGTGTGTGTTTGTGTGTGTGTATTATATAAACAAAGAAATCAAGTACTCAGGAGTGATATATACCTATTAAAACAATGAGATTAGTGAAAGTTAATTGTCTAAGTTTTAGCCCTTTGCCCAGTTACTTTGCCAAAAGATTATGTATTAATTGAACCAAGTATAAAAAGTGTGTGGAGATCAGCCAGATAATTTATTAACTCTTAAATTGAGCCATCTGTTCAAAGGCTAATTAGGCCACTCTGAGAATATATCAACCCCATAATTACTCAGACTAACTATATTAATCATCTAAAATATGTTCATGAGAGACTGATAATGTCTAACCTTGTGGCTTTGCAATGACCTTAGTTCAATGAGAAAATGAAATCCATGTATGATTCACTGAATCAGACAGAATAGGACTTCTTAAAGCACATGTATAGAAAAAGCACATGTACAGACAAAGCACATGTACAGACTTTTTAAAGCACATGTAGACCCAAAATTGGTGAGATGAAATGAGTTTTAAAATATTTAATCATCAAGGTCTTGACCCAAATAAATGGTGTTAGATATGTCTGCATTACAAGGTAATGAATGATGAGGTTATTACTTGGAGATTTTTTTCTTCAGAACTCTATGTGTATTGATGTGTGCACGTGTGCATATGTGCATGTGTGTACATGTGCATCTTAGAAGTTATATATGTATGTGAATAATCATTTTTATCAGCAACATATATTACATTTCAGATGAATCCAATGCCTGTTATTCACCAGACATTAATATTGTTGTTGTTTAGTTGCGGTCATGTCCAACTCCTTTGCGACTCCATGGACTGCAGCCTGCCAGGCTCCTCTGTCTGACATTCTGTCTGGCTCCTCTGTCTGGAATTCTCCAGGCAATAATACTGGAGTGGGTTGCCATTTTCCTCCTCCAGGGAATCTTTGTGACTCAGGGATCAAACCACATCTCCTGAGTCAGCACGTGGATTCTTTACCTCTGAGCCTCCAGGGAAGCCCAGGATTAATATTACATGGTGGGAAACTATGGGTGTAAAAGAAGCAGTTGCTTGAGGACAGCAACAGAAAACTACATAATAATAAGATGCAAAATAATTTAAACATCCTATTTCTACTCAGATATAAAAGCAATATTCATTAAGAGTCAGAAAATATTCAACACCTAACTGAAGCTTAATGTCTACAGACAGCAGTCAGAATGGGAAGACTGAAAGCAGACTGGGAGCCCAGGGGCACCAGCTGAAACTGCTCTGCCACTTAAGTCACACAGGTCAGCAAATCTAATGGTGCTCAAAGCATTATTGGCAGATAGAGAGGTTGTTCGGTGCCACTGACAGGTCCTTTAGGGTTTTGGAGAAAAGCCCAGACATCATCTATGGAAAACAAGTGTCCTTTTGAATGTAGCTTTTGGCTTGTTTCTGGGTCTTGATAGAGACTAAAGCTTACCATTGGCCACAGAGTTACCATGCATCTTGAGCTGTCCATCATGAGGCAAGATGTTTTGAGCTACCAAGGCACAAAGTCAGGCCTGTGTGACAGTGCTCAATTATCAAATGGAAGCGGGAAGAAGGAGACAAGGCTGAGCAGGGCTGAGGGAAAAGTAGCTTGTGTGAGGAAGAAGCTCACATGTCCATGGCTCCTACTAATACATCACACTCTTGAGCCCAGTAAAGACAGTACTGCATGATATAAAGAAACCATCCAAAGCTGACAGCTGTGGCCACCTAGTTTCTGTCTGGGGGTACCTGTAAAGGACAGGGCTGAATGGAGACTCACATAGGAGACTTGTAAAAGAGCATGGCCAAGTGCAGACCTCAGCACAGCCATACCTGTGAGCTATTACTCTGCACCCTGTTACCAGGCAACAAGTCCTGTTCAGCTATTTGCAATGGACTCCTCCCCCAAGGAAGCAACTGTCAGTGAGTGGTCATTAGTGGGAACATTAAGCCAAGGTCAGTGGAGCAGGGATCATAAAGAAGACAGTGAGGTAAGAATCGTATTCCCGCCTTCTCCCCAGGGTGCTCCAGTTCATCCAGCCTCAGGCCAGCTGTGATCTGGGGGTCCAGGGGACATGTGGGGGCATGTGTCCTGCTGCCCTCCAGAGCCCTCACTGTGGCCCCCAATGGCCGGGCCCAGGCCTTGAGGAGGCAGTGCCCCTCTCCATGCCTCTGACACCTCCTGGCAGCACCATCTGCCTGGGATGCCATCTGCAGGACCTGCTTCCACACCCTCCACCTTATAGTTGGACATGACTGAGCGACTTCACTTTCACTTTTCACTTTCACTTTTCACTTTCATGCACTGGAGAAGGAAATGGCAACCCACTCCAGTGTTCTTGCCTGGAGAATTCCAGGGATGACAGAGCCTGGTGGGCTGCAGTCTATGGGGTCGCACAGAGTTGGACATGACTGAAGTGACTTAGCAGCAGCAGCAGAGGAGCCTGAGGGCCAGTTGGCTTGGGTGCCCTGCTCCCTCAGCAATGATGGCTGAGTAAGGGCTGAGGACCCAGCCCTGAGGGCTCTCCAGCTGAGCTCTGACTCAGCCAGGACTGGACCCTGGAGGGTAAGCCATGCCGCAGGACCTGCCCTTTCTTGTCAGAACAGAGACTGACACTCATGAGATATTTAGGGGAACAGTTACCTGACCATGACCTGACCTCCAGAACAAGGGCTCTGACACTAAGATGTTTAAATAACTCACCATGCCCCTGCCTCACCTTCCTAGGAAAGGGCTTCACTGAGAGCTTTCAGAGAGTTTGAGATTTTTAAGGCATGAGATATTCCTCTCTTTGCAGGGCCCTCAGTACAGCTTTCTGGGCCCCACACCCTGACCTTTCATTCTTGTATAGCCTCCCTGTGTGTTGGGAACATGGACTTGATTTTCAGTAAAAGGCAGAGCTTCAGTCAGGGTAACTGCCTGTTTGTTTTTGCCTAGAAGGAGAGGCAGCTGTATACTGATGACCAGCTCTATACCAATTTATGAAATGTGGCCAATGGTTTGGTGGAATGATCAGGGGCACAATTGTAAGATTCATGAAAAAAACAGTCTTGAAGATAGTATGTAGATAGATGTCTTCGGAAACAGGATAGGAAGATATTTGTGTTCCATATGGATTAATAAAAAAGAAAAAGAGAGAGAGAGGGACTTTAGCGACCAAGTGACTATGACGGCCTCTACTATGAATGTCAGCATCCTGCTCAGCCACCTCTGTCTTTTCTCAGTGACTCATGAACAAAGCAGCCCTGGTGACAAGGATTGGATAAACATGAGCTTAGCAATGCTGAATTCCACCCCCAAGACTGGCCTAGCTATAGACACTGTTGAGTGTCCATATCCCAACAATGGAGACTGACCCTGAGTTCTCTGAGGTGATCAGCACATACCTGGTGGCAGGCTGACTACATTAAATCCCTTTCTTTATCCAATTGGGTAACATCTTGCTTTTGCTGGAAAATACACTTACTCAGAAAATGAATTTGCTTTCCTTGTCCACAGTGCTTCCCCCCAGACTACCATGACTGCTATATCCACCATCATGGTTTCCCACACAGCTTTGCTTCTGAACCATATCCTCCAGAATTCCCTTTCTAGTGTGTTTCTACATTAGGTAGGCTACAAGAGCTACATACCTGTGAAATTTCAAGGAGGCTTTGAAATAACTAGTTTATAGTGCACCCACACACACCTCCCAATGACTCAGTTATGCATTCATCTATGCACTGCTGTGTAGGAGTTTTGCAGCTGCAATTAAATTGATTTAATTAATAAGTTTTAAGCAGTCAATTTTATTAAAAGATACATTATCCTGGGTGAGCCTGACTTAATTAATCAAAAGGTCTTTTTTTTTTTTTTTTTTTTTTTTTTTTAATTTTATTTTATTTTTAAAATTTAAATAAATTTATTAGATTTGCCAAATATCAAAATGAATCCGCCACAGGTTTACATGTGTTCCCCATCCTGAACCCTCCTCCCTCCTCCCTCCCCATTCCATCCCTCTGGGTCGTCCCAGTGCACCAGCCCCAAGCATCCAGTATCGTGCATCGAAAGAGGGTGTGTGTGTGCTCAGTCACTAAGTTGTGTTTAACTCTTTTGTGACCTCATGGAGGGTAGCTTACCAGGCTCCTCCGTATTTCCCAGGCAAGAATACCTGAGCAGATTGCTATTTCCATCTCCAGGGGATCTTCCCGACCCAGGGATCAAACCCATGTCTCCTGCATTGGGAGGCAGGTTCTTTACCATTGAGCCATCTGGGGAACCCTATTAAAAGAGGCTAGACTCTATGTCCAGAAATTCCAGGCTTCAGTTCATGTAGTTTCCCGTTATGATTTTTAGTTACTGACTGTATGCCTTCCTTGCCATCTTCCTCTTCTTTAATCAGCCACCACAAATGTGTGAACCAATCCTTGACATGATATTAGAGATTATTTCTAACACCATGAAAAGCATTTTTTTTATTAATTACATTTCTTTATTTTTGATTATAATTTTTACAACTGATGGATCGATGTTGTCACATGATTATTAAGTAAGCACCATAATTTATGTTAGGATTCACTTTTTCTGTTGTATATTCTATGGGTTTTGACAATTGAATCATGCCATGTGTCCACCATTGTAATCTTGTATGGATAGTTTTAGGACCCTAAAGAGCCCTGGGCTCCACTTATTCATCCCTGTTTCCCCTCACCTTCCACCAAACTCTTCCACCAAACTTCTGGCAAACCCTGATCTTTTTAACACATGTAAAGCTTTGCCTTTTCCAGAATGTCATATGGGTGAGAGCATTCATTTATTCAGGCTTTTGAGAACGACTTCTTTCACCGAATATTATCTCTTTAAATCTTTTCCATTTCTTTCAAGGCTCAGTAACTCATTTCTTTTTATTGCCAAACAATAATCTATTGTATGAATGTATCACAGATTATTCACTTATTATAGGACAACTTGATTACTTCCAATTTTTGGCAATTATGAATAAAGTTTCTCTAAACATTTGTGTGAAGGCTTTCGTGTTTTCAATGCATTTGGACAATTAGGAATGTGACTGCTAGATCATATGGTAAGTAACCTATATTTGGCTTCATAAGAAACCCACAAAATGCTTGTACCATTTTACATTCCAATAGCAGTTAATGAATTGAGTTCCTGTAGCTCTATATCTTCACCGATATTTGGTGTTTTCTGTTTTTTGGAGTTTATCCATTCTGATAACTACATAGATAGTAATATCTCCTTTTAACAGAAATTAATTTCTTCATTCTTTCTTACTTTACTTTAGACCTTATTTTTGTATTTATTTATTTAGTAGTGCAGCTATAGTCTGCTTCCCTGGTGGCTCAGAGGATAAAGCATCTGCCTGCAATGCAGGAGACCCAGGTTCGATCCCTGGGTGGGGAAGATCCCCTGGAGAAGGAAATGGCAATCCATTGCAGTATTCTTGCCTGGAGAATCCCATGGAGAGAGGAGCCTGGTGGGCTACAGTCCACAGGGTCGCAAAGAGTTGGACACAACTGAGCAACTTACACACACACACACACACACACACACAGAGCTATCGTCTAGTGCCTGAAAACTGTAATCCTAGAACCAGGTTTCTTAGATTCAAATTCCAATTCTACCTTTTACTACTTGGGTGACATAGGCTAAGTACTCAACATGTGTTTCAGTAACCTTACAGGCTTATCCAGTAAAGAGCTCAGATGCTAAAGAATCCACCTGTAATGCAGGAAACCTTGGTTTGATCCCTGTGTTTGAAAGATCCCCTGGAGATGGGAATGGCAACCCGCTCCAGTATTTTTCTTTGGAGAATTCCATGAACATAGGTTTCAGTCCTTGGGGTCACAAAGAGTTGGACAGGACTGAGTAACTTTCACTTTTTTCAGTAGCCTTACAGATAAGATCTACCTCACATAGTTGTTATGGTAATTAAGCTTAGATTATTATGGAAAATATAAATGAGTATCTGGCCTACACTAAACTCTTTTATTGTTTAATTGTATAAAATAACTTCATTTTTTATCAATAGGAAGCAAATTAGAATGTAAATAATTCCAAATACTGATAAAGTAATGGTAATTATTTTAAGTTTAAATTAACTTTTAGGGAAACTCATTCACATAATAATAGTATTCCTCCATTTCTGCATCATTATCATACTCAGCTATCAGTACAGTACTTAAATTGTTGATTCAGTGCCTTTACAGTTGTAGGTCTTTCACAAACTTTTAATATTGATAAAGGCAGTGTAAAGAATTTTTATTTTTATTTATTTATTTTTTTAATGGGAAGGAGAAGGATACATTTTAACCAGTGCTAATTTGTAATTCAGCTTGGTCAAAATGACTTTGACCTGATAAAACTAAGTTTAGTATAATAAATGAATTTGGAAAGTTCAAGATTTTGATCCTACATTTATTGTTAACAATTCAATAAACTGAATTCTTAAAATTTCAATTAACTGTAGAAGATACCATAGCTAAGTGTCTTAATTTCAATATACAAGCAGATTGTTATTGGTACTCTGATTCATCTACCACAACTGAATAGCCTGTGGCCTGACTCTAGGAGGGCACAAAGTTCAGAGACTTAATTATGACAAACAGTGTGTCTTCTGCTTTAATTTTCTAATGGAGAGTAACTCTAAGTCACTTATGCAAGAAACTGACTTAAGTTTCATGGCCTTGAAAAATGTTGCCACCTCAGTGTAAATTAAAGATTTAACAGCTTTAACAATTTTGGGAGCACTGTCAGTAGTATATGTCCTAAATTTGGCCATTTTCATATTAACATTGTTAAGACTTATAGAACTTCCTTGGTGGTCCAATGGTAAGGACTTAACTTTTCACTGCCCAGGCCCAGGGTTCAGTCTCCAGTTGGAAAACTAAGATCCCACAAGCCACAAGGTGTGGGGAAAACAAACAAACAAAAAACAAAACAACCCACCTCCCTCCAAAAATATTATTAAACCCCAAAGCATCATGTTTAAGAGGTTTGCTATCACATCAAAATTTTCATTGACACCACCAAATGATAGAGCTAATTGGATTTATATATGAAAGTGAAAGTGGAGAGTGAAAAAGTTGGCTTAAAGCTCAACATTCAGAAAACGAAGATCATGGCATCCGGTCCCATCACTTCATGGGAAATAGAGGGGGAATCAGGGGAAACAGTGGAAACAGTGTCAGACTTTATTTTTCTGGGCTCCAAAATCACTACAGATGGTGCCTGCAGCCATGAAATTAAAAGACGTTTACTCCTTGGAAGGAAAGTTATGACCAACCTAGATAGCATATTCAAAAGCAGAGACATTACTTTGCCAAAAAAGGTTCGTCTAGTCAAGGCTGTGGTTTTTCCAGTGGTCATGTATGGATGTGAGAGTTGGACTGTGAAGAAGGCTGAGCGCTGAAGAATTGATGCTTTTGAACTGTGGTGTTGGAGAAGACTCTTGAGAGTCCCTTGGACTGCAAGGAGATCCAACCAGTCCATTCTGAAGGAGATCAGCCCTGGGATTTCTTTGGAAGGAATGATGCTAAAGCTGAAACTCCAGTACTTTGGCCACTTCATGCGAAGAGTTGACTCATTGGAAAAGACTGTGATGCTGGGAGGGATTGGGGGCAGGAGGAGAAGGGGACGACAGAGGATGAGATGGCTGGGTGGCATCGCTGACTCGATGGACGTAAGTCTCGGTGAACTCCGGGAGTTGGTGATGGACACGGAGGCCTGGCGTGCTGCTATTCATGGGGTTGCAAAGAGTCGGACACGACTGAGAGACTGATCTGATTATATGTATATATATATATATATATATATATATATATATATATATATCAGAAATGGCTTAACTTTTTCATAGAACTTGTCCTGTGAATTGTCAGCCTTATCATGACACTGAGTAATGCTGTTTGTCTTCAAAAATGTTATTTGTGGTTATGGAGTATGGGGCATGATTTTTCTCCTGCATTCAAGCATTTAAGAGATAATCCCTCATAAACTCTCCATTCCTAAAAAGTTTTAATGAAGAGAGGATATTTTTAAATCCTACATAATTAGATTTTATAGCATATTTATATTTTTTAATTCTGATGTTTTACAAATCTGGGGAATTTCCAACTATCCTGAGAAATACCACTGGTAAAAAAAATGAAAAAAAAAAAAAATAATCCCTGTACTACTCTGTGCTCCTATCTTGGCAGTGGAAAACACATTTCTGAGAAAAGAGTTAATTTCAACAACTCAAATATCTTTAAGATAAATATTGACCTAAAACTTGCCTTATCATACAACCATATAAGAATTAGATAGAGTACAAAAAAGCATTCAGAATTTTTTATCTAATTGATCAGAGCCAAAGGGCCAGTGATTCTTTTTTTAATATTGAACTAATATAAAAAATAGTGAAACATACTTTTGTGGTTTGTAAGGGAAAGCCATTCCTTAAATGATTATATTTATCATATTAAATTTTAAAATCCTAGTTTACAAACAATATTAAAAACAGATAGTTTAAGAAAAATTGCCAACAACTTTTTGGATATTTTCTTTTTTAAATGATAACAAATGGTATTTTATTAACTTCTTAATAAATTGTACACAATTTAGAAACACTTGCCATGCACACCATTCTTTTTTTGTTTGTTTGTTTAATTGGAAGCTAATTACTTTACAATATTGTGGTGATTTTTGCCATACATTTACATGAATCAGCCATGGGTGTACATGTGTTCCCCATCCTGAACCTCCATCCAACCTCCCATCCCCTCCCTCAGGATCATCCCAGTGCACCAGCCCCAAGCACCCTGTCTCATGCATCAAGCCTGGACTTGCAATCTATTTCACATATAGTAATATACATGTTTCAATGCTTTTCTCTCAAATCATGTTACCCTTGCCTTCTCTCACAGAGTCCTAAAGTCTCTTCTTTACATCTGTGTCTCTTTTGCTGTCTCACATATAGGGTCATCGTTACCATCTTTCTAAATTCCATATATATGCCTTAATATACTGTATTGGTGTTTTTCTTTCTGACTTACTTCTCTCGGTATAATAGGCTCCAGTTTCATCCACCTCATTAGAACTAATTCAACTGTATTCTTTTTAAATAGCTGAGTATAATATTCCATCATGTATATGTACCACAGCATTCATGTCCATTCATCTGCCGATGGACATCTAGGTTGCTTCCATGTCCTGGCTATTGTAAACAGCATGCACACCATTCTTGAACATTTTCTTATAATTGTAAATGTTCAGATCACTTCACTATATTCCACAATGACATTTTCAAAGTTTATTTTCCATAAAGGAGCAACCATGCAAAAGATAAAACAGTATCCCTATGCTGTTTTATTGCCTTCTAAAGCAATGTGTGGAACTGAAGAATTACAATTTTAACCTCTATGTTAAATGTTCAATCAGCTAAGACATATTAAAAGCTCTTAATATGACAGACAAAAGAAGATAAAATTGGCCAGATATTTATTGACTTTATTTTTAAATGTTTATTTGCACAATAACAGATATAAATATTTGAATTTTTCATTAAATTTACCCAGTAAATACTTATGTTTTTTCCCAGCAGTCACGTGCAGTTGTGAGAGCTAGACTGTAAAGAAGGTAGAATACCAAAGAATTGATGCATTGGAACTGTGGTGCTATAGAAGATTCCTCAAAGTCCTTTGGACAGCAAGGAGATCAAACCAATCAATCTTAAGGGAGATCAACACTGAATTTTCACTGGAAGGACTGATGCTGATGCTGAATCTCCAGCATTTTGATCATCTGATGAAAACAGACAAATCACTGGAAAAGTTCCTGATGCTGAGAAAGACTGAGGGCAGAAGGAGAAGAGGGTGTCAGAGGATGAGATGGCTGCAGGACATCACCAATGAAATTAACATGAATTTGGGCAAACTCTGGGAGATGGTGAGGGACAAGGAGGCCCGGTATGCTGTAGTCAGTGGGGTTGCAAAGAGTTGGACATGATTGGATGTTTGAACATCAACAACAAATATTTATTTAGCAGCTAACATATGTTAGGCATTAGTCATTTGGGATCTAGAAAAGTAAAACATAAACACACCTTAATCTCATGGTACAAAATTATTTTGAAAAGATGGATATTTACAGGCAAAAAAGTAAACATATCACATTGTATGCTCAGCCCAGTTCAGTCACTCAGTCATGTACAACTCTTTGTGACCACATGGACTGCAGCACATCAGGCTTCCCTGTACATCACCAAATCCCAGAGCTTGCTCAAACTCCTATACATTGAATCGGTGATCCCATCCAATCATCTCATCCTCTGTCATCCCCTTCTCCTTCCACCTTCAATCTTGCCCAGCATCATGGTATTTTCTTTTTAATATAAATTTATTTATTTTAATTGGAGGCTAATTACTTTACAATATTGTATTGTTTTGCCATACATCAAAATGAATCTACCACAAGTATACATGTGTTCCCCATCCTGAACCCCCCTCCCACCTTCTTCCCCATACCATCCCTCTGGGTCATCCCAGTGCATCAGCCCTGAGCATCCTAATGAGTCAGTTCTTTGTATCAGGTGGCCAAAGGATTGGAGTTTCAGCTTCAGCATCAGTCCTGCCAATGAACATTCAGGACTGATTTCTTTAGGAATGAGTGGTTTGATTTCCTTGCAGTCCAAGGGACTCTCAAGAGTCTTCAACAACACAGTTCAAAAGCATAAATTCTTTGGCACTTAGCTTTCATTATCATCCAACTCTCACATTCATACATAACTATAGGAAAAACCATAACGTTGACTAGAAGGACCTTTGCCGGCAAAGTAATGTCTCTCCTTTTTAACATGCTATCTAGGTTGGTCATAGCTTTTCTTCCAAGGAGCAAGTGTCTTTTAATTTCATGGCTGAAGTCACTATCTATGGTGATTTTGGAGCCCAATAAAAGTTTCTCACTCTTTCCACTGCTTCCCCAATAGTTGCCATGAAGTGATGGAACCAGATGTCATGATCTTAGTTTTCTGAATGTTGAGTTTTAAGCCAAAATTTTCATTCTCCTCTTTCACTTTCAGCAAGAGGCTCTTTAGCTCTTCTTTGTTTTCTGCCTTAAGGGTGGTGTCAGCTACATACTTGACGTTATTGGTATTCCTCCTGGCAAACTTCATTCCAGCTTGTGTTTCATCCAGCCTGGCATTTCACATGATGTACTATGCATATAAGTTAAATAAGTAGGGTGACAATATACAGCCTTGACATAATCCTTTTCCTATTCTAATTGTTGCTTCTTGACCTGTATACAGATTTCTCAGGAGGCAGGTCAGGTGGTCTGGTATTCCCATCTCTTGAAGAATTTTCCAATTTGTTGTGATCCACACAATCAAAGGCTTTGGTGTAGTCAATAAAGCAGAAGTAGATATTTTTTCTGGTATTCTCTTGCTTTTTCAATGATACAATGGATGTTGGCAATTTGATCTCTCATTCCTCTGCCTTTTCTAAATCAAGCTTGAACTTCTGGAATTTGAAGCTCATGATTCATATACTGTTGAAGCCTGGCTTGGAGAATTTTCATCATTACTTTGCTAGCCTGTGAAATGAATGCATTTGTGTGGTAGTTTCATCATTATTTTGCATTGTCTTTCTTTGGGATTGGAATGAAAACTGACATTTTCCAATCCTGTGGGCATTGCTGAGTTTTCCAAATTTTTTGGCATATTGAGTACAACACTTTCACAGTGAAAGGTTAACAGGCAGGAAGGCTAGGGTTCTCAAAATGGAGAAAATAGGCTGCAAGTGTCAGATGTTTTTATCTCTCTCTTAAGTGGCAGGAGGAAACAAACTACAAGCGTCAGATTTTTTTTCCTTCTCTCAGATCAGATCAGTTGCTCAGTCGTGTCCAACTCTTTGCGACCCCATGAATCACAGCATGCCAGGCCTCCCTGTCCATCAGCAACTCCTGGAGTTCACTCAGACTCAAGTCCATCGAGTCAGTGATGCCATCCAGCCATCTCATCCTCTGTCGTCCCCTTCTCCTCTTGCCCCCAGTCTCTCCCAGCATCAGAGGCATTTCCAGTGAGTCAGCTCTTCGCATGAGGTGGCCAAAGTACTGGAGTTTCAGCTTTAGCACCATTCCTTCCAAAGAAATCCGAGGGCTGATCTTCTTCAGAATGGACTGCTTAGATCTCCTTGCAGTACAAGTGACTCTCAAGAGTCTTCCCCAACACCACAATTCAAAAGCATCAATTCTTCGGTGCTCAGCCTTCTTCACAGTCCAACTCTCACATCCATACATGACCACAGGAAAAACTATAGCCTCGACTAGACGAACCTTTGTTGGCAAAGTAATGTCTCTGCTTTTGAATATGTTATCTAGGTTGGTCATAAATTTCCTTCCAAGGAGTAAGCGTCTTTTAATTTCATGGCTGCAGTCATCATCTGTAGTGATTTTGGAGCCCAGAAAAATAAAGTCTGACACTGTTTCCACTGTTTCCCCTGTTTCCCCATCTATTTCCCATGAACTGATGGGACTGGATGCCATGATCTTCGTTTTCTGAATTTTGAGTTTTAAGCCAACTTTTTCACTCTCCACTTTCACTTTCATCAAGAGGCTTTTGAGTTCCTCTTCACTTCCTGCCATAAGGGTGGTGTCATCTGCATATCTGAGGTTATTGATATTTCTCCCAGCAATCTTGAATCCAGCTTGTGTTTCTTCCAGTCCAGTGTTTCTCATGATGTACTCTGCATATAAGTTAAATAAACAGGGTGACAAAATACAGCCTTGACGTACTCCTTTTCCTATTTGGAACCAGTCTGTTGTTCCATGTCCAGTTCTAACTGTTGTTTCCTGACCTGCATACAAATTTCTCAAGAGGCAGGTCAGGTGGGCTGGTATTCCCATCTCTTTCAGAATTTTCCACAGTCTCTTGTGATCCATACAGTCAAAGGCTTTTGCATAGTCAACAAAGCAGAAATAGATGCTTTTCTGGAACTCTCTTGCTTTTTGCATGATCCAGCGGATGTTGGCATTTTTATCTCTGGTTCCTCTGCCTTTTCTAAAACCAGCTTGAACATCAGGAAGTTCACGGTTCACATACTGCTGAAGCCTGGCTGGAGAATTTTAAGCATTACTTTACTAGCATGTGAGATGAGTGCAATTGTGTGGTAGTTTGAGCATTCTTTGGCATTGCCTTTCTTTGGGATTGGAATGAAAACTGATCTTTTCCAGTCCTGTGGCCACTGCTGAGTTTTCCAAATTTGCTGGCATATTGAGTGCAGCACTTTCACAGCATCATCTTTCAGGATTTGCAATAGCTCAACTGGTATTCTATCACCTCCACTAGCTTTGTTCACAGTGATGCTTTCTAAGGCTCCCTTGACTTCACATTCCAGGATGTCTGGCTCTAGGTCAGTGATCACACCATCATGATTATCTGGGTCATGAAGATCTTTTTTGTACAGTTCTTCTTTGTATTCTTGCCACCTCTTCTTAATATCTTCTGCTTCTGTTAGGTCCATACCATTTCTGTCCTTTATCGAGCCCATCTTTGCATGAAATATTCCTCTGGTATCTCTGATTTTCTTGAAGAGATCTCTAGTCTTTCTCATTCTGTTATTTTCCTCTATTTCTTTGCATTCATCACTGAAGAAGGCTTTCTTATCTCTTCTTGCTATTCTTTGGAATTCTGTATTCAGATGTTTTTATCTTTCCTTTTCTCCTTTGCTTTTCACTTCTCTTCTTTTCACAGCTGTTTGTAAGGCCTCCCCAGACAGCCATTTTGCTTTTTTGCATTTCTTATCCATGGGGATGGTCTTGATCCCTGTCTCCTGTACAATGTCACGAACCTCATTCCATAGTTCTTCAGGCACTCTATCTATCAGATCTAGGCCCTTAAATCTATTTCTCACTTCCACTGTATAATCATAAGGGATTTGACTTAGGTCATAACTGAATGGTTAGGGGTTTTCCCTACTTTCTTCAGTTTAAGTCTGAATTTGCCAATAAGGAGTTCCTGGTCTGAGCCACAGTCAGCTCCTGGTCTTGTTTTTGCTGACTGTATAGAGCTTCTCCATCTTTGGCTGCAAAGAATATCATCAATCTGATTTTGGTGTTGACCATCTGGTGATGTCCATGTATAAAGTCTTCTCTTTTGTTGTTGGAAGAGGGTGTTTGTTATAACCAGTGCATTTTCTTGGCAAAGCTCTATTAGTTTTTGCCCTGCTTCATTCCATATTCCAAGGCCAAATTTGCGTGTTACTCCAGGTGTTTCTTGACTTCCTACTTTTGCATTCCAGTCCCCTATAATGAAAAGGACATCTTTTTGGGGCGTTAGTTCTAAAAGGTCTTGTAGGTCTTCATAGAACCGTTCCACTTCAGCTTCTTCAGCATTACTGGTTGGGGCATAGACTTGGATTACTGTGATATTGAATGGTTTGCCTTGGAAACGAACAGAGATCATTCTGTCATATTTGAGATTGCCTTCAAGTACTGCATTTTGGACTCTTTTGTTGACCATGATGGCTACTCCATTTCTTCTGAGGGATTCCTGCCCTCAGTAGTTGATATATGATTCCTAGAATGTCGACATTCACTCTTGCCATCTCTTGTTTGACCACTTACGATTTGCCTTGATTCATGGACCTGACATTCCAGGTTCCTATGCAATATTGCTCTTTACAGCATTGAACCTTGCTTCTATCACCAGTCACATCCACAGCTGAGTATTCTTTTTGCTTGGCTCCATCCCTTCATTCTTTCTGTAGTTATTTCTCCACTGATCTCCAGTAGTGTATTGGGCACCTACTGACTTGGGGAGTTTCTCTTTCAGTATCCTATCATTTTACCTTTTCATACTGTTCATGGGGTTCTCAAGGCAGGAATACTGAAGTGGTTTGCTATTCCCTTCTCCAGTGGACCACATTCTGTCAGATCTCTCCACCATGACCCGCCCATCTTGGGTTGCCCACGGGCATGGCTTAGTTTCATTGAGTTAGACAAGGCTGTGGTCCTAGTGTGATTAGATTGACTAGTTTTCTGTGAGTATGGTTTCATTGTGTCTGCCCTCTGATGCCCTCTTGCAACACCTACCATCTCACTTGGGTTTCTCTTACCTTGGACGTGGGATATCTCTTCACAGCTGCTCCAGCAAAGCACAGCCAATGCTCCTTACCTTGGACGAGGGGTATCTCCTCACTGCCACCCTTCCTGACCTTCAACATGGGATAGCTCCTCTAGGCCCTCCTGTGCCCACACAGCCACGGCATGGGTTAGCTCCTCCCGCCCGCCGCCCCTGGCCTCAGGCTTAGTGGGGTGGGGTAGCTCCTCCTGGCCACTGCCCCTGACCTCGGACGCTGGGCAAACAGGTTTCTCTTAAAATTGTGTGTTGCCATGATGACACATGGTTCTACTTGAACTTAACTTTTCTCAAACCTTGAGCTAACCAATGCACTTTTCTTATGGAAATGTTCTCTTAAGCTATGTTAATGAACTATGTATTTACCCAAGATTCTTTCTTAGAGTCAGTTCTGCTTAAGACAGAACCATTAAAGGCTCAACAAACCAGTATGTTTTACTCATACATTGTTCTAATCTACATTAATGAAACCATATATTTACTTGGAAACCTGTCTTTCATCCAGATTCCTGTCAATTGTTTGTTTTATGGCCTGGGATGACTCACCCTGTGCCAATGTTAATTCAAAATATATACTGTGGGTGAGGGGCTTGGTACCATTCTGAGTTTTGAGACATTTTCTTTCTCTAATTAACAGCTTGCTGATAGGCATATAACATACTCCTAAAGTATAGCACAGGGGTACTCTTTCTGCTCCCTTCTGATGTCTGAGTCAGAAGCTTTCTCTATCTCTTTTATACTTTAATAAAACTTTATTACACAAAAGCTCTGAGTGATCAAGCCTTGTCTCTTGCCCTGATTTAATTAATCTCCTCTGGAGGCCAAGAATCCAGCATCTTTCACTGCTCAGCAACAGCCATTAAACAGCATCATCTTTTAGGATTTGAAATAGCTCAACTGGAATTCCATCACTTCCACTAGCTTTGTTCATAGTGATGTTTCATAAGGCCCACTTGACTTCACATTCCAGGATGTCTGGCTCTAGGTGAGTGACCACACCATCATAATTACGTGGGTCATGAAGGTCTTTTTTGTATAGTTCTTCTGTGTATTCTTGCCACCCCTTCTTAATGTCCTCTGCTTCTGCTAGGATAATACCACTTCTGTCCTTTATTGGGATCATTTTTGCATGAACTTTTCCCTTGGTATCTCTAATTTTCTTGAAGAGATCTCTAGTCTTTCCTGTTCTATTGTTTTCCTTTATTTCTTTGCATTGATCACTGAGGAAGACTTTCATATCTCCCATTATTCTTTGGAACTCTGTATTCAAATGGTATATCCTTCCTTTTCTCCTTTGCCTTTTGCTTCTCTTCTTTTCACAGCTATTTGTAAGGCCTCAGACAACCATTTTGATTTTTTTTGTATTTCTTTTTCTTGGGATTTTCTTGATCACTGCCTCCTGTACAATATCATGAACTTCCGTCCATAATTCTTCAGGCACCCTTTTTATCAGATTGAATCCCTTGAATGTGTTTGTCATTTCCACTGTATAGTCATAAAATATTTGATTTAGTTCATACCTGAATGACCTCGTGGTTTTCCCTACTTTCTTCAGTTTAAGTCTGAATTTTGCAATAATGAGTTCATGATCTGAGCCACTGTCAGCTCCCAGTTTTGTTTTTGCTGCTTGTATAGAGCTTCTCCATCTTTGGCTGCAAAGAATATAATCAATCTGATTTCGGTATTGACTATCTGGTGATGTCCATGTTCGGAGTCTTCTCTTGTGTTGTTGGATGATGGATACCCTATGTTCAAGGGCAGAGAAGCTGCAGCAAGATGGTAGGCACTGGAGTGGGCAGCTGCGGGTGTTGGAGCGACTTTGAGGAGATATGTCACATCCAAGCACAAAGGAGAAGTCCCAGCAAGATGGTAGGAGGGATTAAATCATGTTTAGAATCGAATCCCATACCCGCCATAGATGCTCAGAGGGCTCAAACAAACCTTGTGTGCATCAGGACCCAGAGACCCCACAGAGACTGATACAGAACTGTGTTTGAGTGTTTCCTGGGGAGGTATGGGTCAGCAGTAGACTCCTGAAGGGGCAGGGGCTCTGGTTGCCACAGACCTGGGTGTGGCATAGCCCTCTTGGAGGAGGTTGCCATTAACCTCACCATAGAGCCATTGGAACTTACTCAGGACTAGGAAACAGACTCTTGGAGGGCACAAACAAAATCTAGGACCCAGGAGAAAGGAGCAGTGACCTCATAAGATGTCATTTTCATTATAGGGGACTGGAATGCAAAAGTAAGAAGTCAAGAGATACCTGGTGTAACAGGAAAATTCGGCCTTGGAGTACAGAATGAAGCAGGGCAAAGGCTAATAAAATTTTGCCAAGAGAATGCACAGGTCATAGCAAACACCCTCTTTCAACAAATGTGTGAAGGTGACAAAATGACCAGGAAAAGGGACAGGGAAGTACGTTTCATAAAGTTCCTTTCACTATTCTGTGAAGAATAAAATTATCTGAAGCTAAACAGTAATAAGTTGAATATCTAATTAAAGCAACCACTGAAATAGCAAAACCCAAACTGACACCAAAAAGTGAAAAAAGATAAAGTGGAATTGAAAATTAAAAAAATAAATAAATAAGACAAAAACTTTAATTCTAAAGAAGGCAGGAAAGGAGAAATAGTAAAGCAAAGAGGAAAACAAAGAAATAACTAGAAAAACACAAAAATGAATGCACCTTCTATGATTTCATTCATACAAACTTCTAGAAAATACGAACTAATTGACAGTGACAGAAGGCAGATCATTGATGTCCTGGGCGGGGCAGGGAGGGAAAGGCAAGAAAGAGGATTACCAAGGAGCACAGGAAACTTTGGAGGGTGATGGTATGTTCATATTTTGATTGTGGTGTTGGTATTTTATTTATGTAGATGAACAACCTTGGCAGTTGTTATAATCACTTTAAGACAACATTGTTGTTGTTTAGTTGCTAACTCGTGTCTGTTCTAACTCTTTTGCAACTCCATGGACTGTAGCCCTCCAAGCTCCTCTGCCCATGGGATTTCCCAGGCAAGAATACTGGAGTGGATTGCCATTTCCTTCTTGAAAGGATCTTCCTGACCCAGGGATCAAACCCACATCTCATATTATGTCTCCTACATTAGCAGGTGGATTCTTTACCCCTAAGCCACTAGTGAAGCCCTTAAGCTTGTATAAAACACTGGAAAAGAAAATATCATGCATCAATCCTGGTTAATTATAAATCAGAATTTCCCTCTATAAAATTGTTAATTATGCAGTATATTTAAATGATATTATTATTATTATTATATATCCTAGCTATTGAACAAATGCCATGCATTAATCAGCTTGTTGTATGATTAATACATAATTCTTGACCTAATAGCACACTTGCAAATAATATATTATTTTCATAGTATTAAAAAATGGAATTTGTAACTTATGGAGTGAGTTTACACTATCTTCATTTCACTATCTTTTTTTGTTAATATAAATTTATTTTAATTGGAGGGTAATTACTTTACAATATTGTATTGGTCTTGCCATACATCAACATGTATCCACCCTGGGTGTACACGTGTTCCCCATCCTGAAGCCCCCTCCCACCTCCCTCTCCATACCATCCCTCTGGGTCATCCCAGTGCACCAGCCCTGAGCATCCTGCATTATGCATCGAACCTGGACTGGCGATTTTTTTCACATATGATATTATACATGTTTCAATGCCATTCTCCCAAATCATCCTACCCTAGCCCTCTCCCACAGAGTCCAAAAGACTGTTCTATACATCTGTGTCTCTTTTGCTGTCTCACATACAAGGTTATCATTACCATCTTTCTAAATTCCATATATATGTGTTACTGTAGTGTATTGGTGTTTTTCTTTCTGACTTACTTCACTCTGTATAATAGGCTCCAGTTTTATCCACCTCATTAGAGCTGATTCAGATGTATTCTTTTTAATGGCTGAGTAATACTCCATTGTGCATATGTACCACAGCTTTCTTATCCATTCATCTGCTGATGGACATCAGGTTGCTTCCATGCCCTGGCTATTATAAACAGTGCTGCGATGAATGTTGGGGTACATGTGTCTCTTTAAATTCTGGTTTCCTTGGTGTGTATGCCCAGTGGTGGGATTGCTGGGTCATATGGCAGTTCTATTCCCAGTTTTTTTAAGGAATCTCCACAACACCACCCTTATGGCAGAAAGTGAAGAGGGAACTAAAAAGCCTCTTGATGAAAGTCAAAGAGGAGAGTGAAAATGGTGGCTTAAAGCTCAACATTCAGAAAAATAAGATCATGGCATCTGGTCCCATCACTTCATGGGAAACAGATGGGGAAACAGTGGAAACAGTGTGAGACTTTATATTTGGGGGGCTCCAAAATCACTGCAGATGATGATTGCAGCCATGAAATTAAAAGACACTTACTCCTTGGAAGGAAAGTTATGACCAACCTAAATAGAATATTCAAAAGCAGAGACATTACTTTGCCAACGAAAGTCAGTCTAGTCAAGGCTTTGGTTTTTCCAGTGGTCATGTATGGATATGAGAGTTGGACTGTGAAGAAAGCTGAACACCAAAGAACTGATGCTTTTGAACTGTGGTGTTGGAGAAGACTCTTGAGAGTCCCTTGGACTGCAAGGAGATCCAACCAGTCCATTCTAAAGGAGATCAGTCCTGGGTGTTACTTTGAAGGACTGATGCTAAAGCTGAAACTCCAATACTTTGGCCACCTCATGTGAAGAGTTGACTCATTGGAAAAGACCCTGATGCAGGGAGGGATTGGGGGCAGGAAGAAAAGCGACGACAGAGGATGATATGGCTGGATGGCATTACCAACTCGATGGACATGAGTTTGGGTGAACTCTGGGAGTTGGTGATGGACAGGGAGGCCTGGCGTGCTGCAATTCATGGGGTCGGGTTGCAAAGAGTCGGACATGACTGAGCGACTGAACTGAACTGAACTGAACTGACACTCTTCTCCATAGTGGCTGTACTAGTTTGCATTCCCATGAACAGAGTAAGAGGGTTCCCTTTTCTCCACACCCTCTCCAGCATTTATTGCTTGTAGACTTTTGGATAGCAGCCATTCTGACTGGCGCATTTCACTATCTTGTATTTCATATTTTTTTAAAGATTTAGTGTTGTGTATAGATCAGTCTTATGGACTCTGTGGGAGAGGGAGAGGGTGGCGAGATTTGGGAGAATGGCATTGAAGCATGTATAATATCATGTATGAAACGAGTCGCCAGTCCAGATTCAAATGCACGATACTGGATGCTTGGGGCTGGTGCACTGGGATGACCCAGAGGGAGGGTATGGGAAGGGAGGAGGGAGGAGGGTTCAGGATGGGGAACACGGGTATACCTGTGGCAGATTCATTTAGATGTTTGGCAAAACTAATACAATATTGTAAAGTTTAAAAAATAAAATTAAAATGAATAAAGATTTAGTGTTAGAATCAGAATTTTTAGTAATTAAATAACCCTTTGATAAAAGAGGAACAAACAGGTTTATTTAACGTTAGATACTTCATGCATATGATTTTAGATTAATTTTCCTAACCCATTAAGAAAAAGAATTATAGTCCGAAAGACTTAAAGAACCTTGCTTTGCTTTCAGTGTTAGGTACAGTGTTCCATACACATTAGAGATTCATGACTGCCTATGTTTTATCCCACTGTTTTTAGTGTGTGTCTTATATTTCTAGTGATACCAGAATGTCTGCCTGAGCTTCAGCCACCAATTTCACATTCCAGGCAGCAGAAACAAGGAATAGGAAAGATATCTGCTTTTAAGGAGATAAGCTATCTGTATTTTATTTATTTGATCAGAATATATCCACAGGGTGAAATGAGAGCCTGAAAAATGTAGTGCTTTATTTGGCCATTTTATTGCCTCCCATAACATTCAGATCTATTACTAAGAATAGGAAAATTAATGTGTACAACTACTGGTCTCTATCTCATTACACAGTTAATTATTTTTTTCCAGATAACATCAAAAACAAGTTGTAATGTTTAAACCTGAGGTTAAGGGTATTAATTTGAGTTTTTAAACTATTTTTATTGTGATAACTCAATATGAGCTCTGCACTCTTAACACATTTTTAAGTCTGTCATGCATTACTGTTGACAATAGGTACAGTGCTGTACAGAAGATCTCTAGAGCTTAAAGATTTTAATAGCAATGATAGAATAGACTTTCATATAAAAGGATACCAGATTTTAAATTAGAAGACAAAAGTCAGAGGCTGAAAATTAAGGAAAATGGAAGATAATTTTAACTTTATAATTTAATGTTATTATTATTAGCCTTAAACATACCTTTAGGTTGCATTATGTTAATTGATTTACTGGTCAGTAAATATTTATCTTTTTTTTAAAGTAATTTAAAGTCAGTTGGTGAAAATTTAATTTTTCTATTGACTTCAAACTTTTCAAAGCCTTGATGTAGGATTAGAAGCTAATGAGTTTGTGCAAGGTGGAAATCACTTCTCATCCATCTTGACATATCCAGGATAAATGAGTGCCTGAGTATCTGGTGCCCATTAAATTCAGATTGAGGAGATGATGTTGAAAAAAGTGGTCCTACCAAAAACACGCACACACACACACATTTTTTGTTTTTTTTCTGAGAAAAGTGAATACTGTAAAAGTGGCAAGTGTAAGGAGGTTAGAAAGGACAGTCATTAGTAGTGTTAGTGTCTTTTTTTATATAAGTATAAAGCTCTGTATGTTCAAAGTATAGGGCTTGATGATTTGATAGATGTACACACTGTAAAAAGATCATCATAATCAAGCCAAGTCTATTATCTACATACTTACTTTTGTAAGTATGTAAGTATGTGTGCATGTGTTAAAAAGATATAAGATCTTTTTATAAAATTTAATATTTACAATTTAGTATGAACATTGGTCAGCATGCCATTAAGTTAGGTCCCCAGAGCTAATTGACTGTGCATAATTGAAACTTTGTACCTGTGACCAGGATATCACCATGTCCTGCTAACAACCATATTATGCTCTCAGTTTCAGTAGGTCTCTTTCTGATCTCATGTGTAAGTGAGCTGGCAGTCTTTATCCTCTGGTGCTTATTTCACTTAGCCTAGTGTGCTCTGGGTTCCTCCATCTTGCTTGTTTGTTTGTTTGTTTCTTTCTTTCTTTCTTTTTTAATTGGAGGCTAATTACTTTACAATATTGTAGTGGGTTTTGCCATACATTGACATGAATCAGCAAAGGGTGTACATGTGTTCCCCATGCTGAACTCCCTTCCCACCTCCCTCCCATCCCATCCCTCAGGATCACCCCAGTGCAGCAGCCTGAGCATATTGTCTCATGCATTGAACCTGGACTGGTGATTTATTTCACATATGATAATATACATGTTTTAATGCTATTCTCTCAAATCATCCCACCCTCTCCTTCTTCCACAGTGTCCTAAAGTCTCTTCTTAACATCTGTGTCTTTTTTTCTATCTCATATATTGGGTCATCATTACCATCTTTCTAAATTCGATATATATGCCTTAATATACTGTATTGATATTTTCCTTTCTGACTTACTTCACTCTGTATAAGAGGCTACAATTTCACCCACCTCATTAGAACTGATTAAAATGCATTCTTTTAATAGCTGGGTAATATTCCATTGTGTATATTTACTACAGCTTTTATATCCATTCACCTGACAATGGACATTTAGGTTGCTTCCATACCCTGGCTATGGTAAACAGTGCTGCGATGAACATTGGGATACACATGTCTCTTTCAATTCTGGTTTCCCCAATATGTATGCCCAGCCATGGGATTGCTGGGTCATATGGCAGTTCTATTTTCAGTCTTTTAAGGAATCGCCACACGGTTCTCCATAGTGGCTGTACTAGTTTGCATTCCCACCAAGAGTCTAAGAGGGTTCCCTTTTCTCCACATCCTCTCCAGCATTTATGGTTTGTAGACTTTTTGATAGCAGCCATTCTGACCGGAGTGAGATGGTACCTCATTTAGGTTTTGATTTGCATTTCTCTGATAGTGAGTGATGTTGAGCATCTTTTCATGTGTTTGTTAGCCATCTGTATAATCTTCTTTGAAGAAATGTCTGTTTAGTTCTTTGGCCCATTTTTTGATTGGGTCGTTTATTTTTCTGGAATTGTGTTGCAGGAGCTGCTTGTATATTTTTGAGATGAATTATTTGTCAGTTGCTGCATTTGCTATTACTTTCTCCCATTCTGAAGGCTGTCTTTTCACGTTGCTTATAGTTTCCTTCGTTGTGCAAAAGCTTTTAATTTTAATTAGATTCCATTTGTTTATTTTTGCTTTTATTTCCATTACTCTGGGAAGTGGGTCATAGAAGATCCTGCTGTGATTTATGTCAGAGTGTTTTGCCTATGTTTTCCTCTAGGAGATTTGTAGTTTCTGGTCTTACATTTAGATCTTTTCCATTTTGAGTTTATTTTTGTGTATGGTGTTAGAAAGTGTTCTAGTGTCATTCTTTTAGAAGTGGTTGACCAATTTTCCCTGCACCACTTGTTAAAGACATTTTCTTTTCTCCATTGTATATTCTTGCCTCCTTTGTCAAAGATAAGGTGTCCATAGGTGTGTGAGTTTATCTCTGGGCTTTCTATTTTGTTCCATTGATCTATATTTCTGCCTTTGTGGCAGCACCATACTGTCATGATGACTGTAGCTTTGTAGTATAGTCTGAACTCAGGCAGGTTGTTTCCTCCATTTCCATTCTTCTTTGTCAAGATTGCTTTGGCTATTTGAGGTTTTTTATATTTCCATACAAATTGTGAAATTATTTGTTTTAGTTCTCTGAAAAAATACCATTGGTAGCTTAATAGATATTGCACTGAAACTATTGATTGCTTTGGATAGTATACTCATTTTCACTATATTGATTCTTCCAGTCCATGAACACAGTATATTTCTCCATCTATTTGTGTCATCTTTGATTTCTTTCATCAGTGTTTTATAGTCTTCTATATATAGGTATTTTGTTTCTTTAGGTAGATTTATTCCTAAGTATTTTATTCTTCATTGTGATGGTGAATGGAATTGTTTCCTTAATTTATCTTTCTGTTTTCTCATTGTTAGTGTATAGGAATATAAGGGGTTTCTCTCTTTTAATTTTATATCCGGCAACTTTACTATATTCATTGATTAGCTCTAGTAATTTTCTGGTGGAGTCTTTAGGGTTTGCTATGTAGAGGATCATGTCATCTGCAAACAGTGAGAGTTTTACTTCCTTTCCAATCTGGATTCCTTTTATTTCTTTTTCTTCTGTGATTGCTGTGGCTAAAACTTCCAAAACTATGTTGAATAGTAGTGATGAGAGTGGGCACCCCTGTCTTGTTCCTGACTTTAGGGGAAATGATTTTTATTTTTCACCATTGAGGATAATGTTTGCTCTGGGTTTATCACATATGGCTTTCATTATGTTGAGGTATGTTCCTTCTATGCCTGATTTCTGGAGGGATTTATCATAAATGGATACTGAATTTTGTCAAAGGCTTTCTCTGCGTCCATTGAGATAATCAAATGTTTTTTTATCTCTCAATTTGTTAACATGGTGTGTCACATTGATTGATTTGCAAATATTGAAGAATCCTTTGCATTCCTGGGATAAAGCCTACTTGGTCATGATATATGATCTTTATAATATGTTGTTGGATTCTGTTTGCTAGAATCTTGTTAAGAATTTTTGTATCTATGTTCATAAATGATACTGGCCTGAAGTTTTCTTTTTTTGTGTGACATCTTTGTCTGGTTTTGGTATTAGGGTGATTGTGGACTCACAGAATGAGTTTGGCAGTTTACCTTCCTCTGTAGATTTCTGGAAGATTTTGAGTAGGATACGTGTTAGCTCTTCACTAAATTTTTGGTGGAATTCAGCTGTGAAGCTGTCTGGTCCTGGGATTTTGTTTGCTGGAAGATTTCTGATTACAGGTTTGATTTCCATGCTTGTGATGGGTCTGTTAAGATTTTCTATTTCTTCCTGATTCAGTTTTGGAACGTTATACTTTTCTGAGAATTTGTCCATTTCTTCCAAGTTGTCCATTTTATTGTCATATAGTTTCTGATAGTAGTGTCTTATGTTCCTTTGTATTTATGTATTGTCTGTCGTGATTTCTCCATTTTCATTTCTAATTTTGTTGATTTGATTCTTCTCCCTTTGTTTCTTGATGAGTCTGGCTAATGGTTCGTGTATTTTATTTATCTTCTCAACAACCAGCTTTTAGCTTTGTTGATTTTGGCTATGGTATCCTTTGTTTCTTTGTCATTTATTTCTGTCCTAATTTTTATTATTTATTTTCTTCTACTCACCTTGGGGTTCTCATTTCTATTTTTTCTAGTTGCTTTAGGTGTAGAGTTAGGTTATTTATTTGATTTTTCTCTTGTTTACATCTTGTTTCAAATGACAGGATTTCCCTCTTTCTAAGCTGGAATAATGAAGAGCAGATACATCTTTGATATCTCACTTTAATTTCATTTAGACATACAGTAGATCCTTGAATAATGCATATGTTAGGGGTACCCACCCTCCCTCTAGTCAAAAACCCACAGGAAATTCAGAATCAGCATCTCCTAATAGGCAGGTCTGGTATTCCCATCTCTTTCAGAATTTTTCACAGTTTATTGTGATCCACACAATGGCAACCCACTCCAGTATTCTTGCCTGGAGAATCCCATGGATGGAGGAGCCTGATGGACTACAGTCCACGGGGTTGCAAAGAGTCGGACATGACTGAGTGACTTCACTTTCACTTTCACACAGTCAAAGGCTTTGGCCTAGTCAGTAAAGCAGAAATAGATGCTTTTCTGGAACTCTCTTGCTTTTTCAATGATCCAGCAGATGTTGGCAATTTAATCTCTGTTTCCTCTGCCTTTTCTAAAACCAGCTTGAACATCTGTAGGTTCAACGTTCATGTATTGCTGAATCCTGGCTTGGAAAATTTTGAGCATTACTTTGCTAGCATGTAAAAGATGCTTACTCCTTGGAAGGAAAGTTATGACCAACTTAGATAGCATATTCGAAAACAGAGACATTACTTTGCCAACAAATGTCCATCTAGACAAGTCTATGGTTTTCCAGTGGTCATGTATGGTTGTGAGAATTGGACTGTGAAGAAAGCTGAGTGCTGAAGAATTGATGCTTTTGAACTGTGATGTGGAGAAGACTCTTGAGAGTCCCTTGGACTGCAAGGAGATCCAACCAGTCCATCCTAAAGGAGATCAGTCTTGGGTGTTTATTGGAAGGACTGATGTTGAAACTGAAACTCCAGTACTTTGGCCACCTCATGTGATGAGTTGACTCATTGGAAAGGACCCTGATGTTGGGAGGGATTGGGGGCAGGAGGAGAAGGGGACGACAGAAGATGAGATGGCTGGATGGCATCACTGACTCGATGGACGTGAGTTTGAGCGAACTCCAGGAGTTGGTGATGGACAGGGAGGCCTGGCGTGCTGCGATTCATGGAGTCGCAAAACGTTGGATATGACTGAGTGACTGAACTGAACTGAATAGGCAGGTGATTTCCCTACGCCCCACCCCCCCAACCCCGCCCACCCTGGCAACGATTCGGGTTCCCCATCCATGGATGCCATCGACCACAGACATGATAGACCTGAGCATTTACTACTGAAAAAACAATCCTTGTGTAAGTTCAGTTCAGTGGAGTTCAGTCGCTCAGTCGTGTCCAACTCATTGTGACCCCATGGACTGTAGCACACCAGGCCTCCCTGTCCATCTCCAACTCCTGGAGTTTACTCAAACTGATGTCCTTGAAGTCGGTGATGCCATCTGACCATCTCATTCTATGTTGTCCTCTTCTCTTCCCACCTTCAATCTTTCCTAGCATCAGGGTCTTTTCAAATGAGTCAGTTCTTTGCATCAGGTGGACAAAGTATTTGAGTTTCAGCTTCAGCATAAGTCCTTTCAATGAATATTCAGGACTGATTTCCTTTAGGACTGACTGGTTGGATCTTCTTGCAGTCCAAGGGCCTCTCAAGAGTCTCTTCCAACACCACAGTTCAAAAGCATCAATTCTTCAATGCTCAGCTTTCTTTACAGTCCAACTCTCACATCTATACATGACTACTGGAAAAATAATAGCCTTGACTAGATGGACCTTTGTTGGCAAAGTAATGTCTCTGCTTTTGAATATGCTGTCTAGGTTGGTCATAAGTTTTCTTCCAAGGAGCAAGCTTCTTTTAATTTCATAGCTGCTGTCACCAACTGCAGTGATTTTGGAGCCCAGAAAATGAAAGTCTGTCACTGTTTCCATTGTTTCACCATCTATTTGTCAGTAAGTGATGGGACCAAATGCCATGATGTTAGTTTCCTGAATGTTGAGCTTTAAGCCAACTTTTTCACTCTCCTCTTTCACTTTCATCAAGAGGCTCTTTAGTTCTTCTTCACTTTCTTCCATAATTTTGGTGTCATCTGCATATCTGAAATTATTGATATTTCTCCTGGCAATCTTGTTTCCAGCTTGCACTTCATCCAGCCAAGCGTTTCTCATGATCTCTGCATATACGTTAAATAAGCAGGGTGACAATATACAGCCTTTATGTACTCCTTTCTCAATTTGGAACCAGTCTGTTGTTCCATGTCCATTTCTTCCTGACCTGCATACAGATTTCTCAGGAGGCAGTTCAGGTGTTCTGGTATTCCCATTGGCATAATTCAACGTCATGTTTTTCTAGGGTCAACTGTATTCCCTCTAGTGGGATTGCTAACTCATATTATACTCTGTTTTTAGTTTAGGGATGTTAAAATCTGAAACCAAAGAAGACTTCTTGGTATCTTTCCTTCTTATGTCTTCACAGCTAAGTCACCATATCCACCCACCTGATGCACATGGCTTTAGCTCAACATTTGTAATAGGCCAAAATTAGAAGAAACTTCCTGATGACACTGACTGTAGTCACCCTCAGCATCTCTGGGGATATCTAAATGTGATTTTTTGTTTTAAAACTA
The DNA here is from genome assembly GCF_019923935.1 of Bubalus bubalis. Lineage (NCBI taxonomy): Eukaryota > Metazoa > Chordata > Mammalia > Artiodactyla > Bovidae > Bubalus > Bubalus bubalis. Next base: position 72,873,695 of record NC_059161.1, read on the forward strand.
CTATCCAACTTGCACTTTTGTTACAAAATGAAATGATTGTCTAACAATCTTTCCATTTGTTTCATAATATACAAACTTAAAGCTAGGTCTTTAAATAAACACATTAAATAGTACTTTCAAGAACATGATGTTGAGGCTCATTTGAATTGGGGAAGATATTTTGTCTTCATTTTTTTTTTCCTCACACAATGTAGGAAAGGAAATCCTCCAGATGAACAAGTTCAATGAATAAAATGTGTGATTTTTTTCTTCCAAGTTCAAAGCCACATTCATTTCAAAAGCAAGGCATCCACCAATCAAAACAACATAGCTGAAGTCTTTCTAAAAATATTTTGATGTGAACCAATTTGAAAATCTTTATTGAATTTGTTATAATATTGTTTCTGTTATATATATATATATATATATATATATATATATATATTTTTTTTTTTTTTTTTTCCCAAAGAGGCATATGGGATCTTGGCTCCCCAACCAAAGATTGAAGCAGCACTCCCTGCATTGTAAGGCAACTTCTTAACCACAGTACTGCCAAGGAAGTCCCAACACTAGTCTTAATTAAGCAACTTTTAATCAATAACTTTTAATACTGAATAGTAGATATTGAAATAGCAGATAGCAACTAAGTATGGGAGAGTATGGGTCAGGCAATAGTCAGAGTGGGGTTGCCAATCCATTTCACTTGAATGAAGGGAAAAAATGGGATGCTACCTATGGAAAACATCACAGGAATGTTCTATTGCAAGCATCTGCTCAAACTTTAAAAACTAAAGATATGATAATGTGTCCATGTTGGGGAGACAGGCATATTCAAACTAGCCAATTTGAGGAGAAATTATTGAAGGGAAAATTACAAAGTTTTGCAAAGAATACAAGAATAGTTGGGTACCCCCAGAGACGGTTGTGTTGGGCTGAGGCTTCTGCTCAAACTGCAAGTCAAGGAATAGGAGAGAGATGTAAGTGAAGAGAGGCAGCTGACAAAGCTGTGGTCTTTGCTGGAATGACCCCGTCTGCTCACAGCCAACCCACTTGTGGGAAGCAGGAATTCATAGCACAAGTTCCTTCTCCTGCTCTCTTTGTTGCCTTCTGGTGATACAAACTTTCCAAACACAAACAAAGCTAGGAGTAAGTCTGGATTTCACTTTTTAAAAATTGAGATAAAGGTTGCTTCTAATAAAGGTTGACATCTATAAGATAAACTTTCAGTCAGTTCAGTTCAGTCACTCAGTCGTGTCCGACTCTATCGACCCCATGGAGGCCAAGCTTCCCTGTCCATCACCATCTTGCAGAGCTTGCTCAAAATCATGTCTATTGAGTCAGTGATGCCACCCAACCATCTCATCCTCTGTCCCCTTCTCCTTCTGCCTTCAATCTTTCCCAGCATCAAGGTCTTTTCCAATGAGTCAGTTCTTTGCATCAGGTGGCTTAAGTATTGGGGCTTCAACTTCAGCATCAGTCCTTCCAATGAATATTCAGGACTGATTTCCTTTAGGATGGACTGGTTGAATATTTCTTGCTGCCCAAGGGACTCCAAAGAATCTTCTCCAACCCCTCAGTTAAAAAGAATCAATTCTTCAGTGCTCAGTTCTCTTTATAGTTCAACTCTCACATCCACACATGACTACTAGAAAAACTCTAACTAGACAGACCTTTGTTGGCAAAGTAATGTCTCTGCTTTTAAATATGCTGTCTAAGTTGGTCATAGCTTTTCTTCCAAGGAGCAAGCATCTTTTAATTTCAAGGCTGCAGTCACCATCTGCAGCAATTTTGGGGCCCAAGAAAATAAAGTCTGTCATGTTTTGTTTTGTTTTGTTTTTGTTTTTGTTTTTGTTTTTTTATTTTTAAACTTTACATAACTGTATTAGTTTTGCCAAATATCAAAATGAATCCGCCACAGGTATACATGTGTTCCCCATCCTGAACCCTCCTCCCTCCCCATTCCATCCCTCTGGGTCGTCCCAGTTCACCAGCCCCAAGCATCCAGTATCGTGCATCGAACCTGGACTGGCAAAGTCTGTCATGTTTTCCATTGTTTCCCCATCTATTTGAAATGAAGTGATGGGACTGGATGCCAAAAGTTACATATTTATAAATCAGAGTGAATGTGACTCAGGTCAAAATGTGAACTTTTCCAGCACAGTGTCAGTCTTCTTGATTCCATCCAATTACTACTGTGTTAGTCATTCAGTTGTGTCCAACTTTTTGCGACCACACCAGGCTCCTCTGTCCATGGAGTTCTTGAGGAAAGAATACTGGCATGGGTTGCCATTTCCTTCTCCAGGGAAATTACTACAACACTGTGGGAAAGCACCTCTCTGAACTCTGTCACCATAAATTAACTTTCCCTCTTTGTGAACCTTATGTACATGCAATTATGCAGTATGTATTCTTTTGTGACTGGCGTTCTTTGTTTATCATTGTTTTCCTGTGGTTGCACTTAATAGTAGTACAATAGTAGTTGTTTGAAATTACTATGGAGAATTGCCTGTGTGTGTGTGCTGCTGCTAAGTTGCTTCAGTCATGTCCGGCTCTGTACAACCCCATAGACAGCAGCCCACAAGACTCCTCTGACCCTGGGATTCTCCAGGCAAGAATACTCGAGGGGGTTGCCATTTCCTTCTCCACCTATATGTGTGAGTCTCTATAATATATATGTATATCATATCATATCACATACGATATACATATGTATATCAACAAAATACTTAAGTCAATTTTTAGACTTTTTTTCCCTGAGGCAATCCTCATAATAATTCCTGTATCAGTAAGTGATCTGCCAAGTCTAGACAGCAGAGTCAAATTGGGGCACTGAACTAGACAGGGCAGACAGAGTATAGGAAAACTACAAAAATGAATGCAATATTTATTCTGGGAATACTTACAGTAGGATTTTAAAAATAATTTTTCAGCCTTAAGGGGAAAAAGTAAGAAGCAATTATTGGAACACAGAGAAAAATAAAGTTTTATTAAGAAGGTGGCTCCTCAATGGTCATGATTAGCAGGAGCCTTGGTGTGATGTAGCCACAGCGACACTGAATGTAATAAGCAGAGGCATAGATATTGCAAACTCACCCTCCTCTGTCATCTCCTGTAGGTGCTTTCACTGAACAAAATGTAACTTACACAGTCTTTAAAGGGCTGACTTGGAGAAACAGAATATATTCCCAGAAGGGTGGAGAGAGAAGCTGAGGGAAAGAATGTGAGCTAGCCAGCGCTAACAAAGGTCCGTCTAGTCAAGGCTATGGTTTTTCCTGTGGTCATGTATGGATGTGAGAGTTGGACTGTGAAGAAGGCTGAGTGCTGAAGAATTGATGCTTTTGGACTATGGTATTGGAGAAGAGTCTTGAGAGTCCCTTGGACTGCAAGGACATCCAACCAGTCCATTCTAAAGGAGATCACCCCGGGTGTTCTTTGGAAGGAATGATGCTAAAGCTGAAACTCCAGTACTTTGCCCACCTCATGTGAAGAGTTGACTCATTGGAAAAGACTCTGATGCTGGGAGGGACTGGGGGCAGGAGGAGAAGGGGACGACAGAGGATGAGATGGCTGGATGGCATCACTGACTCGATGGATGTGAGTTTGAGTGAACTCCGGGAGTTGGTGATGGATAGGGAGGCCTGGTGTTCTGCGATTCATGGGGTCGCAAAGAGTCAGACACAACTGAACGACTGAACTGAACTGAACTGAACTGAACATGAAGTCTGCAATGATTTCTCCTCAACATCAAAGTATAAATAATGTCTGGTGGGGTAGCATCATACATTTGACCTAAGTCCTAACTCTCCATAGGCTTTAGTTTAAAAACTCTGTAATTTCAGTAACTTATCATGAAGAAGAAGGATTATGCTAATTAGCGATAGAGGAGGAGGAGGGCACGGCAACCCACTCCTGTATTTTTACCTGGAGAATCCCCATGGACAGAGGAACCTGGTCGACTGCAGCCTATGGTGTCGCAAAGAGTTGGACATGACTGAGAGACTAAGTGTATACTAATTCACAGAAACCAGAATGATTGTCTCATTTCTTGGGTTCCACTACTGACCAACTAGAACACCTACCCCTCATTTTCTGTAAGGGCTTCCCTGGAAGCTCAGTGATAGAGAACCCGCCTGCCAATGCAGGAGACATAGGTTTGATCCCTGGGTCAGGAAGATCACCTGGAGTAGGAAATGACAATTCACTCCACTATGGTTGCCTGGAAAATTCCATGAACAGAGGAGCCTGGTGGGCTATAGTCCAAGGGGTCGCACACATCTGAGAGACCGATCATGCAAGATGTACATGAAAATGACACAAGACTGCAAGAGAGTTGATAATCAGAGGATACATATCATAGTGTATAATTTGTGACCATTGCTGGAACAGATATTCTTCATTTTTAGATGCCTCCTTTCCACAGAGCGGAAAACCCAGCACACTCCAAGGATGTCTTTATGCAAGAAATTCTCTTCCCCAGGGGTTTACTTCTCTTCCTGGTCAAGAATTGGAATGATGCTGAGGTAGATGAAAGCATGCTCTTACTGTTGCATTTATAACCCTTTTTAAACACAGGGTTAAACTCCACTGGTTTTGTATCTATATTGCATGTTTGATAGATGCTCTTTACTCTCTACAGTATGTGAAATGAGATCTTCCAGGTGTATAAACTAGAAAAGGCAGAAGAACAAGAGGCCAAATTGCCAACATCCACAAGATCATAGAAAAAGCAAGGGAATTCCAAAAAATACATAATCTATTTCTGCTTCATTGACTACACTAAAGCTTTTGACTCTGTGAATTACAGCAAAGTATGGAAAATTCTTAAAGAGATGGGATTAACAGATCACCTTACCTTGTTTCCTGAGAAACCTGTATGCAGGACAAGAAGCAATATAGAACTGGATATGGAAAAACAAACTGGTTAAAAATCTGGAAAGAAGTATATCAAGGCTGTATATTGTCACCCTGCTTACTTAATTTCTATGGACTGTATCACACAAAATGCCATGCTGGGTGACTCACAAGCTGGAATCAAGGTTACACTGAGAAATATCAACAACTTGAGATATGCAGCTGATACTACTTTATGTCAGAAAATGAAGTGTAACTAAAAGAGCCTATTGATGAAGGTGAAAGAGGAGACTGAAAAAGCTGGCTTAAAACTCAACATTCAAAAACAAAGATGATGGCATCTAATCCCATCACTTCATGTCAAATAGATGGGGAAACAATGGAAACAGTGACATTTTATTTTTTTCTTTTCCAAAATCACTGCAGATAGTAATCTGCAGCCATGAAATTAAAAGATGCTTGCTCCTTGGAAGAAAAGCTATAACAAACCTAGACATAGTACTAAAAAGCAGAGACATCATTTTGCTGACCAACATCCATATAGTCAAAGTTATGGTTTTCCCAGTAGTCATGCATGTGTGCGAGAGTTGTATCATAGAGAAGGCTGAGCACCGAAAAATTGATGTTTTCAAACTGTAATGTTAGAGAAGACTTTAGAGAGTCCCTTGGACTGCAAGGAGATCAAACCAGTCAATCCTAAAGGAAATCAATTCTGAATATTCGTTGAAAGGACTGATGCTGTACCTGAAGCTTCAACACTTTGATCATTTGATGTGAAGAGCTGACTCACTGGAAAAGACTCTGATGTTGGGAAAAACTGAGGGCAAGAGGTAAAGGGGGGTGACAGAGGATTAGATGATTGGATGGTATCTCTGACTCAATGGATATAAATTTGAGGAAACTCAGGGAGATAGTGAGAACAGGAAAGCCTGGCCTGCTGCATTCCTTGGAGTCATAAAGAGTTGGACACAACTTAGTGACTGAACAACAACAACAAAACCAGCAGATTCTGTACAGAATCACTGAAGGATTTCAGTTGGGGAGTGAAGAGGAAACCTTAACAGAATGAATATTAAAATCATCTAATCACTTCAACTTGTACAATGAAGAAAGCAAAAATACTAAAGGTGAGGTATTCTGGGTCAGTGCTCTTTATGTGTGGTTCATGGGTTATTGCTGGTCCTTAAATGACTTTTTTTTTTTTTTTTAACAACATAAGCATGAAAATTGAGAGTAAGTATTTGGAAACGCCTACTGAAATCTGACAGCTTATGTGCCTAGGTATTATTGCTAGTTACTAGAAATAGAACCATGTTTTAATTTATAATAGTCAAAGCTTAGTTCAGTAAATATAACTCAAAAACATACACAAACTAGTGTTCATTTCTTCTAGGGGAAGATACTTCATCTATAGTAATATAAGAAACATGATTGAAGCTGGATAAAATTTTAAAGATGAACTTTGAAAATACAACACTTGCTTCATTTTGCATAAAAGTTAAAGATGGTGGTGCTGGTGGTAAAGAATCTGCCTGCCAATGCAGGAGACGCAGGGGACATGGGTCTGATCCCTGGGTTGGGAATATTCCTTGGAATACGAAATGGCAACCAACTCAAATACTCTTGCCTGGAAAATCCAATGAACAGAGGAGCCTGGCAGGCTACAGTCCATGGGATCACAAAGAGTTAGACATGACTGAGCATACAACATTAAAAATGAGCATCAGAATTTCACTGAAGGTGCTGTAAAGCCACTTTCATGACTTATCAATACTTTTCTGTGAGACTGTTGCAGTATGTTACTAAAACAAAACATAGCTAGAGGATGAATAGGCTTATTTTTCCAAGAAAAATGTCTTTAATCTAACAGATAACAAGCAAGGCTTTATACATTTTGAGTTACAGTTGTCAAAGTATATGCACATATTGGACACACGCTCTGTTTATCAATATTTTGAGTTTTAATATAAAAAATGGGCTTGTTTAATGTTTGCATGTAGGTAGTTAATATGAGGAATCACTGTTTTCTTCATTTAATACTGCATGGGGAAAAATATATCAGTTGTAAAAGCAATTATCTATATCAATCCCCTTGCATAGTTTCAATAATGATGTATAAAATTTTTATACTTTGGTCCTATCATATTTATCCTGAATATATTTATTTAATGTGATTTTCTTTCTTGCTTCTAATAAAATAGATTTTGTGTTTTGTATATCTTCATTGCTTATATTTTTCTAGTACTTTATATATGTTACATTTTACAAAATTATTTTTCCACATTAAATTGTGCAGGAGGTGGTGACTGATTCTAGATAGGCTGGGAAGTACTGAGCTTCATGAAAATTTCAGAAGACAAATAGAATATCTTTTAAAATATAGTAAGGTATTTGGAGTGGTATTAGTATGTACTAACTTAACTAGTGACTTAATCAATATTTGACTAACAAAAGAAAAGAAAAGTATAAAGTAAGTTCAAGTTTTGAATTGCTGTAGTTGAGTGAATATTGGGACACCCAATTTTCTGGGAAATTCAGGAGAAGACACAAGTTTGGAAAAGGGACAAGGAGCTAGCAAGATAGTTTATAAGTATTTTAAGTGTTTAACAGATCTTTACTGTATTTACATCATAGTTAAAATTTTCAGAGATAACTGAAAAATCATGGCATCTTTTCCCTCCCCTGAGTTTGTATAACACAGGATCATAAAATGTCACTTAGCCTCAGGTGTTTCACTAGTTATTAACAGAAAATTTCTTTCTGTTTTTCATACTCCACTGCCTCCCAGCAGTCTTGTGTATACTTTTAAAGAGTAAGCCTGAAGATAAATTTGAATGACACTGCATTTAGAATCATTATTATCCTGAAAAATACAAAATCTTTTTTTGGAGATCAAAATATGCTTTATAAAGATAGGTTTCTACCAAGATGACAGTGTGCAGTGAGTACTCACATGACTGAACTCCATCAGTGAAATTTATCTCTAGTGTGATACTTGATGCACTGAATTTCAAATTATCTTTATTTCTCAGATGTACTTGAAGTGATGAATAAGAAACAAATTAACATGCAAATAAACATAGTTATTAGCATATTTAAGAAATGAAACATACTTTGCTATCAGGTTTTTGCAGAGATAGTTCTGACACCTTTGACTAAGTAAATCATATAATATCGTATTGTTCATTTGTTAAATTTTCATGATGGCTTATTACTGTCACTGTGTCATCTGTCACTCTGTTCAGATATTTATTTTGCATTTATTTGTATAATTATTAATATATATATATATCTGTCTTTTCACCATACTATATATCCCTGTATTTATTCCTTTTTAGTAACTAGCATACTGCCTGACAAAGATTAGGGGCTAAATAAATATGAGTAAATGAAAGATGGGCTTTATTAAACATACAGTCTGACCAGAACAAAATGCTTATTAATTACAGAGTTCCATTTGCTTGTTAGTAGCCATCTGCCTAGGGACACTAAAAAGATTTAAAATGCTGGTAGTTATTATCATTAAACACTGCTGTTCAGTGATTCTGTTATTAAAGAAAAATTCATTTTCTTCTCATGCAAAAATGAATTAACCCATTCTTAGAAGAGCTTTGAATTTCCTAGAAGAAAATGCACTTTGAAATGCTTGTTTCTTCTTTCTAACATTATTTGAAATATGGCAGAGAAAATTTCTCTCACTGAGAATTCTCTTAACGATGCCACTCCAACAATTCTAGTAACCCAGGTCTCTAAAATAAATTTACCTGAGAGGCTCATTCAATGCCCCTAATCTGGGAATATCTGCTTTTCAGCAAATATTTGTATTTTAGAGAACAGTGAGGTTTATCACTGTGACTTGTTTTTCTCACTATGAAACTAATCAAAAGCATTTTAAAATTCAAAATGTTATACATAATTTTGAATAGCAGGGCTTCCCTAGTGGCTCAGCTAGTAAAGAATCTGCCTGTAATGCAGGATACCTGGGTTTGGTCCCTGGGTTGGGAAGATCCCCTGGAGAAAAGAACGGCCACCCAGTCCAGTATTCTAGCCTGGAAAATATACAGTCCATGGAGTCACAAAGAGTCGGACATGATTGAGCGACTTTCACTTTCATATTGTTTTAAAACATTCATGCAAAATTATATTTGAGAGCATTTTACAATTGTAGAAGACAGGAGCTCTGTTTACATTTTATTATTAATGAGGTTTGAGAAATGTTTATTCATCCATAACATCATTGACCACGCACTAAGGGATACACCTTCAGTTTGAAAATTAAAAAAATTAATCTTTGCTCTCAAGCAGGTAAAAGCCAGTAACATCAGAAATGGAAATGTGCATGTTTATAATCATTTGCAAATGGTTGAAATGTGTACTAACTTTATATGCATAATTATACTGCAAAAATGTCCCTTAATGTTTAGTTAAAAATCTGTAAAGAACAGACTTTTGGACTGTGTGGGGAAAGGTGAGGGTTGGATGATTTGAGATAATAGCATTGAAACATGTATATTACCATATGTGAAACAGATCACCAGTCCAGGTTTGATGCATGAAACAGGTGCTCCAAGGCTGGTGCACTGGGACGAGGGTTCAGGATGAGGGACACATGTACACCCATGGCTGATTAATGTGAATGTATGGCAAAACCCACCACAATATTGTAAATTAATTAGCCTCCAATTAAAATTAATTAATTAAAAAATTAGCTGGGGAGCTGACATAACAGAACAGAATATCAGATCAGATCAGATCAGATCAGTCGCTCACTCTTGTCCTACTCTTTGTGACCCCATGAATCACAGCATGCCAGGCCTCCCTGTCCATCAACAACTCCCGGAGTTCACCCAGACTCACGTCCATCGAGTCAGTGATGCCATCCAGCCATCTCATCCTCTGTCATCCCCTTCTCCTCTTGCCCCCAATCCCTCCCAGCATCAGAGTCTTTTCCAATGAGTCAACTCTTCGCATGAGGTGGCCAAAGTACTGGAGTTTCAGCATTAGCACCATTCCTTCCAAAGAAATCCCAGGGCTGATCTCCTTCAGAATAAAGGAAAATAAATATGAAAGGGTATCTTCTAAAATTACATAATGCAGTATTGATTCATTATAGTCTATTCATATTAAAATTTTTCATGAAGTATATAGATAAATTTAACACTTAAAATGAAAATCTATGGGTTATTAAAGATTTGATTTATTATTCAACATTTTATATTAGGAATATACTAATGTAAAATTTTATATTTTGATTTAAGAAAATATAATCTTGATAAGGATTATAAAGAACAATTTACTAGTAGAAATGAAAATAAACATAGCACTCAAGGCTCAATATTAGAACTGATGTTATTGAAGTACAGATATGCTTGTTGAAAAACATCTTTCCCATTTCTTAGTTTAAACTTGTAAGAAGTAGACATTGTCACTAAGCCCATTAAAATAGTTTAGCTCCTTAACCATGATTTATATTTCACTATATATTAGTTATAATCATGGAAAACACATTTTCTAATTCAATACTTTAAAAGCTATAGGTCTCTTTACCACAAATGTGATGGCAAGTTAAAATTTTTGCTGAAAGCACCAATATGTTGCTCTTAAGTCTGCACTTGAACAAGACCTGGAAACCGTTCAAGCTTGCTTCAATTTATGCTATCTCCCTTCCTTCCCATTCCCATCACAAAGCAGTTTCACAAATCTAAGGGATGACTGATATTGGTGTAAGTAGATAAATAACTTTGATATAAGGAATAATTAATGTATTCTACTTATATGCTTCACCGCCTGAAATTATATTTCATTCAACCCCTAGCTTCAAATATACTGGTTGTTCACGGCCAAGGAGTTTGAAGAAACAAAATGTGATGGCTTTAAAGGACTAAGCTTAGGAAATAACAAATCATAATTTTTCCTCTATGCAGTTCTTCAGTTAATTAAGACCTAGATAAGAGGTTGTACTTTATTTTATTTATTTATTTATTTATTTGCCTGCTATCCTCAAAGGAATTCTTTTTTTTCTTTTCTTTTTTTTATTATTTTATTTTTTATTTTTTTGCTTTACAATATTGTATTGGTTTTGCCATACATCAACATGCATCCAAAGAGGTTGTACTTTAAAAAAAATCATCATAAGGGAAATTATGTCACATTGTAACCCAGAAGAAGATGGGAAAAGGGAGATGAACAATATAGACATTCAACTTTTTAATCTTAGACTGGCCTTCCCTGGTGGCTCAGATGGTAAACAATCTGCCTGCAGTGCAGGAGACCCATGTTCCATCCCTTGGTTGGATAGATTCCCTGGAGAAAGGAATGGAAGCCCATTCCAGTATTCTTGGCTGGAGGATTCCATGGATGGAGGAGCCTGGTGGGCTACAGTCCATGGGATCGCAAAGAATCAGACACGACTGAGTGATTCTTAATAAACGTTTAAAGTCTAAACTGGATGGTTTACTCATCCAGTTAGTACAGAGGGTTAGTGCATCTGTTAAAATTGTAAGATTAACCCATAGAAAATGTAAATATAATAAAACACATGGTGTGTGTGTCTGAGAAAGAAGATAGTAATATTTATGTGTTTATGATACTATGTTCCAGCTTGCAACTCATCCATCCAGGCATTTCTAATGATGTGCCCAGCATATAGGTTAAACAAACAGGGTGACAGCAGCCATGTCATACTCCTTTCTCAATCTCGAACCAATCAGTTGTTCCATGTGGGGTTCTAACTGTTGCTTCTTGACCTGCATACAGGTTTCTCAGGAGACAGGTAAGATGGTCTGGTATTCCCATCTCTCTAAGAGATTTCCACAGTTTGTCATGATCCACACAGTCAAAGGCTTTAGGGTAGTTGATGAAACAGAGACAGATGATTTACTGAAATTCCCTTGCTTTCGCTATAATTCAGTGAATGTTGGCAATTTGATTCCTAGTTCCTCTTCCTTTTCTAAACCCAGCTTGGAAATCTGGAAGTTCTTGGTTCTCATAATGCTGAAGCCTAGCCTGCAAGATTTTAAGTATGACCTTACTAGCATGGAAGATGGGACCAATTGTCCAATGGTTAGAATGTTCTTTGGTACTATCCTTCTTGGGAATTGGGATGAAGATGGACCTTTTCCAATCCAGTGGCCACTGCTGGGTTTTCCAGATCTGCTGATGTAATGAATGCAAAATCTTGATGGCATCATCCTTTAGGGATTTGAATAGTTCTACTGGAATTTCATCACACCTACTAGCTTTATTAACAGCAGTGCTTCTTAAGGTCCATTTGACTTTGAACCCCAGAAAGTTTGGCTCAGGGTCACTAACCATAGTAATCTGATTCATTAAGATCTTTTTTATACAGTTATTCCATATATTCTTTCCATCTCTTCTTGATCTTTTCAGTGCCAACTGCTGCTAAGTCACTTCAGTCGTGTCCGACTCTGTGAGACCCCATAGATGGCAGCCCACCAGGCTCCCCCGTCCCTGGGATTCTCCAGGCAAGAACACTGGAGTGGGTTGCCATTTCCTTCTCCAATGCATGAAAGTGAAAAGTGAAAGTGAAGTCACTCAGTCCTGTCCGACTCTTACCGACCCCATGGACTGCAGCCTACCAAGCTCCTCCATCCATGGGATTTTCCAGGCAAGAGTACTGGAGTGGGTTGCCATTGCCTTCTCCGTCAGTGCCTACTAGGTATCTACCATTTCTATCCTTTATTGTGCCCCTCTTTGGGCAGATTACTCCTTTGATGTCTCCAATTTTCCTGAAAACATCTCTAGTCTTTCCCTTTTGTTGTTTTCTTCTATTATTCAGCACTTCATTAAAGAAGGCCTTCTTGTCTCTCCTAGCTATTCTTTGAAACTCTGCATTTAATTGGATTTACCTTTCCCTCTTTCCCTTGCTTTTCACTTCTCTTCATTCTTCCACTATTTGTAAAGCCACCTCAGATAACCACTTTGCCTTCTTGCTTTTCTTTTCTTTTTCTTTGAGATGATTTTGTTTGCTCCCTCCTGTACAATATTACAGACTTCTGTCCATAGTTCTTCAGGCATGTTGTTAAGTAGAGCTAGTCCCTTGTCTCTATTTGTTACCTCTACTGTGAATTCATACAGAATTTGATTTTGGCTGGCCTAGTGTTTTTTCCTGGTTTTCTTTAGTTTAAGCCTCAATTTTGCTATGAGCTGCTGATGATCTGAGCTAGTCATCTCTGGGTCTTGTTTGTGTTGACTGTATACAGCTTCTCCATCTTCAGCTACAAAGAATGTAATCAATTTGATTTTGGTATTGACCATTTGGTGATGTCCATGTGTAGAGTCATTTTTTGTGTTGTTGAAAAAAGGGTATTTGCTATGACTAATTCATTCTCTTGGAAGAAATCAAGAGCCTCTTGATGAGGGTGAAAGAGGACAGTGGACGAGCCATCTTAAGACAAAATATTAAAAAAAATTAAGATCATCGCATCCAGTTAGTATGGCAAACACAAGAGGAAAAGGTGGAAGTAGTGATAAATTTCCTCTTCTTGGGCTCCAAAATCACTGCAGATGGTGACTGCATCCATGAAATAAGAAGAGAGTTGCTTCTTGGCAGGAAAGCAGTGACAAACTTAGATAGTGTGTTGAAAGCTTACATTACTCTACTGACAAAGTCTGTATAGTCTAGGCTTTGGTCTTCCCAATGGTCACAAAGAGTCTGACAGCTGGACCTTAACAAGGGCAGAATGCCGAAGAATTGATGCCTTTGAATTGTGGTGCCAGAGAAGACACATGAAAGTCCATTGAACAGAAAGGAGATCAAACCAGTCAATTTTAAGGGAGATCAACCCTGAATATTCACTTGAAGGACTGATGCTGAAGCTGAAGCCCCAGTATTTATGCCATCGGATGCAAACAGATGACTCATTGGAAAAGTCCCTGATGCTGGGAAAGATTGAGGGCAGAAAGAGAATAGGGCATCAGAGGATGAGATGCCTGGACAGCATCACTGATGCAATGACCATGACCTTGGGCTAATTCTGAGAGATGGTGAGGGACAGGGAGGCCTGGTGCGCTGCAGTCCGTGGGGTTGCAAGGAGTTGGGCACAACTAAGGGACTGAAAAACAAAATATACTAAGTTAGTGTGTGTGTATATATATATATATATATATATAAACATATATACATTTTCAGACATATTTAGATATATGTTTATATAAGAATGTCATTCAAATGCCGAAGTATTTGAATCTGCCATCCAGAATGTGTTTATGATTTTGGAACTGTCATTGGGTATTTTATTCTAAATATAGAGAACAAGTTCTTTTGTCCTATATTTAAGCCCTAAGAGACTTTTTGAAAAATAGTTCAAGCTAATTAGCAATGACACAAAAAGTAGAGGAAAAAATAACTCTTAGACTCTGTTGGCTACTGCAGCACCTCTGAAGGGTCCAGAGACATTCATACAAAATATTTAGGACTGGAATTGTTTTGTTTTTGTTAGATTGTTTTAATGTCTCAGATACCTTCAACATCTAGTATATTACACAATTGCAGTCACTTTTTGAAGGTAAGAAATAGTGTTATATTCTCAGATAATTTCACATCTTCCACTTGGTCTACTGATCATACCAGATAATGGGGTTGAAGGGATCAATTCATTACTCTAAGATTCAAAAAACTTCTCAGAAAGTGCTATGCTCAGGCACAATATATAAAAGACCTATGACAAAGATGATGCATATTGATTTACTCTTTTCTTTAATAAAATATTATTGAACTATTGAAAACAGTATAAGTTACTGTTAAAACAGTATAAATTACTAAAACATAAAATATATTTTTATCATTTAAAAAGTCTCTAGTTATATATATGGATGCTTGGGGCTGGTGCACTGGGACGACCCAGAGGGATGGAATGGGGAGGGAGGAGGGAGGAGGGTTCAGGATGGGGAACACATGTAAACCTGTGGCGGATTCATTTTGATATTTGGCAAATCTAATACAGTTATGTAAAGTTTAAAAATAAAATAAAATTAAAAAAAAAAAAATAAAAAAATAAAAAGTCTCTAGTTATATATAAAAATGAGTATTTTGTTAGTCATAGAACAATTGAAATAATGCCATTTGCAGCAACATGGATGGACCCAAAGATTATCATTTTAAGTCAGACATATGATGTGATATTAAGTCAAATATCTTATGATGTCACTTGTATGTAAAAATCTAAAATAATGATAAAAATTAACTTACTTACAGAACAAAAATAGACTCAGACACAGAAAACAAACTGATGATTACCAAAAGGGATAGCAGGGGCAGGGGAATAAATTAGGAGATCAGGATTGACAGATACTCACTACTCTAAATAAAATGGATAAACACGGACTTCCCTGATGGTCCAGTGGTTAAGAATCTGCTCTTCCGATGGATTTGTGGCGGAGAAAGTGTTCTCCCCTTCCTACTCCTCCACCATCTTAGCTCCTCCTCCTAATACATATTGTAAAGTTTAAAAATAAAATAAAATTAAAAAAAAAAAAAAAGAATCTACTCTTCCAATGCAGAGGTCCAGAGAGGTCAATCCCTGATCCAGAGAACTAAGATTCCACAGTGCTATGTGGTATAGCCAAAGCAGCAACACAGAAAGGCAAGTTCCAGAATGGTACATGTAGTATGATATCATTTATTAAAAAAAATAAACAGAGAGGACCTACTGTATAGCATAGGGAACTATATTCAGTATCTTGCAATAACATATAATGGAAAAGAATCTGAAAAGGAATATATATATTCATATATATATGTATATGTGCATATATATATATATATGTCTGAATCACTTTATCGTATACCTGAAACTATATTGTAAACTAACTGTATGTCAATTTCAAAAAAAAAAAAAAAAGATTTAAAAAAAGAAGAGAAACATGAGTAGTTCGTCAGCTAAAGCATTTGCTTGGGAACTAGCAGTAAAACTAAATCTGCTATTTGTTACTAATTAAATAACAATCTTAAATGTAAGATATGATTCATTTTAGTGGTTTAAATTACTGTCCTTTTCTCCTTTCCTCTTTTTCTTTCTTTTCACAGGAACCAGTACTCACAATAAATGTTACCCAGACTGACAATTAAATGAAAATATCAAAACGTATGGGTTTTAAATATTGAAGCCAGGAGGTTAGTAAATTATTACCATTCTGACTCTGCTTTCTTCTTTACTACTGTTGTTCTGGGGGTCAGGGTATAACTCTGGGGGAAAAAAGCAGACTTTGAACTTGTGATTTAGTTAAAATTGTTATCTATTTGCACAAGAAAACTAAGGTAAAGGATGACTAAAACTCCCTCAGGAATAGATGTTAGACTTTAGAACTGCACTCAGGTTATTAAAAGATTGATTGCAATCATTTTCTTATAAGTTTCTGCAGTGAAAGTCTGAAGGGAAAATAGTGTGTTAGGAGTAATAAAAGTGTGTTTAACAATAGAGTGTAAATTTGTGCTTTTAATACATTGAATATGCTTTTAGACCTCACCCTGAAGTCAAATCAATTTAAATTTTGTAATGGGTGGAGTACAATTATTAAAAATTTCCTTCTTATCCACTGCCTTTTAGTATGAATACTCATAATGATTTAAAATTACATTCATTCAATCTATATTCATGTGACCTTTATAATTTTATTGGAAATAAGGCAGCAATAAAAAAACTGATTTGAATTACCAACCTGCTTCAGAGTGAGGAAAAGTAATCTGAAGAAGTACTGGAAAAATGGTATTGAATATGTGCTCCATCTAATGTAAGTTAACTAATTACACTGTTTGAACCTGTTTACAGACAGTTGTGTTGATTATTAAAAAATCTATAATAAAAAAGTTCTCAAAATGGCACTAACAAATCTTATTGTATCATTGATTGAACAAGTGTTATTTTTGCTTTTGCAAGGCATACTTTATATCAAGAGTATATATCATAATTAACTTTTTCTTTTTAATTTATGTTTTTATTGAAGGATAATTGCTTTATAGAATTGTGTTGTTTTCTGTCAAAGGATTAAATATAAATGTATTAAGAAGTAGTGAGTATAAGTGATTTTGTAACAGAGAAGTACCCTATCAGGGCTTCTGGAAACAGACCCTCCCCCATATCCTCTGCTTTATTTTCTCTCTGAAGTACCCAGATAACAGTATCTGTGTTACAGATGCTAAAAAAAATCACCAGATGGAAGAAATTACCTACTTGATGACCACAAGCCCCCAGACCTAGGGGCCTCTCCTAAGGATTGATCTGTTAACACCTGTTGACACCACCCTGTTGGCTCACCATCAACCAGAGAAGTGCACGCTAGCTGATCCATGCTCTGGGAAGGTTCCTATCTCCTGGCCTTTAAAAACAAATGCTTTGCTGAACTGCTTTGGGCAAGTCTGTTTCCCCTCCCCTCCCCCTGCTCCAACTTGCTGCTTTGCACTTCTTGCTTGGTGCCCCAAAATAGAACTGCACTTGCCTTCATCACAACCCCGTGTCAGTAGAGTGGCTTTGTTGATTATAGTTGTGTCAGGTTATCTAAGGTTGGAAAAGGCCATGGCACCCCACTCCAGTACTCTTGCCTATAAAATCCCATGGACGGAGGAGCTAGGTAAGCTGCAGTCCATGGGATCACTAAGAGTTGGACACAAATGAGCTACTTCACATTCACTTTTCACTTTCATGCATTGGAGAAGGAAATGGCAACCCACTCCAGTGTTCTTGCCTGGAGAATCCCAGGGACGGGGGAGCCTGGTGGGCTGCCGTCTATGGGGTCGCACAGAGTCAGACACGACTGAAGCGACTTAGCAGCAGCAGCAGCAGCATCTACGGTCAAGATAGAGGCTACAATTCATTTCATGAGTCCTAATGTAACCAAAGGAGAAGGCAATGGCACCCCACTCCAGTACTCTTGCCTGGAAAATCCCATGGATGGAGGAGCCTGGTAGGCTGCAGTCCATGGGGTCACTGCGAATGGGACATGACTGAGCAACTTCACTTTCACTTTTCACTTTCATGCATTGGAAAAGGAAATGGCAACCCACTCCAGTATTCTTGCCTGGAGAATCCCAGGGAAGGAGGAGCCTGGTAGGCTGCCGTCTATGGGGTCGCACAGAGTGGGACACGACTGAAATGACTTAGCAGCAGCAGCAATCCTCAGTTCCAGGGCTGGTTTCCTCCCATTTGTCTGAGGCCAGTCTCAGAACTGTGGCAGCTTCCTTAGGTCATGGGTACAGTCTGGTCATTGCATAGTTAACTTCTCCCACCTGGTGGGGGTTCAGTATCTATAGGACACAGGATATGGCTCAGAATATTATTTGTAGACCTGGAGAAGAAACGAAATGTCCTTGACTATGCTTAATGACTAACCTCTAACTATTTGGTCTCCTTTCACTGTTTTACTTTGTTTCTTCATTCTCATTTCTCTGATTAAACATAGTGTTTGGCTAAAGTTTTTCCACAGACAGAGGGCAAGCAGAGGGCATGGGGAACAAGGAACATAGGGTCCTGCTCCATTTCATTAATACCTGTTTTTCTCTCCTTGCTTATGGAAAAGTGACCCACAGAGGACTGGAAGGAAGTGAAGAGATGGCCGAGTCTAAGCACTTTTTCATGTGGTTGAATAACTTCAGTTTCAAAATATTCAAGCAACTTTCCCAAGGTTGTGTAACTGATTAATGACAGAGCTGATCTAAAAAGGTAAGACTGAATGAGCATCAAGTATTCAGTGTTTGTATTAATTATATGTGAGCTAAATGCCATCAGTTTTTTGGCTGTTCTCAGCCTGAAATGCTCTTTGCCTTAAATCTTTCTGTATTGGTTTTGATCCACTTGCCCAAGGAAGTCTTCCTAACCTGGCTCAAAGTCGAGGTACAGGGCATCTTCTCCTACAGTGCTTTTGTGTCCAGAACTTAACTATATCAGTTTACTCACCATTCTGAACATGTTTGATTGCTTTCTTCCTCCTTTTAGACTCTAAACTTCTTGATGGCTAACTTTGACTCTTATTTGTGGTCACTTCAAAACCCAGAAAATATTGAATACATAATAAGGAGTCAATTTTTAATGCATTCAGAATTGCAAAATTATATGCTGATTTATATTGCTTTTTCATTATCTTTAGTGTACATGTTTCATCTCATAAACCATATTATTTGCAATCTAAAATGTGCTACAATCTCATATCAGAACAAGCAGTGCTGTATACATTCAAAACAGCCCTGCCTATTGATTACTATATTTTTTATTTGTAAAGCTAAATATAAGACTGAGCTTTATGAATCATATTTAATGCTCACCATAAGCTGGAATCAAGATTGCCAGGATAAATATCAATAACCTCAGATATGCAGATGACACCACCCTTACGGCAGAAAGTGAAGAGGAACTCAAAAGCCTCCTGATGAAAGTGAAAGTGGAGAGTGAAAAAGTTGGCTTAAAGCTCAACATTCAGAAAATGAAGATCATGGCATCCGGTCCCATCACTTAATGGGAAATAGATGGGAAAACAGTGGAAACAGTGTCAGACTTTATTTTTCTGGGCTCCAAAATCACTACAGATGGTGACTGCAGCCATGAAATTAAAAGATGCTTACTCCTTGGAAGGAAAGTTATGACCAATCTAGATAGCATATTCAAAAGCAGAGATACTACTTTGCCAACAAAGGTCCATCTAGTCAAGGCTATTGTTTTTCCTGTGGTCATGTATGGATGTGAGAGTTGGACTGTGAAGAAGGCTGAGCACTGAAGAATTGATACTTTTGAACTGTGGTGTTGGAGAAGACTCTTGAGAGTTCCTTGGACTGCAAGGAGATCCAACCAGTCCATTCTGAAGGAGATCAGCCCTGGGATTTCTTTGGAAGGAATGATGCTAAAGCTGAAACTCCAGTACTTTGGCCACCTCATGCTAAGAGTTGACTCATTGGAAAAGACTCTGATGCTGGGAGGGATTGGGGGCAAGAGGAGAAGAGGATGACAGAGGATGAGATGGCTGGATGGCATCACTTACTTGATGGACGTGAATCTCAGTCAACTCCGGGAGTTAGTGATGGACAGGGAGGCCTGGCGTGCTGCTATTCATGGGGTTGCAAAGAGTCGGACACGACTGAGCGACTGATCTGATCTGATCTGATATTCTTTAAATTTATAAATGCCTTGTAATTTAAAGGAAGGCAGTATTATATCATTTTTCTAGATTTTTATTGGGGTATAGCTGATTTACAGTGTGCTAGCTTTGCTGCACAGCCAAGTGAATCAATCATACATATATCCCTCTTTTTTAGATTCATTTTTCCATGTAGATTATTACAGAGTATTGAGTAGAGTTCCATGTACTATATGGTAGACCCTTATTAGTTATCCATTTTATATTTAGTAGTGTGTACATGTCAATTCCAATCTCCCAGTTTATCTCTCTCCCTTCTTTCCCTATATTAACCATGTTTGTTTTCTACATCTGTGACTCTATTTCTGTTTTGTAAATAAGTTCATTTGTGCCATTGATGATATCAGCTCAGTTCAGTCACACAGTCATGTCCAACTCTTTGCAACTGCATGGACTGCAATACGCCAGGCTTCCTTGTACCTCACCAGCTCCCATAGCTTGCTCAAACTAATTTCCATTGAGTCAGTGATGCCATCCAACATGCTGATCCTCTGTCTTGCCCTTCTCGTCCTGCCTTCAGTCTTTCCCAGCATCAGGGTCTTTTCTAATCAGTCAGCTCTTTGCATCAGATGGCTAGAGTACTGGAGTTTCAGCTTCAGCATCAGTCCTTCTAATGAATATTCAGGGTCGATTTCTTTCTGGTTTGATATACTTGTTGTCCAAGGGACTCAAGAGTCTTCTCCAACACCACAGTTCAAAAGCATCAATTCTTCGGTACTCAGCTTTCTTTAAGAGTTTCTAGTCCAACTCTTACATCCATACATGACTACTGAAAAAAACACAGATTTGATTAGATGGATATTTATCAGCAAAGTCCTCTCTGCTTTTAATTATGATTCCATGATCTTAGTTTTCTGAATGTTGAGTTTTAAGCCATATAGTATAATATCTTGTATATGATCTAAGAAGAGCGAAAATAGCTTCATGTCCTGAAAATTAGACCAGTCTCAGGGTATGGGGGAATAATGTGTTTAGGGTCAAGAGAGTCTGTTGGAAAGTAAGACACCAGGGCATAGGAAGCTTTTCATGCACGTTGTTAGTGGTTACTTTGTTTATTTGGAGGCAATGCAGTAGAAATGAAGACTGGTTGTCAGGTAAACAACTGAAGCAACCAGCTGTTGTTTTTTTAGTTGCTAAATCATATCTGATTCTTTTGGAACACTTTGGACCTGCTAGGCTCCTCTGTTCATGGGATTTCCCAGGCAAGAATACAGAAGTGGGTTGCCTTTTACTTCTCCAGGGGATCTTCCTACAGGGATCAAACTTGTGTCTCCTGCACTAGCAGGAAGATTCTTTATCACTGAGCCATCAGGGAGGCCCCCAAGCAACCAGTAGCAGTATCTTAATCACATTTTCTTGGTAAAAATGGAGCCATACATCTAAATAAGCAGCCTCAGGAAGAGAATTAAGAGCCCAGACAACTCTAGTACAAATTGGGATTTCCAGACACAGACCCAATGACTAGATGCACTTAGGGGAAAGGCATAGTTCACCAAATGAAAGTACACATTCACAACAGAGTTTGGGGAAAGGCTGATTGGCTTCTGGGTCTTCTGAGTACTAAAGTTAGACCAGAGAATGTTAATTTTTTTGACTTTGGGGCAATTATTTTCAGAGACATGGGAAAAATATGGTCCAAATTTTTAGATTCAAGTTAAGTGATCAGAAATGAGAGGCACATGGAGATCAGTTCAGTTTAGTTCATTTGCTCAATCCTGTCTGACTCATTGTGACCCCATGGACAGCAGCACGCCAGGATTCCCTGTCCATCACCAACTCCCAGAGTTTGCTCAAACTCATGTCCATTGAGTCAGTGATGCCATCCAACCATCTCATCCTCTCTCACCCCCTTCTCTTTCCACCTTCAATAATTCCTGGCATCAGAGTCCATTCAAGTGATTCTTCACATCAGGTGGCTAAATTATTGGAGTTACAGCTTTAATATCAGTCCTTCCAATGAATCTTCAGGATTGATTTCCTTAGGATGGACTGGTTGGATTTCCCTGTAGTCCAAGGGAATCTCAAGAGTCTTTTCAAAAAAGACAGTTCAAAAGCATCAATTCTTTGGTGCTCAGCTTTCCTTATAGTCCAATTCTCACATCCATACATGACTACTGGAAAGACCGTAGCCTTGACAAGACGGACCTTTGTTGGCCAAGTACTGTCTCTGCTTTTTAATATGCCGTCTAGATTGGTCATAGCTTTTCTTCCAAGGAGCAAGCATCATTTAATTCCATGGCTGTAGTCACCATCTGCAGTGATTTTGGAGACCCCCAAAATAAAGTCTGTCACAGTTTTTGTTGTTTTCCCATCTATTTGCCATGAAGGGGTGGGACCAGATTCCGTGATCTTAATTTTCTGAAGGTCGAGTATTAAGCCAACTTTTTCACTCTCTCTTTCACTTTCATCAAGAGGCTCTTTAGTTCTTCTTTCGCTTTCTGCCATAAGGGTGGTATCATCTCTTATCTGAGGTTGTTGATATTTCTCCTGGCAATCTTGATACAGTTTGTGCTTCATCAAGCCTTGCATTTTGCATATTGTACCCTGTATATAATTTAAATAAGCAGGGTCACAATATACAGCCTTGACATACAACAACCAGTCTGTTGTTTCATGTCAACATGAAACAACATGTTGCTTCTTGACCTGCATACAGGTTTCTCAGGAGGCAGGTCAGGTAGTCTGGTATTCCCATCTCCTGAAGAATATTCCACAATTTATTGTGATCTACACAGTCAATGGCTTTGGTTTAATCAATAATGGAGAAAATTTTTTGGAACTTTCTTGCTTTTTTGATGATCCAAAGGATGTTGGCAATTTGATTTCTGGTTCCTCTGCCTTTTCTAAATCCAGGTTGAACAGCTGGAAGTTCATAGTTCATGTACTTCTGAAGCCTTGCTTGGGTAATTTTGAGCATTATTTTGCTAGTATGTGAGATGAGTGCAATTGTGTTGTAGTTTGAACATTCTTTTACATTGTGTTTCTTTGGAATTGGAATGAAAACTGATCTTTTCCAGTCCTGTGGCTCCGGCTGAGTTTTCCAAATTTGCTGGTATATTGATTGTAGCAATTTCATAGCATTATCTTTTAGGATTTGAAATAGCTCAACTGGAATTCCATCACCTCCACTAGCTTTATTCAGTGATGCTTTCTAAGGCCCCTTTGACTTCACATTCCAGGATGTCTGGCTCTAGGTGAGTGATCAGACCATCATGGTTCCATTGTGTACATGTACCACAGCTTTCTTATCCATTAGTCTGCCAATGGACATCTAGGTTGCTTCCATGTCCTGGCTATTGTAAACAGTGTTGTGATGAACACTGAGGTACATGTGTCTCTTTCAATTCTGGTTTCTTCGATGTGCATGCCCAGCAGTGGAATTGCTGGGTCATATAACAGTTCTCTTTCCAGTTTTTTAAGGAATCTCCACACTGTTCTCCATAGTGGCTGTACTAGTTTTCGTTCCAACCAACAGTGTAAGTGGGTTCTCTTTTCTCCACACCCTCTCCAGCATATATTGTTTGTAGACTTTTTGATAGCAGCCATTCTGACCAGCATGAGATGGTACCTCATTGTGGTTTTGATTTGCATTTCTCTGATAATGAGTGATGTTGAGCATCTTTTCATGTGTTTTTTAGCCAGTATGTCTTCTTTGAAGAAATGTCTGTTTAGTTCTTTGGCCCATTGTTTGATTGGGTCATTTATTTTTCTGGAGTTGTGCTTGTATATTTTTGAGATTAATTCTTTGTCAGTTGCTTCATTTACTATTATTTTCTCCCATTTGGAAGGCTGTCTTTTCACATTTATTATAGCTTTCTTCGTTATGCAAATGCTTTTAATTAGGTCCCACTTGTTTATTTTTGCTTTTATTTCCATTACTCTGGGAGGTGGGTCATAGAGGATCCTGCTGAGATTTATGTCAGAGTGTTTTGCCTATGTTTTCCTTTAGGAGTTTTATAGTTTCATGTCTTTTGTTTAGATCTTTACTCCATTTTGAGTTTGTTTTTGTGTATGTTATTAGAAAGTGTTCTAGTGTCATTCTTTTACAAGTGGTTGACCAGATTTCCCATCACCACTTGTTAAAGAGATTGTTTTTTCTCCATTGTATATTCTTGCCTCCTTTGTCAAATATAAGGTGTCTATAGGTGCATGGATTTATCTCTAGATTTTCTATTATTATTATTGTTTTACTCCCATGCTATTATTTCCATTAAAGAATTTCCTCTTACTCATGCCTTGTGTTTCCTTAAATGTTTCTGAAGAAGAAATGGGGACATGTGATACTGGAGTTTTCAGTGCTCTTGATTTTGCAGATTCTGTAGACAATGTGCAGTCCAACACATCCCTCTGTTTTCTGTATCACTTGCAGGCTGTCAACTTGCAGCACTGTGGCCAGATGTGCAGTTTTGCAGTGTTCTTTCATCACGAGGTGGGTGATACTCAGGTTTTTCTCTTTGTGCCCAGTTACTGATGCTCAGTGCCCTGTTCATTAATTTATGTAAGAGGTAAAAATTATTATATTCAAATTCTGTGATTTTATTTATTAGGTACAATAACAAGGATATGCTTTCTTCATCCACTCTTTGGCTGTTGGCTATGCAACAATATAACTCATATACAAATGGCAGGATAAGTGCTGGATTCTTTTCTGGATCTAACCAGCTTTCGATATAAGGAATTGATTCTCTGTCATTGGAGAAGTTTTGTTGTTGTTCAGTCGATAAATTGTGTACAACTCTTTGCAACTCCATGAACTGAAGCTCCACAGGCTTCACTGTCCTTAAGCATCTTCCAGAGCTTGCTCAAACTCATGTCCTTTAACTTGGTGATGCCATCCAACCATCTCTTGTCCTTTGTTGTCTCCTTCACCTCCTGACTTCAATCATTCCCAGCATCATGGTCTTTCAAATGAATCTGCTTTTTGCATCAGGTGGCCAAGGTTTTTGGACCTTCAGCATTTGTATCCAACTCTTTGCGAGCCTATGGACTGCAGCATGTCAGGCTTCCCTGTCCTTCATCATCTCCTGGAGCTTGCTCAAACTCTCATTGAGTGGATGATGTCATCCAACTATCTCATGCTCTGTTAAATTTGTCCTTCCAATGAACCTAGAAGGTTACTCACTTGTTTATTTTTCTAATATATATTTTAATACACAAATTTAAAATATTATAATTTGTATGTTTATTAAATTTGATGGTGTTCCAATTTTAGCAATGGGAGCCTCTTCAATTTGGCACCTGAGATTTTTGCCTAAATATCCAAAGTATTTTTTTTTCTTTTTCATGAATGCAATAATTTGACTAGAATGTCTTAGTGTCTGCTGTTCTTGCTCAATATGATCATATAAATACTGCTATTTCAATATGCAGTTTTAAATCATGTTTAATTTTAGAAAGTTCTACTGAATTAGTTTTAGTACCTGTTCTGTTCCTTTGATATTTTTCTCTTTTCAAGCATCCTACTATATGTATGCAGGATCTTCTATTCGTATCTTTTCTGTTGTCATCTCCATCTCCTACATAATTTATTTTTTTTTTATTTTTCAGTATTTAAACTTTTTGTCCCTTTTACCTTTACTTTTTACAATGTATTTTCTTTTGTACTGACTTGCCTGAACAGCATATTAAAAAGCAGATAAATTACTTTGCTGACAAAGATCCATGTAGTCGAAGCTATGGTTTTTCCAGTAGTCATGTATGGATGTGAGAGTTGGACCATGAAGAAATCTGAGCACCTAAGAAGTGATGCTTTCGAACTGTGGCATTGGAGAAGACTCTTGAAAGTCCCCTGGACTGCAGTGAGATCCAACCAGTCCATCCTAAAGGAAATCAGTCCTGAATATTCATTGGAAAGACTGATGCTTAAACTAAAACTCCAATACTTTCGCCACCTGATGCAAAGAACTGACCCTTTGAAGAAGACCCTGTTGCTGGGAAAGGCTGAGGGCAGGAGGAGAAGGGAACAGCAGAGGATGAGATGGTTGGATGGCATCACCGACTTGGTGGACATGAGCTTGAGCAAGCTCTGGGAATTGGTGATGGACAGGCAAGCCTGGCGTGGCCTGATGCAGTCTCTGGGTTCACGAAGAGTTGGAAAGGGCTGAGTGACTGATGACTGGCATGCTTCTAATTTAGTCTTCACAGCTAAATTATTTTTAACTCTAATGTAACATTTTCCCCACATCTTTTCTTACACTGTTTACTTATACTGTTTCATTATATATATATTTTTGGATTGTATAATTTTCTTAACAACTTTAACTCACTTTCCTACTCTGAATCTTACAGATTCACTCTCTTTGAGTATGTTTTTCTGACACAAGAAACAAGTTCTTTGTATGTAGAGATGTTATTTTTCTTCTTATTCTTATGTTACCTTGCTAATTTTTCAAATGGATTTGACCTTGATGCTATTATATTTCTCAATCTTACATGAATTTAGTCAATCATTCTTAGGTGAATTTCTTTCTGAGGTGTGAAAGCATCTGTTTACCACTTTTATCTGGACTTTTAAAATATTTGACTCTGTTTCCCTTGTAAGACTTTTCTGATTTCAGCTGCTATTTCTCTTGAGATCATGGGCCTGCCTTTGATTATCTTTTAGCTATTTTATAGTTTTCCTATTCTACCAGTCAATCCTAAATGAAATCAACTCTGATTATACATTGGAAGGACTGATGCTGAAGCTGAAGCTCCAATACTTTGGCCACCTGATGCAAAGATGCAAAGAGCCTACTCATTGGAAAAGACTCTGAGGCCAGTAAAGACTGAGGGTAGGAGGTGAAGGGGGTGACAGAAGATGAGATGGTTGGATACCATCACAGACTCAATGGACATGAGTATACGCAAACTCTGAGAGATAGTGAAGGACAGAGAAGCCTGGTGTACTGTCATCCATGGGATTGCAGAGTCAGAAACAACTGAGAAACTGAACAACACTGGCTCTCATCAGATGTCCCTTTTCTGTCTTCTTTCCCAAAACCAACAAGAACAGCACCAAGTCTCCTAGCTGTTAGTGGTTACTGAAGATGTTGCCCAGGGGTGGTTGATTTTTTCTACCTAACTGTTTGCAAATTTTAGTGTGGTAATCAGAAAGTGTTCTTGCCTGGAGAATCCCAGGGATGGGGTAGCCTGGTGGGCTGCCATCTATGGGGTCACACAGAGTTGAACACAACAGAAATGACTTAGCAGCAGCAGCAGAAAAACCTAACAACCAAAAAAGATGTCCCTTTAATTATAGGGAACTGCAATGAAAAAACAGGAAGTCAAGAGATACCTAGTGTAACAGGCAAATTTGGGATTACAGTACAAAAAGAAGCAGGGCAAAGGCTAACAGAGTGTTACCAAGAGAACACACTGGTCATAGAAAACACCCTCTTCCAACAGCAGAGGAAAAGACTCTACAAATGGACATCACCAGATGGTTAATACCAAAATCAGACTGATTATATTCTTTGGAGCCAAAGATGGAGAAGCTCGATAAAGTCAGCAAAAATAAGACCAGGAGCTGACTGTGGCTAAGATCATGAACTCCTTATTGCCAAATTCAGACTTAAATTGAAGAAAGTAGGGAAAACCTAAACCATTCAGATATGACCTAAATCAAATCCTTTATGATTATACAGTGGAATTGGCAAATAGATTCAAGAGATTAGATGTGACAGACAGAGTGCCTGAAGAACTATGGACAGAGGTTCTTGTCATTGTACAGGAGGCAATGATCAAGACCATCTTCAAGAAAAATAAATGCAAAAAGGCATAACGGTTGCCTAAGGAGGCCTTACAAATAGCTGAGGAAAGAAGAGAAGTGAAAGGCAAAGGAGAAAAGGAAAGATATACCCGTTTGAATACAGAGTTCCAAAGAATAGCAAGGAGAGATAAGAAAGCCTTCTTCAGTGATCAATACAAAGAAATAAAAGAGAACAACTGAATGGGAAATATTAGAGATCTCTTCAGGAAAATTAGAGATACCAAGGGAAATTTTCATGCAAACATGGGTACAAAAAAAGGAGAGAAATGTTACAGACCTAACAGAAGCAGAAGATATTAAGAAAAGGTGGCATGGATACATAGAAGAACTATTAAAAAAAAAAAAAAAAAAAGATCTTCCTGACCCAAATAACCACGATGCTGTGATCACTCAACTAGAGCCAGACATCCAGAAATGTGAACTCAAGTGGGCCTTACGAAGGATCACTGTGAACAAAGCTGGGGGAGGTGATGGAATTCCAGTTGAACTATTTCAAATCCTAAAAGATGCCACTGTGAAAGTACTGTACTCAACATGCCAGCAAATTTGGAAGACTCA
Source organism: Bubalus bubalis (assembly GCF_019923935.1). Classification (NCBI taxonomy): domain Eukaryota; kingdom Metazoa; phylum Chordata; class Mammalia; order Artiodactyla; family Bovidae; genus Bubalus; species Bubalus bubalis. The sequence goes on from NC_059161.1 coordinate 72,901,974, forward strand.
TCAGTGGCCACAGGACTGGAACAGGTCAGTTCTCATTGCAGTCCCAAAGAAAGGCAATGCCAAAAATTATCCAAACTACCACAGAATTGCATTCATCTCACACACTAGCAAAATAATGCTCAAAATTCTCCAAGATAGGCTTCAATAGTATGTTAACTGTGAAATTCCAGATGTCCAAGCTGGATTTTGAAAAGGCAGAGGAACCATAGATCAAATTGCCAACATCTGTTGGATCATGGAACAAGCAAGCGAGTTCCAAGAAAACATCTACTTCTGCTTTATTGACTATGCCAAAGTCTTTGACTGTGTGGATCACAACAAGCTGTGTAAAACTATTCAAGAGATGAGAATTACAGACCACCTTACCAGCTTTCTGAGAAATCTGTGTGAAGTTCAACAAGCAACAGTGGGAACTGGACATGGAACAACAGACCAGCTCCAAATCAGGAGAGGAATACATCAAGGATGTATATTGTCACCCTGCTTATTTAACTTATATATAGAATACATCATGCGAAATGCTGGGCTGGTAGAAGCACAACCTGGAATTAAGAGTGTGGGGAGAAATATCAATAACCTCAGATATGCAGATGACCCCACCCTTATGGCAGAAAGTGAAGAAGAACTAAAGAAACTCTTGATGAAAAGGAAAGAGGAAAGTGAAAAAGTTGGCTTAAAACTCAATGTTCAGAAAACTAATATTATGCCATCCCATCCCATCACTTCATGGCAGGTAGATGGGGAAAGATTGGCAATCGAGACAGACTTTATATTTTTGGTCTCCAAAATCACAGCAGATGGTGACTGCAGCAACGAAATTAAAAGTCACATGCTCCTTGGAAGAAAATCTATGATCAACCTAAACAGCACAGTAAAAAGCAGAGACATTACTGTGCCAACAAAGGTCCATCTAGTCAAAGCTATGGTTTTTCCAGTAGTCATGTATGGATGTGAGAGTTGGACTATAGAGAAATATGAGAGCCAAAGAATTGATGCTTTTGAACCGTGGTGTTGGAGAAGACTCTTAAGAGTCCCTTGAACTGCAAGGAGATCCAACCAGTCCTTCCTAAAGGAAATCAGTCCTAAATATTCATTGCAAGGACTGATGCTGAAGCTGAAACCCAATTCTTTGACCACCTGATGCAAAGAACTGACTCATTGGAAAAGAGCTAGAGCTGGGAAAGATTGAAGGCAGGAGGACAAGGGGACAACAGAGGTTGAGGTTGTTGTATGACATCACGGACTTGATGGACATGAGTTTGAATAGGTTCTGGGAGTTGGTGATGGATAGGGAAGCCTGATATGCTGCAATCCATGGGGTCATAAGGAGTCGGACACGACTGAGCAACTGAACTTAAATGAAGTATTATTTAGTATACAATATTCGTTTTTCAGGACTGTATCTTTGCTAGATGCCTAGCTCTCAGATCAAAACCCTGATATCTACCCGTTTCTTAAATCTTGTTGGTATATGGATTTCCTACTGCTCACCTTATATTCTGAAAATAACCTAACAACACATTTTTTATTGACATTTCATTTACCAGTTGGAATAATCTGATTTCTCCTATAAGCTTCTTCTGTTACTCTGGGACAAGTATTACATTTTGAATCCTCTTTACATACTTTTATTTACTTTCCCCACCTTACCTGTGTGTTCTCATCCTCAAGTTATCTCTAAAACAAGATTTTAGTGTGAGATTTCTATAGACTCTTTCTTTTCTTTTGTACCTCGTTTTGCATATCTGCTGTCTCTACACTTCAGCCACAAAACTATACAAGATACTGAGTTATAACAACAACTGTTATCATTTTGCAGGAAAAAAAGTCCATCTCCCGCTCAGTTTATGTGACACTTCCTAAATGTAATGCCATTTTTAGAATTTTTATAAAATTCTTTATATTATTGCACACCTAAGCCAGTGCTCCTTGAATCTCTTTCGTTTGATTTTACTTATTCATGGATCTAAACTTTATTCTTAATCTGTGATTATTCTATTTTATTTGATTTGATTCTGACAATTTTCATACGTGACCCCGGATTAGCATGTCAGTTCTGCACTTTCAGCATACATACTTTGTGATACACATAAGCCCTTATATGACTCATAATCACCTCATAACCAGTATTAATTCATATAAAATCCAATAAATGTTGTCTTATCAAGTCTTTAAGTATCTACTCCACTTTTGACACATGTCTCTAAATGATGTCAGAAATACTTAAAGTCTCACAATCATGAATCCACTGTCCTAATGTCAGTAAGGATGACTGGTATTTCTTTGCTGGAATTTAATTATTTAATTTCAAAAATAATATATAGATATTTAGTGATGATGATACAGTTATGATTGTGACAGACATCATGTCCTGACCACTCCCACATCAATGACACCTCCTGCCCACCCTGAACAGCACTGAGGGGTTTGGGCAAATTGTTGACACAGTCATCTTCGAGGATGATCCCTTAGAAATTAAAACAAATATCAAAATGAACCCACCACAGGTATACATGTGTTCCCCATCCTGAACCCTCCTCCCTCCTCCCTCCCCATTCCATCCCTCTGGGTCGTCCCAGTGCACCAGCCCCAAGCATCCAGTATCGTGCATCGAACCTGGACTGGCAACTCGTTTCATACATGATATTTTACATGTTTCAATGCCATTCTCCCAAATCTTCCCACCCTCTTTTTTGTTGTTGTTGTTGTGTTAATTAGAAAACTTGTATTAAGAAATATTCCCTTCTAGAATTAAAAATTACAAAAGCAATTTAAATAATATAATTACCAATTAAATTTTGAACTGTGGCATTGGAGAAGACTCTTGAGAGTCCCTTGCACTGCAAGGAAATCAAACCAGTCAATCCTAAAGGAAATCAGTCCTGAATACTCATTGGAATGACTGATGCTGAAGCTGAAGCTCCAATATTTTGGTCACCTGATGTGAAGAACTGACTCATTAGAAAAAACCCTGATGCTGGGAAAGATTGAAGGCAGGAGGGGAAGGGGATGAGTGGAAAAGGATGAGGTGGCTGGATGGCATCACTGACTCGATGGACATGAATTTGAGCAAGTTCTGGCAGTAGGTGATGAACAGTGAAGACTGGCGTGCTGCAGTCCATGGGGTTACAAAGAGTCAGACATGACTGAGTAACTAAACTGAACTGAACTGATTAAATTAGTATAAAAAAACCACATACATATATCAGTGTAAACATATGTGTATATAAATGTGTAGATATGTACATTTATCATAATTTATAACAATTTAATCAATATTAAAAGTATATACAAACATTAAATCTCATGTAATTATGGGGAACATAGCAATTATGTTACCCATTGCTATTTGAAAAGTAGATAAAATTGTCAAAATTTGAAAAATTTGTAAATATTCAAGATATACATTCCTGAGACAGTTTGTTTAATGACCATAATACTTTTTATTTCACATATACAGTCTTTTTTGTTTCCTAGTAGAATCTATAATGTATTTGAATATGTTTTTAGAACTCAGGAAGGATTTCATTTGGGCCTCATGAAATCCTTGAGTTGGACTATAAAGAAAGCTGAGCACTGAAAAATTGATGCTTTTGGACTGTGTTATTGGGGAAGACTCTTGAGAGTCCCAAGAGACTGCAAGGAGATCAAACCTGTCAATCCTAAAGGAAATCAGTCCTGAATATTCACTGGAAGGACTGATGCTGAAGCTGAAGCTCCAATACTTTGGCCACCATGTGCAAACTACTGATTTACTTGAAATGACCCTAATGCTAGGAAAGATTGAAGGCTGGATAAGAAGGGGATGGCAGAGGGTGAGATTGTTGGATGGCATTACCAACTTGATGGACATGAGTTTGAGCAGTCTTCGGTAGTTGATGATAGACAGGGAAGCCTGGCATGCTGCAGTCCATGGGGTAGCAAAAATTTAGAGATGACTGAGCAGCTGAACTGAAGTAAGCAACAGGAAGAAATAAACTACAAATGTCAGATTTTTTTTCCTGTTCTCAGCAATACGTGAACCGTGAACTTCCAGATGTTCAAGCTGGTTTTAGAAAAGGCAGAGGAACCAGAAATCAAATTGCCAACATCTGCTGGATCATCAAAAAAGCAAGAGAGTTCCAGAAAAATATCTATTTCTGCTTTATTGACTATACCAAAGCCTTTGACTGTGTGGATCACAATAAACTGTGGAAAATTCTGAAAGAGATGGGAATACCAGAGCACCTGATCTGCCTCTTGATGCAGAGTACATCATGAGAAACACTGGACTGGAAGAAGCACACGCTGGAATCAAGATTTCTGGGAGAAATATCAATAACCTCAGATATGCAGATGATACCACCCTTATGGCAGAAAGTGAAGAGGAGCTCAAAAGCCTCTTGATGAAAGTGAAAGAGAAGAGTGAAAAAGTTTGCTTAAAGCTCAACATTCAGAAAACGAAGATCATGGCAACTGGTCCCATCACTTCATGGTAAATAGATGGGGAAACAGTAGAAACCGTGTCAGACTTTATTTTTTTGGGCTCCAAAATCACTGCAGATGGTGATTGCAGCCATGAAATTAAAAGACGCTTACTTCTTGGAAGGAAAGTTATGACCAACCTAGATAACATATTGAAAAGCAGAGACATTGCCAATAAAGGTCCGTCTAGTCAAGGCTATGGTTTTTCCAGTGGTCATGTATGGATGTGATATTTGGACTGTGAAGAAAGCTGAGCGCTGAAGAACTGATGCTTTTGAACTGTGGTGTTGGAGAAAACTCTTGAGAGTCCCTTGGACTGCAAGGAGAGCCAACCAGTCCATTCTGAAGGGGATCAGCCCTGGGATTTCTTTGGAAGGAGTGATGCTAAAACTGAAACTCCAGTACTTTGGCCACCTCATGCAAAGAGTTGACTCATTGGAAAATACTCTGATGCTGGGACGGCTTGAAGGCAGGAGGAGAAGGGAACGACAGAGGATGAGATGGCTGGATGGCATCACTGACTCAATGGACATGAGTCTGAGTGAACTTCGGGAGTTGGTGATGGACAGGGAGGCCTGGCATGCTGCGATTCATGGGGTCGCAAAGAGTCGGACACGACTGAGCGGCTGAACTGAACTGACTGATACAAAATTAAAAAGAGGTTTCTTTACTGTCAGTTATAAAAGCATGTGTTGAAAACTTTGATTTCACTATGGGCTTGGTATGGTTAGAAAAAGTCTTTCCTTGTGGAATGGTTATTTATTATCCAGAAAAACTTTCAAAGCACAAGTATGTGGACCTATAACCATGTAATTCTGGACTAGTTTGCATAACAGTAACAATAAAAATAGTAATAACAATAAATAAATAAATAAATAATAAAAAGAGGTTTCTTTTAAAATACTGTGTTGCCATGATGACACCTGGTGCCACCTTTTCTTAACTTTTCTCAAACCTTCAGCTAACTAATGCATTTTTCCTATGGAAATGATTTACTAAAGATATGTTAATGAACTATGTATTCATCCTAGACTCTGTGTTTCTTCAAGTTGGTTCTGCCTAAGATTCAGAACTGATGATGGCTCAAGAAACCAGTATGTTTTACTCATACAATTGTTCTCCTAATGTATAGTAATGAGACTATGTATTTGCTTGGATACCTTCCTTTCTTCAAGGTTCATGTCAATCATTTTATGGCCTGGAATTACTCACCTTGTGCTAATGTTATCTCAAAATGCATGTTGTGTGTGAGGGGCCTGGTACCACTCTCTGTGTTTTGAGACATTCCCTTTCTCTAATTAGCAGCCTGCTAGTTGGTATGTACCTTCCTGCTAAAGACTGGCAGGGAGCACTCTTTCTTTCCCCTTCTCATGTCTATGTCAGAAGCTTTCTCTATGTCTTTTATACTTTAATAAAACTTTATCAACAAAATCGCTGAGCAATCAAGCCTTGACTCTGGCCCTGGATTAAATTTCTCTCCTCTGGAGGCCAAGAATCCCAGCATCTTTCATGGCTCAACAACAACCTTTCAGTATTTTGTTTTAGTAACCTTAACAGACTAAGACCACATACTTGGAGTTTAAATTGAAACAAAGAATTCCACCCCCCACCAAAAGAAAAGCCCAATAGAAGCTCTAAAAGATTTCAAAAATATTAAATGTGATTTCAAATTGTAGAGCAAAGTATCTTAAAAATACAAGGAAAAAAAACAACAACAACAACAAACACAGAGAATCAATTTAGCAAAAAACACAAGTGACTGTAAGCGTTTCCCAGTGTTGAAATCCAAAATTCATCTTTTAGAGGGGCTAGCACCTATTACTTGGAGAAGGCCATGGCAACCCACTCCAGTACTCTTGCCTGGAAAATCCCATGGACAGAGGAGCCTGGTAGGCTGCAGTCCATGTGGTAGCTAAAAGTCGAACACAACTGAAGCAACTTAGCAGCAGCAGAAGCAACAGCAGCACCTATTATTAAAAGATGCTTACTCTTTGGAAGGAAAGTTATGACCAACCTAGATAGTATATTCAAAAGCAGAGACATTACTTTGCCAACAACCGTCCGTCTAGTCAAGGCTATGGTTTTTCCAGTGGTCATGTATGGATGTGAGAGCTGGACTGTGAAGAAATTTGAGCACTGAAGAATTGATACTTTTGAACTGTGGTGTTGGAGAAGACTCTAGAGAGTCCCTTGGATTGCAAGGAGATCCAACCAGTCCATCCTAAAGGTGATCAGTCTTGGGTGTTCATCGGAAGAACTGATGCTGAAACTGAAACTCCAATACTTTGGCCAACTCATGTGAAGAGCTGACTCATTGGAAAAGACCCTGATGCTGGGAGGGATTGGGGGCAGGAGGAGAAGGGGACGACAGAGGATGAGATGGCTGGATGGCATCACATACTTAATGGACATGAGTTTGGATAAACTCCAGGAGTTGGTGATGGACAGGGAGGCCTGGCCTGCTGCAATTCATGGGGTCGCAGAGAGTTGGACACGATTGAGCCAACTGAACTGAATGGAACTGAACTAAGCACCTATTATATAGAGTGAAATAAGTCAGAAAGACAAATATCAATATAACCTAGAAAGATGGTACTGATGAATTTATTTGCAGGGCAGCAATGGAGAAACAGACTAATGGACATGGGGAGGGAAGGAATGGCAGGATGAAATTCATGGAGAGAGTAACATGGAAACTTACAATACCATATGTAAAATAGATAACAATAGGAAATTACTACATGATTCAGGGAACTCAAGCAGGGGCCCTGTAACAATTTAGAGGGATGGGGTGGGGAGGGAGAGGGGAGGGAGGTTCAATAGGTAGGGAAAATGGGAGTATTTATGGCTGATTTTGGTTGATGTTTAACAGAAAGCAAGATTCTCTAAAGTAATTATCCTTCATTGAAAAGTAAATAAAAAAGCAAATATGACCCTGTAATTAACAATATTTAGTCATAATGGCATATATTCTCTTTTGATGTTCAGGTTTTAATATCTACCTATAGACAAAGCAAATATGACTTAGTTTTAAATACTTAGAACTTTAACACTCTGGCTGCAGGAACAACATCATCTGTGGAAATGAAAGCTTGTTCCAGGCCCAGGGATCCTTGCACATTTTTGGGGAATCAGCTTCCATCTACTCCCAGTATTCATCACCTCACTGAAAGTATGGAATTCTCATAGCATGCTTTTTACTTCTATTTATGCTGGTCACCTGCAGGAGCTAAGACTCTTGGGTCATCCTTTATTACAGAAACTTACCCCCCTAAAGTGGCTACTTAATATAGGGTGAAAAGAAAGTGTTAGTCACTGAGTTGCGTCCAACCTTTTACAACCCCATGGATTGTAGCCCTCCAGGATCCTCTGTCCATGGAATTCTCCAGGCAAGCATACTGAAGTGGGTAGCCATTCGCTTTTCCAGGTGATCTTCCTGACCCAGGGATGGAATCTGGGTCTCCCGCATTGCAGAGAGATTCCTCTATGAGCCACCAGGGCCACTCAATATACTGTTCCCCAATTCCTATATCCCTTTTACAATGCCTTTTGGGACTCACTGTCCACCAGTCATATCTTTTACCTCATCCTCTTCTCTGACCTTCTGCTAAATTCTTGGCATCAAAACTGACTCTTTCTTGAAGCTACTTAAAGGACACTGCTTAAATCATGAAGAAAGATAAGCCAGTAACAACTTTCCTAATTTTCAGTCTCAATCAATGACCATGCTTACCTCTCCATTAAGGAAATAAATCAGTAGGAAATCCCACCTATGATTGTTCTCCTATCACAATAACTACCAATGTACCTGCATTTGTGCCCACATGATCTGCATTCCCTATTGTGAATAAAAATTAAATATTTATACTACAGTTTGAAATAAATTCTTCACTATTTCCTTCCCAAGGACATTTCTCCAACAGTTGTTTGCTCAGTGTTGTATCTTTTGTTATTTGGCAAATTTTATCATCTCCTTGAAGCCTCCTTGAAGTCTTTTCTTATCACTTGATTTAGATATATCATGCACTCCTTAAGGTATATCAGTCTATTAAAATGCCTGTTTCTTTTTATTCCATCTCATTTATACATTTTCTCTAATATTGGAGTGAGTTCTCATTTCTGTGTACTTTTTAAAATCTAAATAAACCCATCTACACTTTTGACATCAAATATTAATACTATGTTTAGAAAATCCCCAAATGTATAAATGTCTCTACTATGAAATCTTGTATATTCAATAGATACTCAAAATTCTACCTCAGATTTCTAATAAGTCCCCAAATAAAATTTTTAAAAATTATACATCTGACCCCTTCCTAAACTAATCTTGGTTTCACTGCAGCCTTGCATATCTTGTTAAGTTGACTCTCTGATTTTCTCAGGCCAATAATCTTATACTATTTTTGAATTATTCCTGTCCTGTCTAACTCATCACTTAGTCTTGTTAGATATAACATCTATCCAGATCCTGATTACATCTCACCCACTTTCCTGCTAGGATTTTGGTCCAGTCCACCATGGTTCACCACTGTGTGAGGGTTTCAATAGTTTCTAAATTAGTTATCTTACTTCTGTTCTTTTCACCCAAACAGTCACCCTCTGAGAATGTATTTTAGATCATATCATTCCTCTGCTCAAAATCCTACTTTAGTTTTACAGTTCAGAAAGAGTAAAAGCCCATGTACTACAACAGTCTTCAGCACACTATTATGATGGAACAATCTGATGTCTTATCAGCCTCATGTTCTGTCTCCTGTGCTCCATCAACATTGACTTACTAGCTCTTTGCTAACAAACTAAGCATGCTCTTATTTCAAGACCTTCTACAACTTTCCCTGCATTCAACATTCTTTCTCCAGACACCCAAGTGCCTCATTGCCCTTCTTCTTCATATTATTTAGGTCTCTGCTCAACTGTGACCTTAGCAGTGTCTTTTACCTATCTGGTACCAAAATATGGCATGAGAAAGGAGAAAACTATAAAGATGTTGAGAAAATGGAGCATATGTATTCTTGGACCTGCGTGTCCATGCCACATTGAAGCTGGTGAAAAATAGAGCATATCCTTCTTGTGGTCTATTCCACAGTGAGAAACCCGGAAGAACAAGGTTATGTCAAGAGTCTCTGTGACCCAAGATCAAAAGGCTGAGAGAGATTGAGCCACCTTAGACCATGTGTCAGTTGATCCAAATGCCTTTGATTTCTAAATCATGGTCATGTGACACTACAGGAGGCTAGGATATCTCTGTAATAGCCACTCTTACAGTCTTAAACTGGGGCTGTAGAATTTAAGTGCTGCTGCTGTTGCTGCTAAGTCGCTTCAGTCTGTCCGACTCTGTGCGACCCCGTAGACGGCAGCCCACCAGGCTCCCCAGTCCCTGGGATTCTCCAGGCAAGAACACTGGAGTGAGTTCCGATAAGGGCTGGGTGGACTAGCCACATATCTTTTTTTTTTTTTTTGCTGGTCTATTCTTTTTTTTTTAATATAAATTTATTTATTTTAATTGGAGGTTAATTACTTTACAATATTTTATTGGTTTTGCCATACATCAACATGAATCCACCACAGGTATACAAGTGTTCCCCATCCTGAACTCCCCTCCCTCCTCCCTCCCCATACCATCCGTCTGGATCATCTCAGTGCACCAGCCCCCTAAGACCAGTTTAGGACCTCATTTCCAATCTCCCATAAAAATCCACATGGTACAATCAGGGAAATTCAGAAAAGCAAACAATATGTAGCTGTATCAAACTACAAACAAGATGGTTTCATATCGTGAAACTTTTATGGCTTGTGTGGCAGCATTTTGATGTTATAAAGTGTGAAGTGGAAACATGTTTGTCAAAATCTCTTAACAGAACTCAGAAAGCTGTCCCCTATAGCAATGTAAAGTAATATATGTATATATAATATATAGGGTATTGTACCTTTAATATCATGTATATATGATGTGCATATGTGCTTAGTCATATCTGACTCTTTGCAGCCCCATGGACTGTTCCCCTTCAGACTCCTCTGTCCGTGGGATTCTCCAGGCAGGAATACTGGAGTGGGTTGCCATTTCCTTCTCCAGGGGATCTTCCCAATCCATGGATCAAACCCATATCTCTTGCATCTCCTGCAATGGCAGGTGTATTCTTTACGACTGAGCCACCTGGGAAGCCCAGTACATGATAGTGTATTTCTAAGAAATGAAAATTTTTTAAATTGACCATCTTTCCCCAGTATCTTCCCTCCAGTAATATTTATCTTGAGGTTCTTTTTCAAACAACAACAAAAAAAGAGTAAGTAGTTATTTTTCATACGAGTACCATAATGAGTAAAGGGTTTATCTAACTGTATAACTCTGATCAAAGTCAATGTATCTTTTCTAGGTTAAAAATATCTCAGTTACAGGGTCTAGCTGACCCCTCAGAACACAAAAAGTTATTCATAGAAAAGAAAAAAATGATACTGAGTCACAGAATGTATGCTTACATATAATTAGTGTAAGAAAATATGGATTTATATTATTTTAAAACTTCAAAATATTTTATAAATGATATTTTTAGTTAAGGGAAAGTGTTACTTTCTTTTTTCATTTTTTTTTTTTTTACTTTTTTTAGTGATAACAAACATTCCATGTCCTTATAGGATTTCACCAAGATCTTAGAAGTACCTAATTAGAATCTGAACATAGAAGTAGTGGATAGTTCTTTGTGTTTGTACAGTGTTTTATATAATATATAAATTATTAATCCAAAGCCTTCAGGATCCTGTTGAATGAGAAATGTAATTGGAAGAAGATGTCTATTAGAGAATTCTATATGTTATTAGTTTAATTTTTTTAATTAGATGTTTTATAAATAAGGGGAGAGGTAATAAATTATTCTCTATCCATCTGAGTTATGTTGTGGTCACACCACCTTTGAAAAATCAATTTGATATTTGTGCTCATATAGGGAGTTTTATGGTAATCAAACATCAGACTTGATTTACTTTAAACTTAACCATTGGCTACTAACCTCTCTCTGGTTACCTCTGAGTACTTAGTTAATCAGTTTATTATTGTGATAATCAGCCTATATCTTTCACTATAACTTTCCAATTATCAGCTCCTTGGGGAGAAAATTTTAGCTGGTCTAGAAAAATTAGCTTTGCACATTCAGGAAGTTATTATCCTTCTAGGTTTCTTGTGGTGTATTTGATTTTGTTTTGGCTTGTTTTGTTGTTGTAACCTCTTTTTGAACAGGAATATCCCACCCCACCCCACCCCACACCTACCAATCTATTGTTCTGTTGGAATGTAGAGTGGGGTTTCTTTTTATCTCAGATGGAGGCAGGGAGGCTGTGTTATACAGGCAACAAGAGATCAGATTTGGTGGAAACAGAGATCTGTCTGTCAGTACTAACGTGCTTATGGCTTTGCCTCTACTCTGCCACTTCCTTCTTCAACTCTGCCACTAGCAGCTGAAATAAAGATATTATTCCATCATTGCTTCTTTACTCAGTTTTTTTAACTTCCAGTTGCTACCACAAATTCTATAAAATGCCCTAGTTTTAGAAGCTGTTACTTAAGATTACCCTGCTAGTCACTGTTGTGCTTATAATTCCATTTTTACTAAACTATTTGCACAATTATAACTTTAAACATGTGTCTACAACCATCAAGAATACCACCAAAGTAGTGTTCTTCACATCAGGTCTTCTTTGTCAGTCATAAAATCTCCTGGAGAGACTGTCAATAAAGTTTTCATTCTCCATTTATCATTCTGACCCAGCAAAGACCAACTGGCCCTTGACTGTCTCAGTCAGCTTTTGTTTAATATTGATTAATCTATTTATAACTGTAACAACATCAGCATTTCAAATGGCAAGTTTGGGGTTTTCATTAATTACTTAAGTCCTTTCTGCTGACCTGTGTATTTTGCATGGTGAACATTTGGCTGAGGTCGGTTCTTTCTCAGCTGAGCCACAGCAGATTCAGTGGGGCTTCTTTCGGAAGCAAGTATGTCTTCTAACAGTTTTTAGTTGAATAAAACTGCAGTTACTTTTATTTTATTCCTTGTACCTTAGTGGATCCCCAAACTATTTGATGCATGCATGTGTGTGATGCATTCTTTTTTCTTCTATGGTACCTGCCATTGCTAAGTCACTTCAGTCGTGTCCAACTCTGTGCAACCCCATAGACGGTAGCCCACCAGGCTCCTCCATCCCTGGGATTCTCCAGGCAAGAACACTGGAGTGGGTTGTCATTTCCTTCTCCAATGCATGAAAGTGAAAAGTGAAAGTGAAGCCGCTCAGTCGTGCCCGACTCTTAGAGACCCCATGGACTGCAGCCTACCAGGCTCCTCCATCCATGGGATTTTCCAGGCAAGAGTACTGGAGTGGTTGCCATTGCCTTCTCCATCTATGGTACCTAGGAACTTTAAATATTTTTCACTTTAGAAATCTTTATTTTATTGGTCACTGAGTTTACTTACCAGATTAATTTTTATTATAATTTGTTCAATCAACATTTTTCAGGGACTGAGATTTCCAACTTTAAAAAGATAAAGCTCTTCTGGTTATTTATTCATTGCCAAAGTTGAAATTAAAGTATAAGTGATGCTGTGAATCAATTAAGGAACAATATTCTAACATAGAGATAATTTTATTAAGAAAAGGTGGTCCTTACTTATTAGATATAATTTTAGTGGAAAGAATTTTATCTTTTATTTTCCATTTATTTATTTCTTACTTTATTTCTTACAAAAATTTAGACAATGACTCTGAATTTCCAGAAGTCAAAAAGAAACAATCCGAAGTCAATTAATACATTGTAATTTGGTCTTAGATTAAAAGAACTCCCCATCCCATCCCTCTGGGTCATCCTAGTGCACCAGCCCCGAGCATCCTGCATCATGCATTGAAACTGGACTGGTGATTCGTTTCACATATGATAATATACATGTTTCAATGCCATTCTCCCAAATCATCCCACCCTCGCCCTCTCCCAAAGAGTCTAAAAGACTGTTCTATACATCTGTGTCTCTTTGCTACCTTGCATACAGGCTTATCATTACCATCTTTCTAAATTCCATATATATGCATTATTATACTGTATTGGTGTTTTTCTTTCTGGCTCACTTCAGTCTCTAAAATAGGCTCCAGTTTCATCCACCTCATTAGAGCTGATTCAAATGTATTCTTTTTAATGATTGAGTAATATTCCATTGAATAATACTCCATTGTGGAGAAGGCAATGGCACCCCACTCCAGTTCTCTTGCCTGGAAAATCCCATGGATGGAAGAGCCAGGTAGGCTGCAGTCCATGGGGTCGCTAAGAGTTGGATACAACTGAGCGACTTCACTTTCATTTTCAGTTTTATGCATTGGAGAAGGAGATGGCAACCCACTCCAGTGTTCTTGCCTGGAGAATCCCAGGGATGGGGAGGCCTGGTGGGCTGCCATATATGGGGTCGCACAGAGTCCGACACAACTGAAGTGACTTAGCAGTAGCAATACTCCATTGTGTATATGTACCACTGCTTTCTTATCCATTCATCTGCTGATGGACATCTAGGTTGCTTCCATGTCTGGGCTGTTATAAAGAGTGCTGTGATGAATACTGGGGTACACATGTCTCTCTCAGTTCTGGTTTCCTTGATCTGTATGCCCAGCAGTGGGATTGCTGGGTCATAAGGCAGGTCTATTTCCAGTTTTTTAAGGAATCTCCACACTGTTCTCCATAGTGGCTGTACTAGTCGGCATTCCCACCAACAATGTAAGAGGGTTCCCTTTTCTCCACACCCTCTCCAGCATTTATTGCTTGTAGACTTTTGGATTGCAGCCATTCTGACTGGGGTGAAATGGTACCTCATTGTGGTTTGGATTTGCATTTCTCTGATAATGAGTGATGTTGAGCATCTTTTCATGTGTTTGTTAGCCATCTGTATGTCTTCTTTGGAGAAATGTCTATTTAGTTCTTTAGCCCACTTTGTGATTGGGTCGTTTATTTTTCTGGAATTGAGCTGCAGGAGTTGCTTGTATATTTTTGAGATTAATTCTTTGTCTGTTGCTTCATTTGCTATTATTTTCTCCAATTCTGAAGGCTGTCTTTTCACCTTGCTTATAGTTTCCTTTGTTGTGCAGAAGCTTTTAATTTGAATTAGGTCCCATTTGTTTGTTTTTGCTTTTATTTCCAACATTCTGGGAGGTGGGTCATAGAGGATCCTGCTGTGATGTATGTCGGAGAGTGTTTTGCCTATGTTCTCCTCTAGGATTTTCTATGTAGAGGGTTTTCTATGTAGGGTTTTCTATGTAGAGGACCATGTTATCTGCAAACAGTGAGAGTGTTAGAAAGTGCTCTAGTTTCATTCTTTTACAAGTGGTTGACCAGTTTTCCCAGCACCACTTATTAAAGAGATTGTCTTTTCTCCATTTTAAATTCTTGTCTCCTTTGTCACAGATAAGGTGTCCATAGGTGCATGGATTTATCTCTAGGCTTTCTATTTTGTTCCATTGATCTGTATTTCTGTCTTTGTGCCAGTACCATACTGTTTTGATGATTGTGGCTTTGTAGTAGAGCCTGAAGTCAGGCAGGTTGATTCCTCCAGTTCCATTCTTCTTTCTCAAGATTGCTTTGACTATTCAAGGTTTTTTGTATTTCCATACAAATTGTGAAATTATTTGTTCTAGCTCTGTGAAAAATACCATTGGTAGCTTGATAGGGATTGCATTGAATCTATAGATTGTTTGGGGTAATATACTCATTTTCACTATATTGATTCTTCTGATCCATGAATATGGTATATTTCTCCATCTATTAGTGTCCTCTTTGGTTTTTTTCACCAGTGTTTTATAGTTTTCTATATATAGGTCTTTTGTTTCTTTAGGTAGATATATTCCTAAGTATTTTATTCTTTTTTTGCAATGGTGAATAGAATTGTTTCCTTAATTTCTCTTTCTATTTTCTCATTATTAGTGTATAGGAATGCAAGTTGGAGAAGGAAATGGCAACCCACTCCAGTGTTCTTGCCTGGAGAATCCCATGGATGGAGAAGTCTTGTAAGCTGCAGTCCATGGGGTCGCATAGAGACAGACACGACTGAAGTGACTTGGCAGCAGGAATGCAAGTGATTTCTGTGTGTTGATTTTATATCCTGTAACTTTACTATATTCATTGATTAGCTCTAGTAATTTTCTGGTGGAGTCCTTAGGGTTTTCTATGTAGAGGATCATGTCATCTGCAAACAGTGGGAGTTTTGCTTCTTCTTTGGAAAGAATTTTAAATGTGAAAATCTGTTGTACAAAATTTCCTTTATAAAAACTTATAACATTGCCAATATGATTGAAATTTTATCACAAATATTCCCTATTCTTAAATAAATAAAAACAAAGATGGCATGAAATTAGTTTCCACAATATGAAATTTTTTACAGCAGCAGCAGACCAAGATCTTACATAAAGGCACCAAAATATGTGTGTCAGAAAACCCTAATGACTCCACCAGAAAATTACTAGAACTAATCAATGACTATAGTAAAGTTGCAGGATATAAAATCAACACACAGAAATCCCTTGCATTCCTATACACTAATAATGAGAAAACAGAAAGAGAAATTAAGGAAATAACTCCATTCACCATTGCAACGGAAAGAATAAAATACTTAGGAATATATCTACCTAAAGAAACTAAAGGCATATATATAGAAAACTATAAAACACTGGTGAAAGAAATCAAAGAGGACACTAATATATGGAGAAATATACCATGTTCACGGATTGGAAGAATCAATATAGTGAAAATGAGTATACTACCCAAAGCAATGTATAGACTCAATGCAATCCCTATCAAGCTACCAACGGTATTCTTCACAGAGCTAGAACAAATAATTCCCCAATTTGTATGGAAATACAAAAAACCTCGAATAGCCAAAGCTATCTTGAGAAAGAAGAATGGAACTGGAGGAATCAACCTACCTGACTTCAGGCTCTACTACAAAGCCACAGTCATCAAGACAGTATGGTACTGGCACAAAGACAGAAATATAGATCAATGGAACAAAATAGAAAGCCCAGAGATAAATCCACGCACATATGGACACCTTATCTTTGACAAAGGAGGCAAGAATATACAATGGATTAAAGACAATCTCTTTAACAAGTGGTGCTGGGAAATCTGGTCAACCACTTGTAAAAGAATGAAACTAGAACACTTTCTAACACCATACACAAAAATAAACTCAAAATGGATTAAAGATCTAAATGTAAGACCAGAAACTATAAAACTCCTAGAGGAGAACATAGGCAAAACACTCTCAGACATACATCACAGCAGGATCCTCTATGACCCACCTCCCAGAATATTGGGAATAAAAGCAAAAATAAACAAATGGGAACTAATTAAACTTAAAAGCTTCTGCACAACCAAGGAAACTATTAGCAAGGTGAAAAGGCAGCCTTCAGAATGGGAGAAAATTATAGCAAATGAAGCAACTGACAAACAACTAATCTCAAAAAATATACAAGCAAGTCCTACAGCTCAACTCCAGAAAAATAAATGACCCAATCAAAAAATGGGCCAAAGAACTAAATAGACATTTCTCCAAAGAAGACATACAGATGGCTAACAAACACATGAAAAGACACTCAACATCACTCATTATCAGAGAAATGCAAATCAAAACCACTATGAGATACCATTTCACACCAGTCAGAATGGCTGTAATCCAAAAGTCTACAAGCAATAAATGCTGGAGAGGGTGCGGAGAAAAAGGAACCCTCTTACACTGTTGGTGGGAATGCAAACTAGTACAGCCACTATGGAGAACAGTGTGGAGATTCCTTAAAAAACTGAAAGTAGAACTGCCTTATGATCCAGCAATCCCACTGCTGGGCATACACACTGAGGAAACCAGAAGGGAAAGAGACACGTGTACCCCAATGTTCATTGCAGCACTGTTTATGATAGCCCGGACATGGAAGCAACCTAGATGTCCATCAGCAGATGAATGGATAAGAAAGCAGTGGTACATATACACAATGGAGTACTACTCAGCCATTAAAAAGAACACATTTGAATCAGTTCTAATGAGGTGGATGAAACTGGAGCCTATTATACAGAGTGAAGTAAGCCAGAAAGAAAAACACCAATACAGTATACTAACACATATATATGGAATTTAGAAAGATGGTAACAATAACCCTGTGTATGAGACAGCAAAAGAGACACTGATGTATAGAACAGTCTTATGTACTCTGTGGGAGAGGGAGAGGGTGAGAAGATTTGGGAGAATGGCATGGAAACATGTGTAATATCATGTTTGAAACGAGTTGCCAGTCCAGGTTCGATGCACGATACTGGATGCCTGGGGCTGGTGCACTGGGATGACCCAGAGGGATGGAATGGGGAGGGAGGAGGGAGGAGGGTTCAAGATGGGGAGCATATGTATACCTGTGGCGGATTCGTTTTGATGTTTGGCAAAACTAATACAGCGTTTCAGGTTTAAAAATAAAATAAAATAAAATAAAAGTATGTGTGTCTGGAAAGCTGGGAACTTATGCAGCTGGACTCCATAGTGTATGGAGGTCGACAGCTGGTTATTATGTACACCTAATTTACCAGAGTGGTAAATACTGAGAGTGGAGAGATCAGTTCACCAAAGGTCTATGGTTCAGTAGGTTTAGCACTTCATGCTGAAAATAAAATGTGGAATAAATTAGGCAAAACCTTTTCCACACTGCCTCACTATGAACAGAACTCCCATGGTAGAAAAAGGCACTAAATGAAGTGTCTTTGATCTAATTATGTGGATTGTAATAAACCTTGTCTTGATCTGCTTTATGAAGCTATCGTAATAACATTAATGAGTTTAACCATGTAACAATCCTGGACAAATGGCAAATCTATTTTCACTATCAAATTACTCATATTTAAAAGAAAAGAAATTAACAGTTCCTGCTGAGGGGATATTACTGGAGAAGGCAATGACAACCCACTCCAGTACTCTTGCCTGGAAAATCCCATGGATGGAGGATCCTGGTAGACTGCAGTCCATTGGGTCATGAAGAGTTAGACACAACTGAAGCAACTTAGCAGCAGCAATAGCTGTTGCGATATTACAGGAAAATTACATCAATCAAAATTCAGAACATGTAGACAAAAAATAGTTTATAAAGGAAACACAGAATTTTGGATTAAGCTTTATGGTCAGTCATTTGTGTTAATGCAGGAAATATAGCTAATATTTGAGAATACAAGAATACAGGGTCAGTAATTAGAGAATTAGCTCCTTTCACTGTATTAGTCATTAAGGAAAATGATTATAAAATACAGCCTACTATCTAATCTTAAAAGGATAATTAAAATCTTATATATGAAACATATATATTTATCTTATTCAATTTTTTATATAATCATCAAAATCTTAATGAGAACAACATCACTGAGGATAACCACCAATAAATATCAACCAGGATTAACTAAATACTCAGATAAATTATTCTTGTTCATGCCTCATAGCATGTGATATTTATTTTCTACTTCAAATCAGTTTTACTGAACTAAGTTTTACATTCCATAAACTTCACTGCTTTTTTAAGGGGGAATTTCAAGGAGCTCTGACAAGCATATTCAGTTGTGTGGCTGCTACCAAAATCAACGTATAGAATATATCACCACAGAGACTTACACTGTCTATGCTATTACACATCATCCCCCTCCCCCAAACTCATCACTTGGCAATGGCCATTCTGCTCATTGTACTCATAGATTTTTTTTCTCTAGACAGTCTATAAATGCATTTGTGCAATATGCATCCTCTCTGTTCAGCTTCTTTCACTTACCAATTTGTGTTTAAGAGTAATATATTTTGTGGCATGTATCAGAAATTTGAGCTTCCCTGGTGGCTCAGATGGTAAAGAACCTGCCTGCAATGCAGGAGACCCAGGTTCACTCCCTTGAGAAGGGAATGACTACCCACTCCAGTATTCCTGCCTTGAGAATTCCGTGGACAGAGGAGCCTGGCATACTACATTCCATGGGATTGCAAAGAGTCAGACAAGACTGAAAGGCTAACATTTTCACTTTTCACTTTCACCAAAAGTTTGATTCTTTTTAATTACTAAGAGAAATTATATAATTCTTTAAGGTGCACTCAAACTCGTGGCTTCTGATACAACTTTAGACTTGCAGTTGTTCAGCTCTTTTAAAATTTTACCTATGTTCTTATGAGTGTTCTTGGTTTTCAAAGTAGGTTTGAGAGGGAAGTGGATCTTTATTAGGTGTGAATAAAAGCTTTGTAAGCTACCTTTGACAAAATACAGAAAACCTTTTCCTTATTCTTACTTGCTTACTTTGTTCAAACTAGAACTATTTCTTTAAAACGAAGCTATATAATTTTCAAAACTTGAATATGCTTTTGGTCAAACTAAGGACGACATAATATTTATTTAAAAATTTGAGAGCTTAATGGCCTCCTCTTTTTCAAAGCATTTCAGAAACTATCCTGTTTTCATCTAACATCAAACCGACTAGCTACTCTCCAGGTGAAAATATCTTTTATTATTTATTTCATATTCTCATGTGCTTATTTTAAAATTCTAATATAATATATTTGATTTCAATGCTTATAAGGTACAATCTTATTATTACAATGACTAAAGAAAAAGAAAGCAGTGATAGAAAAAAAAAATTCTTGACATAAATCTATTGTTGTTTGGTCTTTACCAGACATCCTTGAGATTCTAAAATAAACTGAGCTATAGATGTTTGGGCAACAACCAATCGATGGAATTGCTGGTAATGTTTAAATATCTCACAATAAAAGCTTTTTTCTTTTTGTTTGGTATTTGTGTTTTTTGTTTGTTTTAGTACTTTTGTTTTTTTTTTTTTTTTGTAGGTATAATCACTCACAAACATGGAGGTATAACTGTAACTGTTACACTCAGTATTAAAGAGTTATTAATACTTTTGGTGTCTAGATAGACACTGGTCTTCCTTAGCTCACATTGCCTGAAAACATTCCAATTGTTTTTGAATCTTACTTTTTTCTTCCTCCTTTTCTCACTCTCTAACCCTCTCTTTCCCTCTCCTCACCCTCTTCTTCTTTCTCTCAATCACTCTCTTTTTGAGGTCACCATATCTTTATTTTCCTCTTGTGTTTTTGACCTCTTTCTATATTTTCCTAGCTCCTTTCTTATTACTTTTAATGTCCATGAAACCCTGATATTTCAACTTCCTTCCACTGTTCTATTATGTTTAGATCTCCCCTAGTCAATTCATATGGCACTTCAACATCCATAACCTCTAAATATAAATTTTTAGTCCTGAACTTCTATTCAAAATTCTGATTTCAAATTTCCATGTAGAATGTCTCCATGTGGATGCTTTAGCCTCAAACAAGCATTATATAAGCCCCATGTTTTACCATAATCTATTCATCTGTAGGTTTTCCAATTTCTTTCAGTGATGCTCTTGTCTCTTGGTGACCAGGTTCTAGAACAATGCAGCATTTTTCTTTTTTTTTTTTTTAAATTTTATTTTATTTTTAAACTTTACATAACTGTATTAGATTTGCCAAATATCAAATGAATCCGCCACAGGTATACATGTGTTCCCCATCCTGAACCCTCTTCCCTCCTCCCTCCCCATTCCATCCCTCTGGGTCGTCCCAGTGCACCAGCCCCAAGCATCCAGTATCGTGCATCGAACCTGGACTGGCAACTCATTTCATACATGGTATTTTACATGTTTCAATGCCATTCTCCCAAATCTTCCCACCCTCTCCCTCTCCCACAGAGTCCATAAGACTGTTCTATACATCAGTGTCTCTTTTGCTGTCTCGTACACAGGGTTATTGTTACCATCTTTCTAAATTCCATATATATGCGTTAGTATACTGTATTGGTGTTTTTCTTTCTGGCTTACTTCACTCTGTATAATAGGCTCCAGTTTCATCCACCTCATTAGAACTGCTTCAAATGTATTCTTTTTAATGGCTGAATAATACTCCTTTTTGCTTTCTTCCTTTAGTTGTCCTGTTGATTTTCTCTCCACATTATTATGCATCTGATATATATATAAACTTTATTTTGCAAACTGCGATAGTTTTTGCTTTGTTCTAAACTTTTATATTGGAGTTTAATTGATCAACAATGTTGTTATAGTTTCAGGTGGACAGCAAAGAAACTCAGCCATACATATACATGATATTAATACCTGTCCTTCTTAGAAATGTTACTATATTTACTCTAGCTTGGGCCAATGTCACTCCAGTTTTGAGCTACTCCAATTGTTTCTTTTGTTCCTTTTCTCCTCTTCTCCAACCCCTTCTGCATGTGTTAGATACATTAATCTTAAAAAAATCTCATAAGACAATATTATTATTATTATATTTTCTTAGCAATAAAAATAAGGAAGCACTCTTCCAGCTACAACTTAGATGAGCATTATGCTAAATGAAATAAATCAGTTACAAAAGACCACACATATTGCATGTTTCCATTTATGTGAAATGTCCAGTATAGTAAATTTATAGATAGAAAGTAGGTTAGCAGTTGCCATTGGGAGGGGTGGGGGAATGGAAGAATGGGCAGGGACTGCTAATGGGCACAGTATTTATCTGAGTGTAAGGAAAATGTTCTAAACTTACATTGTGGTAAGAGTTGTATCTTATGAATTTTGGTATATGAATTATATATCAATAAAGATTTTTTAAATAAAACAAAAAAAAATCACTTTTTTGTTTGTTCCATACTCTTGCCTACAACATTTTGATGCCTATTTTAATGTCAAGGTTCAAACTAGGACAATTTACTAATAGAAGCTGAAAGTTGGCTGGCTGTAAATAAGAAAGGACTCCGCATTATTAAATTTGATTTAGTGGCTGAATAAGGAGTAATAGTTGTAAATATAACTGTGCTTGTACCTGTAGGTGGGTGAGAAAAGCAAGTAATAAATATATCAAATGCAATTTTCAGTCTTGGCCTATGGGACCAGGTTTTGAAAACATTAAACATAAATTAATATTTAAACATAAAAATATTTAAACATAAACTTCTTGTACCAGAAGTTCCATTCAGGATGAAGAGAGCCAAAACTAGCCAATAAAAAAGAGCCACATAAGTGGGGTGGGGTTATCAAGTCAAGGATGACACTGAACTGAGTTAGATAAGGTGAGGAATTAGCTAAATTATGATAAGAAGTAGTAGCGTCTTATATATTCTTATAGAAGTGAGTTCCAAAAGTGAGTTTTACTAAGTCTTACTCTTAAATGTCACAATTTATTGAAGCAACATGGAAATTCTTTTCAAATCTCATTTTAGGGAACTTTGTCCTTAATGAATAGCAATCCATCAGGTTAAATACCAAAGGCTCAGATAGTATATCTACTTAACTCACTGAGTGCTACAAGAGTGATTTTCTGTGGCAACGCCACTACCTAATTAAAACTTCAGTTTCTTTCATAGGTGCATGGTCAGGCCACTCAAGATGGCTATTTTCTTGCTCTCTGTCCATACCCTGCTTGACCAGTGCCTGCTTAACCTGCACCCTACTTGCATTACTGACTTTCCTACACACTTGATGCATGTCCCAGCTAGTGATGGTTTCAGGCTTAAATCAGGATTTTCTACTATGATTGTCAAAGGGGCAATGAGGCATGTGCGCACCTGCTGGTTTCTTTGTTCACCAATGAGCCAACTTGACATCAGTTCCCCTAAAACTGGTAACCTCCTCCTCCACTGGAGGGGAAGAACGCCACCACATCCTGCACACATACTACAGCACATGGTGGGGTATGGGTCCAGGACCATGCTTCAGACATGTGTGATCCCTGATGCATTAAACCACTGATGAATCTGTCCCTGACTTTGGGCTCTTTCTTTGATCTTAAAGCTGGGAAAGGGCTTCCCTGGTGGCTTAGATGATAAAGAATCTGCCTGGAATTCAGGAGACCTGGGTTTGATCCCTGGGTGGGGAAGATCCCCTAGAGAAGGGAATGGCAACCCACTCTGGTATTCTTGCCTTGAGAATCCCATGGACAGAGGAGCTTGGCAAGCTACAGACCATGGGGTCACAAAGAGTCAGACACAACTTAATGACTAACACACACACACAATAATTAAATGAATGATCCGCCAAGTTTATTTTTTAATTTAAACTTATTTATGTTAATTAGAGGCTAATTACTTTACAATATTGTATTGGTTTAATTGAAAGATATTCTAATTAAAGCTGGGAAAGTATAGGGCTTGTAGGCCTGTGGGATGCATAGCAATAGCAGCAAATATTTCTTTTAAATGTTTATTTTATTAACTTACAGTTGATTCAAAAGTTTGTATTAGTTTCTGGTATACAACAGTGATTCAGTTATACCTATATATAATACTTTGCATCTACTGATCCCAAACTCCCAATTCATCTCTCCCCTGACCTCTTGGCAACTACAAGTTTATTCTCTATTTCTGTCAGTCTGTTTCTGTTTTGTAAATAAGTTTATTTGTATTATATTTTAGATTTCACATATAAGTGATATCCTGACATTTGTCTTTTTCTTTCTGACTTACTTCACTTGGTAGGATAATCTCTAGGTCCATCCATGTTGCTGCATATGATACTGTTGTTCAGTCACTAAGTCATGTCCAGTTCTTTGTGACCCCATGGACTTCAACACACCAGGCTTTCCTGTCTTTCACTGTCTCCTAGAATTTACTCAAATTCATTTCCAGTGATTAAGTGGTGTTATCTAACCATCTCCTTTTGCCTTTAATCTTCTCCAGCATTAGGGTCTTTTCCAATGAGTTGGCTCTTCACATCAGATGGCCAAAGTATTGGAGCTTCATCATCAGTCCTTCCAATAAATATTCAGGGTTGATTTCCTTTAGGATTGACTGGCTTCATCTCCTTGCTTTCCAAGGGACTCTCAAAAGAGTCTACTCCAGCACCACAGTTTGAAAGCATCCATTCCTCAGTGGCCAGCCTTCTTTATGGTCTAACTCTCACATCCCTACATGGTTACTAGAAAAACCATAGCTCTGACTGTACAGACTTTTGTTGGCAAAGTGATGTCTCTGATTTTTAATATGCTGTATTGGTTTCTCTCTTTTTATGGCTGAGTAGTAACCCACTGTAAATCTGTATCACATCTACTTTATCCATTCATCTGTTGAGGGATATTTAAATTGCTTCTATGTCTTGGCTGCTGTGAATAGTGCTTCAGTGAACATAGGAGGGAATGTATCTTTTTGAATGATAATTTTGTCTGGTTATATGCCCAGGAGTGAGATTGCTAGATCATATGTCAACTCTGTGTTTAGCTTTTTGAGGAAACTCCATACTGTTTCCAAATGACTACACTAATTTACATTCATACCAACAGTCTAGGAGTGTTTCATTTCCTCCACATCCTCTCCAACATTTTTTATTTGTAGACATTTTAATGATGGGCTTTCTGACCATTGTGAGGTGGTACCTCATTGTAGTTTTGATTTTCATTTCTCTAATTAGTGATGAGCATCTTTTCATGTGCCTGTTGGCCATCTGTATGTCTTTTTTGGAGAAATGTCTATTTAGGTCCTTTGACCATTGTTTGATTGGGTTGTTTGTTTTTTTCATTATTGAGTTGCATGGGCTGGTGTATATTTTAGTCATTGCTGTTGAAATCACTCATAATGCTAAATGACTATGCAGTATGTTTGATCAGGGTATAAAATTTACTTTCAAAATCATCCTACAAAGAAATTCTCAAGTTCCTTTCAGTCCTTGAAACATTGCCTAACAAATATCAAAAAACTTTCTCAAAAGTTATTGTAATGTTTAAAGTAATAAATCATTCCACAATTAAAATTGTCTTTTGAATTGTGCTCATAGTATATGTAAAACAATGTCTAATTCTATAAAAATTATCCATGCTGAAGAAATACTTCTTTCCATATCTGAGCATTTTCTAATTGGGAATCTTTCTATGTATAATGCTTCTCTCTCTCTCTCTTTCTTTAAAATTGATTTACAGGTTTCTATGCTTTGAAGCCCATTCATCTAATAAAACTTTAACCAATGATTCTATTTCAGTAAATTGTTTTCTTTCTAAAATGCAGTAGAATAGTTTGCCTTTAATATTCCAACAGCATTTAACAATGCTCCTCATTATTGTGGGGGTATTTTGAGTATTTTTTTTTTAATTGGAGGATAGTTACTTTACATTATTGTGCTGGTTTCAGCCATATGTCAACATAAATGAGCCACAGGTATACATATATCCCCTCCCTCTTGAACCTGCCTCCCATCTTCCACCACATCCCACCCCTCTAGATATTCATAGAGCACTGGGTTGAGCTGCGTGCATCACACAGCAAATTCCCATTGGCTGTTTTACATATGGTAGTATATATGCTTTTATTCTACTCTCTCGATTTGTCCCACCATATCCTTCATGCACTGTGTCCACAAGTCTGTTCTCTATGTCTGCATCTCCATTGCTGCCCTGCAAATAGGTTCATCAGTAGCATCTTTCTGGATTCCTTATATATGAATTAATATACAATATTTGTCTTTCTCTTTCTGACTTACTTCAGTCTGTACAATAAGCTCTAGGTCATCCACCTTATTACAACTGACTCAAATGTGTTCTTTTTATAGCTGAGTAATATTCCATTATATATATGTACCATGTATTGGGGAAGATCCCCTGGAAAACAAAATGGCTACCCACTCCAGTATTCTTGCCTGGAGAATTCCATGAAGAGAGGAACCTCTTGGGCTACACTCCATTGGATCACAAAATGTTGGACATGACTGAGCAGCTAACACTTTCACCATAATTTCTGTATCCATTCATCTGTCGATGGACATTAGGTTGCTTCCATGGACTAGATATTATAAAAGAGCTGCAGTGAACATTGTGTCCTTTTCAATTATGGTTTTTTCAGGGTGTATGCCTAGTAGTGGGACTGTTGGATCATATGGTAGATCTATTATTAGTTTTTAAAGGACTCTCCATACTCTTTGACTCACCTCCTAAAGTAATGGAAATAAAAACAAAAATAAATAAGTGGGATTTAACTAAACTTAAAAGCTTTTTCTCAGCAAAGGAAACAATAAACAAGACTAAAATACAAGCTCAGAATGGGAAAAAAATTGCAAATGAAACAACTGACAAAGTATTAATTTCCAAAACATACAAGGAGCTCATGCAGCTCAATACCAATCAAAAAATGGGCAGAAGATCTAAACAGACACTTCTCCAAAGAAGACATACATCTATGTCTCTTTTGCTGTCTCACACATAGGGTCATCATTACCATCTTTCTAAATTCCATATATATGCTTTAATATACTGTATCAGTGTTTTTCTTTCTGACTTACTTCACCATGTATAATAGGCTCCAGGTTCATCCACCTCATTAGAACTGATTCAAATGCATTCTTTTTAATAGCTGAGTAATATTCCATTGTGTATATGTACCACAGCTTTCTTATCAATTAGTCACAGATGTAAAGATCAGACTTTTGGACTCTGTGGGAGAAGGCGAGGGTGGGATGATTTGAGAAAATAGCATTGAAACATGTATATTATCATATGTGAAATAGATCACCAGTCCAGGTTCGATGCATGAGACAGGGTGCTCAGGGCTGGTGCACTGGGATGACCCTGAGGGATAGGATGGGGAACACAAGTACAATCATGGCTGATTCATGTGAATGTATGTCAAAACCTACCACAATATTGTAAAGTAATTAGCCTCCAATTAAAATAAATAAATAAAAAATAAAAACTAACATGAAACTTAAAAGGAAAAAGACATACAGAAGGTCAACAAACACATGACTATGCCTTTTTTTTTTTTAATCTGTAAGGTCCAGTTGTAAATTCCCCAAAACAGAAATACAATCTTATATGTCCTCATTCCTTGAATAATGCTCATTGTAATCTGAAGGGAGGTGCAGAGCAAAACTTTTGATACTTTCATGGCTGATAGGTTGATCTCTGTTCCAGTCTGCAATGCATGTTTTAGTGAAAGCTTATTAATATTTTGATATAATTTAAATATTGGCCCTGAGAACTGCAGTGCACTGAACACAGAACACAATAATGACAGCACCAAAACACAAATCAAAATAAGTAAGCTATAACTTTAGGTATGCCTGTAGTCTGTGATAATTCACCTACTTCTTTGTCACATATCTCTTAGCCCAAAACTCAGATTATTTACTGATATAAGATTTTATCATTTTATGACTAGATTATCCCTATAGCTCTCAAATTTCTTGAGTTTAAAAATAACCTATTTACTTTGTAAAATGCTTGACTCTCTTTATATGAACCTACCTTTTATTGTCTTTTAAATAAAGAATGATCCTTAATCATTTCAATGTATATATATTTGCTCTATGTGTGTTGAGCTCATTCATTTTTCTCTCATTATACAACATTTCTTAACATATCAGTACTTACTACATTCTTACATTATTACTGATTTTAATCATCCCATAAACATAAAAAATGGTACTGCTCACCTAGATGTTTCTTAAGTTTTTTTGATTAAAATAACTAAGATGCAGAAATTAGTAAATAAAATATGAATTCCCCTAGTATTTCCTTAAATCAAATTCCATACTGAAGTCCAGGCAAAAGTAAATGTTACTAGTATTAACATGAAAGTGAAGTGAAACTGTCAGTTGCTTAGTCATGTCTGACTCTTTGCGACCCCATGGACTGTAGACCACCAAGCTCCTCTGTCCATGGAATTCTCCAGACAAGAATACTGGAGTGGACGGCCATTCCCTTCTCCAGGGGATCTTCCCAGGCTAGGGATCAAACCCATGTGTTCTGCACTGCAGGCAGATTCTTTATAGTCTGAGCCACCAGGAAAACCCAGTGTTAACATAAGTCAGTTTAATTTGAAATGATGTAAACTGCAGAGCCTGTCTTCAAGATCTTACACATTGTCCGAATAAAAGAAAATAGTTAGGTTTATAGATAAACTATATGTTAAATGCCACCTGAAAGCAAGCAAACTATCAGTGTAGTGAAGGAGAGTCATGATTTACTCCACATGGTCCTATGCATAAAAGGCATTTTGTACTGACAACTAAATGTTTCCTATTTTCCAAAGCTTCAAATAAGGATCATTACCTGTTCCTAACTACCAAAGGTTCTAACCAAGATTTACACCAGCACATACATGTTTAATAAAGGCAAAAACTGGTGAAAAGCCCAGCAGCTTTCTCTACCTAAGAGATCACATTTTGGTCTTTAAATGATTTCGAGTTTATTTTTGTGTATAGTGTTAGGAAGTTTTCTAGCTTCATTTTTTATACATAGCTGTGCACTTTTCTAAGTACTCCTTATTAAAGAGACCATTTTTTCTCCATTGTATGTTCTTGCCTCCTTTGTCAAAGATAAGTTGCCGAGAGAGAATAGCACTGAAACATACATTGAATTCAGTTCAGTCAGTTCAGTCGCTCAGTCGTGTCCAACTCTTTGCGACCCCACCCCAGGCTTCCGTGTCTATCACCAAATCCTGGAGTTTACTCAAACTCATTGAGTTGAGTGATGGCATCCAACCATCTCATCCTCAAATTAGATAGCCAGTGAGAATTTGCTGTATGATACAGGCAATCCAAAGCCTGTGCTCTGTGATAACTTAGAGGGGTGGGATAGAGTGGGAAGTGGGAGGGAGGTTCAACAGAGAGGGGACATATGTATACCTATGACTGATTCATGAAAATTAGAGATACCGAAGGAATATTTTGTGCAAAGATGGGCTCGATAAAGGACAGAAGTGGTAGGGACCTAACAAAAGCAGAAGATATTAGAAAAGGTAGCAAGAATACACAGAAGAACTATACAAAAAAGATCTTCATGACCCAGATAATCACGATGGTGTGATCACTCACCCAGAGCCAGACATTCTGGAATATGAAGTCAAGTGGGCCTTAGGAAGCATCACTATGAACAAAGCTAGTGGAGGTGATGGAATTCCAGTGAAGCTATTTCAAATCCTGAAAGATGATGCTGTGAAAGTGCTGCACTCAATATGCCAGCAAATTTGGGAAACTCAGCAGTGGCCACAGGACTGGAAAAGGTCAGTTTTCATTCCAATTCCAAAGAAAGGCAATGACAAAGAATGCTCAAATTACCACACAACTGCACTCATCTCACACGCTAGTAAAGAAATGCTTAAAATACTCCAAGCCAGGCTTCAGCAATACGTGAACTGTGAACTTCCAGATGTACAAGCTGGTTTTAGAAAAGGCAGAGGAACCAGAGATCAAATTGCCAACATTTGCTGGCTCATGGAAAAAGCAAGAGAGTTCCAGATAAACATTTATTTCTGCTTTATTGACTATGCCTAAGCCTTTGACTGTGTGGATCACAATAAACTCGTAAAAGAGAATGAGAAAATTCGTAAAGATATGAGAATACCAGACCACCTGAGCTGCCTCCTGAGAAATCTGTATGCATGTCAGGAAGCAACAGTTAGAACTGGACATGGAACAACAGACTGGTTCCAAATATGAAAAGAAGTACCTCAAGGCGGTAAATTGTCACCCTGCTTATTTAACTTCTATGCAGTATACATCATGAGAAACACTGGGCTGGAAGAAGCACAAGCTGGAATCAAGATTGCTGAGAGAAATATCAATAACTTCAGATATGCAGATGAAACCATCCTATGGCAGAAAGTGAAGAGGAACTAAAAAGCCTCTTGAGGAAAATGAAAGAGGGGAGTGAAAAAGTTGGCTTAAAACTCAACATTCAGAAAACTAAGAATATGGCATCTGGTCCCATCACTTCATGGTAAATAGATGGGCAAACAGTGGAAACAGTGTCAGACTTTATTTTTTTTTGGGCTCCAAAGTCACTGCAGATGGTGACTGCAGCCATGAAATTAAAAGACGCTTACTCCTTGGAAGGAAAGTTATGACCAACCTAGATAGCACATTCAAAAGCAGAGACATTACTTTGCCAACAAAGGTCCGTCTATTCAAGGCTATGGTTTTTCCAGTGGTCACGTATGGATGTGAGAGTTGGACTGTGAAGAAACCTGAGCACTGAAGAATTGATGCTTTTGAACTGTGGTGTTTGAGAAGACTCTTGAGAGTCCCTTACTGCAAGAAGATCCAACCAGTCCATCCTAAAGGAGATCAGTCCTGGGTGTTCATTGGAAGGACTGATGTTGAGGCTGAAACTCCAATACTTTGGCCACCTGATGCAAAGAGCTGACTCATTAGAAAAGACCCTGATGCTGGGAAAGATTGAGGGTAGGAGAAGAAGCGGATGACAGAGGATGAGATGGTTGGATGGCATCACTGACTCAAATGGACATGGGTTTGGGTGGGCTCTGAGAGTTGGTGATGGACAGGGAGGCCTGGTGAACTGTGATTCATGGGGTCACAAAGAGTCAGACACGATTGAGCAACTGAACTAAACTGAGAAGGAATTCTTGACATTTTGAGGCAAAAAAGAAGGAAACTGTTGGAAGCAGAGAGAACTTATATACCTGGACTTCATAGAATTAGGAATATGGGCCGTAATTTCAGTCAAATGTTACTTTTTTAAATTAAAGATAATTATGTATGATGAAAATATTTCATGGTAAGTCTGTGAAATTGCAAAACTTGAAACTGGGCATTTATTTTATAAATAGCCCCCTGTTTTTCTTATCTAAATTATAGTCTTTGCAATCCTACCTGTATTATTTCTCATCTTCAGCATAAGAATACTTCTTAAGGTGGGGGGGAGGAAAAAGGCATGCAAGAAAACCCCAATATTTATTGCTGGGACTTATTTTTCCAAGTGTGAAATGAAGTCTGAAGAACTGAGACTTGACAAACAGTTTAAAATACTTAGAGACAGAAGCTTTCATCGACGACTTCTGCAGTAATGCTGGTGAGCAATTATTTCAGTATCAGAACCCAGATTCCCCCATTAATTTCCCAGCCCTCTAAGTAGGCGAACCCATCTGTGAATGCCTTCCGTCTGTTCCAACAGGTCCCTGTGTTTGTTATTACTCAGATGGGTGCACACCGTCCAGCTGTGACACAAATTCACAAATCAGCTGTCAGGAAGTTGTGAAGACAAAGATGTAGGAAAGCAATCTCAAGTTTGAATACACTTTGACTCATAAAAATATCAGAATTAATCTTTTTATTGCTAAATGCTATAGTTTATTAGTGGCCTTGTATAAATGCCTTTATTAGCAAGTTGTATATTATGGTTATTGTAATCTACTCTTTAGGAAAGGTCTCTAGTTATTTTGGGTTCCAGAAAATAACTAGAAATGAAGAGAATAGATTTTATTTTCTTACACCTTATTAGAAATAACTTGCAAGATTATATGTGATTTTTTTTTATCAAGAACAAACGAATAATTGTGGTAAGAAAATAAGGATATACATAATATCAAAAACCATGAAGCCACAGAGATGAAATTGTTCCTCAGCTGAGATTAGCTTTAAGAAGTATGTCAAAGATATTTAATCAATAATGCTGTCTATTCTGTTTTTGAAGATTGTTAAGCAATCTACCCATCGTTAAAGATCCAGATAAATATCTCTGCTCCTTAACACTTCATTGATTATTCACAGCAAAGTTAATAATTATCAATCGTCACTTCCAATTATTATCAGTGTTACTCCCATAATCATTTAATTATTGTACAAATTTGTATTTGTCATGTACTGTCTGGCTTAAATCTTTTCTGAGTTGGGTATTTATCCTTCTAACTACTTTGCATAATCTGTTGACAAGAGCATCATTGTTCATGACTAAACCTATATATTCCTTTTTTATTGTCTTTTAAAAGGAAAAAAAATGTAGTAAATATTACTTTCCATTTACAGTTATTAAAAAATATTGGCTATATTCCCCATGTTATATAATATACTTTTGTGTCTGTCTTACACCCAATAGTTTGTACCTCTTAAATCCCCTTTATTGCCTCTCTCCTTACTCCCCACAGTTTGTTTTCTATATCTGTGGCTCTGCTTATTTTTTTAATATTCACTAGTTTGTTGTATCTTTTAGATTCTACATATAAGAGAATCTCATAGAGTATTTCTCTTTCTCTGACTTATTTTACTTAGCATAACACCCTCCAAGTCCATTGATGTTGTTACAAGTGGTGTAACTTCATTCTTTTTGTGGCTGAGTAATATCCCATTCTGTAACTTTTTTATCCATTCTATTGATGAACACATAGATTACTTCCATATCCTGACTATTATAAATAATGCTACTGTAAATATTGAGATACATGTATCTTTTTTAGTTTTTTTTTTTCAAATATATGTGAGTGTGGAATTTATGGGTCTTATGATAGTTTTAGTTTTTTTCAGAAACCTTCATACTGTTTTCCATAGTGGCTGCACCAATTTCCATTCCCCCCAACAGTGTAGGAGGATTCCTTTTTCTCCATATCTTTGCCATCATTTATTATTTGTGGGTTTTTTCCTTATTGTGTTTTTTTAAGATAGGCAATCTGACAGCTGTAAGGTGATATCTCACTGTGGTTTTGATTTGCATTTCCCTGATGATTAGTGATGTTGGGAATGTTTTTATGTCTTATATTGACCATCTGCATTTTAAACCTATGTATTTTCATTCAGACAATTGTGGGTTTCAACAATGGCTCATATTATGACTTGTAATATGGCCTTTGATTATTTATCTTCCTTTGGCTTTAGTCTTCTCACATGAAATTACTAGTGTTAATATTACTGACTTCTAATTATGCTGAGTATTGAATCAAATAAAGACTATAAATTCATTATAGTGCCTTAAATGCAGTAGCTACTCGGTGAAAAATAATTATTAA
The DNA here is from genome assembly GCF_019923935.1 of Bubalus bubalis. Lineage (NCBI taxonomy): Eukaryota > Metazoa > Chordata > Mammalia > Artiodactyla > Bovidae > Bubalus > Bubalus bubalis. Next base: position 72,935,223 of record NC_059161.1, read on the forward strand.
TGTGTTGTTGATATCAAGCAAAAGTTAGTCTAAAACCCTATACCCTACTCACTGATTGTTCCAATATGTTGTATGATACATTTCAGTATTTTCTGCTGGAAAACAAATCTATTAAAAAATTCAGCATATGACGGCAGCTGCAATTGATGCTACAACTTAACTGAATTCAGGATAATCTGTTGTCACTCTTCATGATCCATCTGATATCCGTAGAGGCAAGATGGTAAATTGAATACAGTATTCTTGAGTGATACAGCCTTTGTATCCTTTAGATCCCAGAGAGACCATTGATGTCTTCTGTCTTGCTCCATGATACAATATTACTTCTGATTTATTATCTTGGGAGTCAGTTACAGAAGCTTGTATTTAGTATCACTCTTTCTGATAGGCACACTGCATGATATGGGGATTTCAACAACTACAAGGTACATCAGTCCCAGTCATATCCTCTTGAGCCTTGGAAATAATTACAAGATGGTCTAGGAATCCAGTTTACCTACTTCTTGCTGAGCTGTGTGAAGAAATGTATTTATTACCTGGTCTAATCCAGTCAAACAGAGAATCATGATGGTTCTTCAGATCTCCAGGTATTCATGTAACTCAGACATTGAAAGATCCTCCTCTAAAATCTGGATGTTTTACTTTACCCAATGCAGTTATCCAAGTAAATAGCCATGAGATCCTCTTGGAGGATGTCTGGAGGTAACATTTGCATGTGTTTCTTGAATGGTCCTTCCTCCTGGTGATCTGGCCTCCTTTCAAGTAAAAGTCTTCTGAATCTGAATCTTGAATCTGGGCAGATAAGTATAACTTTAGAAGAGTACAACCAAAAGTCTTATACCTGTTTTTTCCTGATATTATAAGCTAGGTGGTACCTTTTTGTACCACCTACTTCTTGCACTTATGGGCACTGTGTTCTTCTTCTATCCCTATAAGTATCTGTGGCTTAGACAAGCCTAGTCTAGTCTAACTCTGTGAGTCAAATCCCAGTTGCTCATTGCAATAATTACATCCTCCTGGCTTCTGGTGGTTGAGAAAATTTACTAGACCTTTTCACTTTGCAGTGGTATCATGTCTGTTTCTATTCAGTTCAGTTCAGTTCAGTTGCTCAGTTATGTCTAACTCTTTGCGACCCCATGAATCACAGCATGAATCACAGCATGCCAGGCCTCCCTGTCCATCACCAACTCCTGGAGTTTACCCAAACTCATGTTCATCAAGTCAGTGATGCCATGCAGCCATCTCATCCTCTGTCATCCCCTTCTCCTGCCCCCAATCCCTCCCAGCATCAGGGTCTTTTCCAGTGAGTCAACTCTTTGCATGATGTGGCCAAAGTATTGGAGTTTCAGCCTCAGCATCAGTCCTTCCAGTGAACACCCAGGAATGGTCTCCTTTAGGATGGACTGGTTGGATCTCCTTGCAGTCCAAGGGACTCGCAAGAGTCTTCTCTGGCATCACAGTGTGAAAGCATCAATTCTTCTATTAATTGTTCCTAATTCTGTAACAACCTCTCTTTCAGTTAGTCCTGGCTTACTGAGGAGAGGAACTGATGAACATTTTAATAATTCTGGTGTTCTTCTACACAGCGAGTGTTGATTTCCCCAGTGTTTCCCAGGGAATGTAATCACCTGGTGACATTTCCTGCCTTACCTATTTTAATCCCTCCAGATGTCCTGCTTTCCCAAGCTTTTGAATCCTCTCTTCTCTCCTCATTAATTGCATGTTCACCTTTTTCCCAACTTTCATTAGCTATCTTTGCAGCCAGTTCATATCATCCCTGGGGTTCTTTACAAGATTTTAAAATGTATGTCTTTGAAGATGTCTCCTAAATAAATAAATTCCCCCATTTCAATCTTATATTCTGTCTCCCTAAATGAAAAAAATCTCAGAATTAAATATTATTTGTATTTCCCCAGCTATTTAAGCTACATACGAATTAGGTCATTGAAGAATGTGTTCCTTTCCTTCATTATGAGGATCAGCAAATTTCCAGCTGGGTTATGCCACAACTGAACATCAATTATATGCCTAGTGTGTACAGCAGAGAAGGATGGGGCCAATTGTGAGGGGAAACATATTGTCTCAGAGGACAGATGTCCCTTTCTACATTGTTTGCAGAAAGTCTTGCTCCTAAAAGGGAGAGATGTGACACCTTTTCAAGCGTCAAGAGTTCAGAGTCTAGGGTTTCAAAATTTCCTAGGTATCCTAAAGTTGGTTTTTCCACTAGCATAAATTATTTTCCTTGATAAGGCATTATTAATCTTCTCTAGAGTTTGATTATTCTGACTGAGGTATTTCCATCTGGTGAATCTCTAGATTGTTGGCAAAGAAAGGAATGAAAAACCAATTGAATTTTTTTGCTATAGTTTAAATAATCATGGACTTTAAAAAATTTTCTTGGAGTATAGTTGATTTACAATGTTGTGTTAGTTTCATGTGTACAGCAAAGTGATTCAATTATACATATACTAATCCTTTTTCAGATTCCTTTCCCATAAAAATTATTAGATAATATTGAGTAGAGTTCCTTGTGTTATACAGTAGACCCTTGTTGATTATGTAACTTATATATAATAGTGTGTTAATCCTGAGCTCCTGATTTATCCCTTCCCCCCAACACATTTCTCATTTAGAAACCATAAGTTTCTTTTCAACATCTATGAGTGTGTTTCTGTTTTGTAAATAAGTTCATTTGTATCCTTTTGTAAATTAGATTCTACATATAAGCAATGTCATATAATATTTGTATTTGTCTTACTTAGTATGTTAATCTCTAGGTCCATTCATAATACTGCAAATGACATTATTGTATTCTTTATGGCTGAATAATATCCCATTGTATATGTATGACACATCTTCTTTATCCATTCCTCTGTCAAAGGACACTTAGGTTGCTTCCATGTCTTGACTACTGTAAACAGTGTTGTAATAAATACTGGGGTTCATGAGTCTTTTCTAATTGTAGTTTTCTCCAGATATATATCGAGGAATGGGACTACTGGATAATATGAATTCTCTTTTTAGTTTTTTGAGGAGCCTCCATATTGTTTTCCAGAGTAGCTTATATCAATCTACATTTTCACCAACAGTGTAGGAGGGTTCCCTTTTCTCCACATCCTCTCCAGCATTTACTGTTTATAGACTTATTATGGCCATTCTGACTAGAGTAAGATATCTCACTGTAGTTTTGATTTGCATTCCTCTGATAATTAGTGATGTTGAGCATCTTTTCATGTGCCTTTTAGCCATATGTATGTCTTTTTTGGAAAAGTGTGTATTTAGATCTCCTGCCCATTTTTGATTGGGTTGTTTGGTTTTTTTTAATATAGAATTGCATGAGCTTTTTATATATTTTGGAGATACTCTCATTAGTCACTTCATTTACAAATATTTTCACACAATCCATGGATTGTCTTTTTGTTTATGGTTTTGACAAAGTTTAAAGTCATGAAGATGATTTTTAAAAAGCTAGGTTTGGGATCTACCTTAGAAGCTGGAGACAATTATGAGACATTTTTAGAGAGTTGGATAGCTATGTGTCATTCAGTAGGTATTTATCTAGAGCCTATATTGTGCTGTCTAGATCAAGACCCTAGTCATATGGTGTCTGCCATAAATTTCCAAGTTGGTAGTGATATAATAGGTTTTAATCAGAACTGCAAGATAGCAAGGGAATGTTTTATGCAAATATGGGCTCAATAAAGGATAGAAATTGCAGGGACCTAACAGAAGCAGAAGATATTAGAAGAGGTGGCAAGAATACACAGAAGAACTATATACAACTATAGTGATACACACTATCACGATGGTGTGATCACTCACCTAGAGCCAGACATTCTGGAATGTGAAGTCAAGTGGGCCTTAGGAAGCATCACTATGAATAAAGCTAGTGGAGGTGATGGAATTCCAGTGGAACTGTTTCAAATCCTGAAAGATGATGCTGTGAAAGTGCTGCACTCAATATGTCAGCAAATTTGGAAAACTCAGCAGTTGCCACAGGACTGGAAAAGGTCAGTTTTCATTCCAATCCCAAAGAAAGGCAATGCCAAAGAATGCTCAAACTACTTACTGAACAACTGCAATCATTTCACACTCTAGTAAAGTAATTCTTAAAATTCCCCAAGCCAGGTTTCAGCAATACATGAACCATGAACTTCCAGAAGTTCAAGCTGGTTTTAGAGAAGGCAGAGGAACCAGAGATCAAATTGCCAACATCTGCTGGGTCATCAAAAAGCAAGAGAGTTCCAGAAAAACATCTATTTCTGCTTTATTGACTATGACAAAGCCTTTGACTGTGTGGATTACAATAAACTGTGGAAAATTCTGAAAGACTTGGGAATACCAGACCACCTGGCCTGCCTCCTGAGAAATCTGTATGCAGATTAGGAAGCAACAGTTAGAACTAGACATGGAATAACAGACTGGTTCCTAATAGGAAAAGGAGTATGTCAAGTCTGTATCTTGTCACCCTGCTTATTTAACTCTCTGCAGAGTACATCTTGAGAAACGCTGGGCTGGAAGAAGCACAAGCTGATATCAAGATTTCTGGGAGAAATATCAATAACCTCAGATATTCAGAAGACACCACCCTTATGGCAGAAAGCCAAGAGGAACTAAAGAGCCTCTTGATTCAGAAAACCAAGATAATGGCATCTGGTCCCATCACTTTATGGCAGATAGATGGGGAAACAGTGGAAACAGTGGCTGACTTTATTTTTGGGGGCTCCAAAATAATTGCAGATGGTGATTGCACCCATTAAATTAAATGACAGTTACTCCCTGGAAGGAAAGTTATGACCAACCTAGCCAGCATATTAAAAAGCAGAGACATTACTTTGCCAACAAAGGTATGTCTAGTCAAGGCTATGGTTTTTCCAGTAGTCAGGTATGGATGTGAGAGTTGGAGTATAAAGAAAGCTGAGCACTGAAGAATTTATGCTTTTGAACTGTGGTGTTGGAGAAGACTCTTGAGAGTCCCTTGGACAGCAAAAAGATCCACCCATCCATCCTGAAGGAAATCAGTCCTGAGTATTCATTGCAAGGACTGATGTTGAAGCTGAAACTCCAATACTTTGGCCACCTGATTCGAAGAACTGACTCACTGGTACAAAGACCCTGATACTGGGGAAAATTGAAGGGAGGAGGAGAAGGGGATTATAGAGGAAGAGATGGCTGGATGACATCACTGATGTGATGGAGATGAGTTTGTGTAAGCTCTGAGAGTTGGTGATGGACAGGGAAGCCTGGCGTGCTGCAGTCCATGTAGTCGTACAGAGTTGGACAGGACTGAGCGACTGAACTCAACTGAACTGAGGAGAGAGCTGATCATCTTCTACATATTCCTTCAAAACACACTCATCTCTAAGGAGTCTCTGGCATTCTCTTACTCTCCTAGAAGTAACGGTGGTACATGTACCATTTTTTTTTAAAATAATATTATGAGATAATAGAAAACATTTACAGGTAACACAAATGCAGTTTTATAATAATTGTCATCTTTGTAATTTTCATGTGGATTTCAATATTTCTTAGAAACAGCCATGCCAGAAACATATACAGTGTAAAAGATCTGGTGGAAATATACTTTTATTTTAAAACAAAACCTAGAATTTTAGTTCTGGATGTCCTGGATGCTGGTAGCCCAAATCAAAGAGAGTTATCCCCATCCTAGAGAACAGAAAACAGCCAAATCTTAATAATGTGGTCTAACTGACAGTATTTTAGTTATAATCAAGGTTTTCCTTTTATTGTATGTAGAAACAATGAGAGTACCATTTCTGTAAATAAGATTTAAACTAGTTTTCTGATGAAAAATACCAGAATGTGTATAAATACGTGTACAGCTTGATATATTTATGTATATGCTTGCAAAGCATGTAACATAAGCAGTGAAGTCTAGATTTAATCTATCCTTCTCATTTGTTCTATTCTTAGTACCTGTAGCATTTATACGTGTAGATAGATTGATGAAGAGATTGTATAGATCATATATAGGTTAAGCTAAGGGAGTGAAAGTTGCTCATTGTGTCCAACTTTTTGTGATCCCATGGACTGTAGCCCACCAGATTCCTCTGTCCATGGTATTCCCCAGGCAAGAATACTGGAGTGAGCAGCCATTCCTTTCTCCAGGGGATCTTCCCAACCCAGGGATCTAACCTGGGTCTCCTGCATTGCAGACAGATTCTTTACTATCTGAGCTCCCAGAGAGCCCCAAGTTATGGAAACCAAGAGTTTAATAAGGAATTAGTCTACCCTCAAATTGCTCACTTTCTAGGGTAGGTTAAAAACATTAGCATGATAACACATGGCATGTTCTTTATCACTTATATACACATTTTCTTCTTACTGATTTATGTGATTTAGCCTATTATGAAAAAAAAAAACAATGTTCTAGTTTATTTTCCCTATATGTTATTCAATTACTATTTAATGAGTTCCTGCCATGTACTCTTTGGGGGGGGGAGGAATCTGTTATCAATTTACATAATAGTTGCAGCCCTGACAAATTCAGTTTCTATTAAAACTGTACCAAAATGTCTTCTACTTACATGTAAAATATCATTTTTTATGCTGGTCTGGAAGGTGTCCTGGGTAGTTGGCAGGTATTTAAATATTATGTGGGACTTAGAACAAATCTTTAATTTCGAGAAAGGTTCCATAGCTTGAAATTTTCTAGCTCCTCTCTACACAGTCAACTAAATCAAGCAATGTCCCCAAAAAATATCCATACAAATTTCTGAAATGTGTGTTATAAGGCAGTTTCCAGCTGAGGCCCACTGTGTTGGAGAATATCTACTCCTTTTCTCATCATGATAGTTGTTTATGTTCTGCAGACACATTTTACTGGAAAATGTTCCTATTCAGAGCATCAGGTCTGCTAATTCACCTCAAGGTTTCACCATCAAAAGAAGGAAGCTGCTGCTGGTGATATTAGACATCTCAGATAATCAGTGGTTTCTGGGGACCCAGCTAAGTTCAGAGATTTTTTTCACCTGCAATCTTTCCCTCTGCATGTGTTCAATTCACTTTAAGTTTAAAATTTGGGGTTATTTCAAAGTTTGAGGTGAAAGCAAATATAGGTTACTTTCAGGAGAAACTTTATTCTTCTAAATAATGCATAAGCTTTATTTACTGTCCCTGCATGCTCCTTCCATACACACACCGACATCCTTCACCACAGAAGTAAACAAAAGTGCCTCTAATTTTCTGAGAATGTGTAAGACAACCTTGTCTCTTGTTGTCAGAAACCAGTAGTATTGTAGGATGTGGGGTAGATCGGATTTACCACTAAATAGATGGGGAAACAGTGGAAACAGTGTCAGACTTTATTTTTTGGGACTCAAAAATCACTGCAGATGGTGAGTGTAGCCATGAAATTAAAAGACGCTTACTCCTTGGAAGGAAAGTTATGACCAACCTAGATAGCATATTCAAAAGCAGAGACATTGCAAAGAGTTGGACATGACTGGGAGACTGAACTGAACTGAACTGAACTGATACTTGTATATATAATTAAAAAGTTAATATAGAATAAATTAGGATTATATCAAAGTTCATCTAACTACTTGGTAGGACATTAGCAGTTCTGTGCAATGTCTTCATCTTTTCAAAAGACAATCAGAGCACTATGACGTGGTTTTGCTCTAAAATTTAGAATACTTTTACAATTACACATACAGTGAATTTCTACACCACTGGAGATTCATACCCATAATTTAAGGGTTCTTAGTAATTTAGCATGTTTTAAATTAAACATATTTTCAGAAACTAAAAGATCATAAAATGCAGCTTAGGTCATATGTTATTAATATTTTACTTAACCTATAGATGAAGATATTAAGAGGTCAAATATAATTTCTAAACAGAATTGACTCATCCTCAACATATAACTTGTTCAGTTCAGTTCAGTTCAGTTCAGTCGCTCAGTCGTGTCCGACTCTTTGCAACCCCATGAATCGCAGCACGCCAGGCCTCCCTGTCCATCACCAATGCCTGGAGTTCACTCAGACTCACGTCCATCGAGTCAGTGATGCCATCCAGCCATCTCATCCTCTGTCGTCCCCTTCTCCTCCTGCCCCAAATCCCTCCCAGCATCAGAGTCTTTTCCAATGAGTCAACTCTTTGCATGTGGTGGCCAAAGTACTGGAGTTTCAGCTTTAGCATCATTCCTTCCAAAGGAATCCCAGGGCTGATCTCCTTTAGAATGGACTGGTTGGATCTCCTTGCAGTCCAAGGGACTCTCAAGAGTCTTCTCCAACACCATAGTTCAAATGCATGGATTCTTCAGCGCTCAGCTTTCTTCACAGTCCAACTCTCACATCCTTACATGACCACAGGAAAAACCATAGCCTTGACTAGATGGACCTTTGTTGGCAAAGTAATGGCTCTGCTTTTCAACATGCTATCTAGGTTGGTCATAACTTTTCTTACAAGGAGTAAGCATCTTTTAATTTCATGGCTGCAGTCACCATCTAATAATGGAAATTAAAGGTCATGATTTTCTGAAGGAAGATCATTTTGTTTTGCAGAACTTAAAACTAAATTTGAGTTAATGTATCTTGTTTTTTCTTTGTTATTCTGCTGAAAAAATAATATATTGGTTCAATGCATATATCCATGAAATTACTTTCACAAAAGAAAGCAAGTAAAGTCATGTTCAGCTCTTTGCAACCCCATGGGCTGTAGCTTGACAGGCTCTTCTGTCTATGGAATTCTCCAGGCAAGAATACTGGAGTAGGCTGCCATTTCCTTCTCCAGGCGATCTTCCTGACCCAAGGATTGAAGCCGGGTCTCCTGCACTGCAGCAGACTGTTTACTGTCTGAGCCCCTAAGGAAGCCCCTGAAAGAAAGCAAAGTTATCTTATAGATAAATAAGGCAATTGTGCATCTATTGTATTCTGCTAGTAAACCACCTCACTTATTCTTAGTATGCTTGGTAAGTCTTTATTAAATTGAGTAGAGATATGGAATGAAATTTGGTTTATGCTCAGAATACCTTGGTTTTTTATAAAAATAATTTTATATCTTAGCAAGTATTTGACTTACAGTAATGAACAGAGTATATTAGATTTATATTTAATATGTTTAACTTAAGGTGAAATAGCATTTTAAACATCCAATGTAAACATAATAAAACAATATAGTAAAACTATTTATATACTTGCTGATTTTTTAAACCGAAATCCACTTAAAATCAATAATACGTAGTCAAAATTACCCCAATAGTTCTGGAAATATAAAAATGCCTAAGGTTACTTATTTTCCTAAAATCAATGCATTGCACCTAAAGTGAATTCATGTTGTGGAAAATTGCAAAAATATAAAATGTTTTTCTTTTCTAATTTCTGTTTCCATTAATTTTATTTACAATGATCAAAATAGCTCATCACTTGAGAGGACAGTGTCTCTCTTCTAGTGGTGTTTATTAACATTTGTATAACACAGTAGCTGAAAGTGCAATAGAATTTAAATCTCAATTCCAGCTGTGGAACCTGAGCAAGTTATTTAACTCTGTGGGGTTCTGTTTTATCCCCTGCTGTCATGGATGTGGGTTTTATCAATGGATATCAAAAATATATCATGTACTTAAGACACTAGAGAAATTACCAAATTCTATTGAAATTACCAACAGAAAAAAGTGGAAAAATGTGGAAAACTGGCACTAAATAGACCAAAAAAAGAAAAGAAAAGAAAAGAAAATCTGCTTATAGTATAGGGCTAAAGTAGAGTGTTATCATTTTCAGCCGTGGCTAGGAAGGTGTGCTTAGGGAAGCTCAGAGATTTTGCCCCTCTATGCATGTCCATGAATAAACATGGAAACACTCCAAGTGTTGATTTGGTTTTACAAATAAATTTTAGCAAATAGATGAATTTGCAAATAGGTAATCTGCAAATAATGAAGATTCATTATTATTTCGTAGGAACACAAGGCTTAAGATTAATATATATATATATATATATATATATATATATATATATATATAGAGAGAGAGAGAGAGAGAGAGAGAGAGAGAGAGAGAGAGTCTGGGTAACCCTAATCTAAATCATAAGAAATCATAAAAATGACTGGAAAGATTTCTTTTAGTCTACTATCTACTCTTACTAATTTTTTAGTTGATGGTTCAATTCAGTTCAGTTCAATCGCTCAGTTGTGTCCAACTCTTTGCTACCCCATAGACTGCAGTATTCCAGGCCTCCCTTTCCATCACCAATTCCTGGAGTTTACTCAAACTCATGTCCATTGAATCGGTGATGCCATCCAACCATCTCATCCTCTGTTGTCCCCATCTCCTCCCGCCTTCAATCTTTCCCAGCATCAGGGTCTTTTTAAATGAGTCAGCTCTTTGCATCAGGTGGCCAAAGTATTGGAGTTTCAGCTTTAACATCAGTCCTTCCAATGAACACCCAGGACTGATTTCCTTTAGAATGGACTGGTTGGATTTCCTTGCAGTCCAAGTGACTCTCAAGAGTCTTCTCCAACACCACAGTTCAAAAGCATCAATTCTTTGGTGCTCAGCTTTGTTTATAGTCTGACTCTTACATCTGTACATGACTACTGGAAAACCACAGCTTTGACTAGATGAAACTTTGTTGGCAAAGTAATGTCTCTGTTTTTTAATATGCTGCCTAGGTTGGTCATAACTTTCCTTCCAAGGAATAAGTGTCTTTTAATTTCATGGCTGCAGTCACCATCTGCAGTGATTTTGGAGCCAGAAAAAGTAAAGTCTGCCACTGTTTCCCTACCTATTTGCCATGAAGTGATGGGACCAAATGCCATGATCTTAGTTTTCTGAATGTTGAGATTTATACCAACTTTTTCACTCTCCACTTTCACTTTCATTGTGATCACAATAAACTGGAAAATTCTGAAAGAGATGAGAATACCAGACAACCTGACCTGCCTCTTGAGAAATATGTATGCAGTTCAGGAAGCAACAGTTAGAACTGGACATGGAACAACAGACTGGTTCTAAATAGGAAGAGGAGTATGTCAAGTCTGTATCTTGTCACCCTGCTTATTTAACTTCTATGCAAAGAAACATGAGAAACACCAGGCTGGATGAAGCACAAGCTGGAATCAAGACTGCTGGGAGAAATATCAATTACTTCAGATATGAAGATTACACCACCCTTATGGCAGAAAGTGAAGAGGAACTAAAGAGCCTCTTGGTGAAAGTGAGAGGAGAGTGAAAGAGTTGGCTTAAAGCTCATCATTCAGAAAAATAGTTTATGGTAGTAAGTCCCAATTCTGAGATTTAGTTCTCTACAGACTCCACTGTTCTGGGGGCAAAGTTCATTGAAAACAGTACTAGATCCATGTCTTTTAACTGAAGATGCAAAGAAGAACATTATAATTTTCACTAGCTGCTGCTGCTGCTTAGTTGCTTCAATCATGTCCAATTCCGTGTGACCCTGTGGACTATAGCCCTCCAGGCTCCTCTGTACATGAGATTCTCTAGGCAAGAGTATTAGAGTGGGTTGCCATGTCCTCCTCCAGGCGATCTTACCCACTCTGGGATCTATCCTGGGTATCCTGCATTACAGGCAGATTCTTTACCACTGAGCCACTAGGGAAGCTCCAGTCATCACTACAGGGCCCCTTAAACCATTATATATACCCATTTGAATGCAGACTTCCAAAGAATAACAAGGAGAAATAAGAAAGCTTTGCTCAGTGATCAGTGCAAAGAAGTAGAGGAAAACAATAGAATGGGAAAGTGTGCTTCAAGAAAATTAGAGATACCAAGGGAATATTTTATGCAATGATTGGCTCAGAAGGGACAGAAATGGTATTGCCATAACAGAAACAGAAGATATTAAGAAGAGGTGGCAAGAATACACAGAAGAACTATACAAAAAAGATCTTCACAACCCAGATAAACACAATGGTATGATCACTCACCTAGAGCCAGACATCCTGGGATGTAAAGTCAAGTGGGCCTTTGGAAGCATCTCTATGAACAAAGTTAGTGGAGGTGATGGAATTCCAGTTGAGCTATTTCAAATCTTAAAAGATGATGCTGTGAAAGTGCTGCGCTCAATATGCAAGCAAATTTGGAAAACTCAGCAGTGGCCATGGAACTGGAAAAGTTGTTTTCATTCCAATCCCAAAGAAAGGAAATGCCAAAGAATGTTGAAAGTACTGTACAATTGCACTCATCTCATATGCTAGCAAAGTAATGCTTGAAATTCTCCAAGTGAGGCTTCAACAGTATCTGAACTGTGAACTTCCAGATGTTCAAGCTGGTTTTAGAAAAGGCAGAGAAACCAGATACCGAATTGCCAACATCTGCTGGATCATCGAAAAAGCAAGAGAGTTCCAGAATTTCTCCTTTATTGTCTATGCCAAAGCATTTGACTATGTAGATCACAATAAAGTGTGGAAAATTCTGAAAGAAATGGGAATACCAGATCACCTGACCTGCATCTTGAGAAATCTGTAGGCAAGTCAGGAAGCAACAGTTAAAATGGACATGGAACAATAGACTGGTTCCAAATAGGAAAAGGAGTACGTCAAGGCTGTATATTGTCACCACATCACGAGAAATGAGGGCTGGATGAAGCATAAGCTGGAATCAAGATTGCCAGGAGAAATATCAATAACCTCAGATATGCAGATCATACCACCTTTATGGCAGACAGCGAAGAAGAACTAAAGAGCCTCTTGATGAAAGTGAAAGGGGAGAATGAAAGAATTGGCGTAAAGCTCAACATTCAAAAAACTAAGATCATGGCATTTGGTCCCGTCACTTAATGTAAATAGATGGTGAAACAATGGAAACAGTGAGAAACTTTACTTTTTTTTGAGCTCCAAAATCACTGCAGACAGTGCCTACAGCCATGAAATTAAAGACACTTACTCCTTGGTAAAAAATGTTATCACCAACCTAGATAGCATATTAAAAAGCAGAGGCATTATATTGCCAACAAAGTTCCGTGTAGTCGAGGGTATGGTTTTTCTAGTAGTCATGTATGGATGTGATAGTTGGACTATAAATAAAGCTGAGCACTGAAGAATTGATACTTTTGAGCTATAGTGTTGGGGAAGACTCTTGAAGAGTCACTTGGAGTGCAAGAAGAACCAAGCAGTCCTTCCTAAAGGAAATCAGTCCTGAATATTCATTGGAAGGACTGATGTTGAAGCTGAAACTCCAATACTTTGGCCACCTGGTATGAAGAGCTGATTCATTTGAAAAGACCCTGATGCTGGGAAAGATTGAAGGTGGGAGGAGAAGGGGATAACAAAGGATGAAATGGTTAGAATGCATTACCAATTCATTGGGCATAAGTTTGAGTAAACTCGGGAATTGGTGATGGACAGGGAGGCCTGGCATGCTGCAGTCCATGGGGGTCACAAAGAGTCGGACATAACTCAGCGACTGAACTGAACTGAACTGAGCTAAACCATTATAAATTGGCCAAAGTTTCTCTGAGGCTTTGGAGAAAAATAATGTTAATATTGCTTCCTTCTGAGAATATTTTGCATTCCTTGTGAGCTGAGCATAACCAGACCTGTGAGAGCACAGAATATCCTTCACCTTCAAGTATGGGGTGTTCCTTCAACAAAAACAGCTCATTTTCTTAGTTTCTTATGGAATAATGAACACGCTTGTTTCTTTTTTTTTCCTATTTTCTCTGATGATGAAAACACATTCAAAAATAAGACAGCACCCAATATTTGTAGTTGGAAAAAATAGTGTAATCTTCAACAAAATTATTAATTTGGAGTTTTTTAATGAGACTTTAAAAGTGTGACATATTTCACAGGAAGAAAAAATGATGTCAAATTTTTGAAAGACTCTATTAAGAGAAAGATGTAGGAGACAAGGGCTTGATATCCTTCAAGAAGAAATGACAACCCACTCCAGCATTCTTGCTTAGAAAATTCCATGGACTGAAGATTCTGGCAGTCTGCAGTCCATGGGCTTGCAAAAAATTAGACACCACTGAGTGAGCACAGGGCACATTTAGAAAAAAAAAAAAAAAAGACAAGATGCAGCCCAGCAAAAATAGCTGGAAGATGCCCATTTGTTAAAGGCGTTCAGCTCAGTTAAGTTGCTCAGTCATGTGTGACTCTTTGCAACCCCAGGAACTGCAGCACGCCAGGCCTCCCTGTCCATCACCAACTCCCAGAGATTACTCAAACTCATGCCCATTGAGTTGGTGATGCCATCCAGCCATTTCATCCTCTGTCATTCCCCTTTCCTCCTGCCTTCAATCTTTCCCAGCATCAACAGCTTTTCCACTGAGTCAGTTCTTCACATCAGGTGGCCAAAGCATTGGAGCTTCAGCTTCAGCATCAGTCTTTCCAATGAACACCCAGGACTGATTTCCTTTAGGATTGACTGGTTTGATCTCCTTTCAGTCCAAGGGACTCTCAAGAGTCTTCTCCTTCACCAAAGTCCAAAAGCATATACTTTTTGGCACTCACCTTTCTTTATAGTCCAACTCTCTCATCCATACATGACTGCTGGAAAAGCCATAGCTTTGACTATATAGACGTTTGTTGGTGAAGTTTGATAACAGGGTAGTATCCAAAATATTCACCAGCACCGCTGGTGGCCAGGGCACTGAGGTGATGGGTGCGGTGGAGCTGGGAATGCTGATGGCTGACAGTGCAGGTGGTGGCTGCTGGGGATTTCAAGAAGCTTGTTGAGGCCAATCTTCTCTTTGTTACCTTCTGCTAGCAACAGGCCTGTGGCCTTGTGAATAGCCTCAGACAGTTCCAAGGCTGATACTGGCCTGGTCATTTTGCTGGATCCAGGCTGTACTGCCTGAATGGTCATGTGGAGTCTGGATTTTTCCCTTGCTGTACTTCTTCCTCTACACAAAGAAAACTGTCTCAAGTTCCTCTCAATTTCCAGACCTGGTTCTTATACTTCATCACTCTGCTTGTCGAGGAAGGTGCAATCTGGCTGCTGCAGCCATCATGGATATGGTGAGCATAGGTTTCTGCAATTTGCTGCTAGAAGCTTCTCCATCATGATGGGGACACGTGTTGCTCATCTGGAGCAGAGGCTGGAGGCAGGGGCTTGGAAACCTTTCATTTTTGATATTAAAATGGCTCTATATGCATGGTGGGCTATTTTTTTAGTGTAGGTACTTTGTTTTAAATATTCCTCTTAAGGCTGCTTTAACCTTATCTCTGCCATTTGATACATTTTCATTTTCTGTTATTGCAAAGTATTTCATCTGTGCTTATTTGTGTCTGACTCTTTGTGATTCCATGGACTGTAGTCCACCAGGCTCTGCCCGTGGGATTCTCCAGGCAAGAATCTGGAGTGGATAGCCTTTCCTTCTTCAGGGGATCTTTCTGGCCCAGGGATCAAACCTGGGACTCCTGCATTACAGGTGGATTCTTTACTGTCTGAGTCACCAAAGAAGCCCCTAAACTACTTCCGTAAATATTTTCTCTTTGATATGTGAATGAATTAGACCTGTTGTTTAGTATTTTGAGATTTCCTAATTATCTTACTGTTGATTAATAATTTAATTCCACTGTGGATAGAGAATACATTTTGTATGATTTCAATTCGTGTAAATTTTTGGAGGTTGTTTTATGGCCCAGGATACAGTGTGTCATATTTTAAATTTGTCAATACTTGAATACATCTTCTGTTCCTTTTCATGGAGGGTTCTATGAATTTTGATTGGATCCTGGTGATGAAATGTGCCCTTGAGATCTTCTATATAATTACTGAATCTCTCTCTAGCTCTATCAATGGTTTTGAAAGGACTATGAAAATCTGTAACTTTAACCAAATATGGACATCTGTATTTCTCCTTTCAGTTCAATCAGATTTTGCTCTGCATATTTTGCATCTCTATGACTGAGTCCATGCCCACATAAGATTTCCCCATTTTTCTGATGGATTGACACTTTTTACATGATGCAATCTCCCTCCCCACCCAGTGACTTTCTTTGCTCTGAAGCTGAATTTATTTGCTATTAAGATAACCACTTTGGCTTTCCTTTGATTAATGTGTTCTGTGGAAGGAATGACGCTAAAGCTTAAACTCCAATACTTTGGCCACCTTATGCGAAGAGTTGACTCGTTGAAAAAAACTCTGATGCTGGGAAGGGTTGGGGGCAGGAGGAGAAGGGGACGACAGAGGATGAGATGGCTGGATGGCATCACCGCCTCGATGCACATGAATTTGGGTGAACTCCAGGAGTTGGTGATGGACAGGGAGGCCTGGCGTGCTGCGATTCATGGGGTTGCAAAGAGTCAGACACGACTGAGCGACTGAATTGAACTGAACTGATAGTGTTTATGAAGGGCTTCCCTGGAAGCTCAGCTTGTAAAGAATCTGCCTGCAATGTGGGAAACCCCGGTTCTATTCCTGGGTTGGGAAGATCCTCTAGAAGAGGATATGGCAACCCACTTCAGTATTCTTACCTGGAGAATCCCCAAGGACAGAAGAGCCTGGTGGACTATAGTCCATGGGTTCACAAAGAGTCAGACATGACTGAATGACTAAGCACAGCACACACCTAGTGTTTCTGAGGGTTTTTGTTTGTACAGTTTTTTTTAATGACTGCTTTTCTTTGACTGCATTCAAGATTTTTCTTTCTTTTTAGTTTTCAGAAGCTTAATTACAAAGGATCTTTAGGTTTTTTTCTATTTGGAGTTCACTCAACTTAAACTTGTAGGTTTGTAGGTTTTTGGTTTTGGTTTCTTTTTTTCCCCAAATGGAAACATTTTCAACCATTATTATTTGAATGTTTTTTAAAGTATATACTATGTATATACTTCACTTCTCGACTGCTGCCATCACTTTACCAGCTTGTTTGAGAAGTTGAAGGCTTCCTTCCATTTATGTACTTTTACCCTCCTTTTCTTAATTAATCATCCTAAATGTTTCCTGTGCATTTATGTAGAACCACATCAGGCAGTATTATAATTTTTACTTCAACCACCAAAAGTAATGTAGAAGACTCATGAGAAAGGTATCTGTTGTATTCATTACTCTTTTGCTAATTGTTATCTTTCTCTTTTCCTGATATTCCAGATTCTATCATTCTTTTTCTATTTAGAAAACTTCCTGCCATTCCTTTAGGGTAAGGCTGTTGGTAACAAATTCTCTTTAGTTTTCCTTTATCTGAAAATATCTTGATTTATTCCCAAAGTGCATTTTCACTGCATATGGGATTCTGTTGACATTTCTGTTCTTTCAACATATAAAAAATACTTTCTTCTGGCCTCCATCATTCCTGATGAGAAATCTACTATTTTCTAATTTAATTCCCATGTAGGTAAAATATCATTTTTCTTTGACTGCATTCAAGATTTTTCTTTCTTTTTAGTTTTCAGAAGCTTAATTATAAAGGATTTTGTTATGTATGTCTTTAGGTTTTCTTTTTTTTTTTCTGTTTGGAGTTCACTCAACTTAAACTTGTAGGTTTAAAGGTTTTGTTTTTGTATTTTTTTCCAAATTGGAATGTTTTTGACCATTATTATTTGCAATGCTTTTTTTTGTTTTGTTTTATTATTATTTTTAATATAAATGTATTTATTTTAAATGGAGACTAATTACTTTACAATATTGTATTGGTTTTCCCATGCATCATCATGAATCCGCCAATGCTTTTTAAATATCACCTTTTTCTCCTTTCTTACAGGTCTCTAAAAGTCTGACAGGTCACTGATGTCCTTTTCTATTATTCTCTACTGTTTAAATTAGGTAATTTCTAGTTATATTTCCTAACTTCCAATTACTTTTTTTTTTTCTGTTCTTCTCTTGAGCCAATCAAATGAGATTTTTACTTCTGACATGCTGGTTTTCAATTCTAACAGCTGTATTTTGTTCTTTGATATATTCTCTTATATACTAATACTTTCTTATCTTATTTTTACAAGCGTTCTTCCCCCTCCCCCCTTTATTTCAAGCATGTTTGTAATTATTCCTTGAACAATTTTTGTGATGACTACTTTAAAATTTTTGTGAAACAGTTCAATATCCCTTTCTTCTTCGAGTTGGCATCTATGACTGATTCATCGCATTCAATTTGTGATCCTCCTGGTTCTACTTAAGAGAAGATTGAAAACTGGACCTTTCTGCATCATGTTGTAAGACTCTGGATCTTATTTGACCTCGTATTTAAGCTGGCTTCTGCTACAAGCACTTTGTGAAGGAAAGGACGTACTTCACTGTCCCTAGGTGAAGCTAGAATTCCAGATTCACTACTGGTTTCAGTTGATACCGAGTTAGAAGAGAATTCCTCATTACACTTGGGCAGGCCTGGGAACTTGGGATCCCCACCTGGTCTACACAGACAGTGCTACAGAGGTACAGAGGTAACCTTGTTTCCACTGGGTGATGCTGAAAAGCTTTATTGTTTTCTAGCTCTCTCCCAAATACAACCTCTATGGGGGAGGTTAAGGGCAGCACATTGTATCCAGGTGGGTCTGGAGTTCAAGCTCCCCACATGGTCTCCACTGATATCACAGTGGGAAAAGAACCTTGATACTGGTAATTGGATGTCAAAGAACAATTTCTTTTCTGGGACTTCTCTGAAAGGACTCCAGCAGTAGCCTTGAGAAGTAAATGAGAGCCTCAAAAGAATGTAGAAGTGTAGGCTCATGATTCAGCTCTTGCTGGCATGGGTGGAGAGAATCATGCTGTTTCCTGCACTGGTTTACTGCAGTAGAGCTGTTACTGACTCATGTTCCTTTCTTGCTATGTTTTACCTATGCTGTCCCTTTATCTATCAAGGGGGTAGGTTTTGTTAGAGGTGCTTGTGTCCTCTGCCCTTTGGCATTCTCAGGTACCTGGGTTCTTCAAGTCCAAGTTTGGAATATATGAAGTAAAAAGAAAACCCAAAGAACTCATCCCCATGTTATTCTGTAGACCCTCAAGTTTCTGCCCCTTTCAGTCATCTTATGTTTGATTTGTATATAATTATTCAGGACTTTACATTGTACTTAAGAACAAAGGTATGACAGTTCATCTTTTCAGAAATAGAAATTCATCTCTTTATTTTTAGTCTATCTTAGTCTTTGTATTTAAATTAGGTTTTTATAGACCTCATACAGTTGTTGTTTATAAGCTCAGAAAATCTCTGTATTAACTATTAATTAGTATCTTTAGACCATTTATATGTAAAGTTGGATTAACACAAACCATGTTGGTAAATGGTTTTTATTTATTGATAGAGGCTTCTTTTGCTCTTTTATCTAGTTTTAATTGAGCATTTTATATGATTCCACTTTATCTCCTTTCTAGCATAGTGTTGCCTAGATTTTTACAATGTTCATTTTTTACTAATGTAATAGTTCATTTCTGTTTAGCAGAGATACCTTACAACAGAATGTTCCTAATCCTTTCTTCTCATCCTTTGAGTGATTGATGTCATTCATTTTATTAATAATTTGCATGTCACCAATTGTTTCTATTTATGATTTAAAATTGGAGAAGGAAATGGCAACCCACTCCAGTATTCTTACCTGGAAAATCCCATGGACAGAGGAGCCTGGCAGACTACAGTTCATGGGGTTGCAAAGGGTCGGACACAACTGAAGCAACTTAGCATGCATGCATGATTTAAAATAACATCATATTCAGTGAAATACCTACTTAGGGTCAACAGGATGTTTTTACTAGCTAAGTTTTGGAAATGTTTCTCCAAACTACTTTTGAATTTTATTTTGATAAGTGTTTGGGGATCTTATTGACTTGTAACAAATACTATAATTTTTAATGATTTTGCTTTTATCATGCAAAACTCTGAATCATTTGAGTGGTTTCTCTGGGTACTGTGCTTTCATTTCTCCAGGAAATGTACTCACTTTAACTATTAATTGGAATGGTTAATCCTTGTGTATGAAACACAAGCATGGCAATTTATTGGTGAGATGCTGTAGGTCTTAGTCTTCACTATGATCTCACAAATTATTATCCATAACAAAACATTTTCCTAAGGACTTCAAGCCTAAAAAGATGATTCTCCCTGCAGAATCTAATGATCTGTCAATCATGGTCATTCTGCTGGCTGAGTAACATAGGAGAAAGGGAAAATGAGTGGACACTCTTGAGTTACATCTCTTCTATACTACTTTAAAAATATATTTATCTGTAAACTTTTTTGTAAATCATATTTGAAAGGTGAGAATTATTTATAATTTGTAAAATTTCAGATACATGTTCAATCATGTAATGTGTAAGTGACATTGAAAATAATCCCCTAGTTTTATCTTCAAAGTATTTATTTTCATGTTTTAAACCAGCCAATTATGTGAGAGAAATTATTTAAAAAGCTAATTTCATGATTGGAGAAATTATCCTAAATGTAAGATGTCCTCTAATTTTGTAAGAAACTAGCCTGCAGATTTTCATTCCCTTAGGCAATGAGGATCTCATTATTGAGACCACCCATGGATGGTGTGATTGAAATTTTGAACCTCTGCATAATCACCTCCTCATTTTGATCTTTTGATGCAAATCTCTAGACAATCATGGAATTATACTAAAAAAGCTTAGGAAGCTCAATTTTACCCCTAAATTGTTCACATTTCAGTTTAGCCCCAAGTAAATCTGAAGCACTGCTAATATGCCTATCTTCTCTCAAGGTTTAAAACATTGTACTCTAAACTTTATGTGATTGACACATTATTTTATTTTACACATTCTAGGAAGCTTGAGTATCAGGTAATATCATACGTGGAAAACTCTGATATAAAATAATGTGCTATCTTTTTTATTGATTTTAAAGTCTTAACTTTTTTTCATGCTTACCAATTCTCTTTTTTAAATTTATTTTTTAATTGAAGGATAATTGCTTATCATCCTATGTTATTTTTGTCAATGTGTTATTAGTTTGCAAATTAGTGGGATTTTTCTTCATTACCTGCTGAGATGAGAATATTATTTAAAATATATATTTAGTTTTATATTAAACCAAATTAGCTTTATATTAAAAGAATTGAGTTGTACCTCTTAACATGCCAAAATATTATTTTAAATGAGGAAAATCATCTACAGACACCAGAGATTACTCTCCCATTTTTTGTAATTTCCCTTAATTATTATAGATAGAATTTTGAAATTTTATTTTTAAATTTAAAAAAAATTGCTTTTTTTTTTGTTAAAATGTATTTTATTGAAATATACTTGATTTAAAATATTGTCTTAATTTCTATACAGCAAAGTGATTCATTTACACATATTCTTTTAATATCCCTTTCCATTATGGTTTATCACATGATATCAAATACAGTTAGCTGTGCTATACAGCAGGACCTTGTTGTTTATCCATTCTGTATATACTAGCTTCATCTGCCAACCCCAAACTCCATCCATCCTTCACCCGCCCCCCTCCCCCTTGGCATTTGTGAGTCTGTTTTTGTTTTGTAGATAGGTGTATTTGTGTCATATTTTAAATTCCACATATAAGTGATATTATATGGTATTTGTCTTTTTCTGACTTAAGCATCACATGTTGGTTTGTTAAGAAATATTTTTAAAATTGTCAATTAGCTATATTAAAAATTATTATATGAATGTAGATTCCATTGTAAGTTTAATTACTTTTCAATTCAGACTCAGAATCATTTACTATAATACAGTCTGTATTATATAAACAACATAAGTGATAGCAGTTTTTATAATTATTATTAAGATAAAATAATTAAATGTAATAAATAACTTCCCTGGTGGCTCAATGGTAAATAATCCTCCTCCCAGTGCAGGAGACTTGAGTTTGATCTCTGGGTTGGAAAGATCCCATGGAGAAGTAAGTGGTAACTCACTCTAGTATTCTTGCCTGGAGAATTCCATAGATAGTGGAGCCTACAATGTCAAAGAATATTCAAACTACCACACAATTGTACTCATTACACATGCTAGCAAGGTAATGATCAAAATCCTTCAAGCTAGGCATCAACGGTACATGAACTGAGAACTTCCAGATGTACAAGCTGAATTTAGAAAAGGCAGAGCAACCAGAGATCAAATTGCTAACATACGCTGGATCATAGAGAAAGCAAGGGATTCCAGAAAAATATCTGCTTCGTTGAGCTAAAGCCTTTGACTGTGTGGATCACAACAAACTGTGGAATATTCTTCAAGAGATGGGAATACCAGACCACCTTACCTACCTCCTGAGAAACCTCCATGCTGGTCAAGACACAACAGTTAGAACTGGACATGGAACAATGGACTTGTTCAAAATTGGGAAAGGAGTACGTCAAAGCTGTATATTGTCACCCTGTTTATTTAATTTCTATGCAATGTACATCATGCGAAATGCTGGACTAGATGAAGCCCAAGTGGGAATTAAGATTGCTGGGGGAAATAACAATAACATCAGATATGCAGATGACACCACCCTTACGGCAGAAAGCAAAGAGGAACTGAAGAACCTCTTAATGAAGGCAAAAGAGGAGAGTGAAAAACTGGCTTAAACCTTAACATTCAAAAAACCGAGATCATGGCATCTGGTCCCATTACCTCATGGCCAATAGATAGGGGGAGAAAAATGGAAACAGTGACAGACTTTATTTCTCTAAGCTCCAAAATGACTGTGGACAGTGACTGCAGCCATGAAATTAAAAAACGCTTGCTCCTTGGAAGAAAAGCTGTGACAAACCTATACAGCATTTAAAAAAGCAGAGAGATCACTTTGCCAACAAAGGTCTATATAGTCCAAGCTATGGTTTTTCCAGTAGTCATGTATGGATGTGAGAGTTGGAACATAAAGAAGGCTGAATGCCAAAAAATGGGTGCTTTTGAACTGTGGTGTTGGAGAAGACTCTTGAGAGTCCTTTGGACTACAAAGAGAGCAAACCAATAAATCTAAAAGGAAATTAACCCTGATCATAGGAAGAACTGATGCTGAAGGTCCAATACTTTGTCAACCTGTGTGAAGAGCTGACTCGTTGGAAAAGAACCTAATGCCGAGAAAGAGTGAGGGCAAGCAGAGAAGGGTGCGACAGAGGATGAAATGTTTGAATGCATCACTGACTCAGTG
Organism: Bubalus bubalis; assembly: GCF_019923935.1. Lineage (NCBI taxonomy): Eukaryota > Metazoa > Chordata > Mammalia > Artiodactyla > Bovidae > Bubalus > Bubalus bubalis. The sequence continues at coordinate 72,958,192 of NC_059161.1, forward strand.
GACTTGAGTTTGAGCAAACTCAGGGAGAGAGTGAAGGACATGAAGGCCTGGTGTGCTTCAGGTCTTAGGGTTGCCAAATGTGGGACACAAGTGTGTGACTGAACAAAAACATGTCAGATCTTAGCTCACTGGCCAGGGATTGAAGCTACACAACCTGCATTAAAAAGCAAGATCTTAATCACTGGACCACCAGGGAAATCCCCATTTTGAGTTATTTTTTGTGAATTTTGTTAGCTCTCTTTCTAAATTCATTGCTTTTCATGGGGATATCAAGTTGTTCCATCTTAAAGAAACTTTCTTTGCTCCGTGTTATTACCTTTGAACTGAAAGTGAAGTTGTTAGTCACTCAGCCCCGTCTGAATCTTTGCAACACCAGGGACTGTATCCCGGCAGGCTTCTCTGTCCATGGAAGGAATTCTCTAGGCAACAGTACTGGAATGGGTAACCATTCCCTTCTCCAGAGGATCTTCCTGACCCAGGGATCAAACTTTGGTCTTCCACATTATAGGTAGATACTTTATCATCTGAGACACTAGTAAAAGTTCAGTAGTCTCTGTTTATCAGGGTCTATTTCTATACTTCCTATTCTGTATCATTGATCTCTTGGTCCATTCTTTTGCCAGTAACACACTGTCCTAATTACTGTAGCTTTATATTATATCTTCAAGTTGGTTTACTGTCACTCTTTCAACTTTGTTCTTCTCATTTAATATTGTGTTGGCTAATCTTGGTCTTTTGCCTCTCCATATGCACTTTTGTGGCTTCCCTGGTGGTGCAGGCTGTAAAAAATATGCCTGCAATATGAGAGACCTGGATTTGATCCCTGGGTTGAGCAGATACCCTGGTGAAGGGAACAGCTACCCACTCTAGTATCCTTGCCTGGAGAAGTCTGTGGGCAGAGGAGCCTGGCAAGGTACAGTCCATCAGGTTGCAGAGAGTAAAGAGTCAGACACTACTGAAGAACTTTCACTCATGTACTTTCATGATGCAGTGGTAAAGAAAACACCTGCCAATGCAGGAGACATAAGAGACATGGGTTCTATCCCTGGGTCAGGAAGATTCCTTTGAGTAGGAAATGGCAACCCACTCCAGTTCTTGCCTGGAAAATTTCATAGACAGAGGATCCTGGCAAGGTGGCTTGCAGTCCATGGGGTTGCAAAGATTCAGACACAAATGAGCATGAGCATGGATGGAATCTATATGGTATTGTGCTTTTACTTAAAATCTCACTTGTTCATTGCTGAAACATAGAAAAGCAATTGGTTTTGTATACTAATCTTTATTCTGCCACCTTGCTATAATTGCTTATTAGTTTCAGAAGCTTTTTTCCATCCTTTCTGATACTCTAAATTGACAATTAGAGTCATCTGTGAACAAAGACAGTTTTATTTCCTCCTCCCCAATCAGAAAAATACTTTTTCTTCATGTCTTATTATCCAGGACTTCCAATATGATGTTAAAAAGGAGTGGTGAGAAGGTACATCCTTAACTTTATACATGATCTTAGTAGAAAAGCTTCAAGTTTCTCATGCTGAACCATGATGTTAGCTGTAGATTTTGTTGTAAACAGTCTTTATCAAGCTGAGAATGTATCCCTATAGTACTAGTTTGTTGTCGTTGTTTAGTTGCTCAGTCATGTCAGACTCTTTGTGACCCCATAAACTGCAGCATGCTAGGCTTCCCTGTCCTTCACCATCTTCCAGAGTTTACTCAAACTCATGTTCATTGAGTCAGTGATGCCATCCAACCATCTCATCCTCTGTTGTTCCTTTATACTCCTGCCTTCAGTCTTTCCTAGCATCAGGGCCTTTTCCAGTGAGTTGGCTCTTTGCATCGGGTAGCCAAAGTATTGGAGACTCAGCATCGGTCCTTCCAAAGAATATTCAGGATTGATTTCCTTTCGGATTGACTGGTTTGAAATCCTTGCTGTCCAAGGGACTCTCAGATTTACTGAACGTTTTTATGATTAATAGGTGTTGGATTTTTTTCAAATGCTTCTCCTCATCTATCAATATAAGAATGTAGTTTTCTTTCTTGACTTGTTGATATGTGATTATTTTAATTTTTAAAAATGGAATTAGCCTTGAATTCCTGGGATAAATCCTACTGGGTCATGATTTATAGTTATTTTTATACATCATTAGGTTATATTTGCCATATATGTAAAATTTGAAAATTTTGCATCTATGTTGATGAGAGAAGCTTGATATAATTTTCTTGTGAAATTTGTAATTTTAGTGTCATGCTGACCTCATAGAAAGTGTCAAAAAGCAATTTTTTCTGTTTATAACCTCTGAAAGAACTGAGAGAGAATTGCTACAATTTCATCCTTAAATATTTGGTAGAATTACCAATGAACCCAATTGTTCCTTATGCTTTCTGTTTTGGAAAACTGTTAATTATTGATTCATTTTTAATAATTTAAGCCTATTCAGTAATCTATTTATTCTCTTTTTTTTTCTTTTTCTTTTTGGTTTTGATAGATTATCTTTCTAGGAATTAGTCCATCTTATCCACGTTATCAAGTGTGTGGGCATAGTCATTTCATTTTATTATCTGTCTCATTTCTGTTGTATTGGCAGTAAACTTCCTTCTTTTACCTTTGATATTATGAAAATAAATTTCTGTCTGCTCACTTTTTTTCTTTGTTAGCCTAAGAGCATATTAATTTTATCAATATTTTCCAAAATATCATCTTCTCATTCCATTGATTTTATTTTCAACTTACGCTCAGTTTAAACTATATTCCTCTTATTTCTCTCTCTCTCTCTTTTTTTTTTTTTTCATTGTTTTGCAGTGGAAAGTTCTCCTGTTGTTGGAGTTTAGATTTTTCCTCTTTTCTTCTATGTACATGTAATACTATAAATGTTATTCTAAGCACTTCTTTCTCCCATCCCTCAATTTCTGATAAGTAGTTTTTGCTTTTTAAGTTAGTTTAAAATATTTTTAAATTTTCTCTTGAAATTTTATTTGACCTGTGTGTTATTTAGAACTGTGTTGTGTACTTGCCATGTATTTGGGGCTTGTCCAGTTATCTTCCTATTACTATTTATTTCTGGTTTAATGTCAAGTAGTCTGAGAGCAGACATTACATTATTTTTATTATTTTAAATTTTCTGTGTTCTTTGGCCCACAGTGTGGTCTGTGTTTGTGAATTTTTCATGTGTGCTTGAGAAAAATGTGTACTCTGCTATAGTTGGATGAAGTGGTCTTTGTACATCAATTTTATCCAGTTAATTGAGTGTGTTGGGGTTTTAAAAAATTTTTTGGCATATACTGCTTTACAATATCCTGTTAGTTTCTGCTGTACAACAAAGTGAATCAGTTATTTGCATACATATATCCTCTCTTTTTTTTGGATCTCCTTCCCATCTAGATCGCCAAAGAGCACTAAATAGAATTCAGAGTGGAGGTGATAGAATTCCAATTGAGCTCTTCCAAATCCTGAAAGATGATGCTGTGAAAGTGCTACACTCAATATGCCAGCAAATTTGGAAAACTCAACAGTGGCCACAGGACTGGAAAAGGTGTTTTCATTCCAATCCCAAAGAAAGGCAATGCCAAAAGAATGCTCAAACTACCACATGCTTGCACTCATCTCACATGCTAGTAAAGTAATGCTCAAAATTCTCCAAGCCAGGCTTCAGCATATGTCAACCGTGAACTTCGTGATGTTCAAGCTGGTTTTAGAAAAGGCAGAGGAACCAGAGATCAAATTGCCAGCATCCGCTGGATCATGGAAAAAGAAAGAGAGTTCCAGAAAAATATCTATTTCTGCTTTATTGACTATACCAAAGCCTTTGACTGTGTGGATCACAATAAACTGTGGAAAATTCTGAAAGAGATGGGAGTACCAGACCACGTGACCTGCCTCTTGAGAAATTTGTATGCCGGTCAGGAAGCAACAGTTAGAACTGGACATGGAACAACAGACTGGTTCCAAATAGGAAAAGGAGTACGTCAAGGCTGTATATCGTCACTCTGTTTATTTAACCTATATGCAGAGTACATCATGAGAAATGCTGGACTGGAAGAAACACAAACTGGCATCAAGATTCCTGGGAGAAATATCAATAACGTCAGATATGCAGATGACACCACCCTTATGGCAGAAAGTGAAGAGGAACTCAAAAGCCTCTTGATGAAAGTGAAAGAGGAGAGTGAAAAAGTTGGCTTAAAGCTCAACATTCAGAAAACGAAGATCATGGGATCCGGTCCCATCACTTCATGGGAAATAGATGGGGAAACAGTGGAAACAGTGTCAGACTTTATTTTTCTGGGCTCCAAAATCACTGCAGATGGTGATTGCAGCCATGAAATTAAAAGACGCTTACTCCTTGGAAGGAAAGTTATGGCCAACCTAGATAGCACATTCAAAAGCAGAGACATTACTTTGCCAAAAAAAGTTCGTCTAGCCAAGGCTATGGTTTTTCCTGTGATCATACATGGATGTGAGATTTGGACTGTGAAGAAGGCTGAGTGGGGAAGAATTGATGCTTTTGAACTGTGGTGTTGGAGAAGACTCTTGAGAGTCCCTTGGACTGCAAGGAGATCCAACCAGTCCATTCTGAAGGAGATCAGCCCTGGGATTTCTTTGGAAGGAATGATGCTAAAGCTTAAACTCCAGTACTTTGGCCACCTCATGTGAAGAGGGGACTCATTGGAAAAGACTCTTATGCTGGGAGAGATTGGGGGCAGGAAAAGAAGGGGACGCCAGAGGATGAGATGGCTGGATGGCATCACTGACTCGATGGACTTGAGTCTGGGTGAACTCAGGGAGTTGGTGATGGACAGGAAGGCCTGGCATGCTGCAATTCATGGGGTCACAAAGAGTCAGACACAACTGAGCGACTGAACTGAACTGAACTGAAAATACTACTTTTTAATTTCTAGAGGAGGAAAAAAAATGTTGTAAAGGAGTTTCGAACAGAGAGAAACACATAAAGTATAGTGAAAATTCCCAGTTCTTATAGAGCTATTAAATAGCTGAAAGGACCTCCTCTGGTCCCACCACCCTCACTACAATATCGCTTGCTTTAAAGGTAGGTTTGGGAGATGCAATTCTCTCCATCGTGGGAGGGATTAGGAGCTAGAGGAGAAGGGGACGACAGAGGATGAGATGGCTGGATGGCATCATTGACTCAATGGACGTGAATCTGAGTGAACTCCCGGAGTTGGTGATGGACAGGGAGGCCTGGCGTGCTGCGATTCATGGGGTTGCAAAGAGTCAGACAAGACAGTGACTGATGTGATCTGATGTGATATAGTAGGATCCTATTAGTTATATATTTTCACCAGTTCAGTTCAGTTCAATCAGTCATGTCTGACTCTTCTTGACTCCATGAATTGCAGCCCGGCTTCCCTGTCCATCACCAACTCCTGGAGTTTGCTCAAACTCATATCAATCGAGCAGGTGATGCCATCAACCCTCTCATCCTCTGTTGTCCCCTTCTATTTCTGCCTTCAGTCTTTCCTGGCATCAGATTCTACTCCAATGAATCAGTTATTTGTATCAGGTGGCCAAAATATTTGAGTTTCAGCTTCAACATCAATCATTTCGATGAATATTCAGGACTGATTTCATTTAGGACTGACTGGCTTGATCTCCTTGCAGTCTGAGGACCTCTGAAGAGTCTTCTCCAACACCACGGTACAAAAGCATCAATTCTTCAGGGCTCAGCCTTCTTTATGGTCCAACTCTCATATCTATACATGACTATAGGGAAATATATAGCTTTGAGTAGACAGAAGTCTGTCAGCAAAGTAATATCTCTGTTTTTAATATGTTGTCTAGGTTAGTCATAATTTTTTTCCAAGGAACAAGGTTTTTTTTTTGTTTTTTTTGTTTTTTTTTTTGTTTTTTTTGTTTTTTTAATTTCATGGCTCCAGTCACCATCTGCAGTGATTTTGGAGTCCCTCAAAATAATGTCTCTCACTCTTTTCATCGTTTCCCAATCTATTTGTCACTAAGTGATAGGACCAGATGCCATGATTCTAGTTTTTTGAATTTTGAGTATTAAGCCAGCTTTTTCACTCTTCTCTTTCACTTTAATCAAGTTCCTTTCATCTTTAGTTCCTCTTTGCTTTCTGCCATAAGGGTGGTGTCATCTGCATATATAAGGTTATTGATATTTCTCCTGGCAATCTTGATTCCAACTGGTGCTTCATCCAGCCTGGCATTTTGCATGATGTACCTTGCATATAAGTTAAACAGGATGAAATATACAGCCTTTACATACTTCTTTCCCAAAATGGAACCAGTCTGTTGTTTCATGTTTGGTTCTAACTGTTGGTTCTTCACCTGCATACAGATTTCTCAAGATGCAGGTAAGGTGGTCTGGTATTCCCATCTCTTGACAAATTTCCCACAGTTTGTTGTGATCCACAGAATCAGAGGCTTTGGCATAGTCAATAAAGAAGAAGTAGACTTTTTTTCTGGTATTCTCTTTCTTAATGGGACCACAGGTGCTGGCAATTTGATCTCTTGTTCCTATGCCTTTCCTAAATCCAGCTTGAACATCTGAAATTTCTTGGTTCACATATTGTTGAAGCCTTTCTTGGAGAATTTTGAGCATTACTTTGCTAGTGTGTGAAATGAGTGCAATTGTACAGTAGTTTCAACATTATTTGGCATTGCTTTTCTTTGGTATTGGAATGAAAACAGACTTTTTCCAGTCCTGTGGTCACTGCTGAATTTTCCAAATTTACTGGCATATTCAGTGTAGCACTTTCACAGCATCATCTTTTAGGATTTGAAATAGCTCAACTGAAATTCCATCACCTCTACTAGCTTTGTTCATAGTGATGCTTCCTAAGGTCGACTTGACTTCACATTCCAGGTGTCTGGCTGTAGGTGATAATCACACCCTCGTCGTTATATGGGTCATGATATCATTTTCTGTATAGTTTTTCTGTGTATTCTTGCCACCTCTTCTTAATATCTTCTTCTTCTATTAGGTCTATACTGTTTCTGTTCTTTATTGTGCCCATATTTGCATGAAAATTTCCCTTGGTATCTTTAATTTCTTGAAGAGATCTCTAGTCTTTCCCATTATATATTTTTTAAACTCCTTTCATTGATCACTGAGGAAGGCTTTTTTTTTTTTAATCTATGCTTGCTATTCTTCAATTTAAGTCTAAATTTTGCAATTAGGAATTCATAAACTGAGCCACAGTCAGCTCCTGGTCTTGTTTTTGCTTACTGTATAGATCTTCTCCATCTTAAGATGCAAAAATATAATACAATCAATCTGATTTTGTAATTAACCATTTGTTGATGTCCATATGTAGAGTTGTCTCTTGTGTTCTTGGAAGAGGGTATTTGCTCATTGGAAAAGGCCTTGATGCTGGGAAATATTGAAGGCAGGAAGAGAATGGAATGACAGAGGATAAGATGGTTGGATGGCATCACCATCTCAATGGTGATGAGCTCCTTTGAGCAAGCTCTGGGTGTTGGTGTGGATAGCCTGTTATGCTGCAGGCCATGGGGTCTCAAAGTGTTGGATACAACTGAGACACTGAACTGAAGTGAACTGAACTGGTCCCAGCTGGTTCCATCTGGGGCTGTTTGTTTGTAGCTTCCTCTCTTGTCTGTAGACACCCTAACTTAAAAATTTGTATTAACTCTGGAGAACAGTGGGGTTGGAGGGTTTTAGACAAACACTTGAAGCAGTTCTGGCTACAGTGTTACCTTCCCAGATCTTTAGTCTGGTGGCAGATATTAATTTGGAAAAATTATAAATTTTTGTTTAAAATATTTATTTTTTTCTATTTTTTTTTCTCTTTCTGGGACTTGCATGCATATCTTCTGCAGTTGTCCCACAGTCTTTGGAATTCTCATCAGTTTTTTTCAGTCATTGTTTTCTTTGCTTTTTAGTTTCTGAGGATTCTATTGATATAGTCTCAAACACAGAGAGTCACTCCTCACCTATGCACAGTAATCTAAAAATCCCACTGGAGGTAGTATTTTTCTGCCCCACCCCCACTTTTTAAATCTTTATCATTTATTTTGATAGTATTTTTACAATTTCCATTGCCTGCTTATATTGTGCATCTGTTTTTCCATGCATCTTGTTTATCCATCTTCTTTTAGAAGAAATGGAGTAGTCCTCACAGTCAAAAAAGAGACCGAAATGCAATACTTGGGTGCAAGCTCAAAAACGACAGAATGATCTCTGTTCGTTTCCAAGGCAAACCATTCAATACCACAGTAACCCAAGTCTATGCCCAAAGCAGTAATGCGGAAGAAGCTTAAGTTGAACTGTTCTATGAAGACCTACAAGAACTTTTAGAACTAACACCATAAAAAGATGTATTTTTCATTATAGGGGACTGGAATGAAAAAGAAAGGAAGTCAAGAGATACCTGGAATAATATGCAAGTTTAGCCCTGGAGTACAACATGAAACAGTGCAAAGGCTAATAGCGTTTTGCCAAGAGTACACACTAGCCATAGCAAACATCTTCTTCCAACAACATATGAAAATAATCTACACATGTACATAACTAGATGACCAATACTGAAATCAGATTGATTATATTCTTTACAGCTAAAGGTGGAGAAACTCTAAACAGTCAGCAAAAAGAAGACGGAAGTGACGGTGGCTCAGATCATGAACTCCTTATTGCAAAATTCAGACTTAAGTTGAAGAATGTAGGGAAAACCACTAGACCATTCAGGTATGAGCTAAATCAAATCCCTTACGATTACTCAGTGGAAGTGACAAACAGATTCAAGGGATTAGATCAGATAGAGTTCCAGAAGAACTATGGGTGGAGGATCATGACATTGTACAGGAGGCGGTGATCAAGGCAATCCCCAAGAAAAAGAAATGAGAAAAGGTAAAATGGTTGTTTGAGGCGGCCTTACAAATAGCTGAAAAAATAGGAGAAGCTAAAAGCAAAGGAGAAAAGGAAAGATATACACATTTGCATGCAGTGTTCTAAAGAATAGCAAGGAGATAAGAAAGCCTTCCTCAGTGATCAATGCAAAGAAGTAGAGAAAAACAATAGAATGGGAAAGACGAGAAATCTCCTCAAGAAAACTGGAGATATCAAGGGAATATTTCATGCAAATATGGGCACAATAAAGGACAGAAATGGTATGGACCTAACTGAAGCAGAAGATATTAATAAGAGGTGACAAGAATACACAGAAGAACTATACAAAAAAGATCTTCATGACCCAGATAATCACAATGGTGTGATCACTCACCTAGAGTGAGACATCCTGGAATGCGAAGTCAAACGGCCCTTCAGATGCATCATGACAAACATCACTAGTGGAGGTAATGGAATTCCAGTTGAGCTATTTCAAAACCTAAAAAATGATGCTGAGAAAGTGCTACACTCTATATGTTAGCAAATTTGGAAAACTCAGCAGTGGCCACAGGACTGGAAAAGGTCAGTTTTCATTGGAATCCCAAAGAAAGGCATTGCGAAAGAAAGTTCAAACTGATGAACAATTGCACTCATTTCATACGCTAACAAAGTAATGCTCAAAATTCTCCAAGCAAGACTTCAATAGTACATGCACCAACTTCCAGATGTTCAAGCTGTATTTAGAAAAGGCAGAGGAACCAGAGATCAAATTACCAACATCCGCTGGATCGTCAAAAAAGCAAGAGTTCCAGAAAAATGTCTAATTCTTCTTTATTGACTATGATAAAGTCTTTGATTCCATGTATCACAACAAACTGTGGAAAATTTGTCAAGAGATGGGAATACCAGACCACCTTGACTGTCTCCTGAGAAATCTGTATGCAGGTGAAGAATCAACAGTTAGAACCAAACATGGAATAACGGATTGGTTCCAAATTGGGAAAGGAGTATGTCAAGGCTGTATATTGTTACCCTGTTTATTTAACTTATATGTAGAGTACATCACGCGAAATGCCAGGCTGGATGAAGCACAAGATGGAATCAAGATTGCTGAGAGAAATATCAGTAACCTCTGATATGCAGATGACACCAACCTTATGGCAGAAAGTGAAGAAGAACTAAAGAGCCTGTTGATGAAAGTGAAAGAGGAGAGTGAAAAAGTTGGCTTAAAACTCAACTACCAAAAAAATAAGATCATGGCATCTGGCCCCATCACTTCATGGCAAATAGTTGGGAAACAGTGGAAACAGTGAGAGGCTTTATTTGAGGGAGCTCCTAAATCACTGCAGATAGTGAGTACAGCCATTAAATTAAAAGACATTTGCTACTAGGAAGAAAAGCTATGACAAACTTAACATATTAAAAAGCAGAGACATTACTTTGTTGACAAAGGTCCGTCTATTCAAAGCTATGGTTTTCCGTACGGATGTGAGAGTTGGACTATAATGAAGGCTGAGCCCCAACCTATTGATGTTTTTGAACTGTGGTGTTGGAGGAGACTATTGAGAGTCCCTTGCACTACAAGGAGATCTAACCAGTCAATCCTAAAGGAAATCAGTCCTGAATATTCATTGGAAGGATTGATGCTGAAGCCGAAACTCCAATACGTTGGCCACCTGATGAGAACAAATGACTCATTGGAAATGACCCTGATGCTGAGGAAGACTGAAAGCAGGAGAAGGGGATGACAGAGGATGAGATGGTTGGATGGCGTCACTGACTCAATCGACATTAGTTTGGACATGGTCCAGGAATTGGTGATTGACAGGGAAGCCTGGCATGCTGCAGTCCATGGGGTTACAAAGACTTAGAGGTGGCTGAGTGATTGAACTGTAACTGAACTGACTTTATCCATTAGAGGCCACAGTTTATTAATCATATTTGTTTCCAATTCCCAGTAAATGTATCAATATTTCTGCCATGCCTGGTTCTGAGAACTGCCTTTTTTTTTTCTTTGCCTTTTAGTATGCATTCCATTTTTTTCATGGTAGCCAGATGTGACGTCCTGTAAAAAGAAACTGCTCTAAGTAGACCTTTAGTAAAGTGCTGATGTGCTGTGAGATGAGAGAAAGCATCTTGTTCTCCTAGAATTGTAGTTTGGTCACTCAGTCATGTACAACTCTTTATGACCCCATGGACTGTAGCTCACCAGGCTTCTCTGTCCTTGGTATATCCCAGGCAAGAATACTGCTATGTGTTACCATTTCCTTCTACAGGGGCTCTTCCTCACCCAGAGGTCGAAGCTGTGTCTTCTGCATTGTCAGGCAAAATCTTTACCATTGAGCCACCAGGGAAGCCTCTCCATGTCAGTTAGGCTCTGATAAAACCCCAGATGGTTAGGCTCTGGCTAACTAGTTTCCTCTGAGGACAGGCCTTATTACACAGCACTCAATGTTCTGGCATTTCTCAAGATAGTTCCTTTCCTCAGCCTCCTGACAGAAGTTGAAGGGATTTTTCTCTGATATTTAGAATGGGAACCTGGTTAAGCTTCTAGAGGTAAATTTCACCATATTATGGAGTTTGTTCCTTTAAGAATTGTCTGCATTGAGTCTCCAGCAATTTATCAATTATAGTAGAGATTTTCTTGTGTTGGCACTGGTTCCTGCAGCAGTTCACCTCCCTAGTTTCCAGGGTAAGATGTGCCTGCCTCTGTGAATCTGCCTGTCTCTTCTATCCAGAGGTTAGTAGTTTTTCCTGTGTTCTACCTTGTATTTGATCCAAGAAGAGTGTTGATTTTTTTTCAGTCTATTCAGTATTTTACCTGTTAGGGCAGCATGATAAATTCCAAGCTATGTGTAGGCAGAACTGGAAATTGGAAGTTCATCTGTTGTTCTTGAAAAATTAATCTGTGCAAAAATTGAAAAATAATTCCACTAAGGCTATTCTTCAAATGGGCTTTGAGAAAAAAATAAAATATGTTTTGCTTAATTTATCATAGACAACTGTTAAAAAAATAAAATAAAGCTTTTATTTCCTACATTAGAAACTAAAGAGACATATACACATTGACATAAAAATAGATATGGTGCTTCAAATAAGTTTACAAGAATAATGATGAATGAGAATTTACTTTCAGTAGAACAAACTAAGAAATTCGTTTGCAGACTTCCAAACCAAGCATAGTCAAAATGGAATAGGGAAAATAGGTTTGGGATAATAGTTCTTGAAGATTTTATCTAGTTGGATTACAAACCAGAACCTCTTTAGATAATTTAATATTCAAAACACCTTGGGAGTAAATGTTGTTATTTGGATTATAGGCCATGTAACAAAGGCATGATAAATTCACAGCTTATTAAATATAATATGACATAGAATTTTATCCCAGATGGTCTGATTTGAAGAGAGAAACTTTGGGGGGCGGTCCTATGATAGCAGTTGAATAGGACAGGGAGACCACTTGCTCCCACACAAATTCATTGAAAGAACATTTGAACGCTGAGCAAATTCCACATAACAACTTCTGAATTCTGGCAGAGGACATAGGTACCCAGAAAGGCAGACCATTGTCTTCAAAAGGATGTAGGAAAAAATATAAAAGATAAAAAGAGAGACAAAAGAGGTAGGGATGGAGATACATCCTGGGAAGGGAGTCTTAAAAAAGAGAGAAGTTTCCAAACACCAGGAAACACTGTCACCTGCAAATCTGTGGTGAGTCTTGGAACCTCAGAAGGCAACATAACCAGGAGGAAAAATAAATAATTAAAACCCACAGATTACGTGCCTAACGGCAACTCCCAGCAGAAAAGTAACACAGATGCTTACATCTACCACTAGCAAGTGGGGACTGGACAGGGAAGTGCAGGCGGCATTGCTTAGGGTAAGGACCCAAATGCCCTGAGGGCAATCTGAGGGAACTAACTTGAGATAGCAACCCAGACTGTGGGATAGCTATCCCACGAAAAGCCCTAACCTAAGACACCACCAGGCCTGCTCACAGAGAAAAGGACTGAGCAGAGGTAGCCAGCTGAGGACTGGCCCATCCCCCACCAGAGACAGGCAGGCAGGGGCAGCCAGAGATGGAAGGGTGCAATCGTGGTCCCAGAGAGGCATCTTCTACCAAACTGCAAGCAGCCTTCCTTGTTAACCAAGACTTCTTGGGATTCTGGACAGTCGACATCTGCTGGGAGGGTCGCAGCCAGAGATCAGCTCCCCAGAAGAGACATACAGCACCCCTGAGAAGGCGTGCCTGTTGTACACCCAGAAAACTGAATGGCTGGGATGGGGGAGGCAATAAGATGCAGCCCCCAACTGGGGGCGACTGTGCTTACCAAGCACCTGGTCACCTGAGCTGCTCAGACCTGGGAAGGGCACAAAACTCAGGCCCAACCAAGTCTGCACCTTTGTGGAGTACGCAAGAACCTAAACCTCAGTGGCTTTGATGTGGGAAATGCATGCAACCCAAGGCCTGTCGCAGACAGTTCCCGGCAGAGCAATCTAGAGCCTCAACAGTGTAGACTGCAAAAGCACACATGCTGTGAGAGGGGGCAAACTCAATGTGGCCGAGATACTGTGACCACTCCCCACACATGCCAGTGATATTTGTTTGCAGTGGTCCTCCCTCCCCAGAGCATGACTGAACAAGTGAGTCTAAATAAGTGACCACCACCGCCCCCTTGTGCCAGGGCAGAAATTAGACACTGAAGAGACCAGCAAACACATGAAGCTAAAATAAACAGAGGGAACTGCTTTGGAAGTGACAGGTGCAATAGATTAAAACCCTGCAGTTAGCACCAACTACATAGGAAGGGGCGTATAGATCTTGAGAAGTATAAGCAGGATCAAGGGACTATCTGAAAACGAACTGACCCCACACTGTCCACAACAACACCAGAGAAAGTCCTACATATATTTTTATCATTTTTAAATTTTTTATGAATAAGTCCTCTATTACTCCTTTAATTTTCATTTTTATAACCTACTATTACTTTTCAAAAGTAAGACCCTATTTTTAAAGCAAACTTCATATATATATATATATATAATTTTTGAGACTTTGTTTTTTTTCTTTAATATTGTATTTTGAGACTATAACCTCTACTCTGGGTTTTTAATCTTTGCTTTTTGGTATTTGTTATCAATTTTGTACCTTTAATAACCCAATCTTCAGCACCCATTTTTACTTGGAAGCGAGATTACTGGCTGGATTGCTCTCTCCATCTTTGGACTCTCCTTTTTCTCTACCAGGTCACCTCCATTTCCTCCCTCCCCCTTCTCTTCTCTACCCAACTCTGTGAATCTCTTTGTGTGTTACAGGCTGTGGAGAACACTTAGGGAATTGATTACTGGCTAGATCAGTCTCTCTCCTCTGGATTCCCCCTTTTAGCTTCCTGGCCACCTCTGTCTTCTTCCTCCCTCTTCTCTTCTCTGTGTAACTCTGCAAACATCTCCAGGGAGTCCAGACTGTGGAGAGCACATAGGAAAGTGATTACTGGCTAGCTTGCTCTCTCCCCTTTTGATGCCCCCTCCTGGTTACCTCTATTTTCCTCCTTCCTCTTCTCTCCTCCATGTAACTCTTGTACCTCTCTGGGTGTCCCTCACTATGGAGAAACTTTTCATCATTAACTTAAATGTTTTATCATTGGTGCTGTATAGATGGAGAAGTCTTGAGGTTACTCTAAGAATAAGACTGAAAACCAGAGGCAGGAGGCTTAAGTCCAAATCCTGAGAACACCAGAGAACACCTGACTGCAGGAAATATTAATCAATAAGAGCTCATAAAACGCCTCCATGCTGCTGCTACTGCTGTTAAGTCGCTTCAGTCGTGTCCAACTCTGTGCAACCACATAGATGGTAGCCCACCAGGCTCCCCCGTCCCTGGGATTCCCCAGGCAAGAACACTGGAGTGGGTTGCCATTTTCTTCTCCAATGCATGAAAGTGAGAAGTGAAAGTGAAGTTGCTCAGTCGTGTCTGACTCTTAGTGACCCCATGGACTGCAGCCCACCAGGCTTCTCCGTTCATGGGATTTTCCAGGCAAGAGTACTGGAGTGGGGTGCCATTGCCTCTCTGAAATGCCTCCATACATATACTGAAACCCAGCTCCACCCAAGGGCCAACAAGTTCCAGAGCAAGGCTTACTATGCAAATTCTCCAGCAACACAGGAACATAGCCCTGAGCTTCAATATACAGGCTGCCCAAAGTCACACCAAACCCACTGACATCTCAAAACTCATTACTGGACACTTCATTGCACTCCAAAGAGAAGAAATCCAGCTCCACCCAATAGAACACTGGCACAAGCTTCCCTAACCAGGAAACCTTGACAAGCTACCTGTCCAACCTCATCCACAGTGAGGAAACCACCATAATAAAGAGGAAACACAAACTGCAAGAATACGGAAAGGCCACCCCAAATACAGCAATATAAACAAGATGAAAAGGCAGAGAAATACCCAGCAGGTAAAGGAACAGGATAAATGCCCACCAAACCAAAGAAAAGAGGAGTTAGGGAAATCTACCTGATAAAGAATTCTGAATAGTGATAGTGAAAATGATCCAAAATCTTGAAAACAAAATGGAGTTACAGATAAATAACCTGGAGACAAGGATCGAGAAGATGCAAGAAAGGTTTAAGGAGGGCCTAGAAGCAATAAAAAAGAGTCAATATATAATGAATAATGCAATAAATGAAATCAAAAACAGTCTGGAGGCAACCAACAGTAGAATAATGGAAGAAGATAGGATTAGTGAGGTAGAAGATAGAATGGTAGAAATAAATGAAACAGAGGAAAAAAAGAAAAAATGATTAAAATAAATGAGGACAACCTCAGAGACCTCTGGGACAATGTTAAATGCCCCAACATTCGAATCACAGGAGTCCCAGAAGAAGAAGACAAAAAGAAAGGCCATGAGAAAATACTTGAGCAGATAATAGTTGAAAACTTCCCTAAAATGGAGAAGGAAATAGTCAACCCAGTCCAAGAAACCAGAGAGTCCCAAACAGAATAAACCCAAGGTGAAACACCCCAAGACACATATTAATCAAATTAATAAACATCAAACACAAAGAACAAATATTAAAAGCTGCAAGGGAAAAACAACAAATAACACACAAGGGGATTCCCTTAAGGATAACAGCTGATCTTTCAATAGAAACTCTTCAGGCCAGGAGGGAATGGCAGGACATACTTAAAGTGATGAAAGAGGAAAACCTACAACCCAGATTATTGTACCCAGCAAGGATCTCGTTCAACTATGAAGGAGAAATCAAAAGCTTTACAGGCAACCAAAGCTGAAAGAATTCAGCACCACCAAACCAGTTCTCCAACAAATGATAAAAGATCTTCCCTAGAAAGGAAATGCAGAATGGGTGTATAAACTCGAACCCAAAACAAGAAAGTAAATGTCAACGGGATCATACTTATCAATAATTACCTTAAATGTAAATAGGTTGAATGCCCTAACCAAAAGACAAAGACTGGTTGAATGGCTACAAAAACAAGACCCCTATATATGTTGTCTACAAGAGACCCACCTCGAAACAAGGGACACATACAGATTGAAAGTGAAGGGCTGGAAATAGATATTTCATGCAAATAGAGACCAAAAGAAAGCAGGAGTAGCAATACTCATATCAGATAAAATAGACTTTCAAACAAAGTGTGAAAAGAGTCAAAGAAGGACACTACATATAATGATCAAAGGATGAATCCAAGAAGAGGATATAACAATTATAAATATATATGCACCCAACATAGGAGTACTGCAATATGTGAGACAAATGCTAATGAGTATGAAAGAGGAAATTAACAATAACACAGTAATAGTGGGAGACTTTAATACCCCACTGCAACCTATGGCTAGATCAACTAAACAGAAAATTAACAAGGAAACACAAACTTTAAATGATACAATAAAACAGTTAGACCTAATTGCTATTTATAGGACATCTCACCCCAAAACAATGAATTTCACCTTTTTCTCAAGTGCACATGGAACATTCTGCAGGATAGATCACATCCTGGGCCATAAATCTAGCCTTGGTAAATTAAAAAAAAAATAATTGAAATCATTCCAAGCATCTTTTCTGACCACAATGCAGTAAGATTAAATGTCAATTACAGGAGAAAAACTATTAAAAATTCCAGCATATGGAGGCTGAATAACCAGCAAATCACAGAAGAAATTAAAAAAGAAATCAAAATATGCATATAAACGAATGAAAATGAAAACACAACAACCCCAAACCTATGGGTCACTGTAAAAGCAGTGCTTAAGGGGAAGGTTCATAGCAGTACAGGCTTACCTCAAGAAACAAGAAAAATGTCAAATAAATAACCTAACTCTACACATATAGCAACTAGAAAAGGAAGAAATGAAGAACCCCAGGGTTAGTAGAAGGAAAGAAATCTTAAAAATTAGGGCAGAAATAAATACAAAAGAAACAAAAGAGACCATAGCAAAAATCAACAGAGCCAAAAGCTGGTTCTTTGAGAAGATAAATAAAATTGACAAATCATTAGCCAGAATCATCAAGAAACAAAGGGAGAAAAATCAAATCAATAAAATTAGAAATGAAAATGGAGAGATCATAACAGACAACACAGAAATACAAAGGATCATAAGAGACTACTATGAGCAATTATATGCCAACAAAATGGAAAACTTTGAAGTAAACAAATTCTTAGAAAAGTACAACTTTCCAAAACTGAACCAGGAAGAAATAGAAAATCTTAACAGACCCATCACAAGCACAGAAACTGAAACTGTAATCAGAAATCTTCCAGCAAACAAAAGCCCAGGACCAGATGGCTTCACAGCTGAATTCTACCCAAAATTTAGAGAAGAGCTAATACCTATCTTACTCAAACGCTTCCAGAAAATTGCAGTGGAAGGTAAACTTCCAAACTCATTCTATGAGGCCACTATCACCCTAATACCAAACCTAACAAAGATGCCACAAAAGAATAAAACTACAGGCCAATATCACTGATGAACATAGATGCAAAAATCCTTAAAAAAATTGTAGCAAACAGAATCCAACAACATATTAAAAAGATCATACATCATGACCAAGTGGGCTTTATCCCAGGGATGGAAGGATCTTCAATATCCGCAAATGAATCAACATAATACACCACATTAACAAATTGAAAAATTTTTAAAAAATGACTATCTCAATAGATGCAGAGAAAGTCTTTGACAAAATTCAACATCCTTTTATGATAAAAAGTCCTCCAGAAAGCAGGAATAGAAGGAACATGACTCAAAAAATAAAAGCTATATATGATAAACCCACAGCAAACATTATCCTCAATGGTGAAAAATGGAAAGCATTTTGCCTAAAGTCAGAAACAAGACAAGGGTGCCTACTCTCACCACTACTATTCAACATAGTATTGGAAGTTTTGGCCACAGCAATCATAGCAGAAAAAGAAATAAAAGCCATTCAGATTGGAAAAGAAGAATTAAAACTCTCACTGTTTGCAGATGACATGATCCTCTACACAGAAAACCATAAAGACTCCACCAAAAAGTTACTAGAATCAATGAATATAGTAAAGTTGCAGGATATAACATCCACACACAGAAATTCCTTGCATTCCTATACACTAACAATGAGAAAATAGAAAGAGAAATTAAGGAAACAATTCCATTCTCCACTGCAACGAAAAGAATAAAATACTTAGGAATATATCTACCTAAAGAAACAGAAGACCTATATATAGAAAACTATAAAACACTGGTGAAAGAAATCAAAGAGGACTCTAATAAATGGAGAAATATACCGTGCTCATGGATTGGAAGAATCAATATAGTGAAAATGATTATACTACCCAAAGCAATCTATACATTCAATGCAATCCCTATCAAGCTACCAACGGTATTTTTCAGAGAACTAAAACAAAAAATTTCACAATTTGTATGGAAATACAAAAAAACCTCGAGTAGCCAAATCAATCTTGAGAAAGAAGAATGGAACTGGAGGAATCACCCTGCCTGACTTCAGGCTCTACTACAAAGCCACAGTCATCAAGACAGTATGGTACTGGAAGAAAGACAGAAATTTAGATCAATTGAACAAAATAGAAAGCCCAGAGATAAATCCACACACCTATGGACACCTTATTTTCGACAAAGGAGGCAAGAATATACAATGGAGAAAAGACAATCTCTTTAACAAGTGGTTCTGGGAAAACGGGTCAACCACTTGTAAAAGAATGAAATTAGAACACTTTCCAACACCATAAACAAAAATAAACTAAAAATGGATTAAAGATCTAAACATAAGACCAGAAACTATAAAATTCCTAGAGGAAAACATAGGCAAAACACTCTCTGACATAAATCACAGCAGGATCCTCTATGACCCACCTCCCAGAATATAGGAAATAAAAGCAAAATAAACAAATGGGACCTAATTAAAATTAAAAGATTTTGCACAACAAAGGAAACTACAAGCAAGGTGAAAAAACAGCCTTCGGAATGGGAGAAAATAATAGCAAACAAAACAGTTGACAAAGAATTAATCTCAAAAATATACAAGCAACTCCTACAGCTCAATTCCAGAAAAATAAATGACCCAATCAAAAAATGGGCCAAAGAACTAAATGGACATTTCTCCAAAGAAGACATACAGATGGCTAACAAACACATGGAAAGATGTTCAACATCACTCATTATCAGAGAAATGCAAATCAAAACCACAATGAGGTACCATTTCATACCAGTCAGAATGGCTGCGATCCAAAAGTCTACAAGCAATAAATCCTGGAGAGAATGTGGAGAAAAGGGAACCCTCTTACACTGTTGGTGGGAATGCTGACTAGTACAGCCACTATGGAGAACAGTGTGGAGATTCCTTAAAAAAAATGGAAATAAAACTGCCATACCACCCAGGAATCCCACTGCTGGTCATACACATCAAGGAAACCAGAATTGAAAGAGACACGTGTACCCCAATGTTCATAGCAGCATTGTTTATAATAGCCAGGACATGGAAGCAACCTAGATGTCCATCAGCAGAAGAATGGATAAGAAATCTGTGGTACATATACACAATGGAGTATTACTCAGCCATTAAAAAGAATACATTTGAACTAGTTCTATTGAGGTGGATGAAACTGGAGCCTATTATAAAGAGTGAAATAAGCCAGAAAGAAAAACACCAATACAGTATACTAACGCATATATATGGAATTTAGAAAGATGGCAACGATAACCCTGTATGCGAGATAGCAAAAGAGACACAGATGTATAGAACAGTCTTTTGGTCTCTGTGGGAGAGAGTGAGGATAGGATAATTTGGGAGAATGGTATTGAAACATGTATATTATCATATGTGAAATGAATCTCCAGTCCAGGTTCGATGCATGATACAGGGTGTTCGGGACTGCTGCACTGGGATGACCCAGGGGGATGGGATGGGGAGGGAGGTGAGAGGGGGTTCAGGATGGTGAATACATGTATACCCATGGTGGATTTCTGTCAATGTATGGCAAAACCAATACAATATTGTAAAGTAATTAGCCTCCAATTAAAATAAATTCATTTATATTAAAAAATAAAACAATGAGGAGAGAAATTTTATAATACATAAGCATATTTATGAGAAGTGTTTATGAGAGTTACTTTGCAAAATAAACATTTGCAAGTATTATTTCAAAAGATGTCAAATCTTAATAGAGGCAGTAGCTGGCAGTATTTCTAGAACTGTATGAGAAATGAAGTATATCTTTGTTGGCATCCAAGAATTTCTTAATATTTGTCCTCTAGTAAGTCTTTAACTTTATGTTCATATTATTCTGTTTTTTCAGTGTAATGTATGTATGTACTGTCAGTTCTGAATCCTTGAGCAGATCTAAGAGTAGATCAAAATTTCCTTCTGTGTTAATATTTAATCCAGTAGACCAATGTTTGAATTTTTGTAACTGTATATCATAGAGTATACATATCTCTCAGTTCAGTGTTTTTAACTGATATTTACATGAAAACATTTATATTTTGTCTCAATGTATAAATAAGTTAAGCATATATGTAGGAGAAGTCTAGAATTATATTCTAAATTTAGTTAGTAGCAACTGCTAATTGTATGTAGCTATTTGAAAACCTCACTGTATATCCACAGAAGTTTCTCTGTCTTGGATGTTGTTGTCTTTAAGAAAGCACCACAACATCATACTCTGTGCCATGATTTTTGCAATTGTGTGTGTGAGAGAATGTATCTCCACCTTGGCTCATATACTTAATCCATACTTTTGTCAGTGTGTACAGTGAGTATCACAAGATTCAAATACACTGAATAAATTTGTGGAGAAGAGAAAGGAGGAGAGAAATGTTGCTATAAACACACAAAACAATTGTTAACAGCACATTGGAACTTGGGGCACAGAAATCATAGAAGATTGTATTTTGGATGTACATGTGTCTGAGTGCTTGTTTTGCTATTTTAGTATTTTGGGGAAACAGATTGGAGGTTTGGTGTCAATATAAAAATTACCTAATTTGGAGAAAGCATTCCAATTAATATTTTATATGTAAATCTGAATTTTCAGGAACAATTTGCTGGTGTTCGGCTTGAAATGCCTGATGTGTTATTTTGAGAGTCACAGGGGACCAGTATTTTTCTTCTGGTATTCACGTATTCCACTCATCTTTTTTTCAGACTAATTCATGAAAAAATACTCCTGTTCCCTAACATAATGTGACACCAAATTCATAAATGGAAAATTTGGCAATTCTATTATTTTCCAAGTGATAAATATTTTTATATTTTTGGACCTATAATCTATGAAAATCTCAGTATTTAGCAAAATAATTCACAATTCTCTTCAAATTTTTATCTATACATGGATAGTAAAATATTGCTTTACCTTGTCATGATAAGAGTATGAGAATTAAGAAGACTTTATGAAAACTGACAAATAAAAATATTAAGTTTAATATTTTGTAAGGAAATAACTTTCAAAGTCTTAGAGGCTTGTATTGTCATGTATGTATATATGTGTGTGGGAATTATTATGGTATGGACATTATACTATGATTGATATCTAGAAGATGATTTAGATTTTCTTATAAAGCAAAAAAATTAATAGAATGCATAGTCTTGAAATGATTATTTTTTGAGTCTGTTCATGAGATTGCAAAAGGCTGAAATATATGCAGAAATTTTAAACAGTTTCTTGCAAAAAAATTCTATATGGTGACTTTAACAAACATCTTCTGTATAATATTAAGAAAGTTTTCTATTACTAGTAGGAAAAATTCTGCAAAAATATGTTAAGAAAAAATATATGTTATTGCAAATGCATACACATATATACAGCATTTGTAGTTGGTAAATGTAATTTCTGGTTTGAAAATTTGTTGTGCTCTATTTTGCTTTTATGAATTCTCATTACATTTGAGACTCAGTTCTGATCTCACATTTGTGTAATAGTTGTTGACTATTTAAACTGTTATTAGCTTTTTTTCCCCTCAAAACTCATGATTAAGGTACCTGAAGCTAAAAAGTAACATAGTTATCTTATATTTCTTATATTAGTACTGTAATTGGAAGAGCTTCACTGTGAATGTATTATCATTTTGAGATAAAGTATTTCATTATTTTTATTAGAGTATTTCATTATAGTATATCATTTTATTTTTATTAGAGCATTTTAAAAGTTTTGCATATTATAATTATTGATTTAATTTCTCATGATATTTCTTTATTTTGCATCCTTTGTTTTTCTTTGGTTCAAATTTTGTCAGTTCAGTTCAGTTCAGTTCAGTCACTCAGTCTTGTCCGACTCTTTGGGACCCCATGAATTGCAGCACGCCAGGCCTCCCTGTCCATCACTAACTCCCGGAGTTCACTTAGACTCACGTCCATCGAGTCGGTAACAAAAATCAAAAAATAAATGAAAATAATTATTTTAAAATTATTTAAATCAAAGTTTTAAAGAAGATGCCAAAGTTCAAATCTATAATTAAAAAGAAAACTAATTTAGACTCACCAGGTACCAAATAGAACAAGGCAAAATCAATATTAAAACTTTTATGTAAAGGGAAAGAAATGCTTGTGGATGTTTTACATAGTTGTACATGAGTTTGACTTTTGTCAATAAAATAATATAATATGTAGAAGAATGAAAGTATGTGAAATATTAAATGGTTAATGTGTTGATATTATATTTAAGTATCTTTGACCACTGTTTTATTCCCTCTGACAATAATTAGTGTTATGCCTTCTCAATTACTGACTTTTTATAATAGCTCCACTTAGTAGAATACATTAATTTTCCTCTTTTTATTTTATATTTTATTTTTTTATTTTCTTTTATTTTTAAAATTTACATAATTGTATGAGTTTGGCCAAATATCAAAATGAATCCACCACAGGTATACATGTGTTCCCCATCCTGAACCCTCCTCCCTCCTCCCTCCCCATTCCATCCCTCTGGGTCGTCCCAGTGCACCAGCCCCAAGCATCCAGTATCGTGCATCGAACCTGGACTGGCAACTCATTTCATACATGGTATTTTACATGTTTCAATGCCATTCTCCCAAATCTTCCCACCTTCTCCCTCTCCCACAGAGTCCATAAGACTGTTCTATACATCAGTGTCTCTTTTGCTGTCTCGTACCCAGGGTTATTGTTACCATCTTTCTAAATTCCATATATATGCGTTAGTACACTGTATAGGTGTTTTTCTTTCTGGCTTATTTCACTCTGTATAATAGGCTCCAGTTTCATCCACCTCATTAGAACTGATTCAAATGTATTCTTTTTAATGGCTGAGTAATACTCCATTGTGTATATGTACCATAGCTTTCTTATCCGTTCATCTGCTGATGGACATCTAGGTTGCTTCAATGTCCTGGCTATTATAAACAGTGCTGCGATGAACATTGGGGTACACGTGTCTCTTTCCTTTCTGGTTTCCTCAGTGTGTATGCCCAGCAGTGGGATTGCTGGATCATAAGGCAGTTCTATTTCCAGTTTTTTAAGGAATCTCCACATTGTTCTCCACAGTGGCTGTACTAGTTTGCATTCCCACCAACAGTGTAAGAGGGTTCCCTTTTCTCCACACCCTCTCCAGCATTTATTACTTGTAGACTTTTGGATTACAGCCATTCTGACTGGTGTAAAATGGTACCTCATAGTGGTTTTGATTTGCATTTCTCTGAAAATGAGTGATGTTGAGCATGTTTTCATGTGTTTGTTAGCCACCTGTATGTCTTCTTTGGAGAAATGTCCATTTAGTTCTTTGGCCCATTTTTTGATTGGGTCATTTATTTTTCTACAGTTGAGCTGTAGGAGTTGCTTGTATATTCTCGAGATTAGTTGTTTGTCAGTTGCTTCATTTGCTATTATCTTCTCCATTCTGAAGGCTGTCTTTTCATCTTGCTAATAGTTTCCTTTGATGTGCAGAAGCTTTTAAGGTTAATTAGGCCCCATTTGTTTATTTTTGCTTTTATTTCCAATATTCTGGGAGGTGGGTCATAGAGGATCCTGCTGTGATGTATGTCAGAGAGTGTTTTGCCTATGTTCTCCTCTAGGAGTTTTATAGTTTCTGGTCTTACGTTTAGATCTTTAATCCATTTTGAGTTTATTTTTGTGCATGGTGTTAGAAAGTGTTCTAGTTTCATTCTTTTACAGGTGGTTGACCAGATTTTCCAGCACCACTTGTTAAAGAGATTGTCTTTAATCCATTGTATATTCTTGCCTCCTTTGTCAAAGATAAGGTGTCCATATGTGCGTGGATTTATCTCTGGGCTTTCTATTTTGTTCCATTGATCTATATTTCTGTCTTTGTGCCAGTACCATACTGTCTTGATGCCTGTGGCTTTGTAGTAGAGCCTGAAGTCAGGCAGGGTGATTCCTTCAGTTCCATTCTTCTTTCTCAAGATTGCTTTGGCTATTCGAGGTTTTTTGTATTTCCATACAAATTGTGAAATTATTTGTTCTACCTCTGTGAAGAATACTGTTGGTAGCTTGATAGGGATTGCATTGAATCTATAGATTGCTTTGGGTAGTATACTCATTTTCACTATATTGATTCTTCCAATCCATGAACATGGTATATTTCTCCATCTATTAGTGTCCTCTTTGATTTCTTTCACCAGTGTTTTATAGTTTTCTATATATAGGCCTTTAGTTTCTTTAGTTAGATATATTCATAAGTATTTTATTCTTTCCGTTGCCATGGTGAATGGAATTGTTTCCTTAATTTCTCTTTCTGTTTTCTCATTGTTAGTGTATAGGAATGCAAGGGATTTCTGTGTGTTGATTTTATATCCTGCAACTTTACTATAGTTATTGATTAGTTCTAGTAATTTTCTGGTGGAGTCTTTAGGGTTTTCTATGTAGAGGATCATGTCATCTGCAAATAGTGAGAGCTTTACTTCTTCTTTTCCAATTTGGATTCCTTCTATTTCTTTTTCTGCTCTGATTGCTGTGGCCAAGACTTCCAAAACTATGTTGAATAGTAATGGTGAAAGTGGGCACCCTTGTCTTGTTCCTGACTTTAGAGGAAATGCTTTCAATTTTTCACCATTGAGGATAATGTTTGCTGTGGGTGTGTCATATAGCTTTTATTATGTTGAGGTATGTTCCTTCTATTCCTGCTTTCTGGAGAGTTTTTATCATAAATGGATGTTGAATTTTGTCAAAGGCTTTCTCTGCATTTATTGAGATAATCATATGGTTTTTATTTTTCAATTTGTTAATGTGGTGCATTACATTGATTGATTTGCGGATATTGAAGAATCCTTGCATCCCTGGGATAAAGCCCACTTTGTCATGGTGTATGATCTTTTTAATGTGTTGTTGGATTCTGATTGCTAGAATTTTGTTAAGGATTTTTGCATCTATGTTCATCAGCGATATTGGCCTGTAGTTTTCTTTTTTTGTGGCATCTTTGTCAGGTTTTGGTATTAGGGGGATGGTGGCTTCATAGAATGAGTTTGGAAGTTTACCTTCCTCTGCAATTTTCTGGAAGAGTTTGATCAAGATAGGTGTTAGCTCTTCTCTAAATTTTGGGTAGAATTCAGCTGTGAAGCTGTCTGGGCCTGGGCTTTTGTTTGCTGGAAGATTTTTGATTACAGTTTCAGTTTCTGTGCTTGTGATGGGTTTGTTAAGGTTTTCTATTTCTTCCTGGTCCAGTTTTGGAAAGTTGTACTTTTCTAAGAATTTGTCCATTTCTTCCACGTTGTCCGTTTTATTGGCATATGATTTTTGATAGTAGTCTCTTATGATCCTTTGTATTTCTGTGTTGTCTGTTGTGATCTGTCCATTTTCATTTCTAATTTTATTGATTTGATTTTTCTCCCTTTGTTTCTTGATGATTCTGGCTAATGGTTTGTCAATTTTATTTATCCTTTCAAAAAACCAGCTTTTAGTTTTGTTGATTTTTGCTATGATCTCTTTTGTTTCTTTTGCATTTATATCTGCTCTAAGTTTTAAGATTTCTTTCCTTCTACTAACCCTGGGGTTCTTCATTTCTTCCTTTTCTAGTTGCTTTATTTGTAGAGTTAGGTTCTTTATTTGACTTTTCTCTTGTTTCTTGAGGTGTGCCTGTATTGCTATGAACTTTCCGCTTAGGACTGCTTTTATCATGTCCCACAGGTTTTGGGTTGTTGTGTTTTCATTTTCATTCGTTTCTATGCAAATTTTGATTTCTTTTCTTATTTCTCCTGTGATTTGTTGGTTATTCAGCATTGTGTTGTTCAGCCTCCATATGTTGGAATTTTTAATAGTTTTTCTCCTGTAATTGAGATCTAATCTTACTGCATTGTGGTCAGAAAAGATGCTTGGAATGATTTCTATTTTTTGAATTTACCAAGGCTAGCTTTATGGCCCAGGATGTGATCTATCCTGGAGAAGGTTCCATGTGCGCTTGAGAAAAAGGTGAAATTCATTGTTTTGGGATGAAATTTCCTATAGATATTAGGTCTAACTCATCTATTATATCATTTAAGGTTTGTGTTTCCTTGTTAATTTTCTGTTTAGTTGATCTATCCATAGGTGTGAGTGGGGTATTAAAGTCTCCCACTATTATTGTGTTATTGTTAATTTCTCCTTTCATACTTGTTAGTATTTGTCTTACATACTGCGGTACTCCAGTGTTGGGTGCATATATATTTATAATTGTTATATCTTCTTCTTGGATTGATCCTTTGATCATTATTTAGTGACCTTGTCTCTTTTCACAGCCTTTGTTTTAAAGTCTATTTTATCTGATATGAGTATTGCTACTCCTGCTTTCTTTTGGTCCCTATTTGCATGGAAAATTTTTTTCCAGCCCTTCACTTTCAGTCTGTATGTGTCCCCTGTTTTGAGGTGGGTCTCTTGTAGACAACATATGTAGGGGTCTTGTTTTTGTATACATTCAGCCAGTCTTTGTCTTTTGGTTGGGGCATTCAACCCATTTATGTTTAAGGTAATTACTGATAAGTATGATCCCGTTGCCATTTACTTTATTGTTTTGGGTTCGATTTTATACACCATTTTTGTGTTTCCTGTCTAGAGAATATCCTTTAGTATTTGTTGGAGAGCTGGTTTGGTGGTGCATAATTCTCTCAGCTTTTGCTTGTCTGAAAAGCTTTTGATTTCTCCTCATACTTGAATGAGATCCTTGCTGCATACAATAATCTGGGCTGTAGGTTATTTTCTTTCATCATTTTAAGTATGTCTTGCCATTCTCTCCTGGCTTGAAGAGTTTCTATTGAAAGATCAGCTGTTATTCTTATGGGAGTTTCCTAGTGTGTTATTTGTTGTTTTTCCCTTGCTGCTTTTAATATTTGTTCTTTGTGTTTGATCTTTGTTAATTTGATTAATATGTGTCTTGGGGTGTTTCACCTTGGGTTTATCCTGTTTGGGACTCTCTGGGTTTCTTGAACTTGGGTGATTATTTCCTTCCCCATTTTAGGGAATTTTTCAACTATTATCTCCTCAAGTATTTTCTCATGGTCTTTCTTTCTGTCTTCTTCTTCTGGGACCCCTATGATTCGAATGTTGTAGCGTTTAATATTGTCCTGGAGGTTTCTGAGATTGTCCTCATTTCTTCTAATTCGTTTTTCTTTTATCCTCTCTGATTCATTTTTTTCTACCATTCTATCTTCTAATTCACTAATCCTATCTTCTGCCTCTGTTATTCTACTATTTGTTGCCTCCAGAGTGTTTTTAATTTCACTTATTGCATTATTCATTATATATTGACTCTTTCATTTCTTCTAAGTCCTTGTTAAACCTTTCTTGCATCTTCTCAATCCTTGCCTCCAGGCTATTTATCTGTGATTCCATTTTGATTTCAAGATTTTGGATCAATTTCACTATCATTATTCGGAATTCTTTATCAGGTAGATTCCCTATCTCTTCCTCTTTGGTTTGGTTTGGTGGGCATTTATCCTGTTCCTTTGTCTGCTGGGTATTCCTCTGTCTCTTCATCTTGTTTAAATTGCTGAGTTTGGGGTGTCCTTTCTGTATTCTGGCAGTTTGTGGAGTTCTCTTTATTGTGGCGTTTCCTCGCTGTGTGTGGGTTTGTACAGGTGGCTTGTCAAGGTTTCCTGGTTAGGGAAGCTATTTTTTTCTGCATAGAGGACACTTTAAACCTAAATTACCGTAGCCTGGTATTATCTATATAAATCCATCCCATAATTGTGTGACATTTTTGCCTTTGATGAAACTTTGTTTGTTGCTCTGATTGGGCTTGAGTAATAGAAGAAAACTCGAATTTATGGCCAGGGTCAGAACAGGTATTATTAGTTGACCAGGTGTGTAGGTCCCATCTAGTAATATCAATAGGAACCTGAATATGACTATAACTTTTTTTTTTTTTAAAGTAAAGGCAAACCAATTAGAGCCCTGGAATAGAGACTTTCACCATGGTAACACAGAACTAGATACAGGGAATTGGCCACAAACCCAACAATTGCATTGATTTCTGAAACTAGCATAGGATCATGCCTATGATAGGAAAACATTTGATTTATATGCAAAGGTCCAAGAAGTCAAGAAAACATTATAAATGATTATATGAATCAGATCCAGCATCTTGGGCAAGCCTTCTACTTCTGGTATCATCTCCTCATCCTAGTATAGTGCAGTTTCCTGTTTGAGCATCATTTTAAAGTGAGTTAAGGTTATCAGTCCTCTCTATAGGCTAGTCCAGTGTAGGGGCCTTTGGAAGTGGGAACTAATCTTAAGAGTCAATTTCCCTTCAATTTTACTGTGCATGAGCCAGTTAAGAGTATCTAATTTAAAAGGTCCTTCCATCCAGGTTGGAGACAATCCCTTAAATTATGTCTTTTTCCAGTCCTGGTTGCAAGTCATGAGGCATCTGATCTTTGTCCAAAGATAGGTTACTGAAATAACCTTCAGAAACCAACTTAGGGTGTTCTTTAACAATTCAATTGAATTTTACATTAACATTGCATAACAGCTAGGAACTATCCAGAAAATGAGTCTTAGTAGATACAGACTTCCATTAACAAACTGGGATTTAGCATTTATTGAAACATCTTTTTCTCCCTAAAGTTACCCTCGTTTTTAGCAAACTACCCAAACTAAGGCTAGTTTTTTTTTTTTTTTTTTTTTTTCCAAAATAGGTCTACTCTCAATAAATTTGTCCTGATGATTTATATAACTATAAATGATTGCAGACTTTTTTTTTCTTTTTTAATTTTATTGGAGTATAGTTGATTTACAATGTTGTGTTAGTTTCAGGTAAGAGCATAGAATTTTTGCTTGCTGAAACTTTCAGAGTCTCAGACTGAACTTTTAAACACAACCTTTCAGGGCTGGGAAAGTCACACCAAAGGCTTACGACAGGCTATGCCTCAAAAATCTAGGTGAATTCTTCCATTTTCAAGGTCTCAAAAATTCCTTGAGATTTCTATACTTGTTAGTGAGATAACCTTCCTAATTTACCTGATAAAGTTACTGGAAACCTAAGAGTTCCCAATCTCTGGAGGAGTCAGACAGAGAAAATTATAATTGTTTCAATTTGTTTATAATGTTTAATTTTACCAAATCATTGTCATAATTAGTTTGATGGAAAGGTTTTTCCTACTCCCAGGAAACACAGATTCAAACCTGTAATTTTTTTCAGGTAGAAACCATAAAAGTTATAAGCATATTCACTGGTTCATTCAGTCCTTTTGTTAACCTTTGTGAAGTCATCATATTTCCCACTAGAATACCAGAACATATCAGATTTTTAGGAACTTCATAAAATTTCTAGGATATCTATATTAGTAACTTTACCATACAGTAGAACCTGGCAGGATTTATTACTCATTTGATATTATTTCCCATGTAATTTAACCAGCCAAATGAAATAGTTAGTTTAATATCTCTCTTTGGGATGTTTCAGGGGCTCTCTGAAGCATCACAAAGTTAGCCAGAGGTCAAAAGAACTTCAGTAGAAGTTGATTTAGGAAGTTTCATACCAAAAAAAAAAAAAAAAATCAATCAAAAGGGTCTAGAACATTTGGTCAGATTTAGCCGATACTGGTGGGTATGTCATTTAGCTTGCTGATCTGTCACAATGGGTGTATATACCAAGGCTCAAGGTCTAATGAAAGTTGATTCTGCCATCTTGAACCTTGTTGGCTCTAACCAGTTTTCCTATGGCTGTGTCATTTCTAACAAAATCCAATTATCAAACTAATTATAATCCAATTTTAGAAAATCCTGATAATGCATAACTCTTTTCAGAATTTTTTTCATACCTTTTTCTCTTGAAAATGCATCTTAGTTCCTCTAAAGTATTCTCCACAATGAGGTACATTTCTTGTTGACCAATTTGTAACAGAATACAGTCTTATTTGGCCTATAGTAAACCTAGGTACAACAGAAGTACTATACTTATTGATGGTCCTAGAGACATGTCTATGTTACCAGACATTATTTTAATATTGAATATTTCCCTCTTCACATGAACCTGGAATTCATTTAGCTTAATTTAGAATTATTTGATTTATAAGCACTTACTTTTCTTTAAGCAAATTAAATGGAGCTCATTTACAAATTAATCTCAAAATTATTATCCAGAGACAAAGACATACTGAGACATACAGATTTTCAGACACAGCGTGAGATCTAGCTTCATTTTCTAAATTTAGTCATGAATTATATGTTACAATATGACATTCACTAGTTGGAATAAATAAAAAATGTAAAGCCTTCTTCCCATTTTTCCTCAGTCTCAGGAGTTAGAGATGGTCTAGATAAGTGTTCCTGAGAGCCCTGGTCTCAAGGCACAGGGGAAAAAATCAAGTCCTAAAAAAATGGCAGTAGGTCTAAACCAAATGGTGCCCACACAGAGCAAAATGGCCATCACAAATCACAACACAGAACCCAGAGTATAAAACACACACATAGACCTGACAGTTCTAATCAGACACTCCTTTAAATACAAGATTACAGTCTCTCAGAAAACCTCCAATAGAGACACAGGACTTTGGATCCAAGTACTAACAGAGTAAATGAAAATATCTCTGACTTTCAAAGATTTCAAAGGGAGGAAAGGAAGCCAGGTTGAAAGAAGAGGTGGGAGGAGGTGGGAGAAGGGGGCAAAAGGGGTGGCCTTACAGACATCTTTTGCCAGCTGCAAATACCCAGACATTACAGGACTTTACCCTGAAACTCCAGTAAAGGGAGGACTAGTACTTGGGCCTATCAGAAACCAGACCAGATCAGAACAGAACCAGAATTCAAACCAGAAACCAGACCAGAACCAGAATTTGAGTTCTCAGCCAAGAGGAGTTGATCAAGCTCTACTCCTCAGCTCAGGCAGAGGCCCTTTGACCAGATTCCTTCATCCAGGACCGGGGGACTAGAAAGTAGGATGAAAAGGGTTAAGGAGAAGAAAGAGAGATGGAAGGGGAGAGAGGTCAATAAAGTATCTTGTTCCTTACCCGGTTAGGGCACTCTGGTCAGTCGTCTGCCTCAGAAGAAGACCAGAGACAAAAGGGCCCCAGTTGCAGCTGCTGGGTCTGGTTGATTGGTGGTTGAGTTGGTCCCTGAGTACCTTAAGTGGTCAAGATATCAGTCATAGCGAAGAAGATGCCCCACCAGAGTTGCCATTTGTTGCAGGAAGGGGGGCTCTTTTCAGGGCACAAACGGGGCTCTTATCTAACACTCAGAAATGAATTGTCTGAAGAGAAACACATGCTGACAAACCAAGAGATTTTATTGGGAAGGTGCGCCTGGAAAGAATGCAGTAGGGCAAGGGAACCTGGGAGAAGTGCTCTATCATTAGGCTTGAAATCTCTGGTTTTATGGTGATGGGATTATTTTCCAGGTTTCTCCGAAAAATACTCATTCTGACTCAGAGCCCTTCCTGGTGTGCACACATTGCTTAGCCAAGATGGACGCCAGTGAGAAGGATTCTTAGAGGTGGCTGGACATGTGATGTCTCCTTTTGACCTTTCCCAAACTCTTCCAGTTGGTGTTGGTTTATTAGTTCCATGTTCCTTACCAGGACCTCCTGTTATAAAACAACTCATAAAAATGGTTACAAAGGGGCCTGGCCAGGGTGGGCGATTTCAGTCAGTTTGCATCCCCTAAAAATTCCAATGAATATTCATGATTGATTTCCTTTATTACTGACTTGTTTGTTCTCCTTGCAGTCCAAGGGACTCTCAAGAAGCATCTCCAATACTATAATTCAAAAGCATCAATTCTTCAGTGCTCAGCCTTCTTTACAGTCCAACTCTCACATCCATACATGACTACTGGAAAAACCATAGCTTTGATTATATGGACCTTTGTTGGTAAAGTAATGTCTCTGCTTTTTAATACACTGTCTTCCAAGAAAGAAGGTTCTTTTAATTTCATGATCTTTGTTCATTTCAGTCACCATCTGCAGTGATTCTGGAGCACAAGAAAATAAAATCTGTCACTTTTCCCATCTATTTGCGATGAAGTGATGGGACCAGATGTCATGATCTTAGTTTTCTGAATGCTGAGTTTTAAGCCAACTTTTTCACTCTCTTCTTTCATCTATATTAAGACGCTCTTTAGTTCCCCTTTGCTTTCTGCCATAAGGGTGGTGTCACCTGCATATCTGAGGTTATTTGTATCTCTCCTGGCAATCTTGATTTCAGCTTGTGATTCATCCAGCCCAACATTTCCCATGATGTACTCTGAATATAAGTTAAATAGGCAGGGTGACAATATACAGCCTTTATGTACTCCTTTTTCAATTTGAAACCAGTCTGTTATTCCATGTTTAGTTCTAACTGTTGCTTCTTGACATGCATACAGGTTTCTCAGAAGGCAAGTAAGATGGTCTGATATTCATATCTCTTGAAAAATTTTCAACAGTTTGTTGTGATCCCCACAGTTAAAGGCTTTAGTGTAGTCAATGAAGCAGAAGTAGATGTTTTTCTACTTTCTATGGAATTATCTAACTTTTTCTATGATCCAACGGATGTTGGGAATTTGATCTCTGGTTCCTCTGGCTTTTCTAAATCCAGCTTCAACATCTGGCAGTTCTCAGTTTATATGTTGTTGAAGCCTAGCTCAGAGAATTTTGAGCATTACTTTGCTAACATGTGAAATGAGTGCAATAGCATGTGAAACTGGTAGTTTGAATACTCTTTGGCATTTTCTTTCTTTGGGATTGGAATGAAAACTTACCTTTTCTAGTCCTATGGCCACTTCTGAGTTTTCCAAATTGGCTGGCATATTGAGTATGTTATCATACTTTTTTATATACGTGTGTTATCAGATTTTTTTTTTCCAGTCTTCATTTGGAATGTAGTCCTAGAAAAATATTTTACTTAGACATGTTTCATGAAGCTAACTATATCATTCAAAGAATAAATAGGTCAGATTATTCAATTTCTCTATTATTTTTTATTAGAATCTAGTTGTGATAATTGATTTACAATGTGTATGTTCCTGCTGTACTGCAAAGTAAATTAGTTATAAGATCAGATCAGTCGCTCAGTCGTGTCCGACTCTTTGTGACCCCATGAATCGCAGCACGCCAGGCCTCCCTGTCCATCACCAACTCCCGGAGTTCACTCAGACTCATGTCCATCGAGTCAGTGATGCCATCCAGCCACCTCATCCTCTGTCGTCCCCTTCTCCTCCTGCCCCAAATCCCTCCCAGCGTCAGAGTCTTTTCTAATGAGTCAACTCTTCGCATGAGGTGGCCAAAGTACTGCAGTTTCATCTTTAGCATCATACCTTCCAAAGAAATCCCAGGGCCAATCTCCTTCAGAATGGACTGGTTGGATCTCCTTGCAGTCCAAGGGACTCTCAAGTCTTCTCCAAAACCACAGTTCAAAAGCATAAATTCTTTTCACAGACTTTGTTTTAAAGTCTATTTTATCTGATATGAGTATTGCTACTCCTGCTTTCTTTTGGTCCCTATTTGCATGGAAAATCTTTTTCCAGCCCTTCACTTTCAGTGTGTATGTGTCCCCTGTTTTGAGGTGGGTCTCTTGTAGACAACATATGTAGGGGTCTTGTTTTTGTATCCATTCAGCCAGTCTTTGTCTTTTGGTTGGGGCATTCAACCCATTTATGTTTAAGGTAATTACTGATAAGTATGATCCCGTTGCCATTTACTTTATTGTTTTGGGTTCGATTTTATACACCATTTTTGTGTTTCCTGTCTAGAGAATATCCTTTAGTATTTGTTGGAGAGCTGGTTTAGTGGTGCATAATTCTCTCAGCTTTTGCTTGTCTGAAAAGCTTTTGATTTCTCCTCATACTTGAATGAGATCCTTGCTGCGTACAATAATCTGGGCTGTAGGTTATTTTCTTTCATCATTTTAAGTATGTCTTGCCATTCTCTCCTGGCTTGAAGAGTTTCTATTGAAAGATCAGCTGTTATTCTTATGGGAGTTTCCTAGTGTGTTATTTGTTGTTTTTCCCTTGCTGCTTTTAATATTTGTTCTTTGTGTTTGATCTTTGTTAATTTGATTAATATGTGTCTTGGGGTGTTTCGCCTTGGGTTTATCCTGTTTGGGATTCTC
Source organism: Bubalus bubalis (assembly GCF_019923935.1). Taxonomy (NCBI): domain Eukaryota; kingdom Metazoa; phylum Chordata; class Mammalia; order Artiodactyla; family Bovidae; genus Bubalus; species Bubalus bubalis. The sequence goes on from NC_059161.1 coordinate 72,992,993, forward strand.
TGGGTTTCTTGGACTTGGGTGATTATTTCCTTCCCCATTTTAGGGAAGTTTTCAACTATTATTTCCTCAAGTATTTTCTCATGGTCTTCCTTTTTGTCTTCTTCTTCTGGGACCCCTATGATTCGAATGTTATAGCTTTTAATATTGTCCTGGAGGTCTCTGAGATTGTCCTCATTTCTTTTAATTCGTTTTTCCTTTTTCCTCTCTGATTCATTTATTTCTACCATTCTATCTTCTAATTCACTAATCCGATCTTCTGCCTCTGTTGCCTCCAGAGTGTTTTTAATTTCACTTATTGCATTATTCATTATATATTGACTCTTTTTTATATCTTCGAGGTCCTTGTTAAACCTTTCTTGCATCTTCTCAATCCTTGCCTCCAGGCTATTTATCTGTGATTCCATTTTGATTTCAAGATTTTGGATCAATTTCACTATCATTATTCGGAATTCTTTATCAGGTAGATTCCCTATCTCTTCCTCTTTGGTCTGGTTTGGTGGGCATTTATCCTGTTCCTTTATCTGCTGGGTATTCCTCTGTCTCTTCATCTTGTTTAAATTGCTGAGTTTGGGGTGTCCTTTCTGTATTCTGGCAGTTTGTGGAGTTCTCTTTATTGTGGCGTTTCCTCGCTATGTGTGGGTTTGTACAGGTGGCTTGTCAAGGTTTCCTGGTTAGGGAAGCTTGTGTTGGTGTTCTGGTGGGTGGAGCTGTATTTCTTCTCTCTGGAGTGCAATGAAGTGTCCAGTAATGAGTTATGAGATGTCTATGGTTTTGGGGTGACTTTGGGCAGCCTCTATCTTGAAGCTCAGGGCTGTGTTCCTGTGTTGCTGGAGAATTTGTTTGGTATGTCTTGCCCTGGAACTTGTTGGCCCTTGAGTGGTGCTTGGTTGTAGGTATGGAGGTGTTTGATGAGCTCCTGTCAATTAATGTTCCTTGGAGTCAGGAGTTGCCTGGAGTCAGGGTTTGGACTTAAGCCTCCTGCTTCCAGTTATTGGTCTTATTTTTACAGTAGTTTCAAAATTTCTCCTTCTATATAGCACCATTGATAAAACATCTACGTTAAAGATGAAAAGTTTCTCTACCGTGAGGGTCACCCAGAGAGGTTCACAGCGTTACATGGAGAAGAGAAGAGGGAGGAGGGAGTTAGAGGTGACCCGAATGAGATGAGGTGGAATCAATAGTGGAGAGAGTTGGCTAGCCAGTAATCACTTCCTTATGGGCACTCCACAACTGGACCGCTCAGAGATGTTCATGGAGTTATACAGAGAAGAGAAGAAGGAGGAAGGAGACAGAGGTGGCCAGAAGGATAAAAGGGGGGAATGAAAAGGAGGGAGACAGATCCAGCCAGTAATCAGTCCCCTAAGTGTTCTCCACCGTCTGGAACACACAGAAATTCACAGAGTTGGGTAGAGTAGAGAGGGGTTAGGGAGGCGACACAGGTGACCTGGTGGAGAAAAAGGAGAGTCCAAAGGGAGAGAGAGCAGTCAAGCCAGTAATCTCGCTCCCTAGTGAAAAATGGGTACTGAAGACTGGGTTCTTAAAGGTACAAAATTGGTAACAAATACATAAAAGCAAAAATTAAAAATCTAGAGTAGAGTTTGGAATTTTAAAAATACGATGTTAAAGAAAAGAAGAAGGAAAAGAAAGAGAGAAAAAACAAACAAACAAAAACAGACAAGGTCGCAAAAATTATAAAGAAAATATAGGTACAAAATTGATAACTAATACCAAAAAGCAAAAGTTAAAAATCTACAGTAGAGTTTGGAATTTCAGATATACAATGTTATATAAAAGAAGAGAAAGAAACAGAGAAGAAAAAAAAAAAAGTCACAGAAATTATAAAAAAAAAAAAAAAAAAAAAACTATAGGTACAAAATTGATAACAAATACCAAAAAGTTAAAATAAAAAATCTAGAGTAGAGTTTGGAATTTCAAAAATACAATGTTAAAGAAAAGAAGAAAAAAAAAAAAAAACCAAGGTAAAAAAATTATAAAAAATATATATATGAAGTTTGCTGAAGAAAAAAAAATAGGGCCTTTTTTTTTGCTAAGTAAAAGGTTATAAAAGTGAAAATTAAAGGAATAATAGAGGACTTAAATATTTTTTAAAAAAAGAAAAAGAAAGAAAGAATGGTCGTAAAAATAGTAAAAATATATCTAGGACTTTCTCTGGTTTTGTTGTGAGTATTGTGGGTTCAGTTCATTTTTGGCTAGTTCCTTGGTCTGATTTATATTTCTCAAGATCTATAGGCCCCTTCCTATGTAGTCGGTAGTAACCACAGAGTCTTAATCTATTGCCTGTAGCTTCCAAGGCAGTTCCCTCTGTTATAGCTTCTTCTGTTTCCTGGTCTCTTCAGTGTCTGGTTTCCACCCTGACACAAAGGGGACGGTGGAGGACATTTTTTTTTTTTTTTAGGCTCACTTGTTCAGTCGTGCTGTGGGGAGGGAGGGAGGGATGCTGCAAACAAATAACACTGGCGTGTGCTTGCAGTGCCTCAGCCACACTGGGTCTGACCCCGTTCAAAGTGCGTGTAGTCTCCCTAGGTCACTACATAATGATCAAAGGATCAATTCAAGAAGAAGATATAACAATTATAAATATATATGCACCCAACACGGGAGCACCGCAGTATGTAAGACAAATGCTAACAAGTATGAAAGGAGAAATTAACAATAACACAATAATAGTGGGAGACTTTAATACCCCACTCACACCTATGGATAGATCAACTAAACAAAAATTAACAAGGAAACACAAGCTTTAAATGATACAATAGATCAGTTAGACCTAATTGATATCTATAGGAAATTTCATCACAAAACAATGAATTTCACCTTTTTCTCAAGTGCACATGGAACCTTCTCCAGGATAGATCACATCCTGGGCCATAAATCTAGCCTTGGTAAATTCAAAAAATAGAAATCATTCCAAGCATCTTTTCTGACCACAATGCAGTAAGATTAGATCTCAATTATAGGAGACAAACTATTAAAAATTACAGCATATGGAGGCTGAAGAACACGCTGCTGAATAACCAACAAATCACAGAAGAAATCAAAAAAGGAATCAAAATTTGCATAGAAACGAATGAAAATGAAAACACAACAACCCAAAACCTGTGGGACACAGTAAAAGCAGTTCTAAGGGGAAAGTTCATAGCAATACAGGCACACCTCAAGAAACAAGAAAAAAGTCAAATAAATAACCTAACTCTACAAATAAAGCAACTAGAAAAGGAAGAAATGAAGAACCCCAGGGTTAGTAGAAGAAAAGAAATCTTAATAAATAGAGCAGAAATAAATGCAAAAGAAACAAAAGAGACCATAGCAAAAATCAACAAAGCCAAAAGCTGGTTCTTTGAAAGGATAAATAAAATTGACAAACCATTAGCCAGACTCATCAAGAAACAAAGGGAGAAAAATCAAATCAATAAAATTAGAAATGAAAATGGAGATATCACAACAGACAACACAGAAATACAAAGGATCATAAGAGTCTACTATCAACAATTATATGCCAATAAAATGGACAACGAGGAAGAAATGGACAAATTCTTAGAAAAGTACAACTTTCCAAAACTCGATCAGGAAGAAATAGAAAATCTTAACAGACCCATCACAAGCACAGAAACTGAAACTGTAATCAAAAATCTTCCAGCAAACAAAAGCCCAGGCCCAGACAGCTTCACAGCTGAATTCTACCCAAAATTTAGAGAAGAGCTAACACCTATCCTGATCAAACTCTTCCAGAAAATTGCAGAGGAAGGTAAACTTCCAAACTCATTCTATGAGGCCACCATCCCCCTAATACCAAAACCTGACAAAGATGCCACAAAAAAAGAAAACTACAGGCCAATATCGCTGATGAACATAGATGCAAAAATCCTTAACAAAATTCTAGCAATCAGAATCCAACAACACATTAAAAAGATCACACACCATGACAAAATGGGCTTTATCCCAGGGATGCAAGGATTCTTCAATATCCGCAAATCAATCAATGTAATGCACCACATTAACAAATTGAAAAATAAAAACCATATGATTATCTCAATCGATGCAGAGAAAGCCTTTGACAAAATTCAACATCCATTTATGATAAAAACTCTCCAGAAAGCAGGAATAGAAGGAACATACCTCAACATAATAAAAGCTATATATGACACACCCACAGCAAACATTATCCTCAATGGTGAAAAATTGAAAGCATTTCCTCTAAAGTCAGGAACAAGACAAGGGTGCCCACTTTCACCATTACTATTCAACATAGTTTTGGAAGTCTTGGCCACAGCAATCAGAGCAGAAAAAGAAATAGAAGGAATCCAAATTGGAAAGAAGTAAAACTCTCACTATTTGCAGATGACACGATCCTCTACATATAAAACTCTAAAGACTCCACCAGAAAATTACTAGAATTAATCAGTGATTATAGTAAATTTGCAGGATATAAAATCAACACACAGAAATCCCTTGCATTCCTATACACTAACAATGAGAAAACAGAAAGAGAAATTAAGGACACAATTCCATTCACCATTGCAACGGAAAGAATAAAATACTTGTGAATATATCTACCTAAAGAAACTAAAGGCCTGTATATAGAAAACTATAAAACACTGGTGAAAGAAATCAAAGAGGACACTAATAGATGGAGAAATATACCATGTTCATGGATTGGAAGAATCAATATAGTGAAAATGAGTATACTACCCAAAGCAATCTATAGATTCAATGCAATCCCTATCAAGCTACCAACAGTATCTTCATAGAGGTAGAACAAATAATTTCACAATTTGTATGGAAATACAAAAAACCTTCAATAGCCAAAGCTATCTTGAGAAAGAAGAATGGAACTGGAGGAATCACCCTGCCTGACTTCAGGCTCTACTACAAAGCCACAGGCATCAAGACAGTATGGTACTGGCACAAAGACAGAAATATAGATCAATGGAACAAAATAGAAAGCCCAGAGATAAATCCACGCACATATGGACACCTTATCTTTGACAAAGGAGGCAAGAATATACAATGGATTAAAGACAATCTCTTTAACAAGTGGTGCTGGGAAATCTGGTCAACCACTTATAAAAGAATGAAACTAGAACACTTTCTAACACCATACACAAAAATAAACTCAAAATGGTTTAAAGATCTAAACGTAAGACCAGAAACTATAAAACTCCTAGAGGAGAACATAGGCAAAACACTCTGACATATATCACAGCAGGATCCTCTATGACCCACCTCCCAGAATATTGGAAATAAAAGCAAAAATAAACAAATGGGGCCTAATTAACCTTAAAAGCTTCTGCACATCAAAGGAAACTATTAGCAAGATGAAAAGGCAGCCTTCAGAATGGGAGAAAATAATAGCAAATGAAGCTACTGACAAACAACTAATCTCAAAAAATATTCAAGCAACTCCTACAGCTCAACTCCAGAAAAATAAATGACCCAATCAAAAAATGGGCCAAAGAACTAAATAGACATTTCTCCAAAGAAGACATACAGAAGGCTAACAAACACAGGAAAAGATGCTCCACATCACTCATTATCAGAGATATGCAAATCAAAACCACTATGAGGTACCATTTCATACCAGTCAGAATGGCTGTAATCCAAAACTCTACAAGCAATAAATGCTGGAGAGAGTGTGGAGAAAAGGGAACCCACTTACACTGTTGGTGGGAATGCAAACTGGTACAGCCACTATGGAGAACAGTGTGGAGATTCCTTAAAAAACTGGAAATAGACCTGCCTTATGATCCAGCAATCCCACTGCTGGGCATACACACTGAGGAAACCAGAAGGGAAAGAGACACGTGTACCCCAATGTTCATCGCAGCACTGTTTATAATAGCCAGGACATGGAAGCAACCTAGATGTCCATCAGCAGATGAATGCATAAGAAAGCAGTGGTACATATACACAATGGAGTATTACTCTGCCATTAAAAAGAATACATTTGAATCAGTTCTAATGAGGTGGATGAAACTGGAGCCTATTATACAGAGTGAAGTAAGCCAGAAGGAAAAACACCAATACAGTATACTAATACATATATATGTAATTTAGAAAGATGGTAACAATAACCCTGTGTATGAGACAGCAAAAGAGACACTGATGTATAGAACAGTCTTATGGACTCTGTGAGAGAGGGAGAGGGTGAGAAGATTTGGGAGAATGGCATTGAAACATGTATAATATCATGTATGAAATGAGTTGCCAGTCCAGGTTCGATGCACGATACTGAATGCTTGGGGCTGGTTCACTGGGACGACCCAGAGGGATGGTATGGGGAGGGAGGAGGGAGGAGAGTTCAGGATGGGGAACACGTGTATGCCTGTGGCGGATTCATTTCGATATATGGCAGAACCAATACAATATTGTAAAGTTTAAAAATAAAATAAAAATTTTAAAAAAAGCTGGTTAAAAAAATAATAAAGTTTAAAAATAAAATAAAATTTAAAAAAAAGAAAAAAGAAAATTTGAACTGTAAAAAAAAAGAAAAAGAAAAAAGCATCAATTCTTCGGTGCTCAGCCTTCTTCACAGTCCAACTCTCACATCCATACATGACCACAGGAAAAACCATAGCCTTGAGCAGATGGACCATTGTTGGCAAGGTAATGTCTCTGCTTTTGAACATGCTATCTAGGTTGGTCATAACTTTCCTTCCAAGGAGTAAGCGTCTTTTAATTTCATGGCTGCAGTCACCATCTGCAGTGATTTTGGAGCCCAGAAAAATAAAGTCTGACACTGTTTCCACTGTTTCCCCATCTATTTCCCATGAAGTGGTGGGACCGGATGCCATGATCTTCGTTTTCTGAATGTTGAGCTTTAAGCCAACTTTTTCACTCTCCTCTTTCACTTTCATCAAGAGGCTTTTCAGTTCCTCTTTAATTTCTGCCATAAGGGTGGTGTCATCTGCATATCTGACGTTATTGATATTTCTCCCGGCAATCTTGATTCCAGTTTGTGTTTCTTCCAGTCCAGCGTGTCTCATGATGTACTCTGCATATAAGTTAAATAAACAGGGTGACAATATACAGCCTTGACGAACTCCTTTTCCTATTTGGAAGCAGTCTGTTGTTCCATGTCCAGTTCTAACTGTTACTTCCTGACCTGCATACAAATTTCTCAAGAGGCAGATCAGGTGGTCTGGTATGCCCATCTCTTTCAGAATTTTCCACAGTTTATTGTGATCCACACAAAGGCTAATCCATTTTTTTTAATATACTTTCTCCATATAAGTCATTGCAGATTATTGAATAGAGTTCCATGTACTATACAGTAGATTCATATTAGTTATCAATTTTATATATAGTAATATATGCATGTCAATCCCAGTCTCTCAATTTATTGCTCCTCCTTCCTTTCTCCCTGGGTAATGATAATTTTGCTTTCTATATCTGTGACTCTATTCCTGTTCTATAAATAAGTTCAACTGTATCATATTTTTATATCACATATATATGTAATATCATATGATATTTATCTTGCTCTGTCTGATTCCACTTGGTATGGCAATCTCTATGTCCATCTATGTCACTGAAAATGGCACTAGTTTGTTCTTTTGTATGATTGAGTAATATTACATCATATATAATATGTACATCTTTACCCATTTATCTTTCAATGGCCATTTAGGTTGCTTCCATGTTCTGGTTATTGTCAATAGTGCTGCAATGAATATTAGGGTGCATTTAAATTGTTTCTGGAGCAATATATTTATTCAATCTCCCATTTTCACTTGAGCATAGGTCTGTTCAACATAGAACAGAATTTTTATAAGGGTTACTTTGTTTCACCTTCTATGCCAAAGTCTAGATAATTAAAATAAAGGGATAGGTAAGAGAAAAGAGGATGCTTACTTAACATCTGAGGTAGTCCATAATTTCAAATTTGAAGTCCCCAGTTTTGTTTTCTTGTTTATCTCTCCAGGCTTATTTTTACACATCCCAACACATTGCTTGCAATTTTCCTAGGTAGCCAGACTGTTGAGGACAAAGTTTGAAAAATATATAATGTAATAATATATAATATATGTTATTAAAGAAATTCAAATGTAGGGGAGAAACACATAAGGGGATTCATTCCCTCATAGTATCATGAGCAATACAGATAGATATATGTACAGAATTCTATGGGAACACAGAACAGCACTTTACATAAGCTGATATTTAAAGCAATACTAAGTAATAGAGCCCTTGAAAGGTGAATTATTGAAAGATTCTTATAGGCAATGGCATGAGAAAAGGCACAGAGATACAAAAATAATTAAGTTTATATAAAAACAAACTATCATTAGAAAATCAAAAGTGGACCATTACTATTGATTGTAAAAAGAAATAACAGGGATGCTAGTTAATCCGAATTGCATAGATAGTGGTACTTCTCAGGTAGCTCTTGGGTAAAGAATCTTCCTGCGAGTACCAGAGATGCAGGAGACGCAAGTTCAATCCCTGGGTGAGGAAGATTCTCTGGCGGCAACCCACTCCAATATTCTTGCTGGATAATCCCATGAACAGAGGTGCCTGGAAAATTACAGTCCATGAATCTGCAAAGAGTCGGACACAACTAAATGAATAAGCATGTCTAGTTTGTACTATTAGTTATTATCAGGGGAAAAAGAATACTTCAGAATGATTCTTTATATCTTCCAAAATTAACCTTGCTTATACGTTACATGAAGTGCAAATGCAGAATGGTAATTATTGGAAAAGTAAGAACTGAGACATAAAGGTCATTATCTGCTTTAATTTTAGCACAACATGCTCACTAGAGCTCTGGATAAAGATAACATTCTCATCAAGATTTGTCAGAGAATTACTACAATTATGGGTCTGAGTAGCCACAATTGAGTGGCAACTTTGGTCAATGACACAGAGTGAGAGCTCATTACTGCATGTTATTTTATGTGTGATTCTGTCTTATTTTCCATCCGTTTAAGAAAAAAAAAGATTCCTTTTTACTTTTTGATTTTTATTTTGAGATCCTTGGCATAATTACACATAAATTTCACCTTTAAATTATTGAAGATAATATAGAGTAAAATAGAATATTAAATGAGTATGAGTACAAAAAATATATAATGAAGCATAAAACATTTTGCAACTATATTTCTTATAATAACTCATAATTAAGAATAATACCTTTATCTTATAATTATTCCTGGTGATTTTCATTCTATGGCTTGTGGATATTTTATATTTTAAACCATACATGTGGGAGTAAAAAAGTGCATGACTGTCCTTTTCATTAGAAGTAATTAAATTTTGACTCCCTCAAAATTTTGTGTTTGAATCAGAGATCACAAAATGGATAAATACTTTATATATCTCAATATAAAGACTGAGGACAATTCTATTAATATATTACATATAAACATAGAATACAAATAATATCTAATAGTAATATTTGGATTATATCCACATTATTTACAATTTGTGGGAAAATATGCAATGTATTACAAAGTATATGGTACATTCCATCAGTATCTATGATCTTAGTACTAGGAGAAATTCCTCACGATTATTTTCTGCTTTTACATTTTATTCTACTCTTTTTTAAATAATTGATATGTTCTTATCCACTCCTAAAATCTTATAATTCTCACTGCTCATCCCAATCCTGCCTTCTCTTGTTTTTCACTAAATTCTGTCATTTTCAGATTTTCAGTTATTCCTAGGCATCTGTAGCCTCCTCTTTTTACATCCGATAGACAGCATTTCACAAATATCGATACTATAAATTTGAAAATTTGATATTTCCAATCTGTCGCATTTTTATATACTAGCATGTGTTCTCGAAGAGGGACAATCCAGAGTGATGACTGACTCTATGACTGGTCAGTGTTGTATCTTCAAGGATCCAGCTCTTCTCATAGTCTTATGTTGTCATCCACAGCACTGGCTATGTGCTAAGTCTCATTCTCCTCATAATTATGGGATGTTTACCAGATTGAGACCGGCCCAAGTTTTTCATTCATGGTTTTTAAGACTATGTGTCTTGGTCCATTTAGATTGCTATAACAAAATATTGTAAACTGGGTGGATTATCAACAGAAATTATTTCTCATAGTTCTGGAAGTTGGAAATCCAAGATCAAGATGAGCATATTTGGTGTCTGATGAAGTCCACTTACTGGTTCATACATGTATGGCAGCTTCTTACTGTGTCCTCACGTGGTAGAAGGGGAAACAGTTTTCTTGGGCTTTTTTGTAATGACATCATCCTAATGCCCTAAATCATCTTCCAAAGACTTTACCTCCTAATATTATGACCTTAAAGGGTAATATTTTATCTGGTGAATTTTAGGGGTGCATAAATATTCATGCCCTAGAACTATTAATTCTTTGGGTACTGAGGAAAGTTTCTTATATCTCATTAACTGTATTGGACTATGTATCTATTCCTGGACCAGTCTCTGCTTACTGAAGAATGTCATTAAAGAATAATATTAGGCCCACAGTCTTCACAAAATATAAAACAGGACAGAAAACAATAAAACAAAAGCCTATCAAAGGATATTAGAATCAGATAATTATAAATGTCCCTCAGTAATCAAATTCCAAACAGATACTTTGGCCACCTGATGTGAAGAGCCAACTTACTGAAAGAGATCCTGATGCTGGAAAGACTGAGGGCAGGAGAACAAGGGAACAACAGAGGATGATATGGTTGTATGGCATCACTGACTCAATGGACATCAGTTTGAGCAAACTCTGGGAAATGGTGAAGCACAGGGAAGCCTGGCATGCTGCATACCATGGGGTCACAAAGGGTCGGACATGACTGAGCAAATGAACAACATGATGGTATGAATTTAAAGAATCATCTACAGCATTCACTTCCACTGGCTCAAATCTCAGAGCTGGTTAAAGTGATATGTTGATCTTTCTTCTAGCTTAATATTTCCTGATCTTTGAGAAACAGTATATATTGCCCAGATAAAACTGCTCAGTTTTACCAATTCAGCATAATATCAGTGATCAAAGATTTTTTGTGAAAATTAAAATTATGTTAACTATTTAAATGGTGATGATATTTACATAAGAAATACAGCATTACAGTAGACTGTATATTACAGTAGAGTGGAGGAGATGTAATCTCTGACCTTTACCCATAACACTATACAAACTAAATTTGAAAAGAAAGCTGCTTTTCTGCAAAAGTGATAGAATTAACTTCAGAATATTCTTGGCTAAAAATAAAGCTGATTGAATGAATATCAATGTAGAAGGAAATGGCTATCTACTCCAGTGTTTTTGCCTCGAAAATCCCATGGACACAGGAACCTGGCGGGCTATACTCTGTGGCGTCGCAAAGAGAGGGACATAACTTAGTGACTGAGCAGGCGGCATGAATGGACACCAAAAACAAAAGGCCAAATGATTTTATGTTCTTACTAGAATATGCACTTCTTTAGAGCTTTGTTCCTCTATGATTATATTACTGATGATATACAAATTGTAGACTCTTCCTTACCTTGTCTTGATTTATCACTAGGGAATGGTGGTGTTTCAGACTGTTGTATCAAGTAAATGATGGTGCTGTGAGATGAAGGAAAACCTTGGGTATTCTGGATACAGAAGGAAAAGAAGAACTGAAAGAGAACAGAAAGACAATGCACTATGTTAAAAAGAGGTTAAGAATTCCAGGGGGTTGCACAAAACTTAAAAACCAAAATTTTATCATGTAGCTATTATGGTATTATACCATTGTCCTATTTTGAGTGACAATGACTATAACATTTAATGTAGTCTCTTTAGTTTGATTGTTCTTCCTAAATATGTATAATTTCTTCTATATCTATGTTTTGAAATTTTGCATATCAAGTGATAGATGGCAAAATTATTACACAGGAAATAGGTACTCATTTTCTAAAAAAAAAATGAGTAAATTTTGTTTAATTATAATTCTCTGCTTTTGATAGCACTGTGAGGATTTGATATGGACACTGATCAATTGACTATCCCTTAGAGAGATGAAAGGGCTTCCCTGGTATCTCAGCTGGTAAAGAATCTGCCTGCAGTGCAGGAGACCTTTGTTCAATTCCTGAGCTGGAAAGATCCCCTAGAGGAGGAATGGCAATCTACTCTAGTATTCTTGCCTGGAGAATCCCCATGGACAAAGGAACCTAGAGAGCCACAGTCCATAATGTTGCAAAGAGCTGGACACAACTGACTAAGCACAGAGAGTTGAAAAAAGTAAACTTGTAAGGTCAATGATTTGATTACTATTCAAGGAAATGTAAAATAACTTGCAATCCCGTAGTTTTCAGCATGCGATCTCACAATAATTCTCCAAAAACTAAGACCAATTACATTTTAAAATTTTAGTATTAAGATATGAGAGTGTAATGCCTTGAAACCTGTATCAACCAGATTTTAAAAAAGAAGAAAAAACCCTGAATTTGAGAGTGGCCTTGTAATTTACAATACGAAGGCAAACAATAATTAAAATTAAGGTCAATGATTATATCAGTATCAGAGAAAGTAGGCTTCAGAGCAAACAGACAGTAAGATTATTACAATATAAAATAATCAGTTCTCTAAGGAGATGTATCTAAATATTATGTGTGTATATATGAGCAAAACAACTGAATTTCAATAAACGATATGGAATGATGTCTCTACAAATCATTGTAAGTTAAAACAAACAAACAAACAAACTTCTAAGTAATTCATAGGAAAGAGAGGATGCTTTAAAAATTCCCCAAAATATATGGTTCTGATTGATCATGAAAGTAAAACATGTCAAATCTGTTAAACGGAGGTAAAGCAGTTCTGAAACAAAAATTTATGCCAATAAATGTTTGTATCACTAGAGCAATAATAATGTTTAAAGAGGAAATAGCAGTTTAATAGATTGGAGAGTAGGAGAATTTGTAGTTGTTCAGTCAGTCGGTAACTTGTATCTGACTCTTTGTGACACCATGGACTGCAGCACACCGGGCTTCACTGTTCTTCACTACCTCCCAGAGTTTGCTCAAATTCATGTTCACTGAGTCAGTGATGCCATCCAATCATCTCATCCTCAGTCATCCCTTTCCCCCTTTGTCTTCACTCTTTCCCAGCATCAGAGTCTTTTGCAATGAATCGGCTCCTTGCATCAGGTGGCCAAAGCATTGGAGCTTCAGCTTCAGCATAAATCTTTCCAATGAATATTCAGGGTTGATTTCCTTTAGGATTGACTGGTTTGACCTCCTTTCTTATGGTCCACCTCTCACATCGGTCCATGACTACTGGAAAAACCACAGCTTTGACTGCTGCTGCTGCTGCTAAGTTACTTCAGTCGTGTCCAACTCTGTGTGACCCCACAGACAGCAGCCCACCAGGTTCCCCTGTCCCTGGGATTCTGCAGGCAAGAACACTAGAGTGGGCTGCCATTGCTTTTTCAGACAGCTTTGACTAGATGGACCTTTGTCAGCAAATTATGATGTCTGCTTTTTAATTTGCTGCCTAGGTTTGTCATAGCTTTCCTTTCAAGGTTTTAATTTCATGACTGCAGTCACCATCTATACTGATTTTGTAGCCCAAGAACAGAAAATCTGTCACTGCGTTCACTTTTTCCCCTTATATTTGCCACATAAGTGATGGGACCAGATACCACAATTATTATTATTTTTTACATGTTGAGTTTCAAGCCCGGTTTTTCAGTTTCCTCTTCTTCCTTATCAAGAGGCTCCCCTAGTGGCAGAAGACATAGTCATATACATGGAAAATGGAAAGGAATTTACCAAAAATAATTATAGAATCCTAGGCAAATAAGTAAGTTAGGCAAGATTGCAGAACACATAGTCAATACATAAAAAGAACATTATATATATATATATATATATATATATATATATATATATATAATACATGGGAAATCCAAATTTGAAAAAACAGCAGCATTTGTCATCATTGACTCTAAAAATAAAATTTGTAGGGATAAGTATTTCAAAACATGTACAGTAGCTGAATGTCAAAACTATTAATGCCTAATAAAAGAAATCCAAGAAAATCTAAATAAATGGAGAGACATAACTTGTTTGTGGATTGGAAGATTTGAACTAGTAACAATGTCAACTCTTCTCAAATTGATCTACGTTGTGCTGTACTTCTCTCAATTGTGAACGACTCTTTGTGACACCATGGACTGTAGCCTGCCAGGCTTCTCTGTCTCTGGGATTTCCCAGACAAGAATACTGGAATGGGTTGCCATTTCCTTCTCCAGGAGGTCTCCCAATCCAGGGATTGAACCTGGATCTCCTGCATTACAGGCAATTTCTTTATTGTCTGAGCCATCATCTACCTAATATATAGTTACCTATATACTATGAATCTAAATAATTTGTCATATATGTGACTTGCAAATACTTTATCTCAGGTTTGCATATTGTTTTTTAATCTACTTGGCATGTTCCTTTTAAGAACAAAACCTTTTAGTTCTAAGTAAGTCAGTTTATATATTTTAAATTTTTTATTGATCATGCCTTTGGGGTCATGAGTAAGCATATTTTTCTTTTTTTACCTTGTCTTAGGTAGCAATGTTTGTTTGTTTGTTTTTTTCCTATACTTCCAAATTTTTGCTTTGTTTTATGTTTAAGTCTATTATGCATTTGGGTAAACTTTGCTTTTTTGCTTTTTTTTTTTTTAATTATTTATCTATTTTATGGGACTTTTTATGTGCTTCCTTGGTGGAGCAGTGGTAAAGAATCACCTGCCAATGCAAGAGATGGGGTTCAATCCCTGGTTCAGGAAGATCCCCTAGAGAAGGAAATGGCAACAATCTCTAGTATTCTTGCCTTGGAAACCCCATGGACAGAGGAGCCTGGCTGACTACAGTACATGGGGTTGAAAAAGAGCTGGGCATGATGTAGCATCTAAAGAACAACAAATAACTGATGAAAATTTTGTGATAGTTTTAGGTAGAAAACACAGGAGCTCAGCGATACGTATACATGTATCCAGTCTCCTCCAAACTCCCCTTTTTTCTGGGCTGTTATATGACAGTGTTACATGACAACACTTTTACATGAACAGTGTTCCTTGTACTATACTAGTTCCTTGTTAGTTATCCATTTTGAATATGGCAGAGTGTACTTGTCCATCCCAAACTCCCTAACTATACCTCCCTCACTCCTTCCCCCAGGCAACCAGAAGATTGTTCTTGTAAGTCTGTGAGTCTGTTTCTGTTTTGTGAATGTGTTCATTTGTATCATGTCTTTTTAGATTCCACATATAAGGGATGTGGTAATATATTCCTCATTCTCTGACTTACTTCATTCAGAATGACAATCTCTAGGTCCAACAATGTTGCTGCAAATGACATTATTCTTTCTGATGGCTATGTAATATTCCATTGAATATATATATACCACAACAGCTTTATCCATTCCTCTGTTGATATAATTTAGGTTTCTTCCATGTCTTGGCTACTGTACACAGTGTTGCAATGAACATTGGGATGCATGTATACTTTGGGGCCATATTTTCTTCCAGATATATGCCCAGGAGCAGAATTGTTGGTCATATAGTAGTTCTATTTTTAGTTTTTTAAGGAACTACCATACTGTTCTCCATAGTGGCTGTACCAATTTAAATTCCTACCAACAGTGTAGGAGGGTTCCCTTCTCTCCCTACACTCTCCAGCATTTATTGTTTGTGATTTTTCTGATGATAGCCATTTTGACTGGTGTGAGATAATATCTCAATGTAGTTTTGATTTGCATTTCTCTTATAACTAGCAATTAGTGATGTTGAACATCTTTTTCATGGGCCTTTTGGATAAATTTTAGGCCTATTTAAGGTCTACTTACATAGATCTTCAGGTATAAATAGGTCTATTTAAGGTGATTTTGATGCTGATTTTCATGGACCATTTGTAGATTTTTGGAAACTAATCCATTGTAAGTCACATCATTTGCAAATATTTTCTCCTAATCTGTGGTTTGTCTCTTTCTTTTGCTTATTGTTTCCTTTGCTGTGCAAAATATTTTTAGTTTACGAAGGTCCAACTTGTTAATTTTTGTTTTTATTTCCATTATTCTGGAAGGCACATTAAAAAATATCTTGCCACAATTTATGCCAGAAAGTGGTCTACCTATGTTTCTCTCTAGGAATTTGACAGCGTGCAGGCTCACATTTAGGTCTTCAATCCACTATGAGCTTATTTCTTGTGTATTTTGTGAAATAATGGTCTAATTTCATTTATACATACCTGCCCAGTTTTCCCAGAAACATTTGTTGAAAAGACTGTCTTTCTAACATTGTGTTGTCTTGCCCTCTTTTATGAGAAAGCTTTGAATAATATGTGAAATTTTGATTGAGTTTGTAATTAGTTAATATCACTTGTTGATAAGATCATTCCTATTCCATTTATTTGCTTTGTCACATTTGTCTAAACTTAGTTGACTGTTTTTGGGTGGGTCAGTTTCTGGCTTCTTGATTCTATTCTTTTAATCCATGTGTCATTTGCCCTGCCAATAGTACACTTTCTTTCTTTTTTTTTTTTTTTTAACTTAGCTATATGTTAAGTCTTAAAATCAGATACTATAACTCTTCCAATTTATCCTTCTTTTTCAAAATTGTTTTGGTTCCTTTGCTTTTTGTTTTAAAATAAGTAACTGAATTATCTACATCTACAAAGAATAGTGTTGAGGTTTTAGTGCAAACTGTGCTCTATTGCAAGGAGAAGGATGTAAAAATAAAATATACAGTATGTATTTATTTGTATTAATACAATATATACACTTCAATCTTAAAGTTCATTCATCCTGCTTATCTTTTCTCCCCCTAAGAATTAGACTTTTTCCCCTGAAGAATTAGAAAGAACCTTCTTTTCTCTAGTTTCCTTCCTGGAGACCATGTCTTGTCTTGACCTAGCATCTTTCATAAATTTAAATGCTCTAATCCCTTCTCTGGAGCACCAAATCCTATTGTTTGATCTCATTTATTAGCACATCCACTAAATTTTTTTTTTGCATCACAAGAAGCATTCAGAACTAATCTGCATAGTTATGAAATAAGTAGGGTCTAATACACTGAGTATCATTATTAAAGGTTGCTTAGCAGTCAGAATGAATACTGAGTTTAAAATATCTGTTGTAAAATGGACAATTTGGAAGGAATGGAGATAACCTTCCAAAACTGAACCAGGAATAAATAGAAAATCTTAACAGACCTATCACAAGCACAGAAATCAAAGGTGTAATAAAATATCTTCCAGCAAACAAAAGCCCAGGACTACATGGCTTCACAGATGAATTCTACCAAAATTTTAGAGAAGAGATAACAGGTATTCTACTCAAACTCTTGCAGAAAATTGCAGAGGAAGGCAAACTCTCTAACTTATTCAATGATGCCAACATCACCCTAATACCAGACCTAACACCTAAAACCAGACAAAGATGCCACAAAAAAAGAAAACTACAGGGCAATATCATTGATGAACATAGATGCAAAAATCCTCAGCAAAATTCTAGCAAACAGAGTCCAACAATATATTAAAAAGATCATACATCATGACCAAGTGGACTTTATCCCAGGGATGCAAGGATTCTTCAATATTAACACATCTATCAATGTGATATGCCATATTAACAAATTGGAAGATAAAAATGATATGATTATCTCAGTAGATGCAGAGAAAGCCTTTAACAAATTTCAACACCCACTTATAATCAAAACTCTCCAGAAAGCAGGCATAGAAGAAACATACCTCAAATAGTAAAAGTCATATACAACAAACCCACATTGTCCTCTACGGCCAAAAATTGGAAGCATTTCCTCTAAAACCAGGGACAAGACAAAGGTGCTCACTCTCACCAGTACTATTCAACATTGTTTTGGATGTCCTAGCCACAGCAATCAGAGAAGACAAAGAAATAAAAGGAATCCAGATTGGATAAGAAGTAAAACTCCCACTGTTTGCAGAGGACATGATCCTCTACATAGAAAACCCTAAAGACACATCAGAAGATTATTAGAGCTAATCAGTGAATATAGTAAAGATATAGGATATAACATTAATACACAGAAATCCCTTGCATTCCTATATGCTAACAATGAGAAAACAGAAAGAAAAATTAAAGAAACAATCCCATTCACCACTGCAATGAAAAGAATAAAATAGGAATAAATTTACTCAAAGAAACAAAAGACCTATATATAAAAATCTATAAGACACTGATGAAAGAAATCAAAGATGACACAAATAGATGGAGAAATATATCATGTTCATGGATCAGAAGAATCAATATAGTGAAAATGAGTATACTCCCCAAGGCAATTTATAGATTCAATGCAATCCCTATCAAGCTACTAAGGGTATTTTTCAGAGAACTAAAGCAAATAATTTTATGATTTGTATAGAAATACAAAAAACCTCAAATAGCCAAAGCAATCTTGAGAAAGAAGAATGAAACTGGAGGAATCAACCTACCTGAATTCAAATTATACTACAAAGCTGCAGTCATCAAGACAGTATGGTACTGGCACAAAGACAGAAACATAGATCAATGGAACAAAATAGACAGCCCAGAGATAAATCCATGCACCTAAGGACACCTTATCTTTGAGAAAGGAGGCAAAAATATACAATGGTGAAAAAATATACAATCTCTTTAACAAGTGGTGCTAGGAAAACTGGTCAACCATCTGTAAAAGAATGAAGCTAGAACGCTTCCTAACACCATACACAAAAATAAACTAAAAATAGATTAAAGATCTAAATGTAAATCCAGAAACTATAAAACTCTTAGAGGAAAACTTAGGCAGAACACTGTTTGACACAAATTACAGCAAGATCCTCTATGATACATCCCTGGAGTAATGGAAATAAAAACATAAATAAACAAATGGGACCTAATTAAACTTAAAAGCTTTTGCACAACAAAGAAAACTATAAGCAAGGTGAAAAGGCATCCTTCAGAATGGGAGAAAATAATGGCAAGTGAAGCAACTGAGAAAGACTTAATCTCCAAAATACACAACTCATGCAGCTCAATTCCAGAAAAATAAATGAACCAATCAAAACATGGGCCAAAGAATTAAACAGATATTTCTACAAAGAAGACATACAGATGGCTAACAATTACATGAAAAGATGCTCAACATCACTTATTATCAGAGAAATGCAAATCAAAACCACAAAGAGGTACAATCTCACCAGAAGGGCTGCCATCAAAAAGTGTCTGAGACTCCTATCTGGCTGTGCAGCAGCATCTTCAGGTGCGAGCCTGACCTTGTTATCATCCCTCCCCAGAACCTGTGACTTCTGAAGGAACAGAAATCAGTATTCATACACCTTTATACTTGAGAGATCAGATTCACTATCTACTTCATTCCTTCCTTATTTAGATAGAACATGCTGAAGAACCACATTAATATTTTCTTCCTTAGAACTCAACCTAAGAGGGCACTCTCTACTAGGTGAGATTGAATTCAGACTCATTCACTTACTTTGTGACTCTATAAATTCATTTTCTTTCTTGATCTCAATAACATCATCTGTAAAAGCATTAATGTTGTTCTTGCTTCAGCAAAAGCAGATTCTAATCTCAGCAAATTACAAGTATCCCCCTGATTTTTTTCTGAAATCTACCCAATATGTATATGATTTTCTTGACATAGAAGGGTAAAAACACCGAGTTATTTGTATGGTAACTCAGATTCTTATAGGAAAAATAATGTATTAGAAGGCTTATTTTACCTGAACTCCAAATTTGCTATGGATGACATTTCTGAAAGGTGAATTGGGACTATTTCTATTCTCAGGTATCTCACTGGTACCTGAATGGCCTTTACTCACGGAATTAGGCTTGTTCTTCCAGCATCCATTCTTCCATATTATTATCATGCATATTATCCATGTGCCATGACTCAGTGAGAGCAGAGGGAACTAATTCTCCTTTAATTTTCTTCTTCAACAAGGGCAAACATTGTGGAAAGGAAGAGATGAGGGCTAGATGGGAGATTCATCCAGAAATATATTCTAATTAGCCTTTCCTGAATTGACTAGATGTGGATAGGCCAGTTTTTCCATTTGCAAAATTGCTTGGATGATGGACATAGTGCCCCTATGATCCATGAAATAAAAAGTCTTATATACTCAAGATCCTCAGAAAGTGAAGAGAAACTAAAAAGCCTCTTGATGAAAGTGAAAGTGGAGACTGAAAAAGTTGGCTTAAAGCTCAACATTCAGAAAACACAAAGATCATGGCATCCGGTCTGATCACTTTATGAGAAATAGATGGGGAAACAGTGGAAACAGTGTCAGACTTTATTTTTTTGCGCTCCAAAATCACTGCACATGGTGACTGCAGCCATGAAATTAAAAGATGCTTACTCCTTGGAAGGAAAGTTATGACCAACCTAGATAGCATATTCAAAAGCAGAGACATTACTTTGCCAACAAAGGTTCGTCTAGGCAAGGCTATGGTTTTTCCTGTGGTCATGTATGGATGTGAGAGTTGGACTGTGAAGAAAGCTGAGCACCGAAGAATTTATGCTTTTGAACTGTGGTGTTGGAGAAGACTCATGAGAGTCCCTTGGACTGCAAGGAGATCCAAGCAGTCCATTCTGAAGGAGATCAGCCCTGGGATTTCTTTGGAAGGAATGATGCTAAATGAAACTCCAGTACTTTGGCCACCTCATGCGAAGAGTTGACTCATTGGAAAAGACTCTCATGCTGGCAGGGATTGGGAGCAGGAGAAGAAGGGGATGACAGAGGATGAGATGGCTGGCTGCATCACTGACTCGATGGACGTGAGTCTGGGTGAACTCCGGGAGTTGGTGATGAACAGGGAGGCCTCGCGTGCTGCGATTCATGGGGTCGCAAAGAGTCAGACAAGACTGAGGGACTGAACTGAACTGAAGTAAATAATACATTGGCTTCTATCTAAATTAGCATATACCCACACATGCTGTCACAAATTCTACCCTAATTTACTGGCTGAGCTCATATATAATTCCTAACACAACATTAAGCTCTCTCAGTTCTCTTCCTGTAGTGCCTGGTTAGATGGCAACGTTTCAGCATTGTATGTAACCACTTACAATGCAAACCACTTCAACACTTAGCAGTAACCACTGCTCAAAATCCTTTTTCCAGTTCCCACAAATGCCTCTGGTTTATTTTATCTCAACAGAAATTCAACTCTTGCTTAACAGGTTGTCACACATTAAGTGAAATCCACCCAAATGTGCTAAGAATGATCAATCATTAAAACCACTTTTCTTGAATCTACTCTTTATTCCCTCCTACAAGCTCACTTCAATGCATCCCCTTAACAAAATAACAACTTTGGATAAATCCAGTGTTCTGCCTAGCCCACATCTATGTTCATGAAGCTGAATGTGGCTAAAGAATTAAAAAAAAAAAAAAAAAAAAACAAGTCCTATTTTTTTCCATTTAAATATGTCTCTATGAACATCACAGGATCATTGGTATGGCAAGACAACCAGGGTTTATTCCTCTAATCCACAGCCTCTCCCACTCTTCTAATTAACTATCAGAATGTTCTTCTCTCTTCTAAAATCTGTGACATGGCTACCCGGCCATTACTATCAATGATTATCTTGCTTTCTACTTCAAGGAGAAAATAGACACAACTAAACGAGCATTTCCATTAGCCACCTTACCAAACTATTAACCTACTTTTCCTCTTATTACCAAGTTGAACTGTTCCTGCTCCCATGCATGACCATCCCTTTTGCTCATGAATGAGTCTTTTCCTGTGATGCCAACTCAAGGACATTTCTCAAGTAGGTCTCCCCTTTTCCTTTGCCACTTTACCTTCTCTACTTGACCATATGAACCAATATACAATTATTTTCTCTCTTATTACAGGAAAAATACTTTTTTTTATACCCTCAAGCTTTTGATTCCAGTCCTTTCAGTGAATAATCATGAAGAAATCATTGTTGATTTCTTTTAGGATTGACTGGTTCAATCTCCCTGCAGTCCAAGGGACTCTCAAAAGTCTTCTCGAGCACCATAATTCAAAAGCATCAGTTCTTCGGCACTCAGCATTTTTTATGCCCCAACTCTCACATCCATACATGACCACTGGAAAAGCCATAGCCTTGACTAGATGGACCCTTGTTGGCAAAGTAATGTCTCTGCTTTTAATATGCTATCTAGGTTGGTCATAACTTTCCTTCCAAGGACTAAGCATATTTTAATTTCATGGATGCAGTCACCATCTGCAGTGATTTTGGAGCCTAAGAAAATAAAGTCTCTCACTGTTTCCATTGTTTAATCATCTATTTGCCATGAAGTGATGCGACCAGATGCCATAATCTTAGTTTTCTGAATGTTGAATTTTAAGCAATCTTTTTCACTCTTCTCTTTCACCTTCATCAAGAGGCTCTTTAGTTCCTTTTCACTTTCTGCCATAAGGGTGGTGTAATCTGCATGTATGAGATTATTGATATTTCTCCCAGAAATCTTGATTCCAGCTTCTGCTTCATTCAGCCCAGCATTTCACATGATGCACTCTGTATATAAGTTAAATAAACAAGGTGAGAATACAGAGCTTTGACGTACTCCGTTCCCAATTTTGAACCAGTCTGTTGTTCCATGTCTGGTTCTAACTGTTGCTTCTTGATTTGCATACAGGTTTCTCAGGAGGCAGGTGATATGGTCTGTTATTCCCATCTCCTGAAGAATTTTCCACAGTCTGTTGAGATCCACACAGTTAATGCCTTTAGTGTAGTTAATGAAGCAGAAGTAGATATTTTTGGAGTCCTGTTGCTTTCTCTATTATCCAGCAGATGTTGACAATTTGATCTCTGGTTCCTCTGCCTTCTCTAAATCCATCTTGAACATCTCGAATTTCAAGGTTCATGTACTGTTGAAGCCTGGCTTGGTGAATTTCGAGCATTACTTTGCTAGCATGCGAAATGAGTGCAATTGTGCAGTACCTTGAACATTCTTTGGCATTGCCTTTCTTTGGGATTGTAATGAAAACACCTTCCCCAGTCCTGTGTCCACTGTTGAGTGTCCCAAATTTGCTGGCACACAGCATCATCTTTGGGGATTTGAAATAGATCAGGTGGAATCCATCAGCTCCACTGGCTTTGTTTGTGGTGATGCTTCCTAAGGCCCACTGACTTCTTACTCTAGGATGTTTGGCTCTAGGTCATACCATTGTGGTTATCTGGTTCATTAAGATATTTTTTTGTGCAGTTCTGCATATTCTTTCCACCCCTTCTTAATATCTTCTGCTTGTGTTCGGTCCATACCATTTCTGTCCTTTATTGTGTCCATCTTTGTATGTAATGTTCCCTTGGTATCTCTAATTTTCTTGAAGAGATCTCAAGAGTTTCCCATTCTATGATTTTCCTCTATTTCTTTGCTTTGATCACTGAGGAAGGTTTTCCTATATCTCCTTGCTATTCTTTGAAACTCTATTCAGATGGATTTATCTTTCTTTTTTTTCCCTTTTGCCTTTCACTTCTCTTCTTTTCTCAGCTATATGTGCTCAATATTGCCTGACTCTTGCGACCCCATGGACTATAACCTGCCAGGCTCCTCTATCCATGGGATTTTCCAGGCAAGAATATTGCAGTGGTCCTAAAGACTGTTCTATACATCTGTGTCACTTTTGCTGTCTTGCATACAGGGTTATCAGTACCATCTTTATACATTCCATATATATGCATTAGTATACTGTATTGGTGTTTTTCTTTCTGACTTACTTCACTCTGTATAATAGGCTCCAGTTTCATCCACCTCATTAGAACTGATTCAAATGTATTCTTTTTAATGACTGAGTAATATTCCATTGTGTATACGTACCACAGCTTTCTTATCCATTCATCTGCTGATGGACATCTAGGTTGCTTCCATGTCCTGGCTATTATAAACAGTGCTGCGATGAACATTGGGGTACACGTGTTTTTTTCAATTCTGGTTTCCTCGGTGTGTATGCCCAGTAGTGGGATTGCTGGGTCATAAGACAGTTCTATTTCCAGTTTTTTAAGGAATCTCCACACTGTTCTCCATAGTGGCTGTACTAGTTTGCATTCCCACCAACAGTGTAAGAGGGTTCCCTTTTCTCCACACCCTCTCCAGCATTAATTGCTTGTAGACTTTTGGATCGCAGCCATTCTGACTGGTGTGAAATGGTACCTTGTAGTGGTTTGATTTGTATTTCTCTGATAATGAGTGATGTTGAGCATCTTTTCATATGTTTGTTAGCCATCTGTATGTATTCTTTGGAGAAATGTCTGGTTAGAGGGAGAGGGTGGGATGATTTGGGAGAATGGCATTGAAACATAATTAATATCATATATGAAATTAATTGCCAGTCAAGGTTTGATGCATGATACAGGATGCTTGGGGCTGGTGCACTGGGATGACCCAGAGGAATGGTACGGGGAGGGAGGTGGGAGCGGGATTCAGGATGGGGAACATGTGTATACCAGTGGTGGAATCATGTTGATGTCTGGCCAAACCAATACAATATTGTAAAATAATTACCTTCCAATTAAAATAAATAAAATTATATTAAAAAAGTAAAATAAAAATCTTATCAATAATACATATATATATTACTCAGTAACTAGGTTATGGAAAGAAAAAAAAAAAAGAATATTGCAGTGGGCTGCCATTTCATTCTCCAGAGGATCTTCGTGACCCATGGATTGAGCCCACATCTCTGGTTTGGCAGGCAGATTCTTTACCACAGAGTGATCAGGGAAACCCTCAACATGCAGTTGGCACGAACTTTTTCCTCCCAGGTTATGAGAGACCTAGTGACAGGAATATTAACTACCTTCCCCCAAAGTCACATATGTCAACAACACAAATGGCTACCTCCAGATTCTTATCCTTAAATCATGCCAATATTTTTTTCTTGCCTCTAAGTAACTATTTTCCCTTTTATATTTAAATGTCATTAATGACAATTTCAGTGTTTCCAATATTATCTGATAATCCTTATTATTATTAATCTTTATAAGTATTATTATTGCTATTAGAATTTAAGCATTTTGGCTAATTTTTCTTTCAATTTAAGCTATTTTCACCCATGTAAAGGAGCAGGAATAGCTTTCAAAAGTAATAATGTGGGTTCTTTTGAAGACCTACAGAAATATGTAAATGTTATAGCATTCATTAAAATCATTATCTGTATTGAAACAATACGTGTATTATAAACTTACAAACATTTTAACCTAAAAATTATATACTACTTTTAGAGCAAATTTTGAATATAAAAATGGCTTTGATTAACCTTTCATTTTGTTCATTATTATATAGATAAATTTTGAGTTTCGAGTAAAAGATAATCCTCCCTATTTCTAGACTGTAATGGAAGATATTCAAAGATGATACATAATTAAGAGTACATATGGAATCAAATACATGATGAAGCCACTCCATATGGGGAAATGGTACCAATCATTATTATAGCTGTTAAAATAGAATCCTTAAAAAAAGACATAATTCATATTCCTAATACCTGTGATAATTTGTAAACAGAAGAGGTTGTGATTCCAGATGGATAAATGTGATACTAATACTATCAGATAAAAGAAAAAGCATGCTCCCTTGGTGGCTCAGTGGCAAAGAATCCACAGTATTGAATTGCCAATACAAGAGATGTGGATTCCATCCTTGGGTCGAGAAGATCCCTTGGAGAAGGATATGGCAACCCACTTTAGTATTCTTGCCTGGGGAATCCCATGAACAGAGGAGCCTGGTGGGCTACAGTTCATGTGGTTAGAAAGTGTCAGACACGACTTAGCAACTAAAAAATAACAAAGCAATTTTTAGTGATGGAGAGAGGATAATGAAGCCAAAGCTCCAATATTTTGTCTGTCTGATGGGAAGAGCTGACTAATTGGAAAAGACCCTGATGCTGGGAAAGATTGAGGGGAGGATGGGAAAGGGGCAACAGAGGAGATGATTGGATGGCATCATCCAATGCCATCCAATGACTGATTGGATGATTGGATGAGACTCAGTGGATAGGAGTTTGAGCAACTCTGGGAGATAGTAAAGGACAGGGAAGCCTGGCATGCTGTAGTCCATGGGGTTGGACTATATTGGGGTTGATTGTAAAGTGTTGGACACAACTGAGTGACTGAACAATAACAGTAATTAAATTTTAATTTAGAAATTGTATCCATTACATAATAAAATAACATCATAACTTAAAAATGCTCCACTGCTTGCCATTAATTTGAGTGTTATTTTAAAATTCTTTTAATTCATAGATTCATAATCAAGCTAACAATATCAGTATGTTCAGTCTGTCATCAGTAATGCTAAGTACTGCAGGACATTTAAAATAAATATTGATACCTACGATTAAAAATTAACCTAAAAATAATCCTGTATCAGTGAGACTAGTACATTCACAATTGTCACTTAATGGTTTTCTGTTTTTGTTTTTTGGCCATACCCTTTGGTCTTTGAGATCTTAGTTCCCTTACAAGGGACTCAACCTGTGCCCACTGTAGTGGAAGCATGGATTAACCACTGGACCGTGAGGGAAGTCCCGATTTAAGGTTTTCACTGGGGGCATATTTTACCATTTACTTACTCAGAGTTCTTCACTTTTAGGGTTATAACCTAATGGATTTAGAATTGTGTTAAATTTTAAAATAAATGTAGACAATGTAAGAAGAGATGACAATTTTAAAAGTACATTTCTTACTTACTAGTGTGCTGAATTTTCTCTGTTTGAGACACCCTCTCCCAACTAGCTCCTTAGACACATTTTCTTCCCCCATTCACCCTGTTCTGTATTCAGGAAGACCCATCCCTGATGGCTGTCTCCTGCTTCTAATTCTGCAGAGGACTTCACATTAGGTTAGGACAATGGGAGGGGAAAAAAAAGGTATGGGGGGCAAAACTGACATAACCTGGGAAAATTATCCTGCATTCCCTTCAGTGCCATACCTCTCCCAGGACATGCATTCCATCTTTGTGTGGCAAATACTCACTGGGCTCCAGTAACATATTTATTGCCCTTGTCTTCTCAGCAAAAGTTTGTGATAGTTTCCCATGGTAGTACTTTTGTAAGATATTCTCTTTGCCTCAGACTCACCATTTAAGTCTTATCGTTTGAAACTTTTAGGGTGAATTCTAATTCATGCCCCAAACTCAGCCTAAAATGTCAAGAAATAGTTACTTTAAAAAAGTATTTATTTTAAATTGGAGAACGGCTTTATAACATTGTGTTGGTTTCTGCCATACATCAACACGAATCAGCCATAGGTATACATGTCCCCTCCCTCTTGAACTTTACATCTCCCACCCTTCTAAAATAGATGGTCAGTAGGAATTTACTCTATGGCACAGGGAGCTCAACCCAGTGCTCTGAAAATAATTACATTTTTTTATTTTATTTTTAAACTTTACATAATTGTATTAGTTTTGCTAAATATCAAAATGAATCCACCACAGGTATACATGTGTTCCCCATCCTGAACCCTCCTCCCTCCTCCCTCCCCATACCATCCCTCTGGGTCGTCCCAGTGCACCAGCCCCAAGCATCCAGTATCGTGCATCGAACCTGGCTTCTTAAATCATGGTGACTATTCGCTATTCATATATCCACTCTAGAGCTACATCTATAATTTTACATAGATGAATCACCTCTTTATGCACTTTTAATTCACTTTGACTTTTCCTTAGTGTGGTATAGTGGTTAACAGAAGTTGCTCTGGAGTCAAAATCCCAGACTAATATCTCATTTGTATTATTAACTAGTTATGTGACCTGAGGAAAGCAATTCTTAGGAAAGCAGACATTTCTGCCTTAAATTCCTAGTGTTTGGCATAGAGACTTTAAGGGTGCCTATCACACTGAGTGTTTCTGAGCTAGTTAATAAAGTGCTGGGAGCACTGACTAGTGCATAAGTCTTCAGTAAGTTACAGCTTTTGTTGTTGCTGTTTGTTTTTTCTATTGTCACTAAAATTATTAGCATTATCATCATCTTCACATGATAAAATTAATGCCAAAAAATGCTCAAAGAAGATAAATTTACACACCTACCAAGAGTGCATAAGAATGTGCATTCTTAACATTCCATAGGAAATAGTGGTACTTTACAATTTTTGTTTATCTTATAGGAGAAAGTATCTTATTTGTATCATGTGATGAGTTGCATTTCTTATTTTGACTTGCTTTAAAAGTTTCTAATTTCTTTGAAAAATTACCAATGAAATTATACTTTTATATATTTTATAATTTTTATCTTTTAATAAAAGGGGAATGAGATCCTTTGTCATTACTCTTGTACTTACTTTTGATATTTTATTTTATTTTTATCACCTTTCTAATGATGTATTTTGTGTTATACAAGTTGTTTTTGTTTGTTTGTTTGTTAACTGTGCTTTGTGTCTTAAGAAAATTCAGTTCCTGAACAGGGTTTGAACTGGAGCTACTACAGTGAAAGCCTGGAATCTTGACCACAAGGCCCCCCAGGGAACTCCCTATAATTTTATATCATTTCAGTAAATCATTCATGCTCCTATGGCTTCTGATGTATATGGTATATTTAGAAAAATGTTGAATACAAAATTATATGTAACATAATGCTTTCTTTTACCCATTGGACATCTAGTAATCTTTGAATTATTTTTCATTTTGGTCATATTGTATACTTTCTATATGAGTGTTTTTTTGTTTGTTTGTTTGTTTTTTTACATAAGGAGGAAAGAAAAGATGACATTTTCACGTGATTTTTTCAGTTTCTTCTTTCTTTCAGTTATTTCAAATGCCATGCTGTGGCATTTCCTATGAACCTGAGTCATAAGAGTCTATATCTAAGTTGTCTATTTTAATATCTTGATCTGACAAATTTTGAAAAATGTATATAATACAGTCCTTTGCTTTAGGTGAAAAATTTTCTTAATTTATGATGAAAATATAATGTAGTTATTGTTTCATTCACAGTGTTTTTCTATATCACTTTATGATAGTAAATTAATAATTCTGTGCTCTGGATTCCCATATCAGTTTCTGATAACTATTATTTTGGGGATTTTTGTTAAATTTCTGCATTTCTATACTTTATATGCGTGTTTCTCTATTCTTGTGAAATTTTACTTTTTTATAATGCTTCTTACCATCCTCAACATTTTAGTAACCAGTGTAATCAGTCAGTTGACAATAATCAATGTATTGTCACAACTTATAGAACAATACCAAATAAAACATAAATGTTCAATAAATATTTGTAGAAATAATGTCCAGGCAAAAACAATAGCAATATTGATAATATTTTCTATTAAATAACAACAATAATTCCTATTATGAAATACATACTTCATTTCTGATATTTATGATCTCTATCATGATGGCTCTGAGTTCCAAAATAATGGAAAAATCTCATATCTTTTAAATATATATATACATATAAAAATATTTTCTGAAATACTTCAAGTAAGTGATTGGCTCAATAAGTTAAGGACTTGAAGGGAATTCATCTTAAAACATTTTCTTAGAGGTCCAAAGAAATATTTTTCTGCATGCAAATGTAAGGAAAGGGACGTCGAAGAGATGATGCTGGTAGTTTACACTGAAGACATTTATACACTTAGGAAAATACACAGAATTATACAAACTTCAAAATAAATAGCTATTAATACATATGAATTGATCTATCTAGAAATTTATATCTCTAATTCTATTAACACTGGTTATCAGACAACAGATATATTAATACACAGTCAAGTTATATTCATAAGAACTTATCTTTTAAGAGGACCCATATTTTTCATTATAATTCAACCCTGTTCTAGCACTAGGTTCATTGCCTTTACAATTCTTTTCACTGTGAACTCTGACAACAAATTTCAGTCATAATTTTAGCAAGTTCTATGAATTCTTCTTAGAGGTGACAATTTTAGGAGATATGCTTTTTTCAGCTACATTACACTAAATTTATTTGCCCAAAGGTGTTAAATTGTAACCACCTCAATGATAATTTTAATAAATTGGATGATAACTTCAACAAGTAGTAAAAATCTCATGTCTTCAGTCACATGGTACGTAACCATTTTTTTTTTTTTTTTTTAGTAATATTCTGTTAAAGAACTATGTAGCAGAGTGTTAGTTGCTAAGGAAACCATCCTCTATGAAACTGAATGAAAATAGAAACCTTTGGAAAAGATATTCTAAATGAACACTGAATGTTTTGAATTAGTCTCTTTTGATTTTGTACTTGGCACTGGTATCTTTTTGAATATATATTTTAATAGCAGATACAATAAAACTTATTTCAGGCTCTAAATGTATGAAGTAGATTTCAAAGTTTAATAATATAGTGGATATAAAACTTGGAGAATTTCATGAAGCAAATTACTTTAAAAATTATGAATTTGACTGTACAAGAGCAAGCTCAAGCAAAGTTGTATAACAGTTTATAATTTTTGTGCATATGCTGCTTTCTCAAATATAAATGCTTTAAATTAATAGTCTTTTAAAAATATATCATTTGCATTCTGAATTTAACACCTAAATGAATCTAAATAAATAATTATTTAAGTCTAGATGAGGTTAACATTAAATAAAGAGCATTTTTAGCCTTAGACCTTTTTATTATAGTCTCAGTCTCTTTGAAACCCAGAACGTTATAATGTTCACAAATCATTTTAATTTCCCACAAGGTTAAAGCCTAAATTCTGATGGAACTTACAATCCCTTTTAAACTTCTGTAAATATCTGAAATAAATCAGTATAGTTGTCGATAAGATTTTTATTCATACATGACACAAATAATATAAAAATATATTATTTTGTAAAATACCAGAACCATGTAAATAAATACTGATCCTTGACTGCCCCAGTGTTGTAACACTAGTGGTATTAATAGCAAAAGAATAAAGTGTCTATTATAATTAGGCTCTGCTCTAAATATTTTCCATATAGTTTACACTGATTTTCACAAAATTTCATGGGATAGATCCTATGAATATTGCCATTTTAGAGTAAAGGAAAATGAAATATGGAGACTTGTGTAATTTACCCAAAACAATATGTCTATAAATAGTAGAAGTGAGATTTCAAATCAGACAATCTAATATCCCCTCTCAGAGGAAACCTTTTCATTATAGCATTCCAGATCATACATTTTACATGAAAATAATCATGTTCTTATAAAACATGAATTCTAATCAGTAAAAGAAAAGAAAATATAATCTTAATGCAAAGCAGTCTTTGATGAATGCTCTAAATGTACCAGACTGTATGTTAAGATTTTAGAATACAAGGATAGAATAATTTATGTCATAGATGATATATACTTAAGCTAAAATATGGTTTAAAAGATAGATATTAAGGGCATATTGATGGTACATGACACAGGAATCTAAAAAAGAACATAAACTTAAGTACATAAACATAAAGTAGCCTATGATCATTTGAAGTAATATAACGGAGCAAACTAATCAAGTCAGAAAACAATTTCTTCAGGGTATTTGTTGTAGATATTTCCATACCAGTATTTTCATATGTAGCTTAGAATAAGGTTCCTTAAACATGTCTACGTCATAATCTATGAAACTAAGTGTGTTACCTTACATGGCCAAAGGGACTTTGCAGAGGTGATTAAGTTAAGGATCTAGAGATGGGATGATTATCCTAGATTGTGGATATGGGAGTAGTCCAGGGACTATAAAAACAAATCTTTATTACATGGAAGCAGGAGGTCAGATTCAGAAGAGACACAATGACTGAAGCAGAGGTTAGGGTGATGTGGCCATGAGGCAAGGACTATAAACAGCTTCTAGAAGCTGGAGAAATGAACAAATCGTTTCTCCTATAGAGCCTGCAGAGAGAGCATAGCCATGCTTGCACCTTACCCCGTGAAATTAATTGCAGAATTCTGACCTCTGATACATTTGTATTCTTTTAATCCACTAAATATGTGGTGATATGTTACAACTGTGAATGGAAACTAATATAGTACATTTAATACTGTTTCATTGCATTTGACAATTCATAAGCCCCATGTAATACTTTTTTTTTTAATTTTATTTTATTTTTAAACTTTACATAACTGTATTAGTTTTGCCAAATATCAAAATGAATCCGCCACAGGTATACATGTGTTCCCCATCCTGAACCCTCCTCCCTCCTCCCTCCCCATTCCATCCCTCTGGGTCGTCCCAGTGCACCAGCCCCAAGCATCCAGTATCATGCATCGAACCTGGACTGGCAACTCATTTCATACATGATATTTTACATGTTTCAATGCCATTCTCCCAAATCTTCCCACCCTCTCCCTCTCCCACAGAGTCCATAAGACTGTTCTATACATCAGTGTCTGTTTTGCTGTCTCATACACAGGGCTATTGTTACCATCTTTCTAAATTCCATATATATGCGTTAGTATACTGTATTGGTGTTTTTCTTTCTGGCTTACTTCACTCTGTATAATAGGCTCCAGTTTCATCCACCTCATTAGAACTGATTCAATACTTTTTAAAAGCTGTCCAAATCTAGTTAAAGCTTCATAATTATGAGAGTTGGAAAAAATTACATGGGAGTTTCTTTTACCATGCATGGATTAGAAATAGTACTAGAATTATGCATTCTTTGGAAATTCAGTAAATTTGTATGAGCATTTAGATTTGGTATCCTTTGAGGAATATGACATTTGATTACCTTATTTTAAAATAAAAATTTTATTTTAGAGCAGTTTTAGATATCCAGAAACAATGCAAAATTAGTACAGAAAATTCTCATTCTCTTAATGAGAATTTCCCAGTATCTTCCAATTTTGAAATCTTGCATGGTATACTATTAATGAAACAACATTGGTATATTATAACTAACTATAATTTATACCTCATTGAGATTTTCTTACTTTTTTTTTTTTTTTTTTACCCAAAGATAAGATTTTTCTCTTCCAGGTCCTTTTTTCTTCACTAAAATCTCATCCAGAATTCCACATAAAATTTCATTGTTATGTATGCTTAGGTACTGGTTGGGGGGTGACAGTTTCTCTGACTTGCCTTGCTGTGGATGTCTCTGACAGTTTTGAAGAGCGTCTGTCAAGTATGTGAAGAATGCCTGTCAGCTTGTATTTTATATTTTCCCTCATGATTACACTGGGATTATGTGTTTTGGAAGAAAACAGAGGTAAAGTGTCATGTTCATCCTATCGTATTAAGGATTCATGTTATCACCTGGATGAAGCAGCATTTGGCAGATTGCTCCATTGGAAAGTTTTTCTTTTTCCTTGTCCATATTATCCTCTTTGGAAGGAATTCTATGCTGCCCTTACTTAGTTGAGAGTGATGCACTCCTTTCTTCAGAACAGAGTATCTACATAAATGATTTATCATTTTTCTTCAGGGGACATTTATCTCTTCACTACATCTATTTGATTCCTTATGTATGCGTCATATGTATTTATACTTTGCAATATAATCCAATACTATATTATTTTGTTTCTCAAAGTAATACAGCTTTACAGATTGGGAGTTCTTTTAGATACCCCTTGTGTATGCCTTTGATATACTCCCATCATTGTGGGTTGTTTCTCATTGTTTTCTATTTTATGTTGTAAGCACTTTCTTAAGTTTCTGGCACTATAAGATGTTCTTGGGTCATCTTCTATATTTCAAGGCACTAGAATTAGCTATTTCCCTAGGGAGTCCTAATTAACTCCCTAGAGAGTTAATCATTAGAAAATGGATTTAAAAAACAACATCTGGGTACTCATTGCTACTGAGGTGTTGCTTCTAGATGTACTCAGAGGACAGAAAAAGGAATCTATGTGTATTAGTAGCCCATGTCTGTACACATATCTCTAAATAGCTTTGTGTTTGTGTTTCCATCTGTGTCTGAATTAAGCTAACACGAATTCACACTGACATCCTCAACTGTAATGCACTGTCATGCTGATAATTTTTGTCTCTTCCCCTTGCTTATCTATAACTTTCCACTGCATCAGTGAGAAATCTAGCACCTACTCTCTGACAGCCACTTACTTAACTGTTCAACAGAACATCTGTTTGCAATGGCCTCAGAATGGTTAGCCTAGAGCCCCACAGAGGTCTATTGCTGGACTTTCTAATCTGTTCCACTGATCTTTGTGAAAACATTTTATGTTTTATCACTAATTATTTTACATACAGACATTATTTTACTAGTTCAAATAAATATTAGGTTGACTTGTAATGTTTAAATACATATATACAAAGGGTTTTGCACTTCTATATTTAATGCAATAACTTCAATGTCTGATATATAATAATTATAATAATAATATATATTCCAGTATTTTCCTTAAATCAATTGATGTGGTATTAATTTTTTTTTCTCTCTTTTTTTTTTAATTTTATTTTTAAACTTTACATAACTGTATTAGTTTTGCCAAATATCAAAATGAATCCGCCACAGGTATACATGTGTTCCCCATCCTGAACCCTCCTCCCTCCTCCCTCCCCATTCCATCCCTCTGGGTCGTCCCAGTGCACCAGCCCCAAGCATCCAGTATCGTGCATCGAACCTGGACTGGCAACTCATTTCATACATGATATTTTACATGTTTCAATGCCATTCTCCCAAATCTTCCCACCCTCTCCCTCTCCCACAGAGTCCATAAGACTGTTCTATACATCAGTGTCTCTTTTGCTGTCTCATACACAGGGTTATTGTTACCATCTTTCTAAATTCCATATATATGCGTTAGTATACTGTATTGGTGTTTTTCTTTCTGGCTTACTTCACTCGGTATAATAGGCTCCAGTTTCATCCACCTCATTAAAACTGATTCAAATGTATTCTTTTTAATGGCTGAATAATACTCCATTGTGTATATGTACCACAGCTTTCTTATCCATTCATCTGCTGATGGACATCTAGGTTGCTTCCATGTCCTGGCTATTATAAACAGTGCTGCGATGAACATTGGGGTACTCGTGTCTCTTTCCCTTCTGGTTTCCTCAGTGTGTATGCCCAGCAGTGGGATTGCTGGATCATAAGGCAGGTCTATTTCCAGTTTTTTAAGGAACCTCCACACTGTTCTCCATAGTGGCTGTACTAGTTTGCATTCCCACCAACAGTGGAAGAGGGTTCCCTTTTCTCCACACCCTCTCCAGCATTTATTACTTGTAGACTTTTGGATCGCAGCCATTCTGACTGGCGTGAAATGGTACCTCATAGTGGTTTTGATTTGCATTTCTCTGATAATGAGTGATGTTGAGCATCTTTTCATGTGTTTGTTAGCCATCTGTATGTCTTCTTTGGAAAAATGTCTATTTAGTTCTTTGGCCCATTTTTTGATTGGGTCATTTATTTTTCTGCAGTTGAGCTGTAGGAGTTGCTTGTATATTCTCGAGATTAGTTGTTTGTCAGTTGCTTCATTTGCTATTATCTTCTCCCATTCTGAAGGCTGTCTTTTCACCTTGCTAATAGTTTCCTTTGATGTGCAGAAGCTTTTAAGGTTAATTAGGTCCCATTTGTTTATTTTTGCTTTTATTCCCAATATTCTGGGAGGTGGGTCATAGAGGATCCTGCTGTGATGTATGTCAGAGAGTGTTTTGCCTATGTTCTCCTCTAGGAGTTTTATAGTTTCTGGTCTTACGTTTAGATCTTTAATCCATTTTGAGTTTATTTTTGTGTATGGTGTTAGAAAGTGTTCTAGTTTCATTCTTTTACAAGTGGTTGACCAGAGTTCCCAGCACCACTTGTTAAAGAGATTGTCTTTAATCCATTGTATATTCTTGCCTCCTTTGTCAAAGATAAGGTGTCCATATGTGCGTGGATTTATCTCTGGGCTTTCTATTTTGTTCCATTGATCTATATTTCTGTCTTTGTGCCAGTACCATACTGTCTTGATAACTGTGGTTTTGTAGTAGAGCCTGAAGTCAGGTAGGTTGATTTCTCCAGTTCCATTCTTCTTTCTCAAGATCGCTTTGGCTATTCGAGGTTTTTTGTGTTTCCATACAAATTGTGAAATTATTTGTTCTAGCTCTGTGAAGAATGCTGTTGGTAGCTTGATAGGGATTGCATTGAATCTATAGATTACTTTGGGTAGTATACTCATTTTCACTACATTGATTCTTCCAATCCATGAACATGGTATATTTCTCCATCTGTTAGTGTCCTCTTTGATTTCTTTCACCAGTGTTTTATAGTTTTCTATATATAGGTCTTTAGATTCATGATGTGGTATTAATTTTTATTGATAATTCTTACTGCTCTTTTTCCTTTTCTGTATTCTATTATGAAAAATTTTAAAACATCACAAAATTTCTAAAATTTCCCAGTGCATACCCATATCTATTATCTAGATCCTACCCAAAAAAAATGCCTTTACTGTATTTAGTTCACATACCTATCCATCTATTCAGTTATTTATCCCTACATTCATCAATTCATCTTATACTTAGATACATTTCAAAATAGACTGATAAAGTCAGTAAACTTTATCCCTAAACATTATCAGCAGACATATCACTGAAAGGAACTTAATATTTATATCATTTACAGTTTTCTTAGGTAAAGTTTATATAGAGTGAAATTCAGCAAACTTACATATAACACTTAATGCATTTTGACAGATGTATTCATCTGTTAACCCAAATTCCTATCAGGATATATAACATAGCATCACTCTAGAAATTTCCTGCATGTCTCTTTCCAGATAACCCATGTTCCTCTCAGGCTACATGGTAAAACTTTATTTTCCACCATGGATTATTTTGCCTTCTTTGAAATGTCATAAAATTTATATTCAGTATACACTACTTTGTATTTTAAAAGCATCCACATTGCTTCATGAATCAATTGCTATTAATATTTGTTATGTGTGCTTTGTAGTTTTTGTCTAGACTTGTATTTTGTGATTCTATCTCAGTTTGATTACACAGTCTTCTGTTAATGGACTTATGGAGCATTTCCAGATTGTGTATATTATAAATAGAGCAGCTAAAAACTTTCTTGTGAATATATTTTTGTGATCATATGTTTTCATTTCTTTTCCATGGGCATTTGTTTTGTTTTTGTTAAGCACCTATAGTTGGAATAATTTGGTCATAGGTTAGGTGTATATTTAGTCTAAAAGAAACTGTCAGATATTTTTTAATGACTTGTATAAAATGTTTTCAAGTTATAATTGTTCCATGGTATCACAAACAATGTTGTGAGATTTTAAAGAGTTCAACTATCATCATTTGTATGCGATATCTCATTATAGCATAAAACTACATCTCTCTGAGTTCTAGTGATGTTTCCATGCCCCTTTAAGGTATTTTAATATAAATTTTGTGAAGTATTAGCTCAAGTCTCAATGGCACTCCACTCCAGTACTTTTGCCTAGAAAGTCCCATGGATGGAGGAGTCTGGTAGGCTGCAGTCCATTGGGGTTGCTAAGAGTCGGACACGACTGAGCGACTTCACTTTCACTTTTCACTTTCATGCATTAGAGAAGGAAGTGGCAACCCACTCCAGTGTTCTTGCCTGGAGAATCCCAGGGACGGGGAAGCCTGGTGGGCTGCCGTCTATGAGGTCGCACAGAGTCGGACACGACTGAACCGACTTAGCAGCAGCAGCAGCAGCAGCAGAAGCTCAAGTCTTAAAAAGTCGTAGACCATTCTTTTTTGAAATTGGTTTATATCTTTTTATCTTACTATTGTGGCTTACTTTATACTGTTTTATATAGTTTAGGTACAAGTAATTTGTCAGATATACATAGCAAATACTTTATTCCCATCTGAGTCAATACTTTTGAATCCTAGTAACTTTGGTCAATGAGCCCAATTTATCAGGGTATTTGTTTTGGTTTAGTGTGGTTTTGTGATTTTGTCTTAGTTGTTATTTTTGCCTGTTCTATGTAAGAAATGCTTTATTTCCAGGTGATGAAAATGCTTCCTCATGGGTTTTTTAATATCCTTTATGTCATTATTATTTTACGGTTGGTGTGATCCTTCTTGAATTAGTTCTTGTGTGTTGTGTGACATAAGGATTCTGTTTTGTTTTGTTTTGTTTTCCAAAAAATATTTTAATGTTTCGGGTACCAAATAATTGAAAAGCTGATCTTTCCCATGTAATTTCTTTGGGACCTTTGTTGAACATCAAGATAATATATGTTTGGATCTGTCTATGATTATTATGTTCCATTGATCTAATTTGTTTTTCTTTGTGTTAATGTGATTGCCATTATGCATAGCAATCGTACTACACAATTGCATTCATCTCACATGCTAGTAAAGTAATGCTCAAAGTTCTCCAAGCCAGGCTTCAGCAATATGTGAACCATGAACTTCCAGATGTTCAAGCTGACTTGAGAAAAGGCAGAGGAACCAGAGATCAAATTGCCAACATCTGCTGGATCATTGAAAAAGCAAGAGAGTTCCAGAAAAATATCTATTTCTGCTTTATTGACTATGCCAAAGCCTTTGACTGTGTGGATCACAATAAACTGTGGAAAATTCTTCAAGAGATGGGAATACCAGACCACCTGATCTGCCTCTTGAGAAATTTGTATGCAGGTCAGGAAGCAACAGTTAGAACTGGACATGGAACAACAGACTGGTTCCAAAGAGGAAAAGGAGTTCGTCAAGGCTGTATATTGTCAACGCTGCTTATTTAACTTATATGCAGAGTACCTCATGAGAAACGCTGGGCTGGAAGAAGCACAAGCTGGAATCAAGACTGCCAGAACAAATATCAATAACCTCAGCTATGCAGATGACATCACCCTTATGGCAGAAAGTGAAGAGGAACTAAAAAGCCTCTTGATGAAAGTGAAAGAGGAGAGTGATAAAGTTGGCTTAAAGCTCAACATTCAGAAAACTAAGATCATGGCATCTGATCCCATCAGTTCATGGGAAAGAGATGGGGAAACAGTTTTGGGGGCTTGAAAATCACTGCAAATGGTGATTGCATCCATGAAATTAAAAGACGCTTACTCCTCGGAAGGAAAGACATGACCAACCTAGATAGCATATTGAAAAGCAGAGACATTACTTTGCCAACAAAGGTCCATCTAGTCAAGGCTATGGTTTTTCCAGTAGTCATGTATTGATGTGAGAGTTGGACTGTGAAGAAAGGTGAGTGCCAAAGAATTGATGCTTTTGAACTGTGGTGTTGGAGAAGACTCTTGAGAGTCCCTTGGACTGCAAGGAGATCCAACCAGTCCATCCTAAAGGTGATCAGTCCTGGCTGTTCTTTGGAAGGAATGATGCTGAAGCTGAAACTCCAGTACTTTGGCCACCTCATGCTAAGAGTCGACTCATTGGAAAAGCCTCTGAGTCTGGGAGGGATTGGGGGCAGGAGGAGAAGGGGACGACAGAGGATGAGATGGCTGGATGGCATCACTGACTCGATGGACGTGAGTTTGAGTGAACTCCGGGAGTTGGTGATGCATAGGGAGGCCTAGTGTGCTGTAATTCATGGGGTCGCAAAGAGTAGGACGCAACTGAGTGACTGAACTGACTGACTGATACCAATCCTATAATATTTACTGCAGTTTTAAAGAGAGTCTTGAAATCCAAGATTTTAGTGGCTCTTCTAAATTCTTTGCACTTCCACATAATTTTATGATTAGACTGTAACTGTTTATAATTTTGATTATAATTATGATTGAATCTGTAGATTAGGTAAGGATGGACATCCTTAAAAAACTGAGAGAGACTTTAACTCCATGAATAATGATATATTTAACACCATTTAATTTCCCTTAAAATATTTTGTAATTTTCAGAATAGATGTCATAGACAGTATTTATTAAATTTATTTTAAATATTTTATGTTATTTTAAATGGTGTTATTTTCTTTTTTAATTCGTTTTCCACTGATTTGGTGGTGCTGCTGCTAAGTTGCGTCAGTTGTGTCTGACTCGGTGCAACCCCATAGATGGCAGCCCACCAGGCTTCCCTGTCCCTGGGATTCTCCAGGCAAGAACACTAGAGTGGGTTGTCATTTCCTTCTCCAGTGCATGAAAGTGAAAAGTGAAAGTGAAGTAGCTCAGTCGTGTCCGACTCTTAGCAACCCTGTGGACTGCAGCCTACCAGGCTCCTCCATCCATGGGATTTTCCAGGCAAGACTACTAGAATTAGTTATTTATGTATATTGATCTTGTTCTTATGACACTGGTAAATTTACTTATTTAGTCATAGTCATTTTATTGCAGATCATTTTAGGTTCTCTGTTTATGACTATCCTTTCTAACCCTCATGGGCTATTTTTTCATGCTATGTTCAGTAGTTCTTGTAGCCACTGTGATGTTTTAAGGGCTTCCCAGGTAGCACAGTGGTAAAGAATCTGTCTGCCAGTGCAGGAAGAGCAGGAGATGTGGGTTTGATCCCTGGATCAGGAAGATTCCCTGGAGAAGGAAATGGCAACCCACTCCAGTACCCTTGCCTGGGAAATACCATGGACAGAGGAGCCTAGCCAGCTATAGTCCAATGAGTCAGACATGACTGAGCAACTGAGCACATATACACACACCCACATGTAATATTGAAAACAGGTGGTGAGAGTAAACATCCTGACCTTAGGGGGAAAATATCCAATATCTCACACTCAAGTATGATCTTATTTATAGACTTTTAAAATATATTCATTGAATTGAGAAAGTGCTTCTCTGTTTCAAAATTTCTGGATGTATTTTTATCATAAATATGTATTTTGTCAGTGCTTTTCCTGCATATACTGAGTTGATATATATTTCTTCTCTATTATTCTATTAATATGCTAATTTACATTGGTTTTTTTTTTTTTTACATTAAAGCAACATTACTACATTACCATAAAATAATGCAATTGTCAAAGAAGACTCACATAAATCATAGATTTTCTCCAACACCAAATTTAGGAACTATTCAGAGGATCCCAACACTATAGAAGCACTAACTTCTTCCTAGAGAGACCAAAACCACCAGAAGCAATTTCTAACTATTCCTTTTCCCCACAATGTGTACATGAGTGCTAAGCTGTTTCCGACTCTTTGCGACTCCATGGACTGTAGCCCTCCAGGCTCTTCTGTCCTTGGAATTTTCCAGGCAAGAATACTGGAATGGATTGCCATTTCCTACTCCAGGGACAATGAAAGCATGGACACCTAACCATATACCCATAAAATTACTGTTAAAGGTTTTTCTTTTGCTTTTTTAAAAAGCATTTATACCCAATGCACTTCACTAATTTTTACTCTTCAGCTGATAACGTTCTATAAATCCTTAAATTTTGGATTTACAATAAGAGAGTCAGACAAATCATGTCTTGCCAAAATGCATTATTTAAAAGCATTCTCAAGTATATTCTCATTGATAAATGCCATCAGCTTATTTACACAGAAGTCTGATCTAAATCATAGCCCATTTTTAGCTTTATTACACTGTCCACCCTCTGGCCTTGATCAATATTGTCTTGCCAAATATTTATATGTTTCTTTTCATAATTTGCCTTAATGTAAATTTTATGAAAATATTCCCCCCAAAATTTTACACAAACAAGTCTGTAAACATTCCAGTGACTAATGGAATTTGAGCTACATGATGGAAAATGGAAATTATATTTACATAAATCATTTTAGTAATGACTATATCACTTCACATGCATTTTGATATTTTTATCAACTTGATTACTCCCTTTCTCTGACATCGTGTTATTTGAACATTTTTTATATATTAATAAAGGTATGTCTGATATTTCTTAAGCCTCCTTCACACCAAAGTATATTGATATGCATGGCAATGATGAAGAGCTTGAGATAAATCCCTCAATATTTTCTCATTCTGATGAGGATGGGAAGTTGATTTTAATTTAATATTAAAGTTAATAGAGTACAGACTTCAACATAATATTTGACATATGACACATAGTTAAAACAACAGTGCTTTTCACACGTTTAACCTGTGTACCCATAAGAGCAATACCTGGGTGGTTCAGTTCAGTTCAGTTTAGTTCAGTTGGTCAGTCATGTCTGACTCTTTGTGACCCCATGAATTGCAGCACGCCAGGCCTCCCTGCCCATTACCAACTCCCAGAGTTCACTCAGACTCATGTCCATCGAGTCAGTGATGCCATCCAGCCATCTCATCCTCTGTCATCCCCTTCTCCTCTGCCCCCAATCCTTCCCATCATCAGAGTATTTTCCATGAGTCAATTCTTCACATGAGGTGGCCAAAGTACTGGAGTTTCAGCTTCAGCATCAGTCCTTCCAATGAATATTTAGGACTGATTTCTTTTAGGATTGAATGGTTTGATCTCGCAATCCAAAGGACTCTCAAGAGTCTTCTCCAATACCACAATTCAAAAACATTAATTCTCTGGTGCTTAGCTTTCCTTAGGGTCCGACTCTCACATCCATTCATGACTTCTGGAAAAAACACAGCCTT
Organism: Bubalus bubalis; assembly: GCF_019923935.1. Lineage (NCBI taxonomy): Eukaryota > Metazoa > Chordata > Mammalia > Artiodactyla > Bovidae > Bubalus > Bubalus bubalis. The sequence continues at coordinate 73,035,301 of NC_059161.1, forward strand.
GACTATACAGCCCTTTATCGGCAAAGTAATGTCTCTGCTTTTTAATATGCTGTCTAGGTTGATCATAGCTTTTCTTCCAAGGAGAAAGTGTCTTTTAATTCTGTGGCTATAGTCACCATCTGCAGTGATTTTTTATTCTAGTTCTGTGAAACATGCCATTGGTTACTTTGATAGGAATTGCATTCAATTCCTGTAGTTTGCCTTAGATAGTATAGTCATTTTAATAATAGTGATTCTTCTAATCCAAGAACACAGTATATCTTTCACTGTGTTTGTGTGTCTTCAATTTCTTTCATCAGTGTCCTATAGTGTTCAGAGTACAGGTGTTTTGCCTCTTTAGGTAAGTTTATTCCTAGGTATTTTATTCTTTTTCATGCAGTGGTAAATAGGATTTTTCCTATAATTTCTATTTTAGCCTCCTATGAGGGACAGATGATTTTTAAAGGACAAATTCCTGCCCCAATGTGCATTAGACATTGGGATAGTTACAACAGCTACAGCAGCAGGGTACTACTGCCTCTTTAGATGAGATGGTCCAAACAGCCACCAATATCTTTCATAACAGAGAACAGGAGAGAGAGCCCAAAACCCATGAAAGGGAGAGAAGGAAAGAGACAAGGCATGCCCAGATGCTGGCCGCCATCCAGGGAAGCCTTATGGCAAATCCCAATTCCTTAAAGAATAAGGCGTGAGGTAAATGCCTAATCTGTAGACAGGCGGGACAATGGGCCAAAAAGTGTCCAAACCATGACAAGTCTCCTAAAACGGCTTGCTACAAATGCCATCAGTTGCGGCATTGGGTAACACTCTGCCTTGGGGTCAAAGAGCCTCAAAGTCAAGGGCCAAGCCTTCCCTCATGATGATTCAACAGGACTGAAGCAGCCCTATTCAGCTGGCCCACCTGTCACAGATAACCATCACAGGACTGGAGCCAAGGGTGAAACTGCATGTGGCAGGTAGGTCTGATAATTTCTTGTTTGACACAGGGGCTACCTACTCTGTCCTGACCTCCTACTCTGGAGCCTTCTTCTCGCAAACCTGTACCATTTTGGGCGCCACAGGAAAAACAATTACAAAAAGATTCACCCAAGCACTTCTTTGTTTCTGGGATGGAAAAATATTTTCCCACCAGTTTTTGGTGGTCCATGAGTATCCTACTCCCTTATTGGGAAGAGATCTTTCCTTGGCTTCAAAATCTTGGAGCTATTGCAGTTCTGATAGAAGATGCTTTAAAACACTTCCCTTGGAGGCAAACTAACTATTTTTATTAGCCACCAAGTGAAACAACTCCTGAATGGGAGGAACCATTTATGGATGTCTGATCAAAGGATCCTCAGATATCAAGTGGTGTCGATGGAAAATCCAGGCCTGACTATATCCCACTGTGAGGTTCTTAACTCAGCCACCCTCCTGCATACCCCTGAGGGCTCTCTCCCCTTTCACTCTTGCCTAGAAACTTTGGACCACTGGACAAAACCCTGAGAGGAATTGTTGAAAGATCCTCTGAACAATCCTGAGGAAATATGGTACATTGATGGAAGCACATTTGTCTTGGATGGATAAAGAAGAGCTGGATAAGCAGTAGTCTCCAATTGTGAGACCATAGAGGCTAAACCTTTGTCACCATGTACTTCAGCCCAATTAGTTGCGTTCATAGCCCTGACTTGAGCTTTAGATCTGGGAAAAGGAACAAAGAGTAGCCATTTACACTGACTCCAAGTATGCCTTTCTAGTGCTACATGCACATGCTGATATTTGGAAAGAAAGAGGCTACTTGACCGCCTGAGGGTCCCCAATCAAATATGGTGATCAAATTCTTAGGCTCTTAGAGGCGGTTCATCTGCCTGCCAAGGTTTCAGTCTCTCATTGTAAAGGACACCAAAAAGGGAGCACAGAAGTGGCATAAGTGAACCAAGCAGCGGATCAGGCAGCTAAGAGAGCAGCATTACTGAACAATGACCTAATAGGGGTTGCCACCTTAGTTCCACAGACTAATTTGCCAGAAATTCCTTCATACACTTAAGGTGAGACTCTTAAAGCTAAGAGTGAGGGCTTTCAAAAAAACCATATGGGGTAATTCAAGGAGGGACTCCTTTTTCTGCCTGGGAACCTCCAATGGAAGTTGGTTAACTCCTTACATGCCACCACTCGTTTAGGGGAGAAGGCCTTCTAAAGATTATTAGAAAGGTCCTTCAGAGGAACAAGCCTCCAAATGACTATAAGGCAAGTGGTCTCCTCTTATCCCACTTTCAAAGGAGCTTGAAGACCCTAGCTGGCCCAGTCCATCTAATAGGTGGGACCTACTCAGGAGAGAACTGGCAGATGGATTTCACCCAGATATAAAGGGTATAAATACCTATCTATCATGATAGATACATTCACAGGATGGATTGAAGGCTTTCCAACCTGTACTGAGAAGGCTGAGAAGGTGATTAAAAAATTGCTTCATAAAATCATTCTGAGATTTGGTCTGCCCAGGTCATTATAAAGTGACAATGGGGCATCATTTACTTCTAAGGTCACCCAAGGGGTCTCTAAAGCATTGAGCATTATTTATTATCTCCATTGTGCTTGGAGGCCTCAGTCTTCAGGAAAAGTAGAAAGAGCTAACCAATTCTTAAAGTCAGTGGTATAAAAGATAATCCAGGAGACCTCCCTGGAATGGAAGGAGGCTTTACCAATAGCTCCCCTCCACACCTGTATTGCCCCTAAGGAACAGGTTGGTCTTAGTCCTTATGAGATCCTATATGAGAGACCTGTTGTTTATGTCAATGACCTCTTCCTAGATCCAGAGGCTCAGACCTTCTGGTCTTATACAATGGCCATTGGTCAATTCCAACAAGATATACGCTTGTGGGGTGTCAACCAGGACCCAAAAGATTCTAAAGAGTCACTACTATATGCTCCAGGGACTCACATCCTAATTAAAGTCTGGAAAGATGGGTCTCCAAAGGCTCAACTCCAGCCCACATGGAAGGGTCCCTATCCTGTAATACTTTCTACCCCCACAGCAGTCAAGGTACCCAAACACAACTCCTGGATTCACTACTCACAAGTCAAGCTGTGGAAGAAAACAGAAGAGGACACTCAATACACCTGTGAGCCCCTGGGAGATCTCAGATACCTATTCAGGACTACAAATAAGTGCCATCCTAATGAACACCCCCAACATTAGGTTTCTGGGGGTAAGATTTCTCAGGATGGCTCTAAAGAGCCAACATAGCTTGGCAGAGGTTGTACTCCAAAATAGACAGGAGATAGATCTCCTGATGCTTAAACAAGGAGGGATTTGAGCCATCATGAATGAGACATGTTGTTTCTGGGTAAAAACTTACAGCCAAAAGTCTCACAATCCTCAAGAAAAATATTCATATCCTATAAGATCTCAAAGAACAAGCCTGAGAGTTCTTAGGGTGGCTACAATCGCTCATTGGGGGACCCTTTTCCTGGTGAGAGGGAATTTGGAGTTGGCTAATGCCCCTAATAATCCTTTTTATCACCATATTGATGCTGCTTATTATGGTTCCATGTGTTATTAATTGTCTAACCCATTTTGTCTCTGTCCAGGGCAACAGGCTACAACATGCAGTGCCAGTTTAACAAGGATGTATAAAACTACAGCCGACCATGGAAAATACCACTCACCCCTAGGTGGACATCAGTATAAGGACTCTGAGGCTTGAGACTAGCAAGAGCGGGTGGCCCAATGCCCCTCACAATCCCAGTTCAGCAGGAAGTAGCCAGAGAGACCTTGATGCCCCTTTTCCCAAAGAAATGTGCCTCCCATCTCTTGAGGGGGGAATGTTAAGCAGTTAAAATAGGAAAAGAGTCCAGAATGGTGGTGGCTAAAAGACAAAGAGGGGAAAAGCCCATGAAAATGGAACAAAGAAAGGTCCAAGGACCAGAGTGAGTACCTCAGGTAAAACAAACAGCCCTCCTGGCTACCCCAATTTACATAGGACAGGCTCGGGGGGAAGAGACAAATGTATAAAAGGAGGAAGCCTAGAAGGATTGAGGCCTCTTTTCTCTTCATGTTTTGGGTGGACCTGCCCTCACTCCTTGAGACTGTACTATCCTTTGTTTTTCCTAATAAAACTGAGCTGTAACACTGATTCATCCATCGCTTCAAATTTTTGCTGTGGCGAGACATAACTGAGTAAATTACACATTCCCCCGACAATACTGTGACTCCACATCACTAAAAAATCCTTATAACGTCTGAAGCCAAAGAGTATCTCGCTTCTGATACTAGAGAACTACTGCAGTAAACAAGGTCAGACCACACACTGAATTGCCTCTTTGAAGTCATTTCACTAAAACTCTATACTGAAACTATTCTAAAAGTGGCATTCTATCAATGACTATAAATTTTCACATCATATGAGCAATTTTTATCCTTGGTTTTTCAAAATTGATTTATTTAATTGGAGGCTAATTACTTTACAATATTGTAGTGGTTTTTGTCATACATTGACATGAATCAGCCATGGGTGTACATGTGTTCCCCAACCTGAACCTCCCTCCCACCTCCCTCCCCATCCCATTCCTCAGGGTCATCCCAGTACACAGGCCCTGAGCACCCTGTCTCATGCATCAAACCTGGACTGGTGATCTATTTCACATATGGTAATATACATGTTTCAATACTATTCTCACAAATCATCCCAACCTCGCCTTCTTCCACAGAGTCCTAAAGTCTCTTCTTTACATCTGTGTCTCTTTTGCTGTCTCGCATATAGGGTCATTGTTACCATGATTCTAAATTCCACATATCTGCATTAATATAATGTATTGGTGCTTTTCTTTCTGATTTACTTCATTCTGTATAACAGGCTCCAGTTTCATCCACCTCATTAGAACTGATTCAAATGCATTCTTTTTAATAGCAGAGTAATATTCCATTGTGTGTATGTACCATGGCTTTCTTATCCATTCATCTGCCATTGAATATCTACACTACTTCCATGCCCTAGCTATTGTAAACAGTGCTGTGATGAACATTGGGGGTACATGTGTCTCTTTCAATTCTGGTTTCCTTAGTGTGTATACCCAGCAGTGGGATTGCTGGGTTGTATGGCAATTCTATTTCCAGTTTTTTAAGGAATCTCCACACTGTTCTCCAGAGTGGTAGTACTAGTCAGCATTCCCACCAACAGTGTAAGAGGGCTCACTTTTCTTCACACCCTATCCAGCATTTACTAATTGTAGACTTTTGGATAGCAGCCACTCTGACTGACATGAAATGGTACCTCATTGTGGTTTGGATTTGCATTTCTCTGATAATGAGTGATGTTGAGCATCTTTTCATGTGTTTGTTAGCCATCTGTATGTCTTCTTTGGAGAAATGTCTGTTTAGTTCTTTAGTCTATTTTGTAATTGAGTTGTTTATTTTTCTGGAATTGAGCTGCAGGAGTTGCTTGTATATTTTTGAGAGTAATTCTTTGTCAGTGGCTTCAATTGCTATTATTTTCTCTCATTCTGAAGGCTGCCTTTTCACCTTGCTTATAGTTTCCTTTGTTGTGCAAAAGCTTTTCATTTTAGTTAGGTCCCATTTGTTTATTTTTGCTTTTATTTCCATTACTCTGGAAGGTGGGTCATACAGGATTCTGCTGTGATTTATATCAGAGAGTGTTTTGCCAATGTTCTCCTCTAGGAATTTTATAGTTTCTGATCTTACGTTTAGATCTTTAATCCATTTTGAGTTTCTTTTTGTGTATGACATTAGAAAGTGCTCTAGTTTCATTCTTTTACAACTGGTTGACCAGTTTTCCCAGCACCACTTGTTAAAGAGATGATTTTTTTCTCCATTGTATATTCTTGCCTTCTCTGTCGAATATAAGGTGTCCACAGGTGTGTGGTTTTATCTCTGGGCTTTCTATTTTGTTCCATTGATCTATATTTATGTCTTTGTGCCAGTACCATAATGTTTGATGACAGTAGCTTTGCAGTATAGTCTGAAGTCAGGCAGGATGATTCCTCCAGTTCCATTCTTCTTTCTCAAGATTGCTTTGGCTATTTGAGGCTTTTTGTATTTCCATACAAATTGTGAAAGAATTTGTTCTCATTCTCTGAAAAATACCATTGGTACGTTTATAGGGATTGCATTGAATCTATAGATTGCTTTGAGTAGTATACTCATTTTCACTATATTGATTCTTCCAATCTATGAACATGGTATATTTCTCCATCTATTTGTGTCATCTTTGATTTCTTTCATCAGGGTTTTATACTTTTCTACATATAAGTCTTTTGTTTCTTTAGGTCGATTTATTCCTGAGTATTACATTCTTTTCATTATAATGGTGAATGGAATTGTTTCCTTAATTCTATTTCTGTTTTCTCATTGTTAATGTATAGGAACACAAGGGATTTCTGTGTGTTAATTTTATATCCTGCAACTTTATCGTATTCATTGATTAGCTCTAGTAAGTTTATGGTGGAGTCTTTGGGTTTTCTATGTAGAGGATCATGTCATCTGCAAACAGTGAGAGTTTTACTTCTTTGCCAATCTGTATTATTTTATTTCTTTTACTTCTCTGATGGCTGTGGCTAAAACTTCTAAAACTATGTTGAATAGTAGTGGTGAGAGCAGACACCCTTGTCTTGTTCCTGACTTTAAGGGAAATGCTTTCAATTTTTTACCATGGAGGATAATGCTTGCTGTGGGTTTATCATATATGGCTTTTTTTATGTTGAGGTAGGTTCTTTCTATGCCTTATTTCTGGAGGGTTTTGTTTTGTTTTGTTTACCATAAATGGATGTTGAATTTTGTCAAAGGCTTTTTCTGCATCTTTTGAGATAATCATACAGTTTTTATCTTTCAATTTGGTAATGTGGTGTATCACATTGATTGATTTGCAAATACTGAAGAATCCTTGCATCCCTGGGATAAAGCCCACTTAGTTATGATGTATGATCTTTTTAATATGTTGTTGTATTCCATTTGATACAATTTTGTTAATGATTTTTGCATCTATATTCATCAGTGATATTGGCCTGTAGTTTTCTTTTTTTGTGTGGCATCTTTGTCTGGTTTTGGTATTAGTGTCTTGGTGGCCTCATAGAATGAGTTTGCAAGTTTACCTTCCTTTGCAATTTTCTGGAAGAATTTCAGTAGGATAGGTGTTAGCTCTTGTCTAAATTTTTGGTAGAATTCACCTGTGAAGCCGTCTGGTCCTGGGCTTTTGTTTGTTCGAAGATTTCTGATTACAGTTTTGATTTCCGTGCTTGTGATGGGTCAGTTAAGATTTTCTATTTCTTCCTGGTTCAGTTTTGGAAAGTTATACTTTTCTAAGAATTTGTCCATTTCTTCCAAGTTTTCCATTTTATTGTCATATAGTTACTGATAGTAGTCTCTTATGATCCTTTGTATATCTGTGTTGTCTGTTGTGATTTCTCTATTTTCATTTGTAATTTTGTTGATTTGATTTTTCTCCCTTTTTTTCTTGATGAGTCTGGCTAACAGTTTGTCTATTTTATTTATCTTCTTAAAGGACCAGCTTTTAGTTTTGTTGATTTTTACTATAGTCTCCTTTCTTTTTCAATTGTTTATGCTCTAATTTTTATGATTTCTTTCTTTCTACTAACCCTGGGGTTCTCCATTTCTTCTTTTTCTAATTTACTTAGGTGGAAAGTTAGGTTATTTGTTTGATTTTTCTCTTTTTTATTGAAGTAAGCTTGCATTGCTATGAGCCTTTCCCTTAGCAGTGCTTTGACTGAATCCCATAGGTTCTGAGTGGTTGTGTTTTCATTTTCACTTGTTTCTATGCATATTTTGATTTCTTTTTTGATTTCTTCTGTGATTTCTTGGTTATTCAGAAGCATGTTGTTTAGCCTCCATACGTTTGTATTTTTAATAGTTTTTTTCCCTCAGTAGTTGACATTTAATCTTACTGAACTGTGATCAGAAATGATGCTTGAAATGATTTCAATTTTTTTTTTTTTAATTTACCAAGTCTAGATTGATGGCCCAAGGTGTGATCCATCCTGGAGAAGGGTCCATGTGTACTTGAGAAAAAGGTGAAATTCATTATTTTGGGGTGAAATATCCTATAGATATAAATTAGGTCTAACTGGTCCATTGCAACTTTGTTTTTGATTCTCTCTTTCCAGATCCTGAGTTTTATCAGTAGTAGTTTACATCATGAATCGTTAAATAATACTTGCAGTAATTTTGGTCTTTTAATCATAGTTACACAGATATTTTACTGGTTGTGGCTTGCTCTTTAATCCACCATGGAAGGTATGAGTTAAGTAAGATGCTTCCCTGTGGAAAAATCTGGGACTAATACTTGGGTTTTCTGGCTGTTATCCTGAATGCCCTCTCTTTTTGCCTGGGTAGTCAGTAAGATCATAGCAGTCAAATCCCAGAATTTATTCAAATTCTATGATCTCTTTAAAAGTTTCATTAAGAAAACTCTATGTATAATAAACAGTGTTTGAGTTTTGAAATAGAACCTGTTTTTTAACTTTAGTTTAAAAAAAAAAAAGAAGTAATTTAGAATTCATAAAAACAGTTGTTATTTAGTGATAACCTTTAAACTTCATGGCTCCCAACAAGTTTTTCAACTATCTAAACTTTTAAAGTGGAAAAATTGTGTAACTTAAGGTGACAATTTTAGCTTAGCTACTAACTTGTAATTCCAAATTTCTAGCTTCATATCCAAGAGTACTTTTAGTGATATTATTTACTATGTTTTTCTAAGTTTCTCCTGTAACTAATATTCTATTTTGACTGTGGGGGAAGAAAATTTCTGATCTTTGAAACAAACAGTAGTTTCCATCGGAAGCTGAGTAACTGAATAGATGAGCCAGCAATATACTTCATCAAATTATGTTCCTTTTGGCTGATGACAAATAACATTATTTAAGACTCAGTGAATACTAGTCTGAATTAACATTTATGTGAATTACATCCTAGTTAAAATGCACTTACATATAGTTGGACTACACAGTCAGTAATTTGATAGCCTGAACTCAATAGAATGTCTACTCTGATGCTATCACCACTATTTGACAAAGGGAGATCCCATTTAATAGGTTACACTCTGAATGACAGCTATTCAGGGAGTTAACATATCCAAGGCTAGATGTGACAGTGGTGATGATGATGATGGTAATGGTTAGTTCATTCATCTTACCCCATGTAGTTGCATATGACTTTTGTGATAAACCAACCATAACCAAATGGCTCAATGGTAAAGAATCTACCTACAATGCAAGAGATCCACATTCAATCCCAGGTCAGGAAGATACCCAGAAAGGAAATGGCAACCCACCCCAGTATTCTTGCCTGGGAAATCCCACGGACTGAGGAGTCTTGTGGGCTATAGTCCATGGGGTTGCAAAAGAGTCAGACACGACTTAGTGACTAAACAACAATGACCATAAATATGTAACTCTGCAAACTATAATTCTACAAAAGGGATATGTAGAGTGAAATTCATCCATCTTCATATATGTAAGATGTTCTGTATTGACACTCTTAGATCTTTACTTATTTAAATTTCATATAAGAAAAAATAAAACTAATCTATGTATTTGCCACTCAAATTTACAGAATATTAGCATTTTGTGATTGCTTCTTTCTTTTAGATAAAGGTTTGCATATACAAAAAGAAAGTCACATTTTCCCAATTCATTACACCTAAAGAAAGTGCAAGATAAAATGTGCTGCCAATATATGAGCCACTGAAGACTCCATATGTACTTTGCAAGCAGGTGTTTCATGTGCAATTTTCCAGAAGCAAAATGTTTTTCAGGTGCATGGAGAATATCATCTTTGTATGAAAAAGGAACAGTTATAACTATTTGTACCCAAGTTTTTTTCTCAATAGGAGAGTATTATAGAATTGTTACTTAAAGGGCAGACTTGAGCACACAATGTTTGACAGCCTAAGTGCACCTATCCAATTGGGTTCCATGTTAATTACTCATCCCAGAATGGACGGAAATAAAATGCCAGAAGATGAGGATAAACATGATTAAGTACTTTTATGTGAAATATAGTACTTTTTTCAGGCCCCTGTGAATAGGTGCTGTTATATCTACTGGATAAATGCAAAAGCGTGGCTCAACTATTATGCAGCTTTCCCAAAATCACACAGTTCATTAAGGTGTATCAGACTTCATACCAACATCAGTGTGACTGTAAAACCTAATTTCAATGACTTGAATTCCTCTTTGGTCTCTATTCTCTTATTCTTGAAAGTTGAACTCCCTGAGATTAGAATGCTTCATATGACTTGAGGTAAAGTGACCATTTTCGCCACCTATGTTTGTTTAATTCCAGCCAAAGCAACAACCTGATATGTTTTTGTGAGTAAAAGTAGAAACATTGATAGTGAACAAAATAGTGCCATTTTATGGAAAGACTGGCAAAAATTACCTATAACATTTTTGCTTTCCCAATATTTGAGTTTAGGGTACAAATAACCATTGAGGTACTGTTTATTTGATTCATTTTATCTCTCCTCTGTCATAAACATGTACTATAGCTAGTCTTGATTCATAGTTCCTGAGTTAGCATACACCCTAATGCTCTAAAGTTATACATATCTCCATTAATAATCATTATATCTTACATAGAATCTCAAAACACAAGATGTACCATCTCACCCAAAACTAAAGCATGCCTGTGCCAACTCACAGAAAGAAATTAGAAAAGAAGAGCACTTTAGCACAGGATATCAGCTGAATGGATTTAATTTCTAATACAGTGCTTTCACTTACCAACTATGACCATAACTACTTAAATTTTTTTTGCATTTTAGTTTTATTTTCTACTTCACTTCAGTCACTCAGTCGTGTCTGACTTTACAACCCCATGAATCACAGCACACAAGGCCTCCCTGTCCATCACCAACTCCCGGAGTTCACCCAAACTCATGTCCATTGATTCAGTGATGTCATCTAGCCATCTAATCCTCTGTCGTCCCCTTCTCCTCCTGCCCCCAATCCCTCCCAGCATCAGAGTCTTTTCCAATGAGTCAACTCTTCACATGAGGTGGCCAAAGTATTGGAGTTTCAGCTTCAGCATCAGTTCTTCCAATGAACACCCAGGACTAATCTCCTTTAGGATGGTCTGATTGGATCTCCTTGTAGTCCAAGGGACTCACAAGAGTCTTCTCCAACACCACAGCTCAAAAGCATCAATTCTTCGGCACTCAGCTTTCTTCACAGTCCAACTCTCACCTCCATACATGACCACTGGAAAAACAATAGCCCTGACTAGATGGATCTTTGTTGGCAAAGTAATGTCTCTGCTTTTTAATATTCTATCTAGGTTGGTCATGTCTTTCCTTCCAAGGAGTAAGCATCTTTTAATTTCATGGCTGCAATCATCATCTGCAGTGATTTTGGAGCCCAAAAAAATAAACTCTTTCCACTGTTTCCCCATCTATTTCCATGCCATGATCTTCGTTTTCTGAATATTGAGCTTCAAGCCAACTTGTTCACTCTTCTCTTTCACTTTCATCAAGAGGCTTTTTCGTTCCTCTTCACTTTCTACTTAGTGAGCTTCAAATGTTTACTTCAGTGAGTTGTTTTCAACATTAATGATAATAAATCTAAATAACTAATGAGAATATATTTCTTATTGTCAAATACATTATGATACTAATAAATGCTTGTTTTCATTGCAATGAGAATCTTTATGTTTATATTTCATATGCATTCTGAAATAATATTAGAATGAACCTGTGGCAAATCGATCGGAGAAGGCAATGGCACCCCACTCCAGTACTCCTGCCTGGAAAACCCCATGGATGGAGGAGCCTGGAAGGCTGCAGTCTATGGGGTCGCTGAGGGTCGGACACGACTGAGTGACTTCACTTTCACTTTTCACTTTAATGCATTGGAGAAGGAAATGGCAACCCACTCCAGTGTTCTTGCCTGGAGAATCCCAGGGACAGGGGAGCCTGGTGGGCTGCGTCTATGGGGTCACACAGAGTTGGACACGACTGAAGTGACTTAGCAGTAGCAGCAGTGGCAAATCGATAAAATATAAACATTAAGACAGTCTCAATTCATATGTATATGGCACTTAACAGATCTCCCTGTATCATTTCATACAAGTGTTCATTTTTTTAAAAAAGAAAGATACAAGGAAGTTTCTATACATCAAATGGTACTGATGAGCTTTGTATGCATACAATATTGGCAGTCTCTACCTCCTTCTTAGGCTTATATTTTGGAAGATCAATGGCACCCCACTCCAGTACTCCTGCCTGGAAAACCCCATGGATGGAGGAGCCTGGAAGGCTGCAGTCCATGGGGTCGCTGAGGGTTGGACACAGCTGAGCGACTTCACTTTCCCTTTTCATTTTCATGCATTGGAGAAGGAAATGGCAACCCACTCCAGTGTTCTTGCTTGAAGAATCCCAGGGATGGGGGAGCCTGGTGGGCTGTCATCTATGGGGTCACACAGAGTCAGACACGACTGAAGTGACTTAGCAGTAGCAGCAGTGGCAAATCAATAAAATATAAACATTAAGACAGTCTCAATTCATATGTATATGGCACTTAGTGACTTAGCAGCAGCAGAGCTGAATATAGTGACCCAGGGCCAGGCCCACTGTAGGTCCTGAGGAAGTTTTATTTTGGGTTAAATATTTTGAAAACTCCATGGAATGTGAGAAATTTGACAGTACATAATCCCATATAATGCATTTACATCCTTTGTAATTTTGCTTTTATACATATTGTGTGTGTGTGTAGGGGTGTGTGTGTGTGTGTGTGTGTGTGTTAGTCACTCAGTCTTGTCTGACTCTTTGTGATCCCATAAACTGCAGTTTGCCAGGCTTCTCTGTCCATGGAGTTCTCCAGGCAAGAATACTGGAATGGATTGCCATTCCCTTCTCCAGAGGATCTTCCTGGCCCAGGGACTGAATCTTGGTCTCCCGCATTGCAGGAGATTCTTTACCATTTGAGTTATAGTGAAGTCCTTTTATATATTCTACTTCTAAATATTTTACGTAGTCCATAATATTTGTTTTTCATATTCACATTAAAAACCAATACATATTTAAATAAGTTAAAAACAGAACAATATGGGTTAAATTAACCCATACCTTTACAATTTCCTTTACTTTTCATCTACTGGTGTGAGCTTCCACCTGGAATAAATTTCTTTCATGTCCTCAAATTCCTTTAGTCAATTCATTTTATTTTTTGTATTATTTATTTCCCGAGTTGCCTTTGCTTCTTATTTGAAAATAACATCTTTCTGCTGAAATTTTCCTTCTGTTCATTCATCTTGTTCATCTTGACCTCTTCCAAATCTTTGGCCAATTTTTAATAATTTATAACAGTTCAAGTTTGTGTTTTTAGTCCAAGAAAACTGGAAGTGAAAGTCACCCAATTGTGTCCGACTCTTTGTGACCCAATGGACTATATAGTCCATGGAATTCTCCAGGCCAGAATACCGGAGTGGGTAGCCTTTCCCTTCTCCAGGGGATCTTCCCAACCCAGGGATTGAACCTGGGTCTCCCATATTACAGGCAAATTCTTTACCAGCTGTACCACAAGGGAAGCCCAAGAATATTGGATGGGTAGCCTACCCTTTCTCCAGTGGATCTTCCCAACCCAGGAATCTAACCAGGGTCTCCTGCATTGCAGGTAGATTCTTTACCAACTGAGCTATCAGGGAAGCTGTTTTTAGTCCAACCTATGGATTATTTGTGATCAGCTATTTTTGACATTTACGTAGATTATGGATCATGTTTTCTTCTTTGTAAATGTTATTTTGATTTTAAATTTGCTCATGCTACATATTTTGTGTAAAAGAAAAAAGCCTGAAAGAGCATTGTCTTACCCCCAGAGGTTATAGGTTAGTTTGCATTTTTTGCCAGTGTATCATTTAGAAGATCCTATAATTGGGATTGTTGACTCAAAAGTGAAATGCACAGATTTTTTTTTTATATATATTGACAAATGAATTTTCATCTAAGTAAAAACTGTTGTAATCTCTCAAACCATGGCATTGTACCTGTTCTGATAGTCATAGTATTAGATTATATTATCCAATTTTTTTTTTCCAAAGAGGTAAAAATTTAAATCTGAGTGTTCCATTTGATCTCCATTTCAGTTCTCATTAAATACCAATGATAGTCCTTCTTTACACATTGTAAGTGCTGGCAATTTTTTCATACTCTAAGTAGTCAGTCAGAGAGATATGGATAAAGAAAAAGGAGAGATGAGAGAAAGGAGGAAGTCAGAGAGACCAAAAGTGTGAGGATTTGATCTGTCTCTGCTAGCTCTGAATGTGATAGAGGGCCATGAGTCAGAGGATGCAGATGGCCTGCAGAAGCTGAGTGCAACCCCTCTCAAACATCTGCAGGAAACAGGGGCCTGAGTCCTACAATCACACAAAATTCTGCCAATAGCCTAAAGGAGCCTGGAGCATCTCCTGATAAGATCAGTGTTTTGTGGGGCCCACTGTAGAGAAACTGCTGGCACCTCCTGAACTTCTGACCTTTGGAACTGTGAAATAATACATTTTCTTGGTTTGAGCTACTACATTTATGATAATTTATTATGGCAACTTTTTCAATAGAAGAAAAAGAATTTGAAAACTTTTTCCATGTAGTTAAATCTTTGAGAGAAAAATAATAGCTAAAGGGAAAGGATAATTATAATACAATAAATAATAATTTCTGTCTATTTATAAAGAGCTACAGAGAGAAACATAAAATGGAATAATTGGAAATAATGAAAGAGACTGTCATCGAGTAAGCTATTAGGATTTAAGATGAAAGTTAAGATAATTTCTGTAATAAAAATATACAGTGATGCTTTTAAGAATAAAAAACTGAGTGCAAATGAAAGTCACTATAGTTTAAGAGGTCAAGAAAATAAGGCTAATGAATTAGTTGAATCCAATAACTTGAGCCATGAATTATCCTAACTGTTAAGATGGAGAGGAAATTGTGAAACACAAGGAAAAACCCCATTAAGAATGTTGGGATGAGTAGGCATTTTGGTAGAAAAAAATCAAAACAGTCATAATTTGTTATAAAGTCAAATGATAAAATTCACAGTAGAAAGATATTTACACCAGAGTGTCTAAATAAAAAAGACTTTTCCCATGTTTTAGCATACTGTTAGCATTTTTATTTCCAGAATTTTTAGTTTATGAAACTTTGCAGGAAAGGATGTTTTCTTTTTATATCTGCATGTGTATTGTGTGTTAGTCACTCAGTCATGTCTGACTTTTTGTGAACTCATGGACTGTAATGTAACACCACCACCCCCGCCCAACCACCACCACACCGCTCCTCTGTCCATGGGATTCTCCTGGCAAGAATACTGGAGGGGGTAACCATTCCCTTTTCCAGGGAATCTTCCTGACGCAGGGATCAAACCCCAGTCTTCTGCATTGGAAGCAGATTCTTTACTGTCTTAGCCACCAGGGAAGCCCTATTATATTTATGTAAGTTAATTTAAATTAAATGAAAATGCAATTCATACACACTTCTAGATGAAACTTTCAAAATCACTAATACAAACAAGTTTTAAGAGATTTCTTTTAAGATTTTGCTTAAATTTTAATAAATATTGAAGAATTTTAAGAAATTTGAGAAATATATTCCAGTTGAGAGTTTTCTTTATATCCACGGCTTCAACCTTCTCCTCTCAAAGAAACACCTCAGCTTATAATTATATTTATCTTTCTGGATCTTCAGCCCTATAGAATCGGTCAGGATTTGGAACAAGAAACAAAAATCACTCAGATATTTTCAAATATAAAATAATCAAGTATACAGTTTTGTGTCGGGAGCTGCGTTAGGCATTACTGACAAAATGGAAGCACGGCCCCCAGCCCCCTCCCCTCATTCCGCAGGAATGGACCTGGGATGAAGGAGTTAAGCCTTGTAATTCTGACTTGTTTTTTCCTCTCCTTGGCTAAGTTGACTGGAAAGGAATATTAAGGTGCTTATTGCTCTTGAGAGGAACATGAGAAGGCACAAAGCCTTCTGCAGCTGTGCTCAGAAAATAATTCATAAAGTTAATCATTGACATTTGTTCAAGGACTTTTACAAAAGAGTGTTCCAGGATGAGCACATAGGCCATAGCTTGAGGCCATGGGAGGGATTGCTATCTGAAGCCTATTTGTGAGAAGAATGTTTATGGCAAAGGAGTTTACTGAATTTAGGGCTTAGAAATAATTAAAATAGTTAGAAGTTAAAGATTTAAGGAATATTGTAAAGTTAGCATATTTTACTGTAGCTTATAGAAGTTAGGAATTTTTAGAGACACTATAGCTAGAAGCCTTTTTAAGAGAGAGTGAGCTCAGGATGTTAGGGGCAAATAGGATTTAGGAAGATAAGTAGTAAACTGAGGAATGTAGCATGAGTTACAATGTAACCACAAGTTTACTATAGGACACATTAGAGGAAGTAGATAATAGATGGTAAGGCTGATTCCAAGAGAATCACTGAAGCAGGAACTCTGTTTGAAGAGCAACAATGATTTATCGACATAATAAATCTGGGTGAGAGGGAACTGAAAATGCCAAACCTCTGACCTAATGCTTTTGTAAAAGTATAAAAGAAAATCTTAAACTTGAAATAAATAGGCAGTCCAAAAGAAAACTGAGAGGCTGTCTCATTACTTGCCGACACCATTCATCTCTTCAGGTTGAATCTCTGGCTGCTGGAGCTGGACTCCAGCAGTTTTGGATATTTATACCACTTTTGAAATGAGGAAGAATGAAATTTTTAGGTTTTTCCTCATTCTGTTTCGAGGTCCCTACCTCAGTAATTTCACTCAAGAGATTTGGAAAAATACCCAGAGGCCAGCATAACATAGAAAAGCTCTTGTAACATGACTGCTGGCTACAACTAGTGATCAGACTCTAATAATGATGTTTGTTCAATCTCATGTCTATATTTCTTTAATAATCCCAATATTCATTTACATATATGTGAATATATAATTATATAACATATGAGTATAAATATATTTAACTGGTTTTGTGTTCTGGTTGTTCACATAGTATCTCCTCTATCTGCATTACTTCAGATGGAAAGTTAATCATTTTTTACTTACTCAGGCTCAAGCATAGTTATTGGGATTTCCTTATTAGCAGGATTCCTATGGGTGATGAAAAGCTCAGTGTCCCCTGCTTTGTGGGCCTAGGGATTAAAAGGCAGCTATCATTCCTCTCCAAACAGAGCTGCATGTAACTACTCTGCTCTCACATTCCTATAGAGATGCAATGAGACAGAAATGAATTCCCTACAGAATAGAAGTCTCAACTCCCTAATGAATTTTACTTGGCCTCATGGGTCATAGATTCTGAATGAATCAAGCAGAGTTGACACTAAAACCATACAAAGTTGCATTGAAATCTTAGAGTTGACATTGAAATCATCCTTTGAGGTACACATTCAACACATGTGTGAGTCCTGCAAGGATGCCTTCCTCCTTCTTTTTCAAACACCTTCCAACTGACTCCCATGTCACAAGAACTAGTGTATTGACTCAGTTTTCCTTATGTGATTCCATGTGTGATCTCAAGTGAGAAAGACGTGTGGTTTCAGAGTTCCTCAAATCCAACATGTGTGGGAAAAGAAGTGTATGATATTCCCCCTGCCCACTTCCCACAAGCAAATATCCTTATTTTATTATTCCTTGTCTCAGAAAATGACAACAGTATTCACCTAATAATAAGCACTTGGAATTTCACAATCATCCTTAGTTTATTTCTCTTTCTTGTCCCTCATATTCAATCCATCACCAATTCAGGTCTAAGTGACCTTCTAAATGTCTTTTAGGTTAATCATGTCCTTCTCATCTCTCTTGCTATAACTTTGTGTTGCTTGGACTTCAATGAATAATACTTGAACTGATCTCCAAAAATGCTCAACAGCAAAAGTTATATTTTTGAAACACATATCATATTCCCCTCTTACCAGAAACTGCTACCATGGCCACCATTCCCTCCCGATCCCCCTATGACACATTCACTTACTGTACTTAAAACCCTTCTGAGCCTCCATATCATTCTTTGGAAAATATACAAATCATGTAAATAAGCTATAGGGCCCTGAATAATCTCAGTCTTACTATGTCCACAGTCTTGTATCTCTCCAAAGCCCTCCTCCATGGCTTTGCTCAGATAAATCAGCTTTTCATTACTTTATACATTACTTGTAATAGACAAGATTTGGAAACAACTTGAGTGACTATCTACAGATGAATGGTTAAGGAAAATCTAGTATATACACATATATACACATATATATTCGACTAACATTCAGCCTGAAAAAAAGGAATGAAATCTTTCCTTTTGGGACAACAGGGACAGACTTTAAGCCAAGGGCATTATGCTAAGTATAAAAAGTGACAACAAATAAACAATGTTGCAGACAGAAAATACATTGGTGGTTGCCACAGGGAAAGGGGGCCAAGAAAAATAGGTGAGATGGGTCAAACTTCTAGGTATAAAATAATTCCTGGAGATGTAAAGATAAACATGGTGACTAACATGGCTAATTCTGTATTGCATAGTTGAAAGTTTCTAGGAGACTAGATCTTAAAAGTTCACAAGAAAAAAAAAATAACTGTGGAGATGGATATTAAATAGCCTTATTGTGGTGACTGTTTTAAAACATATACACATAGCAAATCACAACACTATACATCTGAAATCATTATAACGTTTTCTATCGGTTATACCTCAATTAAAAATAAAAAGACCACTCAGTGGTTATTTCTACCTACCAGAGGGCCTGAGCGGTGGAAGCTGTAGACAGTCTTCAGGCCTGGCTGAGGGAACAGCTGAAGGGGACTCCTGCCGCCTTCACACCAGTACTGACCTCAGCTTAGGTGGCCGTTAACTCAGGAGCTGCAGCAGGACGTGCACCCTGAACTTCTCCTTGGTCGCAGCCTTCTCCGTAGCAGCGAGCTCTTCCTTCACGCGCTCCTCACTGCCTTAGCGGGAGCGGTGCTGAGGCATGACCACCCGCGGGAGCTCATGGGAGTAGCAGCCATGCCTGCGTAGAACCTGAGCCCATGTCCATCGCCTCTGCTCGAGTCTGTTCTGTTGTGGTAGCCCTGGTGTTTTGTCCTCACAGCAGGGAAGAGTCTGACCACAGCAGTATAGGCAGATTCACAGAAGATGCCTTTTATGTCCGTGGTCATAAAAATTTCAGGGTCCATCACCACCTAAAGTCACGGCTCCCGGGAAGCCATGGGGCTCTGATAAGTGAGGGAGGTGACCAGCAGTAGGAGTGGTGCTCATGGCCCATCTTACTGGCTTGTCTTCCTGGAGGATATGGTGCTGATGTCAGCCTGATTTCCAATGGTAACAGCAGTGCCTGAGCTGCCAGCAGGAGCTTCCTCCAGGTTCTCATTAGATCTAAAGGTACCCGCATCACTTTTCCTTTTGTACATGTTCCCTTCCATTTGAGAGTCAAGGTTGATGCCACCTAAATGAGTTCCTGCTACACGGGATTGGAGGACAACAAGGGCTCTGAGCATTATGAAAGCTTCATTTTATTCAGGATGGGGACCCAAAACAGTGCTCTGTGACCTCTTTCCAGGCAGCAAGGAATTACTTGCTTGATGGCACTGGCCTTGAGAGGTTTGGTTGTGGCCATTATTATAATTGTTAATCAATATTCACTTCTCTACTTGTGAAACAGAAGAGATTGTATTCATAGACCATCTTAGTGTTAGATGTAGCCTGTAACAAAATAATACTAAAAATAAGCAGCTTAGAATAATGGTAAAAAGTAATCCTTGTCTCACATTTTTTGAGACTTTAATTTAAATTCTATTTTTTCTATTACTTTAGAGGCTTTACTTTTTTTCATATTTCTTCTAAAAACTTATAACATTCAATTTTTTGAGGGGACACACCATGCAGCATGGGGTATCTTAGTTCCCTAACCAGAGATCCACAACCCATGCATTGGAAGCACAGTCTTAATCATGGACCACCGGGAAAACCCATACAACTTCTGAATACAATGGCAATGATCTTCTGAATTCCTTATTCTCAACATATTTTGACATCATCAGGATGTCCAAATCTTGTCACCTTTTTGTCTCTCCATCAGTCTCAACTTAATCTTTATTTTTCTTTCACTTAGCACTTTTTAATATAATGCTCCTCAGTTGGCCCAACCCTGTTTCAAAAAGCCATTCAAAGTATTTAACATGATTTACTCAATTTTTCTATCCTACAATCACTCCATCATTCTCAAATGCATCACCACTTCATCAAAAACAAACTAAAACAAGCAAACTAGCCAATAAATTGGAGCTTTACTTAAGTCATTCTTTTCCACCTATAGATACTATTCTTTGTGATCCTTCCCCATAGTTAATACCTCCATCTTCCTTCTAAATTACATGATGTTCTGCATATATCCTTAAATTTCTCTAATTTAAACAAAATGAAAAACTCAACTCTGTCTCCTTTTAGAAAGGACATCCCAATTGCTCTATTGCAATTAAATTTAAGATACAAGTGGAAATAGTTGTCCCCAAAGTCTAACAGATAATCTGAAGAAACATCAAGTAGTTTGGAGATATCAGGCTAGTTGCCTCTATCAGGAAGCCATTTTATTTGGGTTTCATAAGAGTCATCCGGTTCTGTTAATACCCTGTGGTGTGCATAGTGATATAGGAGAAATTGGGCCAAAGTGATCAAGGAAAGACTGTGTAACTTGGAAACTTTTATAGTCAGATGCAAAGAACATTACTATTGATGATAGATAAGAGGCCCAGCCATGAAGCTGCTAGAAAATTTGTGTTATAGGTGTCAGTAAAATTCTGTGGTCCATGATAGCATTAGCTATGTGTAGAATGGCAGGGTAAGTAAGTTCAAGTTCATGTTCTACATTTCTTAATCAGGAATTGAATTTACCCCTTAAAGAAGAAAATGCAGTGCTAAAAATGTTTGCATAGGCAGGCTCATCTTTCACTTCCTAAATTAGATACTGAAATGATTTCATTAGCACATTTAACCCAAATACAATTTTCAGTGTTTTCCCTAATAAGTTTTATTTCATTGTATGATGTAAAGAAAACATGATGTGTTGGTTTTTTTGTTTGTTTGTTTGTTTTTTAACAAGCTCCCTACATATGTCCCTAAATACTCACATTTAGAGGATGTCTTTCTAAATCCCTCCACCATTTTCTTCAGTATGCTGTACAAATACAAATACTATCACTTTAACTGAATTAACAGTCCAGTATCTCATCTCTCACCTTCCCTTCTTAACTGAGCTTTTCAGAAGAGAATCTTGTCAATCAATAAATGTATTTCATCACCTGCCATTCAATACTAAGTCTACATAATTATTCATTAATAACCATGATTTCATTACAAGACAATTTGGGGTTATTAATAATCTTCTGGTGGCCAATACAGCAGACAATCCTTAAACTTAATGTATATGATATCTTCTGAATTTCTGGCACCATTTATGGGAGTTGCCATACTGCCATCTCTTTGAAAAATTGTAGTTTTGACTTTTTTGACAGCGTCTTTAACCTTTAACCTCTGTTGTTCCTTATCCCACATATTGTGAACTTATTTTCCTTCATTCGCTATTTGAATGGTGGGGTTCAGCAGAATTTCTCTTCAGTCATCTTATTTTGTGCTACGTGCATGTATGCATGCTAAGTCGTGCATGCCACACTTCTCTGTCCATAGGATTCTCTAGGGAAGAATATTGGAGTGGCTTGTCCTCCTCCAATATTCCTCCTCCAGGGGATCTTCCTGACCCAGGGAATGAACCTATGTCCCTTACTTCTCCTGCATTGGCAGGTGGGTTCTTTACCACTAGAGCCATATGGGAAGCTACATGCTCATATCTAAATATCACCAATGTGTGCATGATTATATGATCTTTCTCTCCAACCCAAACTTTCTTCTTAAGTTCCAAACCTGTGAAACTGCTTCCTATTTGGCATGGTGTGGAGATGAGACTGTCATATTTTCTGATTCCATATTCTTCCGTTTTACATCCTCTGCAATCAAATCACAGCCTTGGGTCCTCCTAAATTCCATTTCTCCTTTACCTTTGATATTCAGATTCATCTATACTATAAATTCCACTACCTTATTGTTTCCAAATCCCTTTGATTTCCAACAGTATCCTCGTTTTTTGCTACTACTCAGGCAATGAGTTCCTTTTATTAATCTCAAAGCCTCAGAATCTGTCATATACGTGCTCAGATGTTCTTTATACAACTTGAAATGTGCTATCTCTTCTCATATTTCTTCATGAAATCTTTATTCCCTTTATCTAACCTCCTAAACATAGTATGTAAGATCATTTATAAACTAATGATCAGACTCTTTTGTCTATGATATGAATGATTTACCCTCAAAATTCATGTAGTCACCATGTGAAGTGAAAGTCATGTCTGACTCATAGAGACTCCATGGACTATGTGGACTTCTCCAGGCCAGAATACTGGAGTGGGTAGACATTCCCTTCTCCAGGGGAAGATAAGAAAATGCATAGCCTTTGATATCTCTGGGCTGTCACTCAGCCTGAAATGATCTTAGTGATTAACCTCACTCTTCCCTTTATCACCTCTGCAATAAAACTTCAGTTTAGAAGTCACCTCTTGTGACTTGTGGAAATTAAGATTTCAATATTTACACAACCTTTCTTCTTTGTATTTCTGAGGTTTTCCTGATCATTCTGCATTATGTGACTTTATTTTTATTAGTTTTTTGAAGTCAATAATTTTTGGATTTCCTCTATATATTTTTAGCAAAAGCATATGACATGAAATAAAATAGTAAAGTATGATTTATTGAAAATAAAATTAAAGAGGATATCCTGTTCCAGCTAGAGTCTGGTACATGACTTAATCAGGTGGCATTCCTTTGGTTGAGCTTTGCTGATGTTCTCATTGTCTTTACTTTTGTCATCATATTACTTTATGTCATCACAATAAGAAAAGTACATTTTAAAAAACAAAGAAACATGTGTGAGAAAATGTAGAGATAAAACATCTCCAATTAAGATAAAATACCTTTAACATATGGAATTCTAAGTTTTGTTCATTTCAATAAATTATTTTTACATTTTTATCCTGTGACAATCTTATTTTTTTTAAGTTGACTTAAATTTTGTACTTAGCACAGATCAAATTTTATATATGAAAATGTAAAACATAATTATTTTAAGTTTACTCAGTTTAGTAACACATACTTAAAAATGGTCATTGCAGAAGAGGGAGACAAGCAGCTTGCTTTGCTAAAGGGAATTGGCACAAAAAGCTAATTGCATAACTTGCATCTCTTTTTGCACATATTGTGCCAGGAGAAAAATGCTTATAAGGATGTTTCACTTACTTGAATATTTTAATGTGCAATTAATTATGAATAGAAGTATACCCATAGCATCCTTATAATAATGGAAATGATAATAGCAATAATATATATATAAAGATGGGGCTTAACCTGTGGCTCAATGGTAAAGAATCTGCCTGCCAATCAGGATACATGGCTTCAATCCCTGGTTTGGGAAGATCTCCTGGAGAAGTAAATACAACCCATTCCAGTATTCTTTTCTGGGAAATCCCATTGACAGAGAAGCCTGGCTGGCTCCTGTCCATAGCATCACGGTAGAGGTAGACACAACTTGACTGAACAACAGTAAAAACAAGACTTAAGACAGCAGAGTCAGTTCCTCATTAGATTATTTAGTTAAATACATAGAATTTAAATAACAAGAATTATGTAATTTAGTGAACACAATATGATATTCTTAGTAGCATTTTATAGTTGTTCATAATAATGACAAACAATAAATTATTTCTAGAAAGAGACAATACATTTCTAAATTGACTTTGGTTTTTTTTGTTTTTGTTTTTGTTTTAGTTTAATTTTATTTTATTTTTAAATTTTACAATATTGTATTAGTTTTGCCAAACATCAAAATGAATCTGCCACAGGTATACATGTGCTCCCCATCCTGAACCCTCCTCCCTCCTCCCTCCCTATACCATCCCTCTGGGTCGTCCCAGTGCACCAGCCCCAAGCATCCAGTATCGTGCATTGAACTTGGACTGGCAACTCATTTCATACATGATATTATACATGTTTCAATGCCATTCTCCCAAATCTTCCCACCCTCTCCCTCTCCAACAGTGTCATCCACGCACATATGGACACCTTATCTTTGAAAAAGGAGGCAAGAATACACAATGGATTAAAGACAATCTCTTTAACAAGTGGTGCTGGGAAATCTGGTCAACCACTTGTAAAAGAATGAAACTAGAACACTTTCTAACACCATACACAAAAATAAACTCAAAATGGATTAAAGATCTAAACGTAAGACCAGAAACTATAAAACTCATAGAGGAGAACATAGGCAAAAGGCTCTCTGACATACATCACAGCAGGATCCTTTATGACCCACCTCTCAGAATATTGGAAATAAAAGCAAAAATAAACAAATGGGACCTAATTAAACTTAAAAGCTTCTGCACATCAAAGGAAACTATTAGCAAGGTGAAAAGACAGCCTTCAGAATGGGAGAAAATTCACTTTGTTTTGACAACACATTTTGTTTTCAGGCTTAAACAAGACTATTTATGTTGTGGTGTGTATGTGTATATATATTTAGATGATGAAAATACGCACATGCTGCTGTAGCTGCTAAGTCGCGTCAGTCATGTCCGACTCTGTGCGACCCCATAGGCAACAGCCCACCAGGCTCCCCCATCCCTGGTATTCTACAGGCAAGAACACTGGAGTGGGTTGCCATTTCCTTTTCCAGTGCATGAAAGTGAAAAGTGAAAGTGAAGTCACTCAGTTGTGTGCGACTCTTAGCGACACAATGGACTGCAGCCCACCTGACTCATCTGTCCATGGGATTCTCCAAGCAAGAATATTGGAGTGGGTTGCCATGCCCTTCTCCAGGGGATCATCCCAACCCAGGGATCAAACCCAGGTCTCCCGCATTGCAGGTGGATTCTTTACCATCTGTGCCACAGGGAAGCCAATGTTCATAAAACTATTTTTTCCACATCATAGAATCTTATTGACATTATAGAATGTTGTAACACTTACTGCTTCCTTCCACTGCTGCTGCTGCTGCTGCTGCTGCTGCTAAATCACTTCAGTCGTGTCCGACTCTATGTGACCACGTAGACGGCAACCCACCAGGCTCCCCCGTCCCTGGGATTCTTCAGGCAAGAACACTGGAGTGGGTTGCCATTTCCTTCTCCAATGCATGAAAGTGAAAAGTGAAAGTGAAGTCACTCAGTCGTGTCCGACCCTCAGAGACCCCATGGACTGCAGCCTTCCAGGCTCCTTCATCCATGGGATCTTCCAGGCAAGAGTATTAGAGTGGGGTGCCATTGCCTTCTCTGTTCCTTCCACTGCTCTTGATTTAATTCTCTTCCTTTGTCTGTTATATCTTTATTTTTACATTTTATGCCATTACTTGATCATTATTTTGCAAATTCTGTTCACTTCACTACCAGAACTCAATGTGAAAGTATATATTTTCTCCTAGAATTATTCAAGTTAAAAATCTTTATATCATCTCTTGGAAATATCACTTGTATAGAGTTCAAATGGAGTCTCTAGTTTAACACTAGTCTAAATCATCTTCCAAGCTCTTAATCTACAAATTTCCCTCCTGACCTTTCTCACTTCCATAATATTCTACTCACCTGATAAAATTCAGGTTCATTGATCACTAGGCTGCCTATGAGGATGTTTTTCAGGTTCTTCTCTTTATTTTTCTTCTATGCCTGATGTAGTACATTGAATGTACTTTTATTCTCTTTCTTTTTGTATCTTCATCTTTTGCTAGAACGTGTTTTATAGTAGGTGTAAAGAAATTGTACTTAACTTTATGAATCATTCCAATACCCAAAAAAGCCTCTTGTACTTTCATATGTCCTTTAATATTTTGACTTGATGTATAATTCTTAGTTTAAAAATAATATTCAGTACATTGAATGCAGAAATGGACTAAGATATGTCATATATAACCTATAATAAAATTGGAAGTTATGTAATGAGTAAATTCAGATTTTTATTTTTAACAACTTTTCAGTAAATACTGATATCCATTTGGAAAAATAACAAATACAAAATCAGACTCTTAATTTATATATCCATGCATTTAATAAATATTTTTAGCATATACTATATGCCAAGTTGGATACTGGCTAAGAATATACTGTTGAACAAAACAAACATGATAAAACAAAAGCATGAAATGAAGCCAAATGCATATATTTTTATGAGTTTGTAAACTACAATGGCAGGAAAACTGAATATTCCATATTTAGTAGAAAGTGTATAATATACTATATTTGAATGTACATATACTGATTGAAACACTAAACAATAAGTGAAATAATAAAGTAGCATTCACTAATAAGAGAGATAATAAAAGCAAAATGCTACATTGATAGTATGGAAACTTTGTGAAATTAATGAAGCATTTTATGTGGGAGAGTTACAAATAGTAGGCAACTGTTATCCATAAAAAAGTTTGAGCTTTATTTGAAATATTCTTTTAAATTACCTGTAAAATTATATAATGCACCTTTTATTTTTTTTTCTTCTCTATTCCCTGACTCCTTCTATTCTAAATTCATAAAAAAAATATTAACACTAAATATTTAAGAGCAGCCTGAAACATTTCGTTGGCAATGATGTTAAGGAGTGTTACAATAAGGTGATTTGATCCTTAAATCAGGATATAATTTCTAGAGATCTTGGGACAAAGAGTTTAAATGAACTTTTAAAGAGCTGAGGGGAAAACACACACACACACAACACACACAGTCACTTCTCCTGACCTTAGAAAAATATTTGAAAATTATATAATGAGGTCTATTATAACATGAACAATAGTTAAAAGGCCACTTAGAATTCCAGGTGACTTCTTTTGTAAAGAGGATTCCAATGTTTTATATTAATTATGCAATTAATATCTCTTTGTTCTTAAGGAATGTTTTTGTCTGGGTTCTATAGAAGATAGAACTTGAAACAAAACTTAATGTTGACGCTTTATTTATTGTATGATGTGATTCTAGGACAGGAGGGGGTAAATGGAAGCAGTGGAGGCTAGAAAGCAAATACAAAGTTTTCTGAGTTATTGAAGCAGGCTGGTTCTGATGTTGTAATTGATCATTATCATCTACTTCTCTACTACCTATCATAATATTCTCTTGTTTCTAACCAGTAACATGGCTGTTTTGGGTTGTCTGAGTGGTCTTGACTTTGTTGGATTATGGTCATAACTACTGCTGCTGCTGCTAAGTCACTGCAGTCGTGTCCGACTCTGTGCGACCCCATAGACGGCAGCCCACCAGGCTTCCCCGTCCCTGGGATTCTCCAGGAAAGAACACTGGAGTGGGTTGCCATTTCCTTCTCCAATGCATAAAAGTGAAAAGGAAAAGTGAAGATGCTCAATCGTGTCCGACTGTAGCGACCCCATGGACTGCAGCCTAACAGGCTCCTCTGTCCATGGGATTTTTCAGGCAAAAGTACTGATTGATAGTTATTACTGGGCATGGTATATGAAGTGATGGCCCCAGGGAATTGACTCGACTGCAGACAAATTACCTCTGCCCTACGTTGTATTTAGAACCCAACATCCATATGGCAATTCAGGATGAATGCCCCAAACAATAATGTATCTCCTTTCACCTATTGATAATTGGAGCTCAACGTGGCCAGATGGTAGTTGCAACTTGTCAGATATGTTCACTTCTAGGAAACAAGACTCCTAAGCCAGCACAACCTAATGTTGTTGGAATGAGAACTTCAAGTGGACCAGTGAGGAGTCTATTGAGGGAAGGTTCTCTCCTTTGTTATTCTCTCTCAAACAGTGTTGAACACTGAGTGATGACTATTGGCAATTTAGTCCTTATTGTCTATTCTAGATCCTAACCCTGAAGGATATTTCAAATGTGATATCTATAGTACACTGCTCCATCATTCTGTCAGGCAGGCTACCTCTGGAAAAGATTAATGAATCCTGTGTCATAAAACTTTTATACATTTTTTTTTCTCATTACATTTGTGTACTTGGGTTAGAGTAATTGTGCTTTGGTTCTTTCATTTGCTTTACATTTGCCTTATTAAAGCATTTTACATGTGACGTTAATCCTCAAAATGGCTTTGTCCATTGGCCTCTTTACTCTTCTAGTCCTTTTCATTCCAACAAAAGAATCATCTTTCAGAGCTCTCAAAACTTTCTTACCAATCTACCAAATACCAAAAAAAAAAAAAATTGCACTATCCCATTTCTTAAGAGCTTGGTATAAATCAGTGTTATATGGAGGAGGAAATGGCAACCCACTCCAATATTCTAGCTGGGAAAATCCCGTGGATAAAGAACTAGTGGTCTACAGTTCATGGAGGTGTAAAGAGTCAGACACTACTGAATGACTGAGCCTGTGGATCAATAATATAGTTTCATACTAGATTTTAAAATTCAACAAATATTTATTTTTTGTCTATCCTAGAACTGAATTTAGTGTTTTGATTTTGTTATTTTTGCTATTCAAAAGATTATTAATATCATTTATTTTTCTTACACTCACTCTCACTTATTTATCATATCACATGTGCTTGGGCCAGTTAGGAATTATAGGTTAATACTCTGGGCTTCCTTCATAGCTCAGTTAATAAAGAATCCACCTGCAATGCAGGAGACCCTGGTTTAATTCTTGGGGCAGGAAGATCTGCTGGAGAAGGGATAGGATATCCATGCCAGTATTTTGGGGCTTCCCTTATGGCTCAGCTAGTAAAGAATCTGCCTGCAGTGTGGGAGACTGGGTTTGATCTTTGGGTTGGGAAGATCCCCTGGAGAAGGAAAAGTCTACCTGCTCCAGTAGTCTGGCCTAGAGAATTCCATAGACTGTATAGTCCATGGGGTCACAAAGAGTCAGACTCAACTGAATGAGCTTCACCATCACCTTCTAATATAAGTTTAAGAATATTGCTCATGTCAGTATTTCCATTTTAATCAGAATCAAAGCTTTAAATTAGAATGATGAAACAGTAATAATAGAGTATTGAGCAGAGGGTGATATTTCTCTTTATCGGTACATTTAAATAAAGGATCACTCGACTTAGGTTTATTCTAATGCTTACAAGTCAATTCTACTCTTTAGGTTTCTAGACTTCGAAACATTTCACAGATTCAATCTAAATTAAGCTAGCTAATATGAATGTGAGAGTTGGACTGTGAAGAAAGCTGAGCGCCGAAGAATTGATGCTTTTGAACTGTGGTGTTGGAGAAGACTCTTGAGAGTCCCTTGGACTGCAAGGAGACCCAACCAATCGATTCTAAAGGAGATCAGTCCTGGGTGTTTATTGGAAGGACTGATGCTAAAGCTGAAACTCCAGAACTTTGGCCACTTCATGCGAAGTGTTGACTCATTGGAAAAGACTCTGATGCTGGGAGGGATTGGGGGCAGGAGGAAAAGGGGACGACAGAGGATAAGATGGCTGGATGGCATCACGGACTCGATGGACATGAGTTTGAGTGAACTCCAGGAGTTGGTGATGGACAGGGAGGTCTGCCGTGCTGCAATTCATGGGGTCACAAAAAGTCGGACACGACTGAGTGACTGAACTGAACTGAATATGTTTTGTATCATAGATAACACATTTCTGAAGCCGATAAGAAAATAGTATGTGTCCTAAAAATGCATTCTTATCTGTTAGGCAAAGTAGCTATGAACTTAGTTTATAAATATTAAACATTACTGATTGTGTATTAGTAACTATAGGAATATTATGCTTGTCTTCCAGTAGTTTAAATTCTAAATAACACAATGCCACAAATCTCTCATCTTTTATTTATACTTTAAACTTCTCCTAAGATGTGTGAAGCTTGAGTATTTAATCAAAAGAAATATAATATTTGGGAAATTTTTGGAGAGAATATTCACATAAGAAATTTGTTTGGGAGTCTGTTGATAATATAGAACTTAATGAATAATTTTATTAATTTAGAAGAAACAACTTTTAACCAGTTGAAGAAGACAATATTGTTTACAGAAATGTCAGAGAAGTGTTTAAGAATTTTACACATTTGTGGTGAAATAATAAAATATTTTTCTGTGTATATATTTTAATAAAACTGGAATAAATGCAGGATAAATATTTCCTAGTTATTTGCCATTTTTATTTTATTTTCAACAAAAAACCACTGATATTTTATACTTAACATAGAAGTAATTATGTATGCCCAGTATGAAAAAGGAAATGTGATACTGAAGAATCCAATGAAAAACATAAACTAATCACACAAACATTTCAAAATATTTTAAGGTACAGAAAAATGAGACTAAAGTACAGCTCAGTAGTGCTCACTCTGAAAGTGTACTTCAGTGAAGCACTGTTTTCACTATGAAAGGGAAGTCAGTTTACCCCAGTGCTGTGATGATGCATCTGGGACTAAGGAAATTTATTCCAGCCTTTCAGTGTATCCATACAATTAATAGAGACTTGGCTAAAACTGTGTTGACAGGAACATTCTAACTATGTGCAGTAAATCGATGGTACTAATTTCAATTATGTTTGATTTCTGCATTGGGATTAGCAGTTTAGAGTTCAGGCTCCAGGTAACCATTAAATATGATTTCATTGCCCCTTGCTCATCCCATTCCTCACATATTTTTGCACTGAACAGTTGTGACTCCACTGATGCCTTAGAAAACTGTGTTAGCTTAGCTATTTCTAGTGAAAATAGGAAGCAAGTATCTCAAGGACATACTGGACTTATTTAACAGAGGTTTACATGAACTTAATCAGAGTTAGAGAAAGAAAATACTTGACACCATCTGTGTTCTTTACATGTTTTGAAAATACATGATTCAGGAAACTTGGGACAAGGGGACTTTGTTTATGATTTTAAAGTTATTCTGTTGTGAACTGCCCTGTGTCAGTTTTGAATAGGAGTAGACTGTTCAGAGTTACATTTCTCTTTGATCTTTTCCAGACATTAATGAATGAAAGTCAAATATTAAATCCTTCCACTATGCTATTTGTTAAGCACACTTTTTTTTTTTTTTTTTTAGCAAGCTTGAGTAAGACACTATATGCATTCTATTTTGGAGATTTAATTTGTAAAATAACTCTTTTATGTGCTCTGAGTGAAACTTACTTAAATGATTCAATTCAAGAAGAGGTTTGTAATGTAGAGGTAGAATTCTCTTACCCTTAGGAGCAATATGAGGCCACCAATACTTAGATCCATTGGTTAGACACAGAAATAAGTAGTCACCAAGCCTTGGGTTTCATTCCTAAGAGTACCTGAAAAAGACAAGGGTGCCCACTCTCACCACTATTATTCGACATAGTTTTGGAAGTTTTGGCCACAGCAATCAGAGCAAAAAAGAAATAAAAGGAATCCAAACTGGAAAAGAAGAAGTAAAACTCTCACTGTTTACAGATGACATGATCCTCTACATAGGAAACCCTAGAGACTCCACCAGAAAATTACTAGAGCTAATCAATGAATATAGTAAAGTTTCAGGATATAAAATCAACACACATAAATCCCTTGCATTCCTATACACTAATAATGAGAAAATAGAAAAAGAAATTAAGGAAACAATTCCATTCACCATTGCAATGAAAAGAATAAAACACTAAGGAATATATCTACCTAAAGAAACAAAAGACCTATATATAGAAAACTATAAAACACTGGTGAAAGAAATCAAAGAGGGCACTAATAGATGGAGAAATATACCGTGCTCATGGATTGGAAGAATCAATATAGTGAAAATGAGTATACTGCCCAAAGCAATCTATAGATTCAATGCAATTCCTATCAAGCTACCAATGGTATTTTTCACAGAGCTAGAACAAATAATTTCACAAATTGTATGGAAATACAAAAAACCTCGAATAGCCAAAGCAATTTTGAGAAAGGAGAATGGAACTGGAGGAATCAACCTGCCTGACTTCAGGCTCTTCTACAAAGCCACAGTCATCAAGAGAGTATGGTAGTAGCACAAAAACAGAAATATAAACCAATGGAACAAAATAGAAAGCCCAGAGATAAACCCATGCACCTATGGACACCTTATCTTTGACAAAGGAGGCAAGAATATACAATAGAGAAAAGACAATCTCTTTAACAAGTGGTGCTGGGAAAACTGGTCAACCACTTGTAAAAGAATGAAACTAGAACACTTTCTAACACCATACACAAAAATAAACTCAAAATGGATTAAAGATCTAAATATAAGACCAGAAACTATAAAACTCCTAGAGGAGAACATAGGCAAAACACTCTCCAACATAAATCACAGCAGGATCCTCTATGAAGGATAGAATATTGGAAATAAAAGCAAAATAAACAAATGGGACCTAATTAAAATTAAAAGCTTCTTCACAGCAAAGGAAACTATAAGCAAGGTGAAAAGACAGCCTTCAGAATGGGAGAAAATAATAGCAAATGAATCAACTGACAAAGAATTAATCTCAAAAATATGCAAGCAACTCCTACAGCTCAATTCCAGAAAAATAAATGACCCAATCAAAAGATGGGCCAAAGAACTAAACAGACATTTCTCCAAAGAAGACATACAGATGGCTAACAAACACATGAAAAGATGCTCAACACCACTTGCCGGGAGCCGGCATATTGCATGTTGAGTGCAGCACTTTCCACAGCATCATCTTTCAGGATCTGGAATAGCTCAACTGGAATTCTATCACTGCCCGGAGCCAGCGTGAAGAACTCCGCCCATGACAAAGGTCATGAGGAAGGAGGCTCGGCATACGCAAAGGCGGGATCGAGCCTCAGGAGTCCCCCTGGAAATTCTCAAGCATCTACCCCCCAAACCAGAGTCTGCCTACTTTCTGCTTTGTGCTTTCACCTACACCTCTGACTTTATGGGGGCTGTCCCCCACTACCTCTCTCTGAAAAAAGAGTTAGCTTACAGCTCCAGTTAATAATTCCTGGGTGTGACAGTGTTTCAACCTACAAACTCATTTGGAAATCCTCTAGCCTGCCTGAATAGGTTTTTCCGGCCACATGTGATTGTTCAGAGCCTCCCAACTGTGAGAGGCAGGAGATGTTCTAAACTGCCTAAACACAGATTACTTTGAGTGGTTAAAAGATTGATTAGAAATTGTATTGGTGAAGGGTTTTTCACTTGTTGGGCCAATGTTTGCTGCTAAGTCTCCATACTCCTTACCTACTGTGTCCTTGGCAGTGTATTGATTGATATAATGGGTGTATAGAAATGTAAAATGCAGCTTTGTCCAATGCTTTTTTGGAGGCTGGTGCCTGACTTTGGAATAATCACCTTTAGAGAAAAATAAGTTTCTTAAAATGTTAACAGGCCTCCGGGCCAGAAGATGATGTCAATCACCTGAACTTTTGCATATGATATGTTTGAAAGCCTGGCTTCGATTAGGACCAGGAACTGCTGTCCTTGCATGACTCCACCCCTTCCCCCATTATCCTCTATGCATAACTTAAGGTATAAAAACTACTTTGGAAAATAAAGTGCGGGCCTTGTTCACTGAAACTTGGTCTCCCCATGTCACTCTCTCTCCCAAATTCTAGCTGAGTCTCCATCAGGAGCGCGGAACCCACCATGCTTGCTAATTATGCCTGGGCTTCTAAGATCCGACCGGGGAGGCCTCAGTGTCTCCTCTCCTTCGGGAGAACGGAAGGACGCCTGCGGCCTATGTAACTGGTGCAAACTTCTTGTCTTGAAGTTTTATTGGTCTCCCGCGTAAACCAAGCTACTCAGCCTCTTTTCTCCACTGAATTTTCCTACTGAGCTATCCTCATTCTATTACTCTTTGTATCCTTAATTAACGTGTAATTAAGCAGTTGTTTCCTGACCCTCGCCTATGCCGTCTCTCCTTTGAATACCCTGGATCAGCTGGGGCTGGACCCCGGCAACCACTCATTATCAGAGAAATGGAAATCAAAACCACAATGAGATACAATTTCATGACAGTCAGAATGGCTGCTATCCAAAGTCTACAAACAATAAATGCTGGAGAGAGTGTGGAGAAAAGGGAACCCTCTTACACTGTTGGTGGGAATGCAAACTAGTACAGCCACTATGGAGAACAGTGTGGAGATTCCTTAAAAAACTGGAAATAGAACTGCCATATGACCCAGCAAGCCCACTTCTGGGCATACACACCGAGGAAAACAGAATTCAAAGAGACACGTGTACCCCAATGTTCATCACAGCACTGTTTATAATAGCCAGGACATGGAAGCAACCTAGATGTCCATCAGCAGAAGAATGGATAAGAAAGCTGTGGTACATATACACAATGGAGCATTCCTCAGCCATTAAAAAGACCACATTTGAATCAGTTCTAATGAGGTGGATGAAATTGGAGCCTATTATACAGAGTGAAGTCAGCCAGAAAGAAAAACACCAATACAGTATACTAATGCACATATATGGGATTTAGAAAGATGGTAACAATAACCCTGTATGCGAGACAGCAAAAGAAACACAGATGTATAGAACAGTCTTTTGGACTCTGTGGGAGAGGGCGAGGGTGGGATGATTAGGGAGAA
Organism: Bubalus bubalis; assembly: GCF_019923935.1. Lineage (NCBI taxonomy): Eukaryota > Metazoa > Chordata > Mammalia > Artiodactyla > Bovidae > Bubalus > Bubalus bubalis. Next base: position 73,069,836 of record NC_059161.1, read on the forward strand.
TGGAATTGAAACATGTATATTGTGATATGTGAAATGAATCACCAGTCCAGGTTTGATGCATGATACAGGATGCTTGGGGCTGGTGCACTGGGATGACCCAGAGGGGTGATATGGGGAGGGAGGTGGGAGGGAAGTTCAGGATGGGGAACACATGTCCACCTGTGGTGGATTCACATCAATGTATGGCAAAACCAATACAATATTGTAAAGTAATTAGCCTCCAATTAAAATAAATAAATTATATTAAAAAATGATAGGCAAATTAAATATGGAGATATGTGAATTTTCTTATCAAATACTGATATTTGATATCAGGATGACAAAGTGTTTTATATGGTAATACTTTAAAGTAAAGTTTTGTATGATAATACTTTAAAGTAACTGAGTTTGTTTATAATGACTACATTGTGTGAACATCTTGTTTGTGTGAAATGCAGGTTATGAGATTATTTTTTCTAAATATTATCATTAATATTCTGGATTACTAAGGAGTAAAAACAAAATTCACTAAATAAAGATAAATGCCACCAATGTGGCCTATAATTAGTGTGAATTCATGTGATATGTTGCCTTTTACTTAATATTTTAAAGGGATTCATGGCGGTTGTCTGCAGAGAGCCATCATTTTTATGAAGTGGTGAGTTGAAGGGAACAGATGGTGGAAGATCTGCTGGAGTCACTTTTTCCTTTGCCCCCTGCTACTGACATAATTTTAGCCTTTCCTTCACCCTTAACCATGTCCATGTTTATTAGGGATGGAGCTGTACCTACTGGAGACTTTATACTGCAGTATTATAGATCACAGAATGATATGTTAAACCCATAATTTCTTGGCACACTGAAATTAGCCTCTTTTCCACAGAGTGTATTTCTGTTCAAGCTTACAATCTAAACAGGATAGAATAACTTCTTAAATAAAATGAAAATGGAAATTAAATAGATATTTAAGCATTAGCAACTGTGATTCAGAACACAATCATACGTTTATATACCCTTTAAAATAAGGCATGAATCATTTAAACATTCATGATTTATAAATATACATTAAATAATTTCTCATATTAAAAAAAGACACAGAGCTTTAAAAATTTTGTAATTAAGCCTATGTGTATAACTTCTAAAGACTTACCCTTGTCAATTTGCTATGACATTATTCTAATATAATCGTGACATGATTATCACAATTCACTATTATTTTTCTTAGCTATTTTAAAAGAGTCTGTCTTTTTTAGCCCAAATTATCTTACTGGATCAGAAACCAGATTACAAGTAATGTTTTGGAGATAAATACATAATTCGTGATTTGAGGGAAAATTTATTTAATTGAAGATATGTCACTGCAATTATAACTATGCAGTTAAAATTGTGAATGATTTTTTTCTATACAGACAACCATTAACAGTGAAATAAATTTGCATTTTATCGTTAATAGGAAAGTGTAAGTTATAAATTTTTATCTGTACTATTTATAAAATTGAATTTTATTATAAATATTTTATGCAAATCATTTAAGTCATGTCCGACTCTTTGTGACCCCATGAATCGCAGCACGCCAGGCCTCCCCGTCCATCACCAACTCGCAGAGTTCACCCAGACTCACGTCCATCAAGTCAGCCATCCTATCCTCTGTCATCCCCTTCTACTCCTGCCCCCAATCCCTCCCAGCATCAGAGTCTTTTCCAATGAGTCAGCTTTTTTCATGAAGTGGCCAAAGTACTGGAGTTTCAGCTTTAGCATCATTCCTTCCAAAGAAATCCCAGGGCTGATCTCCTTCAGAATGGACTGGTTGGATCTCCTTGCAGTCCAGGGACTCTCAAGAGTCTTCTCCAACACCACAGTTCAAAAGCATCAATTCTTCCGCACTCAGCTTTCTTCACAGTCCAACTCTCACATCCATACATGACCATAGGAAAAACCATAGCCTCGACTAGACGAACCATTGTTGGCAAAGTAATATCTCTGCTTTTGAATATGCTGTCTAGGTTGGTCATAACTTTCCTTCCAAGGAGTAAGCGTCTTTTAATTTCATGGCAGCAGTCACCATCTGCAGTGATGTTGGAGCCCAAAAAAATAAAGTCTGACACTGTTTCCACTATTACCCCATGTATTTCCCATGAAGTGATGGGACCGGATGCCATGATCTTCATTTTATAAATGTTCAACTTTAAGCCAACTTTTTCACTCTCCACTTTCACTTTCATCAAGAGGATTTTAAGTTCCTCTTCACTTTCTGCCATAAGGGTGGTGTCATCTGCATATCTAAGGTTATTGAGAATTCTCCTGGCAACTTGATTCCAGCTTGTGTTTCTTCCAGCCCAGCATTTCTCATGAGGTACTCTGCATATAAGTTAAATAAGCAGGGTGACAATACACATTCTTGATATAATTATTTTCCTATTTGGAATCAGTCTGTTGTTCCATGTCCAGTTCTAACTATTGCTTCCTGAACTGCATACAAATTTCTCAAGAGGCAGACCAGGTGGTCTGGTATTCCCATCTCTTTCAGAATTTTCCACAGTTTATTGTGATCCACACAGTCAAAGGCTTTGGCATAGTCAATAAAGCAGAAATAGATGTTTTTCTGGAGCTCTCTTGCTTTTTCCATGATCCAGAAGATGTTGGCAATTTGATCTCTGGTTCCTCTGACTTTTCTAAAACTAGCTTGAACATCAGGAAGTTCACAGTTCACATATTGCTGAAGCCTGGCTTGGAGAATTTTGAGCATTACTTTACTAGCGTGTGAGATGAGTGCAATTGTGCGGTAGTTTGACATTCTTTGGCATTGCCTTTCTTTGGGATTGGAATGAAAACTGACCTTTTCCAGTCCTGTGGCCACTGCTGAGTTTTCCAAATTTGCTGGCATATTGTGTGCAGCACTTTCACAGCATCATCTTCCAGGATTTGGAATAGCTCAACTGGAATTCCATCACCTCCACTAGCTTTGTTCGTAGTGATGCTTTCTAAGGCCCACTTGGTTTCACATTCCAGGATGTCTGGCTGTAGGTCATTCATCACACCATCATGATTATTTTGGTTGTGAAGATCTTTTTTGTACAGTTATTCTGTGTATTCTTTCCATCTCTTCTTAATATCATCTGCTTTTGTACATGCACACAAACCAAGAAATAATGATAGTAATATTTCTGCTTACAATTTAATCAAAACCTTAATCTTCTTTCTAGGTTTTATATAATTTCTGTGTGTCATTACTCACTCAGATTGTCCCACTCTTTGTGACCTCATGGACTGTAGCCCACCAGGCTCTTCTGTACATGGGATTATCCAGGTAAGAATACTAGAATGGGTAGCCATTCACTTCTCCATGAGATCTTCCTGACCAAGGGATCAAACTCATATCTTTTGCATCTCCAGCATTGCAAGCAGTTTCTTTACCATCTGAGCCACCAGAGAATCCCTTAACTTTTATGTAACACACATATTTTGAAAGAAACAATTGTTAAATCGACTAGGTCAAATATTAAAATTAAAATGTATTAATATTAGAAAAGAATTCACTATGACTCTATTTAGTGAATTGATTCTTAATCTTAAATCTCACTTTGCTCTTTTAAATCTTCATGATATAGATTAACTGTAGTCAGAATATGTCCTAATTAATAAATATTTTAATTATGAATATTTACTCTTGTGTAAAAATAAACATTTATATAGATGCAAAATACTTTTGTAAAAAGTTATGAAAATAATAACATTTTAAGTCAGTTTGAAAATAAAGTTTGTTATTGTGTCACATAATCTAAGAGCTATTGAAGTTGAGGTATTTGTTGAGATGGAGTCTAACAATTATTGTCTTTTAAAGTGAAGAAAGTAGGGAAAACCACTAGACCATTCAGGTATGACCTAAATCAAATCACTTATGACTATACAGTGGGAGTGAGAAATAGATTTAAGGGCCTAGATCTGATAGAGTGCCTGATGAACTATGGAATGAGGTTCATGACATTGTACAGGAGACAGGGATCAAGACCATTCCCATAGAAAAGAAATGCAAAAAAGCAAAATGGCTGTCTGGGGAGGCCTTACAAATAGTTGTGAAAAGAAGAGAAGTGAAAAGCAAAGGAGAAAAGGAAAGATATAAACATCTGAATGCAGAGTTCCAAAGAATAGCAAGAAGAGATAAGAAAGCCTTCTTCAGCAATCAATGCAAAGAAATACAGGAAAACAACAGAATGAGAAAGACTAGGGATCTCTTCAAGAAAATCAGAGATACCAAAGGAACATTTCATGCAAAGATGGGCTCAATAAAGGACAGAAATGGTATGGACCTAACAGAAGCAGAAGATATTAAGAAGAGATGGCAAGAATACACAGAAGAACTATACAAAAAAGATCTTCACAACTCAGATGATCACAATGGTGTGATCACTGACCTAGAGCCAGACATCCTGGAATGTGAAACCAAGTGGGCCTTAGAAAGCATCACTACGAACAAAGCTAGTGGAGGTGATGGAATTCCAGTTGAGCTATTCCAAATCCTGGAAGATGATGCTGTGAAAGTGCTGCACACAATATGCCAGCAAATTTGGAAAACGCAGCAGCGGCCACAGGACTGGAAAAGGTCAGTTTTCATTCCAATCCCAAAGAAAGGCAATGCCAAAGAATGTCAAACTACCACACAATTGCACTCATCTCACACGCTAGTAAAGTAATGCTCAAAATTCTCCAAGCCAGGCTTCAGCAATATGTGAACCGTGAACTTTCTGATGTTCAAGCTGGTTTTAGAAAAGGCAGAGGAACCAGAGACCAAATCGCCAACATCTTCTGGATCATAGAAAAAACAAGAGAGTTCCAGAAAACATCTATTTCTGCTTTATTGACTATGCCAAAGCCTTTGACTGTGTGGATCACAATAAACTGTGGAAAATTCTGAAAGAGATGGGAATACCAGACCACCTGGTCTGCCTCTTGAGAAATTTGTATGCAGTTCAGGAAGCAACAGTTAGAACTGGACATGGAACAACAGACTGGTTCCAAATAGGAAAAGGAGTTTGTCAAGGCTGTATATTGTCACCCTGCTTAATTAACTTATATGCAGAGTACCTCATGAGAATCGCTGGACTGGAAGAAACACAAACTGGAATCAAGATTGCCGGGAGAAATCTCAATAACCTCAGATATGCAGATGACACCACCCTTATGGCAGAAAGTGAAGAGGAACTCAAAAGCCTCTTGATGAAAGTGAAAGTAGAGAGTGAAAAAGTTGGCTTAAAGCTCAACATTCAGAAAACGAAGATCCTGTCATCCGGTCCCACCACTTCATGGGAAATAGATGGGGAAACAGTGTCAGACTTTATTTTTCTGGGCTCCAACATCACTGCAGATGGTGACTGCCGCCATGAAATTAAAAGACGCTACTCCTTGGAAGGAAAGTTATGACCAACCTAGATAGCATATGCAAAAGCAGAGACATTATTTTGCCAACAATGGTTCATCTAGTCAAGGCTATGGTTTTTCTTGTGGTCATGTATGGATGTGAGAGTTGGACTGTGAAGAAGGTGAGTGCCGAAGAATTGATGCTTTTGAGCTGTGGTGTTGGAGAAGACTCTTGAGAGTCCCTGGGCTGCAAGGAGATCCAACCAGTCCATTCTGAAGGAGATCAGCCCTGGGATTTCTTTGGAAGCAATGATGCTAAAGCTGAAACTCCAGTACTTTGGCCACCTCATGCGAAGAGCTGACTCATTGGAAAAGACTCTGATGCTGGGAGGGATTGGGGGCAGGAGGAGAAGGGGACGACAGAGGATGAGATGGCTGGATGGCATCACTAACTCAATGGACGTTAGTCTCAGTGAACTCCGGGAGTTGGTGATGGACAGGGAGGCCTGGCATCCTGCGATTCATGGGGTCGCAAAGAGTCAGACACAACTGAGCGACTGATCTGATCTGATCTGAAATGAAAATTACTTTTAAAAGACAAAATATCAGGTTATATTTGTATTGATAATAAAGAAAGCAGACAAATCTTTAACATCTCTGCATTAAAAATAAAGTATCTTAATAAGCCAATAAGAAGATAACTCAGAGAGCTAATGGTAAAAGACATGAAAAGACAATACACAGGCAAAGATTCTGTGAATAATATATACTTGTTAGAATGGAATATAACATTTTATTATATAATATAAATGTGAATTTTAAAAAGAAGCAGAGGATATAAAGAGGCATTTCACAAAAGAGGAGATCCAAAAGACTGGAAACAATGTAGTGGATTTGTATAAAATACAATTGTGGCAATCTAGTATACATGCTGAAAAGTAGAAATAGTGTAAAGGTTGTTTTCATTGTTCTAGGGATCAACGTGAATAGGATTATAGTGAATACAATTATTCAGAGCATTATTGGGCTTCCCTGGTGGCTCAGACATTAAAGTGTCTGCCTGCAATGCAGGGGACCGGGGTTTGATCCCTGGGTCAGGAAGATCCACTGGAGAAGGAAATGGGAACCCACTCTAGTACTTTTGCCTGGAAAATTCCATGGACAGAGCAGCCTGGGAGGCTAATAGCAGCCTACCAGGTAGCCTGGTAGTCCATGGGGTCACAAAGAGTTGGACACAACTTAGCAACTTCACTTTCTTTATCCAGAGTGCTGTTGATAGGATCGTAATATTCCAGAGTGCTGCTGGTAGGATGGTAATGTGCTGTTTCTTGGTCTGGGTGCTCATTGCATTAATGTGATTACCTGTAAAAATATATGGAATTGTGATATTGTTACAATTTGCTTCCCAGAATGTATATTATACTTCATTTAAAATAGAATAGGAGGAGGGTGAGGGGAATTACTGAAAGAGAAATGTAATCTATCTTTTATGTAATTTTAGAGAAGAAACCATAGAATAATAGAATAGTTTGTGATTCACTTTGAAAACAAAGGGGGAAGGAACAAATGCAAAGAAATTAAATGATAAAAAGATAATGCTGTTGCTAAGTTGCTTCAATACAATGGCATAATAATTAAAAGATGAACTATAGATATATCACATCAAAAAGGAGGAATTCTCTTATGAAACAACAGAAAGACACATCTCAGTATTGTAATTAAAGGAATGGCTTAGTAACAGCATAGATGCCCATCAGTGGAAGGTTGATTAATACACTGTGATATGTAAAATCATTGTTCTAGTTATCTTAAGGATATTTTTCTTATATTAATCATATTGCTAAAAACACAAAGCCCAAACTTAAAATTTTCTCCTTGCTTTTTGCCACTTCAGAAACCTTTTAGGTTGATATCAGAGAACTCACATGATTAGTGGCGGGGTACAGTCCATGGGATTGCAAAGAGTCAGGCATGACTGGAGTGACTTAGTACACAGACATGCATAGGTATTGTAGTAATTAGAGATGTTAGAGGTAGGTTTTGAAGAAAGATGCTTACAAGGAAACTGCTCAAGTGAAATCATTAGAGAAGATTAAACACAGGTCAGCTAACTTTAGGAAGGTAATATTCCTTCCCTAGCAAGAGGTTCAAGGGAACTAGGGTTCAAAGCACATAGATTCATCGGAATTCCCCATATTGTCTCACTGCTATCCAAACCCTATATTGCTAATTATAGGACTGGAAAAGCTAGGAACTGTAATTCAGTAAACTGTAGGCTCATAATCTGTATCTACTATTCTGAAATTTTGCATTGTGGCTAATAAGAGCTAAGAGAGAATTTCAGGGAAATCATAGAAGCTCTCTCATTCTTTGATCATGACTTGAAATTTAAACTCATGACATTGTCTATTTCTTTCTGTAATCTCTCAAATGCACTCAAAAAGAAAAGTGAAGTGAATGTGAAGTCGCTTAGTCATGTCCGACACTTTGCAACCCCATGGACTCTAGCCTACCAGGCTCCTCAGTCCATGGGATTTTCCAGGCAAGAGTACTGAAGTGGGTTGTCATTTCTTTCTCCAGGGGATCTTTCCAACCCAGAGATCAAACCTGGCTTTCCCACGTTGTAGGCAGACGGTTTACCATCTGAAAAAGAAAAAGTGAAAGTAAAAGTCACTCAGTCATGTCTGCCTCTTTGCGACCCCATGGACTGTAGTACACCAGGCTCCTCTGTCCATGGAATTCTCCATCCAAGAGTACTGGAATGGGGAGCCATTCCCTTCTCCAGGAGACCTTCCCAACCCAGGGATCGAACCCAGTCGAACTCGCATTGCAGGCACACTCTACCATCTGAGCTGTATACAGTTGTAGACAGTGTACCCAGCACTCAAAAAGAACTAATGCAAAACAATGATGCAAGCATTCTCATCTTCGAATTTCTTTACAGGTGTGAAAGCAAGCAGACTTGCCTACATTTAAACATTTGCAAATAGGATTGAAGTTCAGGTTTGGTCTCACTTCAAAGCTTTTTTTTTCCCTCTGATAAAATTGAGCCTGCTGATTATGTTATGTTCTAGTTCATCCTCTTCTCATGTCCCCTATTCCTAACAATAGACTGTAGTTCTATGATGGGTTAAGACCTTTCAAGTTACTTTTAATGATTTGGAGCAACACGCAGAAGAAATAAATGCAAATACTATAAATAACCACAGAAGTTATGAAAATATATGCTCAGACAAAATTATATTCATAAGATGAGAAAGAGAGCTAAGAACTGAGCATTGAATCAGAATTCTTAGTGGATTTGAGCTAAAATGAGTTTGATTGTATATTCCATATCTATCTACTTAGCCTGCAGCTACAGAGAAAGTTTCTGATTATAAAATTTATACATCTCAACTGAAGAATATTTAGAAATTACAAAATTCACATAAAGGTAAAAGCATACACAAGCAAACAATGAAGGACAAAGACTGGATATATTTTTTCATGCTCCTTGAAATAAACTGTATTTGTAAGCACTTTCCCTGAATGTAGCATCCATTATAAATTTTATCATATATTTTGCATAATATGGTTACAGAATGCATGCTACATGCTTAACATCTCTATGGGGTTAGTGGAATTATGCTGTTACTTATTAAATCATATCACTAGTTCAGATGTTTAGGTTGTTTCTGACTTAATCACATTCAATTATTATCATTTTCTATGTAAAAAATGTTTCAATTACATATTCAAGTCGCTTGTTATTATAAAAAATCTGCTTCAAATACCCCCAAAAAGATTAACTTATTTACATTTACTATTTAGATTGGGGCTTCCCAAGTGGTGCTAGTGGTAAAGAATCCCCTGCCAATGCAGGAGACACAAGGGATGCAGGTTTGATTCTTGGGTTGGGAAGATCCCCTGGAGGAGAGCATGGCAACCCATTTCTGTATTCTTGTCTGGAGAATCCTATAGATACAGGAGCCTGGTGGACTACAGTCCATAGGGTCACAAAGAGTCAGACATGACTGAGGGACTAAGCACACATGCATACTTATAATACACTCTATGATGGAAAAGTCCCACTACAAATTTTATATATAAGAGAAACTCATAAATGTATACCACAGAACATCAACAAGAAAGTTTATAGCAGTATTTTAATTAAGACCAAAAATCAGGAAAATTTAAATATTCTTTAGTTAATGAGTAAACAATAAATCCATATGTGAAGTATTGTAAAGCAGGAAAACAAAGAAACCATATTCACATACACAAAGCAACATGCAATAGTGAGTGGAAAAAAAAAATAGTATAGTCTTTTAAGATACGGTACCAGCAAGAAACAGAGAGCGCTCTAATATTAGAATAATTCCAGGCAGGTGTACTGATGAAGCTGGGAAAGTGAGAGAAAGTGACAGCCTGGATGTAGCAGGCACTAAGTACCTACCTCCTTTGGGGACAGCCTCTGCCACTTGTATCCAGTGCCCACTGGAAGCTTCTCTCTTAAAATCTAATGAGAAATTTGTATTTACTTTTTAATCAAATAAAACAATTTAGAATAGCACTAATACATTTTGTTTCAATTTAAGAAATGTGTTCTGGAAGACACATTACAAAAATCGTAAGGAAAAATTTGTTTTTTGTTTTTGGTGGGTTTTTTGGTTTATTTTTTTATTTATTTATTAATTTTATTGGATTACAGTTGCTTTACAATGTTATGTTAGTTTCTACTGTACAGCAAAGTGAATTGGCTGTATGTGTTCATATAACCCCTCTTTTTTGGCTTTCCTTCCTATTTAGGTCACCACAGAGCACTGAGTAAAGTTCCTTGAGCTAAAAATTGTAGAGACAACTTTGGAAAGAAGAAAATATTTCCACTGAAAATGTTAAGTGTTCTGAAATATTTTTACAACTTTTCTATTTTTTGTAAAGATAGGAATTATTTTACAGATGTAGAATAAGAAGGCTTGAGAAAAATGACTAAGCTGCTTATAAACCAAACAAACTTGTTGGCCAAGGGAGGGGGGTTAAGGATGGGGAACACATGTATACCTGTGGTAGATTCATGTTGATGTATGGCAAAACCAATACAATATTGTAAAGTAATTAACCTCCAATTAAAATTAATAAATTTATATTTAAAAAAATACTGAGGTGAATAAAATACTGTCTTTGTACGTTGTTTGACAGATAAATAAACATTCACAATGCTTGTGTTACAATGTGAGCTTTGTAATGAATGCTTAGAGAAGGTAAAATGGGTGCACAGAGAAAAAAAGTAAAAGTTACGCCTGTATTTTAGGTTTTTGTTATTTAATGACAAAGCAATGTTCATTTATATATCCACTTTCTGCAGGATAGAAATCTGGGCATGGCATAGATGGATTCTTTTCTCCAAGTGCACTAGGCTTAAATCATGATGTTGCCAAAACTGTACTTATACTTGTAGACACATACTCTCTTCGTAGATCACTGAGGTTGTCAGAATAATTAATTTTTCATAGTTATGTGAGATGTTGATTTTCTTACTGGTTTTGGTCAAAAGTTGTTGCCAGCTAGTAGTGGGCCCACTCAGGTCCCAGCCCAGTTGGCCCTATTATAAGGTTCAGGGACAGCAAGAGAAGTTTCCTCTAGCTGACAACAAGTGAGCATTCTGTAACATACCTAATTATTGGAGAGACTGCCCCATCATTGTTTCCATATAATAAATAATGTGTGCTTGCATGCTCATTATAAGAAGCTATACAAAAAAGATCTTAATGACCCAGATAATCATGATGGTGTGATCACTCACCTACAGCCAGACATCCTGGAGTCTGAAGTCAAGTGGGCCTTAGGAAGCATCATTCCGAACAAAGTTAGTGAAGGTGATGGAATTCCAGCTGAGCTATTTCAAATCCTAAAAGATGTTGCTGTTAAAGTGCTGCATTCAATATGCCAGAGGGCTCAGAAAACTTGGCTATGGGCACAGGACTAGAAAAGGGCAGCTTTCATTCCAATACCAAAGGAGGGCAATAGCAAAGAATGTTCAAACTACCATACAACTAATATCAAGGCTCTTTTACAGCATTATAAATAAGATACTGAAACATTAGGGTAAAAATAGAAGAAAAAATGGCTAGTAAAACAGAATAAAACGAACCAGACAAAATATATATTAATACTTTGCACAGTTAACATTATGTGTAACAAATTTTCCACTGCAGTGAAGTGAAAGGAAATTGTAGTACTTTTAAGAAAGTCTATGGGTTTATTTAAATAGGTACACACACAAAAAAAATATATTGTGACCTCCTACCTCATACTAAGGGCTTCCCAGGTGGCTCAGTGGTAAAGATCCACCTGTCAAGCAGGTGACACATGAGATGTGGGTTCAGTCCTTGTGGAAGATCCCTTGAAGGAGAAAATGGCAATCCATTCCAGCATTCTTGCCTGGAAAATTCCATGGGCACAGGGGGCTGGTGGACTATAGTCCTTAGGGTCACAAAGAGTCAGACTTAGCGACTAAATAACAACAACAACAACTTCATGCTAAACATATAAATATATTCTAGAGAGATTGCAGATATAAATTCAAATAAAAGTAGAATTGTCTGTTAGAAGATAAAGCATAGGGAAATATTTTCAGAATCTTAGAGTAGAAATTATTTCTTAACCAGGATTTGAAAAGTAATAACCATAGAAGAAAAGATAAGAAAATGGACTATATTATGAATAAAAGCTTTTCCTTACCAAAGGCGTTTTATAGGAGTAAATACACAGGCCAAAGTATCAATAAAGTTATTTGAGATAAATATTTTTCCAAGAAAAGACTCATATTCCCAAATATAAAGAAGTCCAATGTATTAATAATTCACATAACCCAACAAAAGTTGGCAAAGAAAGGGATGACCCAAAATAATATAATATAAATATAAATATAAATAATATAAAATAATATCATTGGTCATCAGGAAAAAAATGTATTAAACCAAAATTAGGATTCATTACATACTCTACAGGATGGCTAAAATGAGGACAAAAAAATACCAAAAGGCAATGTATATATTGAACAACTGGCATTCATATACATTACTGTTTGCAGTGTAAATTTGTAGCATACCTTTGGAAAACAAAGCAGCAAAGTATCTTTTTCTTCATGAAACAAATTCAGATTCTTCTATTCAATCAACTAATAGTATATATAAGGGTGAGCAGTTAAAATCTAACTCAAAATCCTTTAACAGGTGTGGACATGTTTCTATTTTAAAATAGCCATATTTCTAGCTGAAAAATAGTATCAATTTTCAGAGAAATTCATATAAAAATTTTAGGTTTTTGTTCAGAAGTTGTTGTTATTTATAAAAATGCCTTTAGTTGTTGTAGAGAAACATTGGCAAGAAATGTATATATTTATATAATCCTTTGAAAAGGCCACAGAAATAATTTTCAAACCAAACCAAAGAAAATTGCATTTTGAAAATTAATCCATGGAACAAGATCATCTAAGCTTCAATAAATTCATGTGATAAAATACTGAAAATGTGATAAGCTATGAGGAATATTACTTACAAAAAATAGTTATATTCAAGATTTGATAAATGATAGTCATTGAAAAAATAAATGTATTTCAATTTTTAACCTTAAGAAATATTTTCTTTTATATATTTAATATCTTACAATTTAATATTTATTACTTGGTAGGTTTCATGATACAAATGGAAACTATGGTTTGTATTCATTTTTACAGTACGTATTAGGAGTCAGGAGCAATTAAGGGAAAACTCTGTGAGCAGAGGTCTCTCTGTTTTCCCCCAACATATTCTTTCAGGGCAAAAGTTAAGACTGAGTCATGAAGACAAGAGGATCAATAATGAAGACGTTTAGGATTGCAGGTGTCACAGGACAGAGTGACTATAACCAACCATGACACAGAAAAAAAAAAGAAAAAATGTGGCATTTCTGCAGTTGATGGGAACAAGTGCCAGGCCAAGCAGGCTGTTCAAATCCAATGCCCACAGAGAAGTGGAAAAGAGCCCATATGCCAAAGAAGTGGTAAACATCATGTTTGATGCCAAGCATCAGTGACAAAGACATTCATAAATCAATAGAGATATGACTTGGAACCTTTTCAACTTTAACTTTCAATCTTTTAATTTTGTTAAAGTACAACTTTAACAAAAAAGGCATTAGGTCACAGATCAAACAAGCAAAAAAACTTCAAGTATGTCTTCACATTGTTATAACTCATTTCTGGATATTGCTTCTTTACATTCACATACATATATCCTGCCCAAAATACAACCCATTGTGACCTTACAGTCATGAGATAGGCGCTTTGGTCAGGACAAAAATCATCACAATTCTAATTCAACCATAGCTTTAGTCAATTATTAAGCGTATAATTTGAAGACTTTACTAAATAAAATCCAAAAATGATTCAAAATTTTTCAATTACAAAATTTTGTGTGTATTTTGTATTTTGTCCCTGAAAATATGATGTCCATATCAACTTGGGATATATGTAAAATATAATTAGTTGCAAAAAAGTTTACAAAACACTGTTATATCTAAGCAAATACAATTTTATTGACATCAAATATGCAAGTTAAGTATTAATATTTATTCTTCCAGGAAGAAAAAATACAGTCAAAAACTGGACACACATATATAGGTTTATTATGTGCTATGTGCTAAGTTGCTGCAGTTCATTTCAGTTCAGTTCAGTTGCTCAGTCGTGTCCGATTCTTTGCAGCCCCATGAATTGCAGCACACCAGGCCTTCCTGTCCATCACCAATTCCCGGAGTTCACTCAAACTCACATCCGTCGAGTCAATGATGCCATTCAGCCATCTCATCCTCTGTCGTCCCCTTCTCCTCCTGCCCCCAATCCCTCTCAGCATCAGAGCCTTTTCCAATGAGTCAACTCTTTGCATGAGGTGGCCAAAGTACTGGAGTTTCAGCTTTAGCAGCAGTCCTTCCAATGAACACCCAAGACTGATTTCCTTTAGGATGGACTGCTTGGATCTCCTTGCAATCCAAGGGACTCTCCAGAGTCTTCTCCAACACCACAGTTCAAAAGCATCAATTCTTCGGCACTCAGCTTTTTTCACAGTCAGACTCTCACATCCATACATGACCACTGGAAAAACCATAGCCTTGACTAGATGGAACTTTGCTGGTAAAGTAATGTCTCTGCTTTTTTTTCTTTTTTTTTTTTTTTTTTTGTAATATGCTATCTAGGTTGGTCATAACTTCCCTTCCAAGGAGTAAGTGTCTTTAAATTTCTGGCTGCAATCACCATTTGCAATGATTTGGGAGCCCCCCAAAAATAAAGTCTGACACTGTTTCCACTGTTTCCCCATCTATTTGCCATGAAGTGATGGGACCAGATGCCATGATCTTCATTTTCTGAATGTTGAGATTTAAGCCAACCTTTTACTCTCCTCTTTCACTTTCATCAAGAGGCTTTTTAGTTCCCCTTCACTTCCTGCCATAAGGGTGGTGTTATCTGTATATCTGAGGTTATTGAGATTTCTCCTGGCAATCTTGATTCCATCTTATGCTTCTTCCAGCCTAACGTTTCTCATGATGTACACTACGTATAAGTTAAATAAGCAGGGTAACAATATACAGTCTTGACATACTCCTTTTCCACTTTGGAACAAGTCTGTTGTTCCATGTCCAGTTCTAACTGTTGCTTCCTGACCTGCATAAAGGTTTCTCAGGAGGCAGGTCAGGTGGTCTGGTATTCCCATCTCTTGAAGAATTTTCCACAGTTTATTGTGATCCACACAGTCAAAGGCTTTGGCATAGTCAATAAAGCAGAAATAGATGTTTTTCTGGAACTCTTTTGCTTTTTCCATGATCCAGAAGATGTTGGCAATTTGATCTCTGGTTCCTCTGCCTTTTCTAAAACCAGCTTGAACATCAGGAAGTTCACGGTTCACATATTGCTGAAGCCTGGCTTGGAGAATTTTGAACATTACTTTACTAGCGTGTGAGATGAGTGCAATTGTGCAGTAGTTTGAGCATTCTTTGGCATTGCCTTTCTTTGGGATTGGAATGAAAACTGACCTTTTCCAGTCCTGTGGCCACTGCTGAATTTTCCAAATTTGCTGGCATATTGTGTGCAGCACTTTCACAGCATCATCTTTCAGGATTTGAAATAGATCAACTGGAATTCCATCACCTCCACTAGCTTTGTTCATAGTGATGCTTCCTAAGGCCCACTTGACTTCACATTCCAGGATGTCTGGCTCTATGTGAGTGATCACACCATCGTGATTATCTAGGTCATGAAGATCTTTTTTGTACAGTTCTTCTATGTATTCTTGCAACCTCTCCTTAATATCTTCTGCTTCTGTTAGTTCCATAACATTTCTGTCCTTATCGAGCCCATCTTTGCATGAAATGTTCCCTTGGTATCTCTATCAATTTTCTTGAAGAGATCTCTAGTCTTTCCCATTCTGTTGTTTTCTTCTATTTCTTTGTATTGATCACTGAAGAAGGCTTTCTTATCTCTTCTTGCTATTCTTTGGAACTCTGCATTCAGATGCTTATATCTTTCCTTTTATCCTTTGCTTTTTGCTTCTCTTCTTTTCACAGATGTTTGTAAGACCTCCCCAGACAGCCATTTTGCTTTTTTGCATTTCTTTTCCATGGGGATGGTCTTGATCCCTTTCTCCTGTATAATGTCACGAACCTCCATCTATAGTTTATCAGTCACTCTATCAGATCTAGTCCCTTAAATCTATTTCTAACTTCCACTGTGTAGTCATAAGATATTTGATTTAGGTCATACCTGAATGGTCTACTTGTTTTCTCTACTTAGTCATGTCTAACTCTTTTTGACCCTATGGATTGTGGCCTGCCAAGTTCCTCTGTCAGTGGGATTGCCAGGCAAGAACACTGGAGTGGGTTGCCATTTCCTCCTCCAGGGATCTTTCCAACCCAGGGACTGAACCCACATCTCTCATGTCTCCTGCATTGGCAGTTTGGGTTCTTTACGACTAGTGCCACCTAGATACTTGGGATTGAATCTCAGATATTTTATTGGGGGAAATACTTTTCCCACTAAACTCTCCAGCATTCTGTTTTTCTTCTTTGGACAAATTAATGTTTCCTTTCTGCCTCTGCAGAGATATTGTAACAGAGAAGAACCCTTACTCCATATTGAATTTGTTCCTTTAAGACTTATGCTCTGTTGCCCGTGCTTAGAAATGCTGGCTCTGCACCTTTTGTAAAAGAATGTTGCCCATAGCCTGAAATATACATTCTCAAGGCTCTGACCTTTACAGGTATAATACTTCATATAGGGATCAAAACTTGAAGAACAGAACATAATACCTGAAAACTTCCCTAACATTGGTAAGAAAATAGTCCACCAAGTCCAGGAAGCACAGAGAGTCCCAGGCAGGATAAACCTGGGGGGGAACAACCCAAGACACATAGTAACCAAACTGACAAAAATTAAAGACAAAGATAAAGTATTAAAAACAACAGGAGAAAATGACAACACACAGGGGAACTCCCATCAGGCTGATATCTCAACAGAAACACTGAAAGCTAGAAGAGAATGGCATCATATATTTAAAGTGATGAAAGGGAAGAGCCTATAACTAAGAATACTGCAGTTACCCAGAAAGAGACTCATTCAGATTTGCTGAAGAAATCAAAAGCTTTTCAGACAAGCAAAATTTAAGACAATTTCACACCATCAAACCAGCTTTACAACAAATGCTAAAGGAACTTCTCTAGGCAGGAAACACAAGATAAGAAAAAGACCTATAGAAAATAAACCAAAAACAAATAATAAAATGGTAATAGGTTTCTAATGAGCAGTCATGGTTGAAAACAACTGGACTGTATGATGATCTTTTACTTTTATTTACTTTGTTTCACTTTTTCTATTTCATATTCAGTGGTCCAATTTCATTTAGTTTATGTTTTCCAATTTCTCATCTCTTTTTTGATGTTCTTTCTTAACCCTTTATCAAGTGTACTAGAAATACTTTTGTATACATATATATAATTCATATATTTTTAAAAACATGAATTTCTGCCTAACTAAAAATTTATGACACTTTGATTCCAGTTGTTTGACTTAGCATGAATAGAAGGCTAGATTTCTAATTATAAAATAGATATGCAACAAGCAACAAAGATTTACTGTATGGTACAGGGAACTCTAGTCAATACCTTATAATAACTTATGATAGAAAATAATATCAAAAGTAATATATGTGTATCTGTTTAGCTGAATCACCTTGATGTGCACTTAAACTCTCTTGCCTGGAAAATCCCATGGACAGAGGAGCCTGGTAGGCTGCAGTCTATGGGGTCACGGAGAGCTGGACACTACTGAGTGACTTCACTTTCACTTTCATTTTCATGCATTGGAGAAGGAAATGGCAACCCACTCCAGTATTCTTGCCTGGAGAACCCCAGGGATGGGGAAGCCTGGTGGGCTGCCGTCTATAGAGTCACGCAGAGTCAGACACGACGGTAGTGACTTAGCAGCCACAGCAACAGTATACCTCAACCCACTCCAGGTATATTTCTTTAAGTTGCAGAACAGAGAATAGCATGTGTATTTTTGGAAGTTTGTAAGAACACTGTGACCAGATCTATATGGACAACTACAAGAACAAAATATTCTGGTACCAAGAAGTTTGCAACAACCGGTGATACCCCACTCCCTTTTAGTATAAAAACAGTGGAAACAGTGTCAGACTTTATTGTTTTGGGCTCCAAAATCACTGCAGATGGTGACTGCAGCCATGAAATTTAAAGACGCTTACTCCTTGGAAGGAAAGTTATGACCAACCTAGATAGCATATTCAAAAGCAGAGACATTACTTTGCCAACAAAGGTACGTCTAGTCAAGGCTATGGTTTTTCCAGTGGTCACGTATGGATGTGAGAGTTGGACTGTGAAGAAAGCTGAGCCCTGAAGAATTGATGCTTTTGAACTGTGGTGTTGGAGAAGACTCTTGAGAGTCCCTTGGACTGCAAGGAGATCCAACCAGTGCATTCTGAAGGAGATCAGCCCTGGGATTTTTTTGGAAGGAATGATGCTGAAGCTGAAACTCCAGTACTTTGGCCACCTCATGCGAAGAGTTGACTCATTGGAAAAGACTCTGATGCTGGGAGGGATTGGGGGCAGGAGGAGAAGGGGACGACAGAGGACGAAATGGCTGGATGGCATCACTGACTCGATGGACGTGAGTCTGAGTGAACTCCGGGAGTTGGTGATGGACAGGGAGGCCTGGCGTGCTGCGATTCATGGGGTCGCAAACAGTCAGACATGACTGAGCGACTGAACTGAACTTAATTGAAGCTTGAATTATTAACTGAGAAAGAGGGTTCATTGGGCTAAACTAGTCCATCACCTTCTCAGTCAGCTGGATTTCTAATTAAAGTTGCTATTTCTCACTGCAACATCTTGCCTCTGATTTATTGTTCTGTTGTGTGGTGAGCTGGATGAGCTTGGTCTCTGTAGAAAAATCAATACTTTTATGCATTCCCTCACTTTCTGTGTCCCTTTTCTCCATAATTCTGCATTCCAACCTTTATCCTCCCAACTGATCCAATAACATCAAAATGAATTTGCTTTCTAATCAAAATGATTTTATTAAAATTGCTCCTATAATTTTTATAGCTGTCCAAATGGAGAAGGCAATGGCACCCCACTCCAGTACTCTTGCCTGGAAAATCCCATGGATGAAGGATCCTGGAAGGCTGCAGTCCATAGGGTCACTGAGGGCCGGACACGAATGAGCGACTTCACTTTCACTTTTCATTTTAATACATTGGAGAAGGAAATGGCAACCCACTCCAGTGTTCTTTCCTGGAGAATCCCAGGGACGGGGGAGCCTGGTGGGCTGCCGTCTATGGGGTCGCACAGAGTCGGACACGACTGAAGTGACTTAGAAGTAGCAGTAGCAGCAAGTGTCACTCTAAATAGTTCAGTTACAGAAAATACCAATTGTAGGTATTAGGTTGCCTTATTGGGTAATATTTTAATTTATATACACTAAGTATGGAATTTTCTTAAAAAATTGAAAATAGAAATACCATATGATCCAGCAATTCTATATATGGGTATTTTTTCAAAGTGTGTATCAAAAGATGAATAGGTAAGATTTGGCCTACATGGATTATTGCTCAGTCATAAAGAAAAGTGATATCTTGTTATTTGTGACAACATAGATGGACCTAGAGCGTATTATGCGAAGGAAAATGTCAGACAGAGTGACAAATATAGTAAGATGTCACTTGTGTGTGGAAACCAAAAACAAATGAACCAACATAACCAAACAGTAATGAAGTCATAGATACAGACAACAAAGAAGTGGTTACCAGAGAGGAGAGGGTTGTGGTGATGAGAGAACTAGGTGAGGGAGATTAAGACTTACAAAATTCCCTTACAAAATAATGAGTCCAGGGAACAAAATGTACACCATGGAGAATACAGTCAATGAGAATAATTTGGTAACTAACCTTATTGTGGTGACCATTTTGTAATGTACAGAAATACCAAATCACTATATTGTACATCTGAAACTCTCAGTGTTGTAGTTAAATTAAGTTACAGTTATACTTCAATTAGAAAAAAAAAAACTGGGAATAAGTAAGCTTTACAAAAATCCTTAGCAACTTGTCCATAAATATAAATATTCTCATTCCTGTATGATGATGTGCTTAACAATAAAGAGTAAGCAGTGTTAAAAAACAAAAAATAGAGAAAAAGAGAAAAAAATTCTTTTCTTTTTTTCTTCAATTAAAGTTTGGAAAGGACATCATACATCATAATTGAGAAAACTCAGAAATCAGTGCATGGGACACAGAAAAGAATAAGAAAAATTGAAAAATCACTTTGTAAATGAAAGTAAAAGTAGGAGAAAAACACTGCGAAATAATGCCCTATAAGAAACAGTAGATGAAAGTCTGTTAAGAACAATTTTGTAAAAAAACTTCTGGCAAATAAATTAAGGAAAAATCTGTAAAATATTTGAATAATATGTTAAAAGTAGAAGATCCAAAAGACTGTTCTATACATCTGTGTCTCTTTTGCTGTCTCACATTCCAATACAATATTGTAAAGTAAAAAAAAAAAAAATAATAATAAAAAAAGTAGAAGATCACCATAAGAGATCTGATAAATGAATGATTGATTGTTGTTTAGTTGCTCAATCGTGTCCAAATCTTTGTGTCCCCATGGACTGCAGCACACTAGGATGCCCTGCCCTTGTATGAATGACTGGAGTCTCTGAAAGAGTAAAATCACAGCAAAGATACACAGCAAATATTAAACATTATGATGCAAAGTTTTCTGGGAAAAAAAAGTCTTTGAAAGTGTTTATTAAAAAGAATGAGCATATACTTGCAATGACTAATAGCAGATGATACTGTAGTAAAGCATCTGCTGCTGCTAAGTCGCTTCAGTCATGTCCGACTCTGTGTGACCCCATAGACGGCAGCCCACCAGGCTCCCCCATCCCTGGGATTCTCCAGGCAAGAACACTGGAGTGGGTTGCCATTTCCTTCTCCAATGCATGAAAGTGAAAAGTGAAAGTGAAGTCTCTCAATTGTGTCCGACTCTTCACGACCCCATGGACTGCAGCCTACCAGGCTCCTCCATCCATGGGAATTTCCAGGCAAGAGTACTGGAGTGGGGTGCCTTTGCCTTCTCTTGTAGTCAAGCTACTAGGTTTTAAAAATAAAAGTCCTTTGGGCAGCTAGAATAAAAGAGCGGGAGAAATAAAAGGGAATAAAAACTAGAAATTTAAGAGCCTTTTCAGAGAGAAAATCTGTTAGAAGAAAAGAGACAAACACATTTAAGTTACATGAGAGAGAAATGATGAATTAGGAACTTTTTACCAGTCAAGCAAAATGAGTTTCAAAAGTCCTGACATGCAAATCATGAAAGAGCTAGGGTAATATTGATCTCCTTTGACTAGTGGAATGAGCAGACATGCAAAAACAGAATCCTTAAAGACAATGACAAGGGGACGACAGAGGATGAGATGGCTGGATGGCATCACTGACTTGATGGACATAAGTCTGAGTGAACTCCGGGAGTTGGTGATGGACAGGGAGGCCTGGCGTGCTGCGATTCATGGGGTCGCAAACAGTCAGACATGACTGAGCGACTGAACTGAACTTAATTGAAGCTTGAATTATTAACTGAGAAAGAGGGTTCATTGGGCTAAACTAGTCCATCACCTTCTCAGTCAGCTGGATTTCTGGAGTGGGGTGCCTTTGCCTTCTCTTGTAGTCAAGCTACTAGGTTTTAAAAATAAAAGTCCTTTGGGCAGCTAGAATAAAAGAGCGGGAGAAATAAAAGGGAATAAAAACTAGAAATTTAAGAGCCTTTTCAGAGAGAAAATCTGTTAGAAGAAAAGAGACAAACACATTTAAGTTACATGAGAGAGAAATGATGAATTAGGAACTTTTTACCAGTCAAGCAAAATGAGTTTCAAAAGTCCTGACATGCAAATCATGAAAGAGCTAGGGTAATATTGATCTCCTTTGACTAGTGGAATGAGCAGACATGCAAAAACAGAATCCTTAAAGACAATGACAAGGGGACGACAGAGGATGAGATGGCTGGATGGCATCACTGACTTGATGGACATAAGTCTGAGTGAACTCCGGGAGTTGGTGATGGACAGGGAGGCCTGGCGTGCTGCGATTCATGGGGTTGCAAAGAGTCGGACAGGACTGAGCGACTGAACTGAACTGAACTGAAAGACAATGACATAAGGACAGATACAAGGACTAAATTTGCAGTTCTTTACTCAACGAAGACTGAGTTGTATGTGAGGGGGCAGATCTTGGTAGTGGACACAAGGGTGACTGCCTTATAACAATTCATTAAGTTCTACCTCTGTTGAGGGTGCTTTTCTGTACACGTGTGTGCTTTAATAGAAAAATTATTTTAAAAAAGAAGATATATTTTAAAAATTTAATGAAAAACCTTACATATAAATATTGAACATACAGATAAATGCACAACATATAGATAAAACTGTAGAAAAAACTAATAGTAAATCTATACAACAAAACAACTGAAGCTGTACTAAATGAGGACCCTCAGGAGAGAAGCAGGGAGGCCTCTTATGATCTGGTCCAGATGAGGGTCTTGGTGCTATGGGGGCTCCATCCCCTCTGGGGTCCAGGATGGGGTCCAGGTGCAGGTCTTCATGGATTCAGATCAGAGCCTGCAACAGCAACACAGGTGATGGAGTCCCTGGGAGGTGCAGAGTCAGATAGAAGAGGGCTATCTGAGGAGGGTGGGCATTACCCAGAAGATTTCCCAGGATCTAGACTTGGCTTTGGAGCTCAGATCTGCAGGGCACTGGGCCTATTTGATTCTCCTTCTTGAGTGTGTTTTCTGTCAGCAGGGAGTGTTTAGAAATGTCCCACAGGAGTGAGTACACCTGGGCATCTGGCCGGCAACCCTCAACTGATGGGTCCCCTGGACAGTGAGACTCAGTCAGAGGAACAGGGGACTCTGGGATCCAGGACTGAATGCTAGGGTCCTCCCTTCCCTCTAGCTCCTGGGAGGAGCAGGAGGTCAGATGTCATGGGGGGTATGAGAACATGTCTACCCATCCTACACTCAGTACAACTGTTCCTGAGACCTGAGCATTGGAAATGGACAGACACCTAGGGTCTATATTTTCCCTAATAATCATTTCCAAGCCCCAGCCAAACTCTCCTGAGGTTTATGATTTTAAACTATTATATTGTTGTAATAAAAAGGTACATTTTATGTTTAGCATGTTGCAACATTAAAATTTGACAGAAGACACTGATTTTTAAATTATAATAAAATTAGATGTGTTGTTAATGACAGAATCAGAAAAAAATAAAAGGAACATAAGTAACTTGAATCCTGCCACTCATCCCAAGTATGCTGCTCA
The DNA here is from genome assembly GCF_019923935.1 of Bubalus bubalis. NCBI lineage: Eukaryota > Metazoa > Chordata > Mammalia > Artiodactyla > Bovidae > Bubalus > Bubalus bubalis. The sequence continues at coordinate 73,093,069 of NC_059161.1, forward strand.
GTTCAGTCATGTCTGACTCTGTGCAGCCTAGGATTATAGCCCATCAGGCTCCTCAAGTCACTGGGATTCTCCTGGCAAGAATATTGGCTTGGGTTACCATTTCCTTTCCTCAGGGGATCTTCTATACCCAGAGATTGAACCTGAGTCTCTTATGTCTCCTGCATTGATAGGTGGCTCCCTTACCACTACCAGCATCCCAAATGGCACTGTATTGCTTTCTGGTGTGTCTTCAGTTGGACACATACACAGAAGAATCTGCAGAACCTCCCACTTCAGGTTAAGAAATGGTGCCTGAAGTGACCAAGGACTCCAGGTTCAAGAACCTGAGGGACCCCAGACTGGATACCTGACTGAGGAAACACCTCAGGCTGGCTGGGACCCTCTGGACCAGGGAGCACCCACAGGGATTTGGAGCTGCCAGGTGACTCCTGCCTGCATGAGCTCTGGGCACCTGTGTCTCCTTCACTCTGTTCCCAGGAGCCCAGGACTGGGGAGCGCAGGGCCTCCCCAACCTCTCTCTGCAGCTGGTGATGAACTAGGGGTGCCCCCTGCTGCCTTAGGGCGGTTGGGAGGGCAGAGCTGGGTCCTGCAGAGGGAGATGAGGAAGCCCCCAGTGGGGATCTTCAAAGAGAACACGCTGGAACAGCGGCTCCTTGACTCAGGCACACAGTGGCCCCATAGTGCCCCCCAGCCTCCCTGCAAATGTAAGAGCTGCTGGAGGAGGCAGCCCAGCAACCTCGGGGGCATCTGAGGACAGGACCTGTACCCTGGGGAGACGTGCTCAGGGCATCCTCCACTCATCTGCATGCACGGACTGTTACCACCCTCTTGTCTCCACTTTTGTGGTCACACTCAGCAGCAGACCCCAGTGTTTTTGCTGGTGATTCTGAAGCCCACCAAGTGAGTTGAGGACATGATGGAGACATGTGCCCTTCTCTGCCTCACCTTTTCACCCAGGTCCCACATTCATTCTTGCTTTTCTTGGTCTTCTTTATTATCTTTGATACCCCCCAAAACATTCCTCCAGCAAACAAGCAAATAGTTTTCTGAAATCTGAAAGAAAGAGACCAGTCAGGCAGGTCCAAGCTCTTTCAGGGCAGGAAAGCAACTATATGGGGTAACCCAGGGCAGGGCAGACTTCATGCGGGCACTTCAACTGCATGGATCCAGACATACTAACTCCAGCCTCCACTCCTTCTCAGGCCAGTCATAGTGACAAAACCAGGTTGAAGGGTGCAGACATGAGGTCAGGGGCTGGGGCAATGCTACGAGAGTAGGGGAAGAGAGCTGAAGACAGAGTCATAGGTTTTATATAAGCTCCCAGGATCCCCCGTGCCTATAAGAAACCAGGTGCTCCAGGAGGATAATCATGAAAAGACGGAAAGTGGAGATGGGGAAGGGTTACAAGGAAGAGTCTATGGATCAGAAAAAGAGAAAAACTTTTAAAAATATGAAAGAAAGGAGAAATGACCTCTGTATTCTTGCTCTCTATCTTTGAATCTTTATTATCTTCCATGCGTTTTTCTGATGTCTGAGGGTAGCAGTCATGTGGAGAGTCTGTGGGAAAGCAAAGGAGAGACAGAGTCAGGATGTGACCGGGGGACCCTGGTGCCCCTCAGAGCCTGGCCCTGAGACCCCTGGTGCCTTTTCTCCAGGGACAACCCAGGGCCTCAGTGTTTTACCTCTTCAGTGGAAAAGTGGGTCTCTGAACTGCAGCTTCCTGTCACCACTCTCAACTTGTCTACATGCGAACAGGAATGAGGCCGTGTCAACCTGTTCCTCCTCCAGGTGGTCACTGTCTCCATGCATCTCTGCCCATGACCTTGCTTCCCTCCTTCTCCTCCTGTTTCTCCTCTACTTCCTTCCTCATTTCTCTCCTCTTGTCACTGTTCCTTTCCTTGCTCCTTGAAGCTCCACCAACCCTAGAGTTCTCCAACATGGGCACATTGGAAGAAGGACCATGGGTGTATGGCCACTGTCTTCTATCAGCCCATTATTTAATTAAATAATCCATCCCTGCCAGGGAGGACTGGGCATGGACCTGAGAGTGTTTTGAGCCCTGGGGGAGGGAAGGACAAAATTTCACATAACAGAGACTCTCCTGTTGCCTTTGGTGACCTGAGTTACCTGGGGGATGCATAATGCTCACAGCAACATCTTAAGTTTTACAGACCCTTAGGACAGAGGCAAACACTTCCAATTTCATTTAACCACAATGATGTGACAAGGGTCCTCCATAAACACCTGGTAGCTTCCTGGTTTGCACTAAGACTTGGAAAACTGGAGGGATGAGACCTGGGAAGGTGTAAAGAAAGGACAGAGGATGGGGCAGGCCTGGGGTTGGGGAGAAGGGGCAGGACTGTCTGGATGCAGCAGTGGGTTCTGAGAGCAGCAGTGACCCCAGGACCTGCTGCCCTGGGACTGATCAATCCCAGAAGACCAGGTCAGCAGGGCTGTGAAAACAAGTGTGTGAAGAAGCCCAGTGGACTCTTCACAGAATCTAGAATCTGAATCCATGGAGGTAGGAGCAGCTGGACATGGACCTCTCACACGGAAACACCTTCAGGACATCAGGCTTGGATGGTGCAGAGGCTGAGATGAGCTTCAGGAGACTGAGCCCAGGCAGGGACTCAGAGCCTGTGTGCTGTGACTCATTCACCCCTGGGAGTGCCCTCTACTTGAGGGATTAACAGTGAGGAGAAACATGAGAGGAAGTCACAAGTCCTGAAAGTGCAGGAGGAGAGAGTTCACACCTCAACCACCACCTCACATGCACTACAGGGACGTGGTCTCTAGTGTCAAGTGGCAATGAGAGTTTTGAGCCCATAGGACATGACCATCATAGTTCAGCATGCAATAGAGAACAGAGTCTGCAGTGCGCAATACCCGAGATGTGCTGACCAGAGACCTGGCTTCCATACTAGTCAGTGACAAAAGCAGGAGAGAGCAGCTCTTACAGGAAAAATAATCTTTGAAGAGCAAAGCAAGAAAAGGTGATTATAAACAGAGCACAATGCAAGTCCAGGACACAATTTCTCTATCATATCATTAAAATATGAAAAGAGTAATTCACAACTCTACACACATTTCCTTCTTCCTAATTTCATGTTAACCTTCCTTAGCCTCCAAGCAGAGGGTTTAACCCTATATTTTCAGGAGCCCTCTCCTGTCAGGTCCCATCTGAATGTTGTTTCCTGCAGGTGTCCCCTTCCTCACCACCACACCAAAAGCTCTCCACAACACATTCCATAGGAACACAACCAGGAGCAACAAGGTGATCAGAATGAACGACCCACCCACTTCTGCTCCAGTTGAGGCCCTGCTGGCTCTCATAGCATCACCTTGACCTTCTTCCCAGGGTCATGAAGAGACACCCCACTGTGGATAGCAGATGGCAGTCATCTGTGCTCTGTGCAGTCAGAGCCCTTCAATAAGACACTGATCTCAGTTACAAACCTAAAGACAGGGATGCTGAAAGAGTCAATTTTCAACCTCGCACTTATACAGGCCCATTAGAGCTCTCACCTTCATGCTAACCTATCTGAAATTGCAAGTATTTTTGACCATTTAAAATATGCCTTTAAGCAAACTATAACAGGTACATCTGGCTAGTGGCTACCACACTATAATTCACAACATCCTCTATATATGTTTATATATGTGTGTGCTTAATCACTCAGTTGTGTCAGACAATTTGTGACCCCATAAAGTGTAGCCCACCAGGCCCCTCTGTCCTGGAATTCTCCAGGCAAGAATACTGGAGTGGGTAGTTATTTCCTTCTTTAGGGGATCTTCCTGACTCAGGGTTCTAACCCAGGTCTGCTGCATTGCAGGCAAATTCTTTACTATCCGAGCCACCAGGCAAGATTGAATGAATCTTAAGATCAGCTCCAATGGTTCTAACACTTCTGATAGATTGTGGCAGAATAGTTTATGGAATACCAGGGCACTGTGGTAAAAGGGAGGGTGTAGGACTTCCCAGGTGGCTCAGTGGTAAAGAATCTTCCTGCCAATGCAGGGGACATGGGTTCAATCCCTGGGTTGGGATGATGCTTTGGCAGAGGAAATGAAAACCACTTCAATATTCTTAGCTGGACAATACCAGGAACAGAGGAGCTGGGGGGATATAGTTCATTGGATCACAAAGAGTCAGACACAACTGAGTGACTGAGCAAATGAATATATATAGAATGTTACCACCCTTCTCTTGGTTATTCCCTCTGCATTTTCTGCCCTTTTCAAGATAGCTGTTTTCCTGTAGATTAACAAAGAAAAAATCTCTGGCCTATGAAAGTATTTAGCCTGAGGGGGTAATAGAGGGATGTGGCCCTCTACTGGTTTCCATGGTCACCAGTGTAACTAATGAGCCAATCTGCTGTTAATTCCCCCTGTAACTGGTAGATTCCCCATCCCCCCAGAGTGAAGAATATTGCAGCTTCTGTGTTCTGCCTGTCACCTGCTATCCACAGTGGGTGTCTCTCCAGGACCCTTTTACTTCAGATATATAAGACATTCCATCATAAACCCTGTATACAAGACAGCAAAAGAGACACTGATGTATAGAACAGTCTTTTGGACTCTGTGGGAGAGGGAGAGGGTGGGATGATTTGGGAGAATGGCGTTTAAATATGTATAATATCATATATAAAACGAGCCACCAGTCTAGGTTCCATGCACGATACTGGATGCTTGGGGCTGGTGCAATGGGATGACCCAGAAGGATGGTATGGGGAGTGGGGAGGGAGGAGAGTTCGGGATGGGGAACGCATGTATGCCTGTGGTGGATTCATTTCGATATATGGCAAAACCAATACAATATTGTAAAGTTAAAAATAAAATAAAATTTAAAAAAACAAACAAACAAACAAAAACTTTGATATCTCTGTAAACTCTGGGACCATTCTTTGGCCTCAAATCTAGGCAGTACAGGGCTTGCAGGCCTTGAAGTGTAGCCCAACAGCTTCTGCAGGGTATTTGGCTGGCCTGATTTGATGATTCATTTATGTGTTTCTCCTGGGCTCATGCACACATCCCAGGTACTCATGAGCCTTTGGGACACTGAAACAATGTCAACACCCAGATCTTAGAGGAATTCCCAGCAGGTGTTCCTTTTGAGGGGAAAAGTATGGGCACAGGGCCCAGGGCACCTGTGCTGAACATAATCAGAGAACATATGCAGAAGAGAAAGAGGGACACTTTGTCTCTTCATGAGATCATCCTTCCAACCACTGACTCTGAAAGATCCAGAGAGGTCAAGGACAAAGTACCTTTAGAAAGCAAACAACCTGCACACTGAAAACCACAAACCATACTAAAAGAATTAAACCAGGCACAAGGAATTGAAATGACATATCATGCTCATAGACTGAAGACTTAGTACTGTTGACATTTCTATGCTACCCAAAGCTAGATAAAAATTCATTGCAACACCAATCAAAATATTAACATAAATTTTATAGAAATGGAAAAAGCAAATCCAAAAAGATATATGAAACCATTAAAGACTGTAAAAAGACAATTATCTTGAGAACAAAGATCAAAGTTTTTCCCCTCCTGATTTCAAGGCACATTACAAAGATATAGGAATCAAAGCTGTATGATATTGACATAGAAACAGATGCATAGCCCTAAAGCCCATAATAAGGACCCCCAAGTAAATTCATGGATACATGTTCAAATAAAATTCACCAAGTTTCTAAGACCACAAAACAGGAAAAGGGTAGCCTCTTCAATAATCAATAGGATGAAAAGATAACCCACAGAAAAAATACAAAACATATTCAAATAAGGAGCTCATACTCAAAATGTATAAGAAAATACAACAAATCAAATGCAAAAAAAATTAAAAAGATAAATAAATGAGTTGAGGAGTGTGCAAAGATGGTGATAAAAACCATCTGGAGCTTTTGTCTGGAGGGAATAGTGAGTTCTAAAAAGATCAGTGACCCCGAGTCCTGCTGCTCTGAGTCTCTGACTTAGGTCTGCTCAGTCCCTGGAGACCGGGTCAGTAGGGCTGTGAGAATATGTGTAAAGAAATCCAGTGGCCCCTTCACAGTCTCTAGAATCTGTGGCCATGCTGGTCTCTAGGGGCAGCTGAACATGGACTGCTCTCACGTGGAAGCACCTTCAGCACAGCATCCTTGGGGAGGTGTGGTGCTGAGATGAGCTCCAGGAGACTCAGCCCAGGCAGGGATGCTAGAGCAGGTGTTCTTTGACTCATCCAATCCTGAGAGCACCCTTCATATGAGGAATAAACAGTGAGGACAAACATGAGAGGAAGCCACATGTCCTGAAAATGCAGAGGGAGAGGGTTCACGTTTCACCCACCACCTGACACTCACTGCAAGAACTTGGTCTCCAGTGTTAAGTGACTATGAGACTTTTGTGCCCACTAGGATGTGGCCATCATAGGATAATTTAAACATGAAGCTAAAGTCCCTGTCCATACTACCCTGCAGGTACTAACCAGAATCCAAGCTTTCATATTTGGTGGTGAAAGCCCAAGGAAAGAGGTGTCTTGTGAGAAAGGACATTTCTAAATGGAAAAGCAAGGAGAGATGACTATAAGCACAGCACAATATAGTACATGGACACATAGCTCTATTATATCATTAAAATGTATGAAGAACAAATCACAGTTCTAATACATTTCCTTCTTCTTCCTGAATTTATATTCACCTTCCTTCATCTCCACAGAAGCAGGTGTAACCTGAGTGGTCCAGGAACCCTCTCCTTCTAAATCCCACCTGATAGTTGTTCCGTACCTGTATTATCTTCTGTATCACTGCTGCTGACACTCTCCAAGAAGTAGTCTGTAGAAAGACAACCATGAACACTAATACAGTTATTATACAAGTTGACCCACCCATTTCTCCTTCTCCACTTTGCTCACACAGCATCTTTCTGGTTTTCCCTTCAGGTTCACAGACCTCCCCTGTGCTTTGTGGAATCAGAGCCCTTCAACAAGATGGTGATCACAGTTGCAATATTTCACATGAGAGAGAGATGCTGAGAGAATCACCTTTCAACCTTACATTTCTACAGGCCCAATATAGCTTGCATTCAAGCTTACCAACCTGAAATTTCAACATTTACAGACACACTTGAGATATGGCTAGGGTGACCAGGTAATTGCGTGGGTTTTTGTTTTGTTTTTAATATATCAAGTTAAGTATTGTTTGAAATAGGTTACTTATAAATAGGCAGATCTGACTAGTGGCTACTACACTGGAAAGTTCAGGTCTAAGAACTCCAAAGATAAGGAAAAGGCAACAAGCTGCCTGTCCTCATTTGTTCTTTATTGCAGATTTGTTGGCCTAATATGATCATTCATATGTAGGTATACCTGGGGCTCTAAGACACAGGCCAGGCATTGGGAGATTCCTAGTGGACATTCCAATAGAAAGGTAAATACTCAGTTTCAAAGAAAAATCCCAGTAGGGAGCTCATTTGTAGGCAGAGGTAAAGGGCATGGCCCAGCACTCCTGTACTACAAGTAACCAGAGAGTAGGTACAGAGGGAAAGGAGGAACATTCATTCTCTTCATGAGCCCATCTTTCCCATCCTTGACTCTAGGGCACACAAGCAAGGCAGTGGAAAAGGCTCCTTAGGAAGTGAAAGATCTGTGCACTGAAAAACCACAGAACACTGTTGAAAGAAAGAAGAGATAAGTAATTCCAATGACATACATATTCATAGACTGGAATATGGCCATAGACTAGAAGATCACAGACTGACCTTCTTATTCTACTAAAAGTGATATACATATACATTGAAACAACTCACAAAATCTCATGTCATTTTTATAGAAATGAAAAAAAGAATCCCCAATTCTAATACTTATGGAACTCAAAAGAAATTCAAAGAGAAAAAACAATCTTGAGTGCAAAGAACAATGGGGCCTTAAGGCCTTCTAAATTCAAAATGCATTAGAATGCCACAGCAGTCAAAATAGAGTTCTACCAGAAACAAAATAGGCAGAGAGACCAATGAAGGGAATCTTGAATAAATTCATATGTGTGTGGCCAAATGATCTTTGCAGAGGTTCTTTATGGACTCTGTGGGAGAGGGAGAGGGTGGGAAGATTTGGGAGAATGGCATTGAAACATGTAAAATATCATGTATGAAACGAGTTGCCAGTCCATGTTCAATGCAGGATACTGGATGCTTGGGGCTAGTGCACTGGGACGACCCAGAGGGATGGTATGGGGAGGGAGGAGGGCTCAGGATGGGGAACACATATATACATGTGGTGGATTCATTTTGATATTTGGCAAAACTAATACAATTATGTAAAGTTTAAAAATAAAATAAAATTATAAAACTCCTAGAGGAGAACATAGGCAAAACACTCTCTGACATACATCACAGCAGGATCCTCTATGACCCACCTCCCAGAATATTGGAAATAAAAGCAAAAATAAACAAATGGGACCTAATTAACCTTAAAAGCTTCTGCACATCAAAGGAAACTATTAGCAAGGTGAAAAGACAGCCTTCAGAATGGGAGAAGATAATAGCAAATGAAGCAACTGACAAACAACTAATCTCGAGAATATACAAGCAACTCCTACAGCTCAACTCCAGAAAATAAATGACCCAATCAAAAAATGGGCCAAAGAACTAAATAGACATTTCTCCAAAGAAGACATACAGATGGCTAACAAACACATGAAAAGATGCTCAACATCACTCATTATCAGGGAAATGCAAATCAAAACCACTATGAGGTACCATTTCACACCAGCCAGAATGGCTGCGATCCAAAAGTCTACAAGTAATAAATGCTGGAGAGGGTGTGGAGAAAAGGGAACCCTGCTACACTGTTGGTGGGAATGCAAACTAGTACAGCCACTATGGAGAACAGTGTGGAGATTCCTTAAAAAACTGGAAATAGACCTGCCTTATGATCCAGCAATCCCACTGCTGGGCATACACACTGAGGAAACCAGAAGGGAAAGAGACACGAGTACCCCAATGTTCATCGCAGCACTGTTTATAATAGCCAGGACATGGAAGCAACCTAGATGTCCATCAGCAGATGAATGGATAAGAAAGCTGTGGTACATATACACAATGGAGTATTATTCAGCCATTAAAAAGAATACATTTGAATCAGTTCTAATGAGGTGGATGAAACTGGAGCCTATTATACAGAGTGAAGTAAGCCAGAAAGAAAAACACCAATACAGTATACTAACGCATATATATGGAATTTAGAAAGATGGTAACAATAACCCTGTGTATGAGACAGCAAAAGAGACACTGATGTATAGAACAGTCTTATAGACTCTGTGGGAGAGGGAGAGGGTGGGAAGATTTGGGAGAATGGCATTGAAACATGTAAAATATCATGTATGAAATGAGTTGCCAGTCCAGGTTCGATGCACGAAACTGGATGCTTGGGGCTGGTGCACTGGGACGACCCAGAGGGATGGAATGGGGAGGGAGGAGGGAGGAGGGTTCAGGATGGGGAACACATGTATACCTGTGGCGGATTCATTTTGATATTTGGCAAAACTAATACAGTTATGTAAAGTTTAAAATTAAAAAAAATAATAAATAAATAAAATAAAATAAATAAATAAATAAAATTAAAAAATAAATAAATAAAATTACCAAGTGAAGAAAGGATAGTTTCCTCAACAATCAACAGAAAGGCAACCTATAGAATGAGAGGAAGTACCTGCAAACTTTGTATCTGAATAACAGGACAATATCCAGAATATATAAAATAGCAACTGCAACTTCAAAACAACAGCAGGCAAACAATTGAGTTTAAAAAATGTGTAAAAAGCTTCAATAGACATTTCTTCAGGAGAAGGCAATGGCAACCCACTCAAGTACTCTTGCCTGGAAAATCCCATTGACAAGGAGCCTGGTAGGCTACATTCCATGGGGTCTCTAAGAGTCAAACACAACTGAGCGACTTCCCTTTCACTTTTCACTTTCATGCATTGGAGAAGAAATTGCAACCCACTCCAGTGTTCTTGCCTGGAGAATCCCAGGGAAGGGGGAGCCTAGTGGGCTTCCGTCTATGGGGTCGCATAGAGTCGGACACAACTGATGCAACTTAGCAGCAGCAGCAGCAGACATTTCTTCATAGAAGAAATAGAAGTGATCAGTATACATAAGAAAAGTGCTCAACATCACTAAGTATCAGTGAAATGGAAAGCGCAAGTCAGTCGCTCAGTCGTGTCCAACTCTTTGTGACCCCATGGACTTTACAATCCATGGAATTCTTCAGGTCAGAATAATGGAGTGGCTAGCCTTTCCCTTCTCCAGGGGATTTTCCCAACCCAGTGACTGAACCCAGCTCTCCTGCATTGCAGGCAGATTGTTTACCAGCTGAGCCACAAGAAAAGCCCAAGAATGCTGGAGTGGGTAGCCTATCCATTCCCCAGCAGATCTTCCTGACCCAGGAATCAAACCAGGGTCTCCTGCACTGCAGGCGGATTCTTTACCAACTGAGCTATCCAAGTGAAAAGACGATATCACCTTTCAGGATGTGTATTATAAAAATAAAATAACAAGTATTGGCAAGGATGTAGAGAAGTGGAACATTTGTACCCTGTTAGTAGAAATGGAAAATGGTGTAGTCACTATGGAAGTTTAGAAGTCCCTCAACAAATTATTAAGAGAACCATTATAAGATTGAGGAATCACTCTTTTGAGTGTATGTCTAAAGGAGATAAACTGAGAAAGTCCAGGAGATATCTACAATCTCATATCCATTGCCACATTGTACACAACAGCCAAGATAAAAAAACTACCCAGTGTCCACAGGCAGATAAATCATTAAAGAAAATGTGGTGTATATATACACTGGAATGTGATTCAGTCTTTAATGATGAAGGAAATCCTGTCATTTGCAGCAATGAATGAAGCAGGAGGATGTCAGTAAGAGTGAAATAGGCTAGTCACAGGAAGACAAATACTGCACAATTCTATTTACCTGAGTTATCTAAAGGAAAACTCAGGGAAGCAGAAAGTAAAGGGTAGTTCCAAGAGCTGGGAAGAGGTTGATACAGGGAATGTCTGTTCAATGACTATAAAGTTTTAGTTACAAGATGGAAAAGTTCTAGAGATGTACTGAACAACATGGAATTAACAGGACAGACTGAACACTTCAAAGCTTAAGAGGCAAAACTGTATTGAATTTCCTTCGTCTATTCCTAGAGGGTCTTCTTTCTCAGATTCCTCTAGAACTGGGTGTGGCCTGCAGTTACCACCAGGGGCTCCCTGAAGAAGGAAGGAGCCTCCCCAGTACTAGGTGCCTTGGGTGAGGGGGGAAGATTCATTTGGAGGCTCTAATAGGAAAGAGTGTGAATGAGGGAAGTGGCAGAGTGATTAATCATGACCAATCAAAATACCATAAGACCTACTAAGAGACAATATTTACAATGGCACCCCACTCCAATACTCTTGCCTGGGAAATCCCAGGGACAGAGGAGCCTGGTAGGCTGCAGTCCATGGGGTGGCAAAGAGGCAGACACGACTGAGCGACTTCACTTTCATTTTTCACCTTCATGTACTGGAGAAGGAAATGGCAACCCACTCCAGTATTCTTGCCTGAAGAATCCCAGGGACGGAGGAGCCTGGTGGGCTGCTGTCTATGGGGTCGCACAGAGTTGGACACAACTGACACGACTTAGCAGCAGCAGCAGCAAAGGTGTGATTGACCCAGTAAGGGAGGTTCTGAAACAGTTTTGTTCAAAAGAATCCTGTAGGGCTTCCCTGGTGGCTCAGTATTGTAAAGTAGATAAATAAATAAAACTAAAAGAAAAAAAGAAAAGGTACACATGTTGAAAATAATTTACTGAAAATAAAAACTTTTTTATTAAAGCATAAAAAAAAAAGAATATACTTGCCAATGTAGGAGATATGGACTGGATCCCTGGACTGGAAAGATTCCATATGTCCCAGAGCAACTAGTACCATGTGCCACAACTACTGAGCCTGTACCCTAGGGCCCAGGAGCCACAACTACTGAGCCCACATGCAAAAACTGAGGCAGTCAGAGAGCCCTAGGACCCATGCTCTGCAACAAAAGCAGCCGCCAAAATGAGAAGCCTACTCATGACAACTAGGGAGTTGTTCTTGCTTTCCACAAGTAGAGACTAGCCTGCATAGCAATGAAGGCCCAGTACAGACAATAAAAAAAATAATAATAAAAGTTAAAAAGAATCTTGAAAATATTTTCATGGAGAGTAATGGGATTTGTTTTCCAGGTTAAAGGATGTACACTTGGCATAAAATCAAAGCATACAATGAATGTGTATATACATCCTCATTCATGGTGCAACGGTGATGGGAATTTTGGGGGTGGAAAGTTGACACCAGTTACAGTGATATTTAGGGTGACAAAAATTGGGAAAAACACAACACAAAAAATGCACACACACAAGAAGAATCACACTATTCATTACACTTAGGGACATACCCAGTTCCATGGACACAAACCTACATTATTATCCATTATACAGTTTCTTCCTGGAACTACAATAATCAGTCACATTATTTTACTTGAAAACTACTTTCTACCACCAGGGCCCCTGTATTCATTCCCAGCAGGAATTTGGAATCAGTTTCCCTCTACACTAAAACCAGTGAGAAAGCCCTAACATTCTCATATACAAAGCTTTATCTCCCCAACTGAATGATTGTAGAATACATACCACTTTCACATGCTGAAAGGGCCACCTGCAAGTACAGAAGAGAAGACACTATGAGGGTAAGATCACATAGATGCACAATCTTTGGTTCATTAGGTGATAGTGGAAAGCCTGATGAGGAACATTGGTGGAGTCCAGGGAACCCAGCAAGATCAGAGCACACATACTCAGGATGAAAGGCAAGACCTTTGCCTGGAGGATGAAACCTCCAAGTCCACTTGGGTTGGAAATTACAGAATTCCTTTCCTAGAGGAAAACATACTATAGGAGAGAGAACTCTGTACAGGGTGTAATGGATGCTAACAATTTTAATAACTTGTGGACTGAGGCATCATGAGTTGGTAATAAGACTCTCACTCAACATTATCCCAACCAAGGGAATTGTTTCTATCTAAAATGAACACACTCAAAGATTCATAAGTTTACTCTACTGAAAGAGAAATGAAACAATACTTCTATCTCAGACCAGGATAAAAAGAAAAACTTGCCTTGGAGTCACATGGAGTCTCTTCTGTCCTGTCACAAGCTGGGTTGACTGTCAGGTCCTTGATGAAATCTAGAGGGATACAGAGTAGCTGTTAGAAGAGTGGTGAGGCTGCACAGGAATTGGGAAAAAAGAAAAAACAGGGTTTTTTCTTTTGTGTGAACATGGGGTGGTGTGTATGGATATGGGTGGTTAGTAAGGATGGGCTGAACTTGTGTTCATCCATCCTCTTTGGAGGAGGAAGGAAAGCAAAGGAGAAGAGGAAGGAAATGAAAACAGATCTTTGCCCTCTAGCTAAGAGGAAACTAATCAAAAGGAAATATTCAATCTATAAAAAGGAAAACTCTAAAATGCATGTACTGTTCACTGAAAGAGACCCATGACTCCTCCTGCTCATTTTGAGCTCCTGCTAAATTGCCACGGTCTCTTGATTTTTCCCAGATCACTCTTCCTCCGAGATCCACAGTTGCTGCTACTCTGTTCATCATGTTTCCTATGAGACTTTGTACTCGATTAAAAGTAAACTGTTAGAGGACTGAATTTAATCCTGGGCCATTCTATTAATTCACTTATCACTTGTCTTAAAGAAAATCAAATATACAAGATTTGAAAACACTGAATCCTACCTTTATGCTATGAATAATATCATACTTTTCTGTCAATATTTGTTTATATACACTGTGTGTATGTCCACTGAGTCAGTGGCTGTCGATACTCACAGGGGCTATATGTTTAGTGGAACAGTTGATTATAATAAAAAGAACGGTTTCTCCACCTCACTGATCTTCCTAGGGAGCTAGAGGGACACAGAGTAGCTGTCAGGACACCAGTGAGGCTGCTCAAGAATCACTCAGCATTTTTGGGTTTTGTTTGTTTTTGATGAGAACATGGGGTGGAATGTATACATGAGGGAGATTAGCAACGATGGGCAGAGTTGCTGTTGAGTCATTCTCTTTGTTGGATGAAGGAGAGCAAAGGAGAGAAGCAGGAAAGAAATAAAGCACAGTTCTGCATTTTAACTAGTGATAACCTACACAATGGGGAATAAAGAACACTAAACTGCATTCCAGAATTCAATGACAGAGACCCATGGCCCTCCTGCTTCTTTAGAGCTTCTGGTAAACCACACCTGTCTTCTGGATTTCTTCCTACATCACTGCCTCCCCAGGATTCACAGTTACAGCTATTGTATTTAACAAGTTTTCTATGAGAATTTGTTCTTGATTAAAAGCAAACTCTGTTAGAGAACTGTATTCAATCCGACATATCCAAATAGCTATTGTCCGTCATGTGATATTCTTTCCCAGTCTTCATCTTCCAAACAATATTTGCATATCCACCAAGTCAGTGGCTGTCCACACTCACAGAAGTCATACATTTAGTGGGACAGTTCATTATAGAGAGGAAGTATGGGATGAATGCTGACTATCTCGCACCCAGCTGTGCAGGAAACTTTACATAAACAGTCATGGTCACTAGGCTAACTAACAAGTTTCACTGTGAGATCTATTTGACACCTTCCCTTGAGTGTGTGCTACAAGGTTAAATCAATGTAAGACTTATTTTAATGTCACCCAGTACAGTAAAATATCTCCCTGAGGATAATCTGCTTTATTGCTTGATTAAGCAAGGACACTAGAACAAACCGATATGACATACACTGTCTACACAAGGCCACACAACTCTCAGAAACTGTGAGTTGACCAGGAGGATATGAATTCTGAGGTGCCTTTCCACTAATGACTGTGCCAAAGTTAGCAGTTCATGTAAATGTGGTTGCCCTGGGTTCTGAGACCACTGAGCCCACCTTATAATGCTGGACATGGTCTGGACCTCTGGAGCTGCTAGTACCTCCAGGCATGTACATAGGTGCAGGGACCCCCTTGCTCCATGACTGAGGATCCCATGAGAGTGATAAGTGCAGGTCAGGGGTCCAGAGCAGTCACACTGTGACCACCTCGAGGTTTTCACTTTGGCTTTTCCACTTAGGAGGTCAAGATCAAGGGCTATTTTTCTCAGCACCACCTTCACCTGAGGAAAATGAATATTAACCAAACTTGAGGAATGGCTGAGTTGAGGAAAGAATCAGGTAATGTATTACCAGTGTGCAGTGCTGATGAGAACTGTTTAGAAAGTTCACAGTTGACTTGTGCTGTGTAAGAGGGAAACATCTCCTGAAGAAACACACACACACAGAGCATCAAAAACATACCACATGGGCCCACACCTGGGCTCTCAACCCTAATTCAAAAAACTCACAGCATCTAAACGATGAATGTAGTTGTTTCCAGGTACCATGGAACACAGACATTGCTATTTCCTTGAAGATCAGCCTCTTCTCTGCACCCCAAGCCCTCAACTCTTGTAGGAATCCAGCATCAGTTCACCTCTCCAACCAGAGCCAGCAAGAGAGCCCCACCTTCATCAACTATATAGTTCCTCAACAAAGAAATGATTTCTGAATATTTACCGTGTTCACAGACTGCTCCGTATGCCTGAGATTAGAGAGAAGAAAACAGTGTGAGGGTGTCAGCATCGTGTTTTCTCTGCAGTAAGTCGTCTGTTATCTGAGTTTTTTCCTCAGAAAACTAAAACTCTTCAAGTCAGTGGTCCACTCCAAAAAAGAGAAGAACCCTGTTGAAAAGCCTGACGTACTTCACATATGCTCTTTCAGGTATAAATTCACCAATGATTACAGAATTACTTTTCTTGGGGGAAAAATTTCTACTGAGGAAAGTGCCTAGAGTAGTAACTGATGCTATCTTTTTTAATGTCTTTTTGAATCACTCATGTGCTGATAATAGGCTTATCCTCAATATTTCCCCAGCCAAGGAATTACATACATCAGTGATAATGCACATTATCAAATTACTGTAACTGTATTTGACTGAATAAAAATAAGTGAAGCAACAGTTCCTATGCCAGAGAAAGACAGATGAGCTTACTTCCAGGGTATTCAGACTCTGTTCCTTAGCCCAGTCCCGGCAAAGTTCCACCACTGGGTCCTCCTGGGAATCTAGAATGACAGACACATAGTAAACATCAGGACACAGTGAGGCTGCTCACCAATCACTCAGCAGTTTTTCTGTTTTTGCTGTTTTATTTGCTTTTTTTTTTTTTTTTTAATGGGGTCCTGGGGTGGAGTGCATGCATGTGGGAGGTTAGTAGCTATAGACTGAGCTGCTTTGAATCATCCTCTCTGCTGGATGAAGGAGAGCAAAGGAGAGGAGCAGGAAAGAAATGAAACACAGCTTCTGCATTTAACTACTGATAACCTAACCAATGGGGACAAAAGAAACACTAAAGTGCATGCCAGTTTTCAATGACAGAGACCCATGTCCCTCCTGCCTGTTTACAGCTTCTAGTAAATCGCCCCTGGCTTTTGCATTTCTTTCTAGATCACTGCCTCCCCAGGATTCACAGTTACAGCCACTGTTCTTAACAAGTCTTGTATGAGAATTTGTTCTTGATTAAAAGCAATCTCTGTTAGAGGACTGTATGCAATCCGATCTATCCAAAATAGCTATTATCTGTCATGTGGTATTCTTTCCCAATCTTCATCTTCCAAATAATATTTTCAAGTCCACTGAGTCAGTGGCTGTCCACACTCACAGAAGTCATACATTTAGTGCGACAGTTCATTACAGAGAGGAAGCATGGGATGAATGCTGACTATCTCGCACCCAGCTGTGCAGGAATTTGCATAAACAGTCATGGTCACTAGGCTAACTAACAAGTTCCACTGTGAGATATATTTTTTTATTTTATTTTTTGCCATATATCGAAAGAATCCGCCTCAGGTATATATGTGTTCCTATTTGACACCTTCCCTTGAGTGTGTGCTGCAGGGTTCAATCAATGTCAGGCTTATTTTAATGTCACCCAGTACACTAAAATATATTCCTGAGAATAATCTGCTTTATTGCTTGAATAAGCAGGTACACTAGAACCAACCGATATGACATACACTGTCTACACAAGGCCACACAACTCTCAGAAACTGTGAGTTGACTAGGAGGATATGAATTCCGAGGTGCCTTTCCACTAATGACTGTGCCAAAGTTAGCAGTTCATGTAAATGTGGTTGCCCTGGGTTCTGTGACCACTGAGCCCACCTTATAATGCTGGACATGATCTGGATCTCTGGAGCTGCTAGTACCTCCAGGCATGTACATAGGTGCAGGGACCCCCTTGCTCCATGACTGAGGACCCCATGAGAGTGAAAAGTGCAGGTCAGGGGTCCAGAGCAGTCATACTGGGACCACCCTGAGTGTTTCACTTTGGCTTTTCCACTTAGGAGGTCGACAGCAAAGGCTATTTTTCTCAGCACCATCTTCATCTGAGCAAAATGAATATTAACCAATCTTGAGGAATGGCCAAGTTGAGGAAAGAATCAGGTAATGTATTACCAGTGTGCAGTGCTGATGAGAACTGTTTAGAAAGTTCACAGTTGACTTGTGCTGTGTAAGAGGAAAACATCTCCTGAAGAAATACACACACACAGAGCATCAAAAACATACCACATGGGCCCACACCTGGGCTCTCAACCCTAATTCAAATAAACTCACAGCATCTAAACGATGAATGTAGTTGTTTCCAAGTACCATAGAACACAGACATTGCTATTTCCTTGGAGATCAGCCTCTTCTCTGCACCCCAAGCCCTCAACTCTTGTAGGACTCCAGCATCAGGTCGCCTCTCCAACCAGAGCCAGCAAGAGAGCCCCACCTTCATCAACTATATAGTTCCTCAACAAAGAAATGATTTCTGAATATTTACCGTGTTCACAGACTGCTCCGTATGCCTGAGATTAGAGAGAAGAAAACAGTGTGAGGGTGTCAGCATCGTGTTTTCTCTGCAGTAAGTCGTCTGTTATCTGAGTTTTTTCCTCAGAAAACTAAAACTCTTCAAGTCAGTGGTCCACTCCAAAAAAGAGAGGATCCCTGTTGAAAAGCCTGATGTACTTCACATATGCTCTTTCAGGTATAAATTCACCAATGATTACAGAATTACTTTTCTTGGGGGAAAAATTTCTACTGAGGAAAGTGCCTAGAGTAGTAACTGATGTCCTTTTTTTTTTTTTTTTTTTAAATGTCCTTTTGAATCAGGCATGAGCTAATGATAGGTTTATCCTCAATATTTCCCCAGCCAAGGAATTGCATACATCAGTGATAATGCACATTATCAAATTACTATAACTGTATTTGACTGAATAAAAATAAGTGAAGCAACAGTTCCTATGCCAGAGAAAGACAGATGAGCTTACCTCCAGGGTATTCAGACTCTGTTCCTTAGCCCAGTCCCGGCAAAGTTCCACCACTGGGTCCTCCTGGGGATCTAGAATGATAGACACATAGTAAACATCAGGACACAGTGAGGCTGCTCACCAATCACTCAGCATTTTTTCTGTTTTTGTTCTTTTATTTGCTTTTTTTTTTTTTTTGATGGGGTCATGGGGTGGAATGCATGCATGTGGGAGGTTAGTACCTGTAGACTGAGCTGCTATTGAATCATCCTCTCTGCTGGATGAAGGAGAGCAAAGGAGAGGAGCAGGAAATAAATGAAACACAGCTTCTACATTTAACGACTGATAACCTAACCAATGGGGACAAAAGAAACACTAAAGTGCATGCCAGTTTTCAATGACAGAGACCCATGTCCCTCCTGCCTGTTTACAGCTTCTAGTAAATCGCCCCTGGCTTTTGCATTTCTTTCTAGATCACTGCCTCCCCAGGATTCACAGTTATAGCTATTGTACCTAACAAGCCTTCTACGAGAATTTGTTTTTGATTAAAACCAAACTCTGTTAGAGGACTGTATTCAATCCGACATATCCAAATAGCTATTGTCCATCATGTGACATTCTTTCCCAGTCTTCATCTTCCAAACGATATTTGCCTGTCCACCAAGTCAGTGGCTGTCCACAGTCACAGAAGTCATACATTTAGTGGGATAGTTCATTATAGAGAGGAAGCTTGGGATGAATGCTGACTATCTCGCACCCAGCTGTGCAGGAAACTTTACATAAACAGTCATGGTCACTAGGCTAACTAACAGGTTCCACTGTGAGATCTGTTTGACACCTTCCCTTGAGTGTGTGCTACAGGGTTTAATGAATATGATGCTTATTTTAATGTGACCCAATACAATGAAATATCTTCCTGATAATCTGCTTTATTCCTTGTTTAGGCAATGACACTACTACCAAGAGTTATGACCTACATTGTCTACACAAGGGCACATAATTCTCAGAATCCATGATTTGACCAGGAGGATGCAAGTCCCAAGGTTTCTTTCATACTACAGACTCTGCCAAAATTGTCTGTTAATCCATCTTTGGGACTTCCCTAGTGGCTCAGACAGTAAAGCGTCTGTCTGCAATGCAGGAGACCTGGGTTTGATCCTGGGTTGGGAAGATCCTCTGGAGAAGGAAATGACAGCCCACTCCAGTTTTCTTGCCTGGAAAATCCCATGGACCACGGACCCTGGTAGGCTACCATCCACGGGGTCACAAAGAGTCTGACACGACTTTGTTTGGCCTGGTTTTTGTGACCACTGAAAAGTGAAAGTGAAGGTGGAGTCACTCAGTCATGTCCAACTCTTTGCGACCCCATAGACTATGTTTCTCCCTCCATGGGATTTTCCAGGCAAGAGTACTGCAGTGGGTTTCCATTTCCTTCTCCAGAGGATCTATCCAACCCAGGGATCAAAGCTGGGTCCCCCACATTGTAGGCAGATTCTTTACCATCTGAGCCACCAGGGAAGTGACAACTGAGCTCCCCTTATAATAAAGGGCACAATCTGGACCTCTGGAGCTGCCAGTAGCTCCCAGCATGGCTCATAGCTGGAGAGATCCCCATGTGCCATGACTGAGGATCCCAGGGATGAGTGTCAAGTGAAGGTCAGGTGTCCAGAGCAACCACATTGGGACCACACTTAGATATTCAATTTGGCTTTTCTATTTAGGAGGTCAAGAACTTGGGCCATTTTGTCCAGCACCATCTTCATCTGAGGAAAATGAACATTAACCAAACTTGAGGAATGGCTGAGCTGAGTAAAGAATCATGTAATATATAGCCAGTGTGCAGTGGTGATGAGAAGTGTTTAGAAAGTTCACACTTGACTTGTGCTAAGAGGGAAACATCTCTGAGGACACACACACATACTTACATACACACACACAGAGATTCAAAATCACATCACGTGGGCTCACACATGGAACAGCAACCCTGATTCACACAAACCCACAGCATCTAAATGATGTAGTTGTTTCCAGGGACTATATAACACAGTCATTGTTCATCCTGGGAGATCAGTCTCTCCTCTGCACCCACACCCCTCAGCCCCTTTGGGGACCCAGGATCAGGGCGCCTCTCCAACTAGAGCCATCAAGAGAGCCCCACCTCCATCTAGATTGTACCTCAGCACAGGGATGATCCCTGAATATTTACCATGCTCATAGACTATTCCATGTGCCTGTTAGAGAGAAGAAAACTGTGTGAGGGTCTCAGCATTATGTATTATCTGCAGTAAGTCTCCTGTCATCTGATATTTATCCTCAAATAACTAAAATTCTTTAAGTCAGTGGCCCCAAAGGAAAACAGGGCAGGCACCCTTTGAAAAGGCTGGACTTTTTCACCTAAGAGGTCTCAGTTTCAATTTGACCAATAATTACAAAATTACTTTTCAAGGAGGAGAAAATTTCTCTTCCTAAAAGCACCTACGGTAGTAACTGATGCTGTCTGTTTTTAATGTCCTATTGAAACATGTCTGTGTTGATAATAGATTTAACCTCAGTATTTCCGTAGCCCAGGAATTGCATACATCAGTGAGAGTTTACACTGTCAGACTATAACTGTATTCAGCTGAATAAAAATAAAGAAGTGATGGAGCAGTCTTTTCCCTGATAGAGAGAGATGAGCTTACCTTCAGCATGCTCAGAGGCTGCTCCTCTGCATGGGCCTGGGGCAGCTCCTCCACCAGGTCCTCCTGGGGTGCTAGAGGGACAGAGTGCAGCTGTCAGGACACAGCTGAAGCTGCTCACCAGTCACTCAGCCTTTGTTATTGTTTGACTGGGACATGTGATGTAGTGCATGCATGAGGGAGGTTAGTAACTATGGACTGAGCTGATGTTGAGTCAAACTGCTGAAGGAAGGGGAGCAAAGGAGAGGAGCAGGAATGAAATGAAACACAGCTTCTGCAATTTAACTAGTGATAATTTAACCAATGAGGAAAAAAGAAACACTAAAATGCATGCCCTCTTTCAATGACAGAGATCCATGACCTGCTTGCCTGTTTACAACTCCTGCTAAATCACACCTGTCTTCTGGAGTTCTTCCTAGATCACTGCATCCCCAGGATCCACAGTTACAGCCATTGAACTTACCAATGAGCCTTCTATGAGCCTTTATTCTTGATTGAAAGGAAATTTTGTTAGAGGACTGAATTCAACCCTACTATTCCAAATTGCTACTATCAATCATGTGATATTTTTCCCCAGTCTTCATTTTCCAAACAATATTTGCATGTTCGCTGAGTCAGTGGCTGTCACACTCACGGACATCAGACAATTTGTGGGACAGTTCATTGTGGATAAGAAGCATGGGTGAAAGATGTCTCTGACCCAGCTGTGCAGGAGATTTACAAATAGAGTCATGGTCACTAGGCTAACTATCAAGTACCACTTTGTTATCTGTTTGATACCTTCCCTTGAGTGTGTGCTACAGGGTTTATCAATGTAAGGCTTATGATAATGTACAATGAAGTATCTCCCTAGTCATTATCTGCTTTATCCTTGTTTAAGCAATAACAGCAGCACCAACAGATTTGGCCTACAATGTTGGCCACACAACTTTCAGAATTTGTGAGTTGACTGGGAGGATGCAAGTCCTGAGGTGTCTTTCAGAGTGATGACTCTGCCAAAGTTGGTCGTTAGCCCATCTATGTTTGCCCCTGGGTTGTGTGACCACTGAGGCTACCTTATAAGGATGGACATGGTCTGAACCTCTGGAGCTGCTAGTACTTGCAGGCATGGACACAGATGCAGGGACCCCCTTGTTCCGTGACAGAGCATCCCATGACTGAGTGATCAGTGCAGGTCAGGGGTGCAGTGCAGACACACTGGGACCACTCCTATGTTTTCAGTTTGGCTTTTCCATTTAGGAGGTCAAGAGCTAAGGCCATTTTTCTCAGCACCATCTTCATCTGAGGAAAATGAACATTAACCAAACTTGAGGAATGGCTAAGCTGAGGAAAGAATCACATAATGTATAGGCAGTGAGTAGTGGTGATGAGAGGTGTTTACAAAGTTCACACTTGACTTGTGCTGTGTAAGTGGAAAGCATTTCTGAGGAGACACATACACACACATACACACACAGAGATTCAAAACCACATCACATGGGCTCACACAAGGCACTACAACCCTGATTCACACAAACCCACAGCATCTAAATGATGTAGTTGTTTCCAAGGACCATTGAACACAGTTATTGTTCATTCTGGGAGATCAGTCTCTTCTCTGCAGTCTCACCCCTCTGCCCCTTTAGGAACCCAGGATCAGGGTGCCTCTCCAACCACAGCCAGCAAGAGACCCCCGCCTCAATCATGTCGATTGTTTCTCAGCAGGGGGATGATTCCTGAATATTTACCATTTTTGTTGGTTTCTTTCACCTGTAATTAAAGAGAAGAAAAGAGTGTGAGGGTGTCAGCATCTTGTGTACTATGCATACAGGGCTTTTGTTCTCTTTTTTGTCCTCAAAAAACCAAATGGGAAAGTGTTGTTGAGTCCATGGCCCAAAAACAAAACAGAGAGGATGCCTGTGGGAAAGGCTCATGCTTTCCCTGAAATATCTCTCAAGCCCATTTTGACTAGCAGTTACAAAATTTTATTTCAAGAGGGAAAGCTTTCAGCTGAGACATGTGCTCCCAACCACAGTTTGTAATTGATGTTGTCATTTTAAATAATGTCCTTTTGTATAAGCTTTCTGCTTGGAGACTCAACATTCATCCACTGAATTAAAAACTGTATGAGCTGTCTTGAATATTGTGAACCCTTATCTGAACTCAACTGAAAAGTAAAGCCATGAAGCAACGCTTTCACCTCAGATAGATTGGGGCACTTACCGCACCGGTGGGCAGGGCCTCTTCCTCCAAATTTGAGGTGGACAGCTCGTCCTCAGGGAGCTCTAGGAGGACGTAGAGGGGTAGTCAGGACACCTGTGATGCTGATTGGAGAGACCGTGCTAATGTGGACACGTGGGAGCAGTGTACAGATGTGGGTGGTCAATAAGTGTGGGTTGAGATCTGTTGGACAACCTTCCTGGTAGGTGGAGGAAGGCTAAAGAGATGAATGTTTCAGAAATGAGACAAAGAGCCTTTAGCTTTCTAGCTAAGGGGAACCTGATCAACTTGAAATTGTTAGTTTGACAAAGGTAAGCACTAAAAATCACTATGTTCCAGTAGTCATGTACAGTTGTGAGACTTGGACCATCAAGAAGGCTGAGTGCCAAAGAATTGATGTTTTATAACAGTGGTGCTGAAGAGACTCTTGATAGCAAGGAATTCAAATTAGTCAATTCTAAAGGAAATCAACCCTGAATATTAATTGGAAGGACTGATGCTAAAGCTTCAATACTTTGACAACCTGATGTGAAGAGTAGACTCACTGGAAAAGCTTCTGATGCTGGGAAAGATTGTGGGCAGAGGAAAAGGGGGTGGGGGCACAAAGAATGAGATGGTTGGATGGCATCATCGACTCAGTGGACATGAATTTGAACAAACTCTGGGAGATAGTGAACGGCGGGGAGCCTGGTGTGCTGCTGTCCATGGGCTCACAAACAGTCAGACATGACTTAGCAATTGAGCACTGTGATCAAAGTTAACCTCCAATTAAAATAAATAAATTTATATTTAAAAAAAGATACATTCTATTTATTCTTTTCATAATTTTTAATTAAAAAGTTCCATAGCATTTTCTACTTTCGCAGTGCTACTTATCTATCAAAATCATCTACATCTAAATCTTTTTCATCAGATCGAGTATAACCTCTGTACTCATGAAGTCATAATCCACCTTCCTTCTTACCTCCTGGCCTTGGTAATTTGTATTTCCAGTTTCCGTGTGTTTGCCTATTCTGTGTACCCTAAACCAGTGGAATCATACAATATTTGTCTTTCTGTGCCAGCATTATTTCAATAACCATAATAAATTTTTGTATTATTTGGTCCATCCATTTTGTAGCATATTTCAATCCTTAATTCATTTTTTTTTCTTTTTGTTTTTTCTTTTTTTTTAATTTTATTTTATTTTTTAATTCATTTTTATAGATGAATAGTATTCCATTCTGAGTATATGTCATATTTCATTTATCTATTCATCATATGATGGTTGTTGGGTTGCTTTTACCATTTGACTACTATGAATACCCTATGAACACTAATGTACAGATTTCTGTATGGTTCCATAATGGAGATAAATAATATTGTGCATATTTAACATATCATTGAATATAACAATACAAAGTGTGAATCTTAGGTGAACTATGGACTTTTAATTACTAAAAATTTATTATCTCATGAATTTCAATAAATGTACTACACATATGGTATCTGTGAGTAACATATGATAGCTGAAACTGGAGTGATAGGATATAAGAATTTTCGGTATTTTCTGTACAACTTTTTTGTCAATGTAATCCTGTTCTAAATAAAGTCTAATAATTTAAAGAAATCTTGAAACATAGCTTCAGGGAGGAACATATCACAGCTAATGTTAAAAAATTAGCTAATGTCCAAACCATAGCTAGAGACCATCTTCAGTCTTAAATATGAATCAAATGTTGAATTTTAAATGCATGTTTCCTTCCATACTTAAAACAGTACCAACTGACATAGTTTCAATATGAACACATGAAACAAAAGAAGATCATTGCTTAATACTTCCATTTTTTTCTTAAATATGAGACATTGAACATACTACAATATTTATTCATGAGTGAACTTAGAAAATTTCCACAGTACCTTCAACTGGGTCAGTTATATGGTGCACCCTACTGTGCGGCCAACAACGAACTCTCTTGACCCAGCTGGTCTTTAATGTTCTTGGACTCTGAGGAATGTCTTTTTTGGTCTTCCAGACAAAACATCCTGGGAAAGGCATTATAATGGTGAGAGTAGTTGATGTCTTGCCAGCAGAAGAACACACAGAAACTAATAATAATTGATCCACAGTTCAGTCCTCTGGTCCTCTGCATCACCAGATACCTAGCAGGGCCTCCTGAATCTAAAGTGGACTTTGGAAGATCTGCAGTTTGATGTGCACTGAAAACACCCAACAGACTGGCTGTGTGTACAAATATCTCTGTTTAACTGAGACCTAGAAGCTCAGCAGAGCAAGGTGACCACGCCTGATGGACTGGATTCAGATCCTGTTAGGAGAAGCAGGTACTTGGAAAGACATTTGGATCTCTCGTTGTCTCAGTTTCCTGTACTGAGTTGAAGAAATGTTAATATGGCCTATTTTTAATATTATGAGGCAAAGAATGATTAAATACAGGTAAAATGTTAGAGAAATGAAGGAGGGATTTACCTGGAAGTCAAGTGGTTAAGAATCTGCCTTGAAATGCAGGGAATAGGTGTTTGATTTCTGGTCAGGGGAGTAAGATTCTACATGCTTCAGAGCAGGTAAGCCCACATGGTGCAACTACTTAGCCCAGGTAGCACAGCTAGAGTCAGTGCACTGCAACGAAAGATCTATATGGTGCAACGAAGATCCCATGTACCACAACTAAGACACAAAGCAGTCAAATAAACAAATAGAAAAGCTTCATAAATGCTCTGTAAGAGTTCAGTCTTGAGTGATGTCAAGAATAAGGTGGACCTTTTGTAGCGGTTGAAAGCAGAGAGGGTACTTTGATGGTTCCAAGTAAGTGGGGATGGAAGCTTACTCCACCTTTTTCACAGAAACAAAGCTTTACAGTTTATGGAGAGTATCTATTATCACCTCTTCTGATATCCAGCCTTGTTGGGGAGGATGGGGGGACAAAATGGGGGCTGTAACCATATATTACGGTAGAAGGTATTGAAATTTAGAGAGATCAAGTGACTTTCCAAGAGCACACAATGGTGAATTCAACCCCCCTCTCAAATTCTCTTGTCCCTAGCTTTCTGCAGATGAAAGCTGGATGCCCTGGAGAAGATGACTCAGCCTAAAAAAGAACTCAAATCCTCCTTCCACCATTTGTCTCTATATTTCCATTTCTGATCCAAAATACAAGTTTCTTCTGAGGCAAAGCTCCTCAGAAGGACCATAGGATTTCAACTCTGTCCATCCTCCACAGATTCTTCACATGGGCAACCATGTCACAACAGCCTTTTCAATGCCATCTTGCTGAGTTGACCAGTAGTCTGTTTGGCATCCAAGTTGGCTCAGAGCTCAGAATTTTCTAAACCAAAAGCTACATGATGGCTCTACCAAGAATTACCTTTGCTTCCATTGACCAAGTCTGGATGAGGAGTTAATGTGAGTTAACTGGGAAAGTGGTCATCTGTGCTGGGCTTTGGTGTCTTAATTAAGTCTCTGATGTGCAAAGTCTTACAGCTGATCAGAGCACTGATTTGAGCAGCCTGGACAAAGTGCTAGCTAAGAATGGGCAAGACCTCGAGTCTTCCCTCACTGAAATTCTGACTGTATCAACTCATCATACTCTAGACCCTGTAGTGGAAGACAGTAGAGCCCCATATTCTTTTTTAAAGTCATGTCCATATTCATAGACTAGAGACCTCACCCCAAGATTCTCCTTGAGGATCAACAGACAGGCCCTCTTTCCCTCAGTGACCAAATGTTCATCCTACTAACCCAGCAGCAAGGCCCCGTCTCATCAAACTCCCTGGCAAAGGCAAACGGTGATCCTGCTCACATCCACCCATGGAAATTCCACCTGTAAATACCAGTTTTTTTCATTTTTAAAAGTTTCTGGATTTACACTGCTAGTACTTGTAGATGTGGGAAGCTACATTTAGAAGAGTTGAGCTGTAATCCCCTTTTCCTGTAATGTCCATTTTTGGGGAGACATCATGGTTCTCCTGCTTCAGTTCTTTCCATCTATTCTCTGGTAGAGTATGCACAAACCTGACACTAAAAAATTGTACATTTTTCTAAATTTAGGAAGATATTTAAGGCTCCCAGCTAACAGAAGAATCAAAAAGTATAAATTAAGGAATAAAGCAAAAGTATGTAATACATTTATGTCTCTGTAGATAAACTAGAATGATGAAAATTAAAAAAAAAAAAAAAAGATGAGGAAAAAACTTCAGTAAAAATTAACCAGCCCATTTGAAAAAACAGCCTTCAGAGGATCAGTAGGAACCTACCTCCAGAACAGCAATTCAAGTTGCCCATTTAAAAAACACTCAAGGTTGAAGATGAACTCTTCTCACTTATGCGAACCTCTCAGCTCACAAAGTGGCAGTTGGTACAGAATGCAGAATGTGTATCATCACATTACCATGGAGACGATTCATCACAGAACTTTCAGAGTGAACTGGACTCTGCACAGGATGAGTTCAAAGGCTGTTATATAGAAAGTGTGTTTCTATGGACAAATTTAGCTTTTCAGAATAAACATTTTATTTCAAAACTGAATCCCAGGCTTACAGATTCTGCTCTGATTTAGAAAAATAATTTATATGAGAGAAAATGGCCTGTTCCGCAAATATAGATACTTGTGAACATCTCAGGGTGAAGAGGGACAAGGCTAACATGTTGAGAATAAAATGCATCATATTCCTGTAGATATATCATCTCTAATCATTTCTAGTATTTCTGATTCACCAGAAATTTCTAGATGAAGCAATTTAAAATATGTTCCAGTTGATATAAAAGGCAGCATTAATCAAAATTCAATTGTAAAATGTCATATTCTCTCTCTAACCATAGGCTTATTAAATTACTTAAACCCTTCTCTCATTCTCTACATAAACCACTTCCATTCCTCTCTATGCACCTAAATTTACAGACTTACTTACCCCTCAATCTCTGCCAATTCATTTAACACTTTGTTATTGTGTGTTAACCCTGGCTATTCACTGAACAAGTAACAAAAACCAAGTCACTGTGTTTTCAACTGTAGGTTGGGTGTAAGTGTAGTTACTGTTTTTCTAAATGAAGAACTTTAAACAACCCAAAACTCTAGGACTAAATGTGTTCTGGGTCATAATTTAAAACCTAATCACATAATTGTATTAGTTTTGCCAAATATCAAAATGAATCCGCCACAGGTATACAATTATGTAAAGTTTAAAAAATAAAATAAAATTTAAAAAAATAAATTAAAAAAAAAAATAATAATCACACCCCATTCTGATGGTCATGAACACTGACTATAGGATGATAAGTGACCAGCCCCCTAAATGTAGAAGTGAAAACTTGAGGAGAAAGATGAAAAGTTGCCCTATTAAAACAAAGTATGTACCCTTACAAGACATGGAATGCTGTACTGTATGTGTGTCCCTGTGTGTTCAATCACGTCTGACTCTTTGTGACCCCATGGCCTATAGCCCTCCAGGTTCCTCTGTCCATGGAATTTTCAAGGCAAGAATACTGGAGTAGGTTGCCATTGCCTTTCCAGGGGATCTTTCCAACCCAGGGATGGAATTCTTGTCTACTTGTCTCCTGCATTGGCAGATGGATTCTTTACCACTGAGCCATCTGGAAAGCCCAGGTTTAGAACAAATCCTTATCATTGATGAAGAAAAAAAAAAAAAAAAAAAAAGTGTGAAAGTGTTAGCCACCTGGGCAGGTCCACCTTTTTGCATCTCAATGACTGTAGCCAGCCAGTCTCTTCTATCCATGGGATTCTCCGGGCAAGAATACTGGAGTGGGTAGCCATTCCCTTCTCCAGGGGATTTTCCCAACCCAGGGATCAAACCTGTGTCTCTTGCACTGCAGGTAGATTCTTTACTGTGTGAGCCACCAGGGAAGCACTTCACTGCTGACTCACCTCACCTCCAAGTATCTGAACTAACAGATTAAGTGGGTCCTTGATGAAGTAAAACAATGATTAAGATGATGCCATTTTTTTTTTTTCCCAAGGATTGCCCAACTGAGATATGACTGAGGGTAGAAAACAACAGGCAATACTACATTACTTGAAATGAAAAATTTTAGTGCTTCCCAGCTGGATAGAAAATGTATGTGCGTGTGTATATGTACAAATAAGGAAGTTGAGGAATAAAATTTAAAAAAGAATTAAGAAATGTATTTATTTTTTAATAGGATTTTTTAATGTATTCAATTTGTTACAATATTGCTTCAGTTGTTTTTTATGGTTTCAGATTTTTTGCTTCCAGGCATTTGGAAGGCGAAGTCCTAACCACTAGACTGCCAGGCAAGACCCTAGGGAATATATTTCCAAATATATTGGAGGAACATCATTCAAAAGGGAGTTCAGACACCCAGTTTTGGAAAGAAATCAGAATGAAGCAGAGGACTCTCCTTCGAGCTACCACCTGAGAATCTATGGTGAATGAAGAGTAGCTGAGTAAATGTAGGTAAAGCTCTTAGAAAAATGCTTGTCAGAGTATCAGCATTATCTGATCGTTCCATTAATAAATCTGGAAAGAGGACAAAAACTTAACAGTTGTTACTTCCAGAAACTGAATCTAGAAAGCTACAGAAGGGATGAGGAAGGAAACACAGAATTTCATTTATCTTCCTTTGTAGCCTGTGAATTTTCCACAAGTTTTTTCTGTGTTGCTTTTAATATAAAATGTTTTTTATAAACTAACCCTCAATGTCATGGCATGAGACACCCTCTTTGTTTTGCTCATGGTCCCAAGGTGAGGAATTCAGACAGGGCACAGTGGGGATGGCTCTTTCTGCTCTAGATGTTAGGGTCTCAGGAAAGGAGACTTACCAGTTAGGGTTGACACTAACACTAGGAGCTGGACTCCTGTGGAAGTGACGTCACTGCCACATCTGCAGCTGAAGGTGGGTCTGCCGGAGGAGCTTCAGGAAGCCTCCCTGCGAGGCCTGGGCTTCATCCCAGCAGGCAGGACTGCAGAGCTCATTCTTGGTGGTGGAGGGCTCCGACAGGAGACTGACCTGAGTGGCTCATAGCCTTTTCAGGCTAACTGTGGACATTACACAGTGTTATTTCCAGGACATCTGTCAGTGAAAAGTAAGCCCTCATCACCCTGTATCAACTATTGTTAAAGGAAAGGGCCAAGACCCACAAGAAATTAGAGAGGTGTTAAGATTTATACTTGTATTTATCAGTTTAAAAATACTCAATAGCAGCACATGGAAAGGTGCTCAGCATCGCTAATCATCAGGGAAATGCAGATTTAAAAAGAAAAGAAAACAAAATAAAACACAATGAGGTATGCAAATAACAAATCTTGGTGAGGATATGGAGAAAAGGGAACCCTCCCACATTGTTAGTGGAAATGTAATTTGCAACAGGCACTACAGAAAACAGTATAAATGTTCCTCAAAAAACTAAAAATAGAGCTACCATATGATCCAGCAGTTCCACTCCTGAGTATATACCTGAAAAAAAAAAAAACAAAAAAAAAAACCTCTATTTCAAAAAAACACATGGAGCCCACTGTTCATAGCAGCATTATTTGCAATTGCCAAGATATGGAAGTAACCTAAGTGGCCATCAGCAGATGAATGAATAAAGAAGATGTGATATGTGTGTGTGTGTGTGTGTGTGTGTGGAGAGTGGATTTGGAGGGTATTATGCTCAGTGAAATAAATCAGAAAAAGACAAATACTGAATGATATCACTTATATGTGGAATCTAAGTAACGCAACAAACTAGTGGATATAACAAAAAGGAAGCAGACTCACAGATATAGAGAACAAACTAGTGGTTACCAGTGGGAAGAGGGAAGGGTGGGGAAGAATAATAATGGGGAATTAAGAGATAAAGATACCATGCATAAAATAAATGAGCTACAAATATACATTGTACTACATGGGGAATGTAGCCAATATTATATGATAACTGTAAGTGGAGTAAAACCTCTAAAACTTATTAATCACTATGTTGCACACTGACCACAGCCTTGTCTAACTCAATGAAACTACGAGCCATGCTGTGTAGGGTGGAGAGTTCTGGGAAAATGTGGTCCACTGGAGAAGACAATAGCAAGCCACTTCAGTATTCTTGCCTTGAGAACCCCATGAACAGTATGAAAAGGCAAAAAATGTGACACTGAAAGAACTCCCCAGGTTCGTCAGTGCCCAAAATCCTCCTGGAGAAGAGTGGAAAAATAACACCAGAAAGAATGAAGAGATGGAGCCACAGCGAAAACAATGCCCAGTTGTGGATGTGACTGGTGATGGAAGTAAAATCTGATACTGTAAAGAACAATATTGCTTAGGAAACTAGAATCTTAGGTCCATGAATCAAGGTAAATTGGAAGTGGTCAAACAGGAGATGGCAAGAGTGAACATTGCCATTTTAGGAATCAGTGAACTAAAATGAATTGGAATTGGTGAAATTAACTCAGATGAATATTATATCTACTATTGTGGCAAGAATCCCTTAGAAAAAAAATGGAGTAGCCATCATAGTCAACAGAAGAGCTTGAAATGCAGTACTTAGGTGCAATCTCAAAAACAACAGAATGATCTTTGTTCATTTCCAAGGCAAATCATCCAATATCACAGTAATCCAAGTCTATACCCCAACCACTAATGCCGAAAAAGATGAAGTTGAAAAGCTCTATGAAGACCAACAAGACCTTATAGAACTAACACCCCCAAAAGGTGTCCTTTTCATTATAGGGGACTGGAATAAAAAAGTAGGGATCTGGAGTATTAGGAAACTTTAGCCTGGGAGTACAAAATGAAACAAGGAAAAGGCTAACAGAGTTTTGCCAAGAGAATACACTGGTCATAGCAAACATCCTCTCTCAACAACACAAGAGAAAACTCCACACATGGACATCACCAGATGATCAATACCGAAATCAGATTGATAATATTCTTTGTAGCCAAAGATGGAGAAGCTGTGTACAGTTAGCAAAAACAAGACCCAGATCTGACTGTGGCTCAGATCATGAACTCTTTATTGCTGAATTTTCCCTACTTTTAGTAGGGAAATTGAACAAAGTAGGCAAAACCACTAGACCATTCAGGTATGACCTAAGTCAAATTGCTTACGATTATACAGTGGAAGTGACAAATAGATTTAAGGGATTGAATCTGATAGACAGAGTGCCTGAAGAACTATGTCCTGAAGTTTGTGACATTGTACAGAGGCAGTGATCAAGACCATTCCCAAGAAAAAGAAATGCAAAATGGAAAAATGGTTATCTGAGGAGGCCTTATAAATAGCTGAGAAAAGAAGAGAATCTAAAAGCAAATGAGAAAAGGAAAGATATACACATTTGAATGCAGTTCCAAGGAATAACATGGAGAGAGAAAAAAAACCTTCCTCAGTGAATAATGCAAAGAAATAGAGGAAAACGATAGAATAGAAAAGACTAGAGATCTCTTCAAGAAAATTAGTGATACCAAGGGAATATTTCATACAAACACTGGCACAATAAAGGACAGAAATGGTGTGGACCTTAGAGAAGCAGAAGATATTAAGAAGAGGTGGCAAAAATACACAGGAGAACTATACAGAAAAGACCTTGATGATCCACAAAACCACAGTGGTGTGGTCACTCACCTAGAGCCAGACATCCTGGAATGTAAAGTCAATTGGGGCTTAGGAAGCACCACTATGAACAAAGCTAGTGGAGGTGATTGAATTCCAGTTGAGCTACTTCAAATTCTGAAAGATGATGCTTTGAAAGTGCTGCAGTCAATATGCCAGCAAATTTGGAAAACACAGAAGTGACCACAGAACTGGAAAATGTCAGTTTTCATTCCAATCCTAAGGAAAGGCAATACCAAAGAATGTTCAAACTAACTCACAACTGCACTTATCTTACACTCTAGCAAAGTAAAGCTCAAAATTCTTAAAGGCTGGCTTCAACAATACGTGAACAATGAAATTCCATATGTTCAAGATGGATTTAGAAAAGACAGAGGATTCAGAGATCAATTTTCCAATTTCCACTGGATCATCGAAAATGCAAGAGAGTTCCAGAAAATGATCTACTTCTGCTTTATTAACTATGCTAAAGCATTTGATTCTGTGGATCACAACAAATTGTGGAAAATTCTTCAAGAGATGGGAATACCAGAACACCTTACCTGCCTCCTGAGAAATCTGTTTGGAGGTAAAGAAGCAACAGCTAGAATCAAACAGCGAACAGTAGACTGGTTCCAAATTGATAAAGGAGTATGTCAAGGCTATATATAGTCACCTTGCTTATTTAACTTATATGCAGAATACATCATGAGAAATGTTGGGCTGGATGAAGCACAAATGGAGAATCAAGATTTCCAGGGAGAAGTATCAATAACCTCAGATATACAGATCACACACCCTAATGGCAGAAAGTGAAGAAAAACTAGAGACTCTTGATGTAAATGAAAGAGCAGAGTGAAAGGGTTCGCTTAAAACTCAACATTCAGAAAACTAAGATTGTTGCATCCGGCCCCATCACTTCATAGCAAATAGATGGGGATACATGGATACAGTGAGAGAATTTATTTTGGGGGGCTCCAAAATCACTGCAGATGGTGACTACAGCCATAAAATTAAAAGACGCTTGTTCCTTGGAAGAAAAGATATGACCAACCTAGATAGCACACTAAAAAGCGGAAACATTACTTTGCCAACAAAGTTCCATCTGGTCAAAGGTATGAGTTTTCCAGTAGTCATGTATGGATGTGAGAGTTGGAATATAAAGAAGGCTGAGCGCTGAATAATTGATACTTTTGGACTGTGGTGTTGGAGAATACTCTTGAGATTCCCTTAGACTGCAAGGAGATCAAACCAGTCAGTCCTAAAGAAAATCAGTCCTGAATATTCATTGGATGGACTGATTCTGAAGCTGAAACTTGGACATTTTGGCCATCTGATGTTAAGAATTGACTCATTGGAAAAGACCCTGATGCTGGTAAAAATTGAAGGCAGGAGGAGAGGGCATGATAAAGGATGAAATGGTTGGGTGGCATCACCAACTCATTGGACATGGTTTGGGCAAGCTTCAGGAGTTGGTGATGGACAGGGAAGCCTGGCGTGCTGAAGTCCATGGGGTGGCAAAGAGTCAGACATACCTGAGCGAATGAACTTAACTGATGTTGCACACCTGTAATTTATATAATTGTGGCTTCTCAGGTTGTGGCTCAGCAGGCTCTGCCTGCAATGCAGGAGACACAGGAAACATTTCCATCCCAGGGTCAGGAAGATCCCATAGAGAAGTAAATGGCAGCACACTCCAGTATCCCTGCCTGGGAAATCCCATGGACGAAGAGCCTGGGGTGCTACAGTCCATGGGGTCACAAAAGAGTTGGCGTTGCTGAGAGACTGAAAAAACAACAACTTATATAATATTGTACATCAGCCATACTTCAATTACACAAACAAACAAACAAAAATGTGCTCAGTAACAGAGGTACTGCTTCATCACATGTGAAGACAGGAATGGTAGCCTCCTGGCATAGAGTCAAGGGTGAAGTATTTCCAGGTTAAACTCCTGCCTCCAGCACTATAAACCTTTTGACAAGTAAACATTAATGCATAGGCAACCATATGCAATGGTTATGGTATGATAAAGCATGATGTCTACCTCCACTATTGTTCTAGCAAGGACATGTTTTCTTCATTCCCACTTCAGGATGCATGATTTATGTGCCCCTACAGCTTGCTTCACTTCTCTTTCAATGCAGTGCAGATGTTTGTAAGGATTCATGTATCCGTGTACAATTTGCATGGTGATCACTTTCCCTTTTATCCTTAGAAGCCCTGTGATGAAGGCGGTCAAGGCTGTTTTGTTCTTTCTAGCTCGAAAGGATGATGGGGTCATGCTGAAAATTTCTTTAGGCAACAGTCCATCTCTGGACCTTCCTGACAATTCTGAATCCATAAAGTTCTCTTTAAAATTTTTAAGGCATTTTACTTAAGTTTGGCACCAAAACTGAAATGCAGGAAACTTGACCTGACTGAATAAAGTACATTTATACTCTGTTTTTTACTCTCCTCAGACTTTTGTCCCTACATTCTAATGTGTAGTGGTGTCTCATTGTAGATTTAATTTGTATTTCCTAACAATGAACTGTACTGAATACATTTCTGTATGCTTACCTATCTTCTTTGGAGAAATGTTTACTCAAATATTTTGCCATTTCTAAGTGTGCCTTATTTTTAATTTCTAAGATTTCACTATATATTCTGGATATCAGTCTGCTATTGGGCAAATGATTTGCAAATATGTTTCCTGTCAGTGGGCTTGTCTTTTTTTCTTTTTTAATGTAGCCTAGACACAAATGTAAGAGCTAAAATTATTTTTAAGAGGATAAAACATAGGATAAAATCTTTATGAGTTTGAACTATGAATAGAGTTCATAGATATGATACCAAAAAGAATAAGTAATGAAACAAAATTTGGTAAATTGGACATTAAAATTAGTTTTTCATTTCAACAGACATTGTGATAGAAATATTTTAAAACTGGATCATGTTGATGATTAATCGACTCAATAATATACTAAAATTATTGAAGTGTATATTTATAGTGGGTGAATAGATGATACATAAATTATACATAAATGTAACTGATAATAAGCAACCACAATCAGATGAGTGTGTGTGTATATTCTGAGTCACTTAGTCATGTCCAACTCTTTGTGAGCCCGTGGACTATAGCCCAACAGATTCCTCTCTCCATGGGATTCTCTGTACAAGAATACTAGAATGGGTTGCCATTTCCTACTCCACATGACCTTCCTGACCCAGGGATTGAACCCATGTTCCTGCATTGGTAGGAGAATTTTTTACCACTCTACCACCTGGGAAGCCCTCATCAGATCAGTAGTTGCCCAGAAAAATAAAGTGAAGGATCTCAATGAAACTAAGGGCTAGTGAACAAACTAATGATATAGACAAATCTTACACAAGACACTCAGGAGAACCTGGTTAAAAAAAAAAAAAAAAACTGGGAACAAAGAGGGCTACAATGAGGGATGGGTTTGCTTTTATTGTATGAGAGTGATGTAAGTCACTTTTCCAGTGAACTTGGAAATATTGATGGAATTGTTGATTTCTTCTAAAACGCAAATTGGTAAATCGATTCAAACAAGAGTCCACTTTAACACGGGGTCATTGGCTACCACATGGTCTAGAAGCTGGTCACACAGGTGACGGAGGAGTGTAATGGTCCTGAGGTGCAGCTAGTAAGGCAGAGAGAGGCATTATGAAAGTGAAGGCAGCTGGAGAAGAAAAAGAGGGATGAAGGTGCAGACTGGGCAGGCAGATGAAAGGCAAGCCCCTGTGGCAGGAGGTGGTTGGAGGTCAAGGCCCTTCCTCACTGAAGAGTGCACAGGCAGGTCCCAGCCCCCACAGTGACAAATGCCCTGCTGAGTGGACAAGGCAGTGGCTAGCCTCTCTGAGGTGCCATTGGCCCCATGTGTCAACACTGAATCTTCCCACTCCTATGGGCTCTGTGACTTCACTTCTAAGAGTGTTTCCTGTATATACCTTGGCCCAGGAGATATAAATCTAGTTTATTTGCACCATTTTCTGAAAGGGAAATGTTGGAAAAGATCCTAAATGTCTCTCAATAAGGATCTCCATGTGGAAATCCATGAATATATCAGGATTCCCTGAAGAGAAGGATGGGGAAGTCATCCAACATGTCTTTCTAAGTGAACAGACTAAGTTTTGGGAGAAATTTTTTCAAGTTCTTTGAAACTGCTTATTAAATGAGTACAGTGAGCACAGAACTTGGATGTAGTAAGGGCAGAGCATATGCTGCTGAAACTGCTGGGTTTTAAAGGAAGTTTTTTGGTCATCTAGAACAAAAAATTCAAGTGACACATACTACATAAAAATTTGAATTTCATCAACCTTTTTGTAATAATTTGTGCAAGGAAAAAATAGAGTACTATATTTATAAAAAGAGCAGTGAGCAAAGAGCTTTTATATTCAGGAAAAGTAAAATCCACATCCAAAGACATGAAAAGTCTTCAGAAAATAAAATACCTAGGAAGACACTGGCCTAAGGACATGTAGTAAGGTCCAATTTGCAGTCATTTTTCAGTTAAGACTTAGGGTTGAAAAGATACACGCACTCCAGTGTTCACTGAAGCACTATTTACAACAGCTAGGACATGGAGCACCAACACATCTTATATGTAATATTTAGGAATAAGGAAAGTAGTGGCAATTAAATGTACTAATTAAATATATGGCATTAAATGCTAATCTTAATTAATTAAATATATACCAATTAAAATGTAATGGATGAAGTCTACCTCACTATTACTGAAGGCCTGAAACTACTCTTGAGGTATTGGTGTTTTTAATTTTTTAATTTCCTTTTTCTACTATCTTTTTCTTTCTTACTCTCAGCCATCATTTTAATTTTTCATTATTGTTTAATTTTGTGGAAGTTACTTGTTAGCCTTGACTGTGTTGGAGACAGTGGTTTTACTAACTAGACTTGGAAGACCAATGCAGTACCCCTGGAAGTCTTCTGAATTCCAGATCCATGTCTTTACAACCATAATGTGGCAGGATCCATCAATCCACCCAAAATAATAACCCACACCACTGCCAGCTGTTTTCAGAGCCATGAAACACATAGCATGCAAACTATCTAGCTTGTAGCTCAATGCCTAGATCCATCTAAATCCTTCTACATACATACTCAGATGAAATTTAAGGGTGATATGTTTTTCTAATTAATGCTCTAAATTTTATGTAAGTGATTTATCTATGCTTTTAATCCAGTTACTGCTTAATTAAAACTACAGGATTAGGTGGGTCTAGTGTTTATAGATTGCTATATTCTACAACTGTAAAATGTAAAAGATAACTTAAAGAGTGATATTTAAAAAACCATGCTGTGTGTGTGTGCTCAGTCATGTCTGACTCTTTGCCAACCCCATGGACTGTAACCTTCCAGCCTCCTCTACCCATGGATTTTTCCAGGCAAGAATACTAAAGTGAGTTGTTGTTTCTTACTCCAGGGGATCTTCTCAACCCAGGGATCAAACTCAAGACTGTTATATTTCCTACATTGGCAGGTGGATTATTTACCACTGCACCACCTAGGCACCCCTTTAAAATGCATCAGAGCCTTTTTATCATGCTTGGGCTGAGAACTTGAAATCCCAAACTAGTCATTTTATATCTTTAGGAGATTCCATGTTGACAAAAGTAGCAAATTTTTTTAGTGGCCAATCTTTTACTTTCATTGTTGTTGTTGCTATTCAGTTCTGTTTTGGTAAAATCTGGTTATCCTTCGAGGATTTCCAGGTGGCTCCTGTAATGAAGGAGACTCAGGTTCAATCCCTGGGTCAGGAAGATCCCCTGAAGAAGGAAATCGCTACTCACTCCAGATTCTTGCCTGGAGTCTCATGGGAAGTCCCATGGACAGAGGAGCCTGGCGTGCTTCACAATCCATAGTGTTGCAAAGAGTGGAACATGACTGAGCCTCTGAGCACAGGACAGTTAGCCTCTCTAAGCCATGCCTTCAAAGAACACTTTCTTCAAGCACACATGATAATTTAAGGAGTCACTTGGAATACCATGCCTTGGAAAGACAGCATACTTTATTCACTTAGGATGTAATAATCTCCAGTAAACAATTCTCATTTTCCATTTTTGATTTTCCAGTTCTTAGAAACACTCAGTGCTCTATTTTGCTTCATTCATAATTTTTTTAAAGAAACCAAAAACTATTTTAGATACTTCAAGCAAAAATAAATTAAATATAGAGAAATGGTGCTTGCAAAGCCTATAGACATCTTAGATGAGTTAAAGTCACTAGATTTTTCTTTTTCTTTTTTTTTAGTTGTGATCTATATAGTCAGAAATTTTCTCTTATTACACATGTCATAAAATGGTCAGAAATCCCTGCTGATTATGGAGACATCCCTGAATATTTCTGTGGTTAAGTAGATTAACTTGAAGCCCCTATAATGTGTGGTTATAGAGAAAACACAAAAGGGTAAGAAATAATTATATCAAAATAAAAGGAAAATGAAAAGAAATGGGAAAAAAAAATCAACATGGACTCACAGTTGTCCACCTCAGGATTATGATATAAAGTGACATGGAAAATATGACAGAGATTGTTGTCCTTTTATTCAGTTTTATAAATATGTTCCAAATGATACAATGTGATAGATACACTAGTGAACTCTGGGAATAGCAACATTCTCCTTCTGCTCCCAAATCTTAGGGTCTAGAGAAGGTGATGGCACCCCACTCCAGTACTGTTGCCTGGAGAATCCTATGGACGGAGGAGCCTGGTGGGCTGCAGTCCATGGGGTCGTGAAGAGTCGGACACGACTGAGCGACTTCACTTTCACTTTTCACTTTCATGCATTGGAGAAGGAAATGGCAACCCACTCCAGTGTTCTTGCCTGGAGAATCCCAGGGACGGCAGAGCCTGGTGGGCTGCCATCTATGGGATCACACAGAGTTGGACACGACTGAAGCGACTTAGCAGCAGCAGCAGCAGAGAGTAATATGGAGGTACAACCTAATGCCTAATCTTCATTGGTGATGAAGATATGGGACAACAATATTTAAGTTTAAATTTAAAACCATCAAATTGATATGTTTCAGTTTTTGTGTTTTTCTCTTGTATAATTCTAGATTCTAAGGATTGACTGATTTCTAGGAAAGCTGGGTCCATGGATGGATCAATGTTGTCAGGATTGTCACTTGGTCTCCATGTTTTCATTCTATAAAATATATTATAATTTAATATTTATAATATTATATATCATATTATATATTATTTCATAATAATATATACTACATATTATATATTATATATAATTATTATCATATATATTATATAATATATTGTATTATATAATTATAATATTATATAATTGTTATAATCATTAGTATAATGTAACATAATATTATATTGTATTATTATTAATAATACAATATAATACAGTTATGACCAACCTAGATAGCATATTCAAAAACAGAGACATTAGTTTGCCAACAAAGGTTCGTCTAGTCAAGGCTATGGTTTTTCCTGTGGTCATGTATGGATGTGAGAGTTGGACTGTGAAGAAGGCTGAGTGCCGAAGAATTGATGCTTTTGAACTGTGGTGTTGGAGAAGACTCTTGAGAGTCCCTTGGACTGCAAGGAGATCCAGCCAGTCCATTCTAAAGGAGATCAGCCCTGGGTGTTCTTTGGAAGGAATGATGCTAAAGCTGAAACTCCAGTACTTTGGTCACCTCATGCGAAGAGTTGACTCAATGGAAAAGATTCTGATGCTGGGAGGTATTGGGGGCAAGAGGGGAAGGGGACGACAGAGGATGAGATGGCTGGATGGCATCACTGACTCGATGGATCTGAGTCTGAGTGAACTCCGGGAGTTGGTGATGGACAGGGAGGCCTGGCGTGCTGCGATTCATGGGGTCGCAAGGAGTCGGACAACAAGACAGGTATATTTCACATACAAATTTTATAAATATGTCTTCCCAATCTGTGATGTATCCTTTCTCTTTTTTGTCAGCATCTGTGAAGACTTTTCACTTTCACGCACTGGAGAAGGAAATGGCAACCCACTCCAGTGTTCTTGCCTGGAGAATCCCAGGGATGGGGGAGCCTGTTGGGCTGCTGTCTATGATGTCGCACAGGATCGGACACGACTGAAACGGCTTAGCAGCAGCATGAAGACCAAACATCTTTTCAAAAGTTTGGTTAATACATTTCTTGATTTTATTATACCCTTCATTCATTGTGTGGGTATATTAGGAAACATTTGCCCAAATGAAAGTTGCTAAGATTTTCTATAATATTTTAATTATAAAAATTTTAGTGTTTTAAATCATTCATTTAGCTTATTTTAATTTATCATTTTTTTTTCTTTTTCAGAATCTGAGGTACAATGAAACAAAATTGATATATCTTCAAGGGTGTGATTATCACGTTGAAGATGCAACCTAAGTTGGGTAGGACAGAGGTGAGGATATGTGAAATTAATATCTTTAATAAACTGTAATGATCACTGGATTCTGGTCCCAGTGGAATTTTGAAGTTTTCAGATCTGTGGTACCACAAACAGTGAAAAGGAAAGATAGGAGGTTATAGTCAGATGGTTGCTGTTGCTGTTCAGTTGCTGTCATGTCTGACTTCAATATGCTACCGGGGAATAGCGGAGAAAAAGCTCCAGAAAGAATGAAGAGGCTGGGCCAAAACTGAAACATCACTCAGTCATGGATGCGTCTGGTGGTGAAAGTAAAGTCCAATGCTATAAAGAATAATATTGCATAGGAACCTGGAATATTAGGTCAAGGAGTTAACATAAATTTGACATAGTCAAACAGGAGATGACAAGAATAAATATTGACATTTTAGGAATCAGTAAACTAAAATGAATGGAAATGGGCAAATTTAATTCAGATGACCATTTTATCTACTATTGTGGGCAAGAATCCCTTAGAAGAAATGGAATGGCCTTCATAGTCAACAAGAGTATGAAATGCAGAACTTGAGTGCGATCTCAAAAATGACAGAATGATCTCAGTTCGTTTCCAAGGCAAACCATTCAATATCACAGTAATTCAAGTCTATGCCTCAACCACTGATGCTGAAGAAGCTGAAGCTGAACACTTCTACAAAGACCTTCAAGACCTTCTAGAACTATCACCAAAAAAAAAAAAAAAAAAAAGTCTTTTCATCAAAGGGGACACAAATGCGAAATGGGAAGTCAAGAGATACTTGGAGTAACAGGCAAGTTTGGCCTTGGAGTACAAAATGAAGCAGAGCAAAGGCTAACCGAGTTTTGCCAAGAGAGTGCACTGGCATAGCAAACACCCTCTTCCATCAACACAAGAGACAACTCTAAATATGGACATCACCAGATGGTCAATACTGAAATCAGATTGATTATATTCTTTGTAGTCAGATGGCAGGATCCTTGAAAGTGAGATTAAATTATAGAGCAGAGAGAGCTGCTGGTAAAGTTGTGGCAAGGGCAATTTTTCTTATACTTGCAGATGTGGGAAGCACAGAAAATGTTAAAATTTACACAG
The DNA here is from genome assembly GCF_019923935.1 of Bubalus bubalis. Classification (NCBI taxonomy): domain Eukaryota; kingdom Metazoa; phylum Chordata; class Mammalia; order Artiodactyla; family Bovidae; genus Bubalus; species Bubalus bubalis. The sequence goes on from NC_059161.1 coordinate 73,135,374, forward strand.
CATAGAGGACTAACTGTAGGGGACTTTTGTTGCTATGTAGATTTGGCTGAACATTTAAAATGACCTTATACATTTTAAATATTGAATTTAATATTTAAACACTTCTAAAATTATTTTCAAAAATTTTAATTATAATCTGAAATAGTTTCATGAACTTTCACCATATCAAGTTTTTCAATTATAATATTCCTGAGTACTATTGTAATAATGATTACTTGAATATTTTGATCTAGATTAATTTTACAGAGAACAAAATGTTAAATGATTTTAGTACCTTTCAAAAAATTTAAATAGTTGAACTACTTTCAAGAGACTTTACAATACTAAACTATAATCATGTCTTTTTTAAGTTGAGAAGTATAATTTTAAAATTTTATTTGATAATGTGAGTAAATTTGGAAACAACTGGAAATATGCACATCAAGTTCTTTAATAACCCTGCAATTTATAAAATAATTAACTTAGAACAATTATTTTATATGTAGCCCAGAAGGCACACAAAGTTACATAAAGCACAGTGATCAAGTTAAGATTAAATAGACATCAGTGACTGTGCTAAACTTACCTGTTCCCTCATGCTTCTCCATTTCCCATTCCAGCCAGGTATACTCTGGGCATTGCTCTTTCTTCTTTAAGCGGATGGAAAACAAATTAATCCAGCCAACCAGAGACTATTTTTCCACGCAGTTGTTTACTGAAGATATCCAGGTTATATGCATCTTCTCAGCCACATTCATTGATTTTGCTGAATTAGTGAAGCTGGATATAGATACTCTTGGCTCATCTTCTCGGTCATTTGTCTAAGATCAAATATAATACGGGGGCTTCTCAGATGGCACAGTGGCAAAGAATCTGCCTGCAATGCAGGAGACACACGAGATGCAGGCTTGATCCCTGGGTAGGGAAGATCCTCTCCAGGAAATGGCAACCTGTTCCATTATTCTTGCCTGAAAAATTCCATAGACAGAGAAGCCTATCAGGCATAGTCCATGGGGTTGCAAAGAGTAAGATGTGACTGAGAGTGCGCACATGCATGTGCACACACACACATACACATCATTTTTGTTCTACTTAGACTACTGTCTTAAAAAGTCCCATGGATAACATTTTGCATGTTCTGCACACCTTGACTTTTTGTATGTGTTCCTACATGCTGAGGAGATTATGGTACCAAAACAATGGTTGAAACACTGGTTCACAGACATGGGGGTGAGTAATGAAGTAAGCGATAAAACAAGATTTTTGAATACACAGAAGTGAAGCAACTGAGAAGCCAATGGATTGACTGGCATATTTAAATAAACAGGATAATTGACAGGGTATTTGTTGGAGCAATATTACAAAAATGTTTACTCAAGAGAACTTAAGGCAGTTTCCCAAGGGAGTCTATAGGTCATTGAATGAGTGGTCTCTTTCTCAGTTCCTCTATTGATGATGAAAACCTCAATTACTTATCATGTGGCTTCACAGAACTTTTTATTCCTCGAGGTAAAAAGTCAAGTTTGTATTAGTACTGCTTAACTCCTGGTCCTTCTTCATCTTGTAACAGTAAAATGGTGGGCAGATGCTTAATAATTCTCTATAACAAATGCATAAAATAGCAATAATTTATAGCTCCCAATTGTTAGAATGAAACAGTTCTCTTATGACAAATACTTTTTGGATACAGATACTTGCCGGGGTCCAGCCCCGGTGGATCCAGGGAATTCGAAGCGGGGACAGCGTTGGCGAGGATCAGCAAACAACTGCTTAATTAAACTTTAATTAAGGATATAAAGAGTAATAGAATAAGGATAGCTCAGTGAGGAAATTCAGTGGAGAAAAGAGGCTGAAATAAGGATAGCTCAGTGAGGAAATTCAGTGGAGAAAAGAGGCTGAATAATTCAGCCAGAAGGTGAGAGAAAGAACGACATGGGGAGACCAAGTTTTGGTGAACAAGGCCCGCACTTTATTTTCCAAAGTAGTTTTTATACCTTAAGTTATGCATAGAGGATAATGGGGGAAGGGGTAGAGTCATGCAGCAAGCCAGGCTTTCTTCCTGCAAACTTATCATATGCAAAATCTTAGGTGATTTGCATCATCTTCTGGCCCGGAGGCCTGTTAACATTTTAAGACCCTTTCTTCAGAAAGCTTATTTTTCTCTAAAGGTGATTGGTCAGGAGTCACCCTCCAAAAGCATTAGATAAAGTTGCATTCCTACAGAGCAAAGGTGTGGTGGGCTATAACAAGAAAAAGAATTAACTCAAGGGTCCCAGGTTACAAACATTAAAGCTACTACTTACACCAATTATATTAATCAATATACTGCCAGGGACACAGCAGGTAAGGGATATGGAAACTTAGCAGCAAACATTGGCCCAACAAGTGAAAATCCCTTCACCAATACAATTTCTAATCAATCTTTTAACTGCTCAAAGGAATCTGTATTTAGACAGTTTAGAACATGGAGCTGTAAGTTAACTCTTTTTTCAGAGAGAGGTAGTGGGGGACAGCCCCCCGTAAAGTCAGAGGTGTAGGTGAAAGCACAAAGCAGAAAGTAGGCAGACTCTGGTTTTGGGGGGTAGATGCTCGAGAATTTCCAGGGGGACTCCTGAGGCTCGATCCCGCCTTTGCGTATGCCAAGCCTCCTTCCTCATGACCTTTGCCACGATGACCTTTGCCACGGGAGGAGTTCCTCACGCTGGCTCCTGGCAGTGATAGACTTCCAGTTGAGCTATTCCAGATCCTGAAAGATAATGCTGTGGAAAGTGCTGCACTCAACATGCAATATGCACTCAATATGCAATATGCCAGCTCCCGGCATCTCCCCCTTTTTTATTTCTTAAAACAGCCAGATGCAGCTCAGTCACGAGCTTCTGAATGTTCTGCCGAAGAATCCTGACAATACAAGGAAAAATGATTATGAGAAGATTAGACAGAATGTTTTTTCCAGAAATAAAGTTACAGAAGGTGTGAAAAAAGTCATTAGCTGCTCCAGCGGTGGTAAAATCCAGTCGAGAGTGTTCCAGGGTCTGTATTTGATTATGAAGTTTCCCTAAGTCCAGGCCAATGTCAGAGCTGTTCCAAACACCTGAGATATGATTTTTTATTTTTTCCCATTCATAATCTGTCTCGTTTACCTTTAAAGATGTCACGCATATCCACTGGTAATCAGCGTGGCAAGACAGAGCCATTTTCACTTTTAAAGCCTGTAACTCAGTCCCAATATCCATTATTGCCTCTTCCAAGGCATCTACCCTCATCTCCAACTTTCTATCTATAGCTTCCTGTGCTGCTAGAGTTAGAGAAATATTTTTAGACATGGTATCAACATATTGGGCAGTATGCACTTGTTGAGTCAATGATATTGCTGCCACAGTAACAGAAGTAATTGTGGTTATTAAAGCAGATATTCCTAAAATAAGTAAGCCCACAAATCATCGCAATCGCATTAAATCCCGAAGTTGTTATAATACAGCAAGACTATAGTTATATCAATAAGTGGTTACATCATAAGATAAGGTGGACGTTGTAACACTACAAAGGAGCAAACATTATATTGAGGGTTTGAACAAGATGAGAGCATACATTGTTCACAGGTCACTACATTGGGTCCACCAGTTTAAAGTCACATGTACATTAAGTTTTCCAGAATCGTTGGTAAAGAGAAAAACATAAGAAGGGGGTAGGCAAGCCAAAACAGAATAAGTAGAATTATTTTTTGGCTGGAGTTCGCGCTGCAGCAGCCCTGTCGGTCTCGCGGGGATCTCGATGTTTATCTTGCCTCCCCTTCTGGTGGGCTCCTCTTTTGTGATTGAAGCAATGGGGGAACTGGATGTCTGGGGGACTGCAACATGGCGAATCAGCCTGTCCCGGATGTAAATTGGAGAATCTGCATCCTGTGGAAAAATACAAGCACATCCTCGACTGCTAGTTAATAATGGGTCAGGACCCTTCCATTGTCCTGAGAGGAGGTCCTTCCATTTGACTAATGGTTTTGCATTTAATTGCTCCAGGCACCAATGACAAAGCACTGCAGTAGTTCCAGCCAGATCAGTATTTAGAATATTTATTATGAAAAGAGCATGTTGCAAGATTCGATGGGGAGAGCTATACTTAAACTCCCCTTCTTTTAATTTTTGAATTTGGATTTTTAATGTTTGATGTGCTCTTTCCACAATGGCTTGTCCCTGTGGATAATAAGGGATGCTTGTATTATGTTTAATTTGAAACTTTATACAAAATTCCTGAAAAGACTTAGAAGTGTAAGCAGGAGCATTGTCAGTTTTCAGAGCTTTTGGCAGGCCCAAATATGAAAAACAAGTAAAGAGATGTTGTATCACATCTTTAACTGCCTCTCCGGTACAAGCAGTTGCAATAATAACGTGAGAAAAGGTATCTACAGTTACATGAACAAAGGACAGTTTTCCAAATGAAGAAACATGAGTTACATCCATTTGCCAGAGTATGTTAGGTTTGAGACCACGAGGATTAACTCCCATAGGTAGACTATTATAAACAGTAGGGCAGTGTAAGCAAGAACGCACAATCTCTCGAGCAGTCTCTCTGGGAATTTGGAATTGATATCTTAAAGCAGTAGCGTATTGATGATGAAGTGAGTGAGAGGCTATGGCCTCCTCAATCACAGTAGCCACTGTATTTCTGGTTAACAAGTCAGCCAAATCATTAAAGGCATTTAAAGGGCCGGGCAATCCGGAATGAGCCCGAATGTGTCCAATGAAAAATATTTTATTTCTTTTCTAAATTTGTTGTTGTAATTTAGTTAACAAATGAAATATGGTAGTTTATTCTCGGGCAGGACCGTAGTCTCAATGTGTGGAAACAGCCTGACCACATACTGAGAATCAGAGTAAAGATTAAATTCCTCATCTGCAAACATAGCAAAAGCCTCTATGACTGCTGTTATTTCAGCTCTTTTAGCTGAAGTTTTTTGTGTTTTTAAAACTTTTTGGTGATTTTTAGTGACTATGGAGGCTTTACCGTTTGCTGCCCGTCAGTAAAGGCTATCTGAGCATTTGGAATAGGAGACTGTTTACATCTGACAGGAAAAATAACTGGATGTCTGGATATAAAATTCAGCAAAACATGTGAAGGTAAATGATGCAAAAATTTTGACCAAAATAGTTTCCTATAGCAATCTGCCAATTTTCAAACACTAAAGAGCATCAAGTTGTTCCTTATTATATGGAATTACAATTTCTGCTGGTTCTTTACCAAACAATTCAATGCTACGTTTTCTCCCTTTCAATATCAACGTAGCTATCAGTCCTGGATAAGAGGCCACTACTTTTTTAGCCTGGGCGGGGAGATGGACCCATTCTAGGGAGCCGTTTTGCCATAAAACCAATTTTTTGTCTGGCTTCCCCAGTTACACCTATGGGGGTTTTATGGCAAAGGAATTGTCAAGCAGTTGTCAATTTAATTTTTAAAATTTTTAAAATTTGCATTTTAACAACATAAAGTTAGGGATATGTTAATTTAGGTCTAATGTTTAGTTCAGGTCTCTATAAATTTAAATAATAAATGTATAACCTCCTTATTTCATTTTGGTATACAGATATACCTAAGTGTAAAATGTATTTATATATGTATTTATATATGGCAACAAGTATAAACTTATTGACATATAATATATATAAATCAATATACTTGAATTAACCTTTATAATTAATATATTAATTAATATATATTACAGCAATACAACACATACACAGCTAATACCAACCAACACAAACCAATGTGCTGTAATAATACATGTCACACATATATAATTATACAGTATATAGAACATATATCATCACAGCACATCAATCTATACCAATTAATATCAGCCACACACACATTACATTACTGCAGTATATATTTAATTATACAGTATATATATAATATGCATATATAGTATACACATTAATTTATATACAAATTAATTAAGTATAGATCTATAAATAGAATTAGGTATACCTTTATTATATTTTATTTATACCCATACCTAATTAGGCAAACTGTAATTATGCAAATATATTTATATTATGTATTTATAACAACATATAAAGTACTGTTAATTGTACCTCCTGTTGATAACTAAGAAATTGAGAAAACTCCTTCTCTGAATATCTCTTATTTGAGATAGCATGTCCCTCCCCCATAGGGTAAAGGGGAGCGTAGGAACTACATAGGGTTGGAAAGTTCCACAGGTATCCTCAAACTGCCAATCTAACATTTTTGAACTTTTAACTACTGTGGGGGCTTGAGGGCAAATGAAACAAAATTTGACCCCTGAAATCTATCAGGGCAACTTGCCAATTATCACCATTTTGTAAAAGACTTGCAGTTGATCCTTATTGAGTGAAATTATTGTATTTGTTACTTCTTTTCTAAAAAGTTCCACACTTCTTTTTTCCTCTTTTTATAATTAATTGTGCCACCGAGCTGGGATAAGATAAAACTATTTTTCTTGGGGTCACTGGTAGATGGAACCAATGGGCCTTTTTGTCACAAGCACCTTGTAGGTGTATGTTTTGTGGCAAGAATAATTTAATCTCATCTTTTGGTAATATTAATCCTAATTGATCATGTAAAGTCTCATCTACTTTAACAAGAGCCGACTCTGTCTCATTAGTCAACTTTCTCTTAGAACTGGAATTAGGATCGCTTTTTAAGTAATCAAACAAGGGCTTTAAATCTGCAGTAGTCAGTTTTAAATGTGGGTGTATCCAATTAATGTCCCCTAATAATTTTTGGAAATCATTTAAAGTTAGTAAACAATCTCTCTGCAGCTTCAAAGGAGCATTATCAGTTTTTAAAACTTTTGGCAGACCTAAATATGAGAAGCAAGTAAAGAGGTGTTGCACAACATCTTTATAAGCTTCTCCAGTTATCGTTTTGTAACCTAAATCTGGTCTATAGCTTTTTAGATGACAAGCAACCATTTAATCTTTGCTTGAATACTTCTAGCAACGGGGAACTCACTACTCTTCAAGGTTTTAAACTCTCCCTCACCTTTTTCTCTACAGCATTCCCACCCCGCATACCACTTTCTCTAATCCCACCATCTCATTTTCAGTAGTATGTGTTGGCCAGGAGCTGGGTCAGTCTTTCCCATAAATGTTAAGAGACGTCTGTTCCTATGTCTAATAGCCCTGACATTTTACTTTCTTGAATTAAAACATCTTTTAAAGGCCTTGGAGCTGTAATTTCCTGTACCCAAAAGGCTAGATCACTAGATCTAAATGCTCTGCGGCTCTTAGCTTGAGAAGTCAAGAGTTTTCTTGTCTGATAGTAAGGTAAAAGCAAAAACTGTGTTATTCTTTGACCTTTATTAATTTGCACAGTTTTGGTAGGTGGCAAGATCAAAACTTCAATTTCTCCAATATAATCAGAATCTACTACACCTTGCACCACCAAAATTTTTTGAAAAGAAAGCAAGCTACGCCCTAGCACAAGTCCTAAAATGCCCTCAGGCAGGGGCCCAGCCACTCCCATTGGAATCTGAGCAAGTCAGGGGTTAATATTGTTGCTAAATCCCCTTACTGGTCCTAGCCTGGGTGAGATCCCCCCTGAGGGGGTTTTCTCCAAGGACCACGCTCTGCACTTTGTGCACGCAGTCTGTTTTAAAAGCTCCACTGTTGAAAACAACTTTTTATCTTCCTCAGGCTTAGGCAACACTTTGAGAGGCTTTGGGGGCAAAGTGGGGAACTCTTGGGCCCTAGAAGGCGCAAACGGAGGCGGCAGCGATCGCCTTAAATCAGAAAGTGGTGTGTAAGTTGTTTTTTTTGTTTTTTTTTTTTAAAGGTTTGCGCAGAGCGGGAGGGAGCTCGCTAGGGCGCCTGGTCACAGCGTCTCTTACTGTCTCTCTCTCTCCCCCTCTCTTTCTGCCTTTCTCACTTTTCTGTCCGCCTTCCTTTTTCGCTTCCCTTCTCTTTCCTTCGTTTCTTTCCCTTTACCCTCTTTCTCTCTTTTTCTTCCCTCCTCCCTCTCTTTCTCTCTGTATCTCTTTTTCTAACTTCCTTTCTTCCTTTCTCAATCTTGCTGCGTTCCCGGATTCCTTCCTTTTCCGTTCCTCTCTCCTTTTCACTCTTTAGCTCTTTCTCTATCTTTAGATCTTTCTCTATTTTCTTTCCTTTTTTCTTTTTATTTTTCTTTCTTTTTTTTTCCGCTTGGGTGAGGCCCCCCTGAGGGGGTTTTCTGCAATGAGCAGGCTCTGTATATTGTGTATTCTTTAAAAGCTCCTTTGTTTAAAAGAATTTTTTTTTTTAATCTTTTTCAGTCTTAGGCAATGCTCTGGGAGGCTTTGGATGTAAACTGGGGAACTCCTAGGCCCTGGGAGGTGCAAGCGGAGGTGGGGTAGTCGCCTTAAATCAGAAATTGTTGGATAAATTTTTAAAGGTTTGTGTAGAGGGGGAGGGGGCTCACCAGGGCGCCCGGCCTCAGCGTCCTGTAAGCCCTCTCCTTCCTCCGGAGGTAGAGCACAGTCTCCCTCGTTTTGTTCGTCAATGGCAGAAAATATGATCTGCACAGAAGGTGGAGACCCACTACCATCCACCGCTATAGCCTCTCCCATAGGCTATCCCACAGCCTCATGACGGGGGTCCAGAACATTTTTAATCATATTTATAGGATAAGTTTTTAGTTGTTTTTTACCTTCACCCAAGTCTCTAAATTAACAGTAGCCTCTTTAACAGTTTCAAGATTACTTGTATAAAGAGTTGCCATTCTTAGTTTCAGTGTTACCCATGTCAGAAAATTAAGTATAACAGAAGATAAAGCTTTTAGCTTTTAAAAGATCAGGCTTTTCTTTGGCCTTTTAACTCTAGAAACCGGGTTTTCTCTCAAACCCCTTTGACACTTTCAATAAAAACCAGGTTTTCTCTCAAACCCCTTTAACACTTCCCACCACTACTGGCCCTGTCTGTCTTACAGGGGGGTCCGCGGCACCCTGGGTGGGGGCCTATCCGTCCCGTAATTTCTACACTTTCTCAACACTTTTTCAATTCAACACTTTCTCAACACTTTTTCTGAGGTACCTACCTTCGAATTAGCCTGTTCCGGGAGCCACTTGCCGGGGTCCAGCCCCGGTGGATCCAGGGAATTCGAAGCGGGGACAGCGTTGGCGAGGATCAGCAAACAACTGCTTAATTAAACTTTAATTAAGGATATAAAGAGTAATAGAATAAGGATAGCTCAGTGAGGAAATTCAGTGGAGAAAAGAGGCTGAAATAAGGATAGCTCAGTGAGGAAATTCAGTGGAGAAAAGAGGCTGAATAATTCAGCCAGAAGGTGAGAGAAAGAACGACATGGGGAGACCAAGTTTTGGTGAACAAGGCCCGCACTTTATTTTCCAAAGTAGTTTTTATACCTTAAGTTATGCATAGAGGATAATGGGGGAAGGGGTAGAGTCATGCAGCAAGCCAGGCTTTCTTCCTGCAAACTTATCATATGCAAAAGCTTAGGTGATTTGCATCATCTTCTGGCCCGGAGGCCTGTTAACATTTTAAGACCCTTTCTTCAGAAAGCTTATTTTTCTCTAAAGGTGATTGGTCAGGAGCCACCCTCCAAAAGCATTAGATAAAGTTGCATTCCTACAGAGCAAAGGTGTGGTGGGCTATAACAAGAAAAAGAATAACTCAAGGGTCCCAGGCTACAAACATTAAAGCTACTACTTCCACCAATTATATTAATCAATACACTGCCAGGGACACAGCAGGTAAGGGATATGGAAACTTAGCAGCAAACATTGGCCCAACAAGTGAAAATCCCTTCACCAATACAATTTCTAATCAATCTTTTAACTGCTCAAAGGAATCTGTATTTAGACAGTTTAGAACATGGAGCTGTAAGTTAACTCTTTTTTCAGAGAGAGGTAGTGGGGGACAGCCCCCCGTAAAGTCAGAGGTGTAGGTGAAAGCACAAAGCAGAAAGTAGGCAGACTCTGGTTTTGGGGGGTAGATGCTCGAGAATTTCCAGGGGGACTCCTGAGGCTCGATCCCGCCTTTGCGTATGCCGAGCCTCCTTCCTCATGACCTTTGCCACGGGAGGAGTTCCTCATGCTGGCTCCTGGCAGTGATAGACTTCCAGTTGAGCTATTCCAGATCCTGAAAGATAATGCTGTGGAAAGTGCTGCACTCAACATGCAATATGCACTCAATATGCAATATGCCAGCTCCCGGCAGATACTTATGTGTAAATAAGCTGTTTTGGATAGTGAATATTTTTTCAGTCTTCTTTGCTTTCACTTTTTTAAAAAAAATTTTCTTTTGGAGTATTGTTCTTTTTAAACTTAATATGCAATTTATATTTGTAGGAAAGCTATACAATTGAAACAGCTATCAAATCTTGAAAATGTTAGTGATACTATGATATAGATGTAGTTAACCCATATATAGTGTTTGCCATGGTCCAATCTAAATGGTAATTCATCTAATCTTTACAATATCAAAATGGAATATTAGTAGGGTTTTAAATTTTTGTAGCTGAGAAAACAGATACAAAGAGATGAAGATATTTGTGTGAATTCACATGGTAACAAGAGGTGGAGTCAGGAATCAAATCTAGGCTATTAATCTCTAAGGTCAATGTGTCCAAAGTTCCATTTTGTAACATTGCATCTCTATTATGAAAAATTATTAAGGCTTGAAATTATTTTGGTTATTTGCAATATTTATCAAAATTGCTTGGAGAAGTAACATATTTATTAGTTATTTCTTCAAACTTCTCTGCTGTAGTTAGATATAGTTTCCTGTGCATTTTTCAATTGTAGCAAAAACAGCTAAGGCAGACCCTTGGGTCAGTTACATACTCCCCATCCATATCTATTTTCTTCTTCCAAAATAAAATAAATTTAGCATATGTGTGTGTGTTTGCTCAGTCATGGCTGACTCTTTGTGAGCCCATGGAGTAACCAGGCAGACTCCTCTGTCCATGCAATTCTCCAGGCAAGAGTACTGGAGTGGGTTGCCATTCCCTTCTCCAGGGGATCTGCCTCACTCAGGGATTGAACCTGGGTCTCTTGCACTGCAGGAAGATTCTTTACGGTCCAAGACTGTTAAATTTTTCCATTTTCATCTTTCCTTGTGGCTAGATTTGTTTATAAAGCTTAGTCATTGAGTTGTGAGACTAGCAACCATTAGTTCTAATATAGGTTTTATTCTTAATTGATTTTTTTCTTCCCTGGTCCCTAGTATCTTGACTCAAAACCAGAGTCTCCAAGCTCCAGAGTCACTCTTTGCAGTCATTAGTATGCAGAATGAAATCTTACTTATCATCTTTTCTATTTCTTACAATAAAAAATAATGAGGGAAACTCTACACAATTTACTGTATCTAATACTGCTTCATTGGAATTTGATGTATTAGTAAAAGCAAGGCTCTAAATTCAGAGATATATTAGAAGCAATCAGGAATTCAATTCTGCATTTGAAAGGTATCACTATAAAAGGTAGGCAATTTTTAGAGCTTTTCATTCATCACAGCTTATTATTCACAACTTGAGGCCTTAATCAGAGGCTCATTTTTAGTAAATACTGTGAGTTTGTGCTGTTTACAGATTATTTTGATATATTATCATAGTTTTTCAAAATTCTATGTTCATTTAATCATTTATTCTTTATTAGATTTTTACATTATCACAGGGACTGTGAAATCAAGACCGTTAAGAAATATGTTTTGATTAAAGTGAATCAAATTCTTGATAGCAGCAATGAATTAATTCAATTTGCCATTTACCCAAATATGTTTCATTAAGCTAAATTCACCACATTATTGAAAAAAAAAATGAGTAGCAAACTTCTAATTTCCAAAGCATTCAAATATGCACGTATTTTATTTGAATCAGCTGGGTCATGGCTATGTAACATATTTAGACATTTGAGAATCATTGTGGCATGTTAAACTACAAGCAGTATTGATTAAGGAGCTATGTATTGTTTTATAAAGTAGTGATTTAGTTTAGTCTGCGAATAGGGACAAATTATTTGAATTTGGCTTTCTGGATTCAAAATATATTAGACACAGACAAAGACAGAGATAATAGGGTTGGTAGGCTTAACTTGCATCCTACAAAGATGAAACAAGGGTATGAAATGCAAGGTATTCAGCTATTTGTAGACAAGAAATTCTTGAAATTATTTGGTTTACTTATTGTTGGTAGGTAAACTTTGCATAACAAATTGCAGGAAAGCTAGTCTCAGATTAGTCCATTTAGGTCAATCATGACTCCAAATGATTGATATGTATCATTTCAATATAAATTATTATTATTAGTCTATATAAGGACCCTGGAGAAAGAAATGGCAACCCACTTCAGTATTCTTCCCTGGGAAATCCCATGGACAGAGGAGCCTGGAGGGCTACAGTCCATGGATTTGCAAAGAATCAGACAGGACTTAGCCTCTAAACCATTACCATCATAAAGAGCAGATGCTGATAAATACAAGATACATCTTAGAGCAGACTGAAAACTGTTGTTAATCAGTTTTCTATTTGATAAAAATTTAAGTTAAAATAGGTAAGTTTAAGTGGTATCTCAGTTGTATCCAACTCTTTGCAACCCTATGGACTGTAGCCTGGCATGTTCCTATGTCCGTGGGATTTTCCAGGCAAGAATACTGGAGTGGGTTGCCATTTCCTTCTCCAGAGACAGGCAAAGGGAATAAGAAATATTGAAATGTGTTTTATTGCAAATTTTGATTTAACACTACCTGTATTTATACTGAGAAATACAATAAAGACCTTTGCCTGTATAGTGTATTGTCAATGAAATATCCTTTGAGTTTTTAAAAGTAGAAATATCACATAATTTTACAATGAACTTACCTTTGCTCTAAAAATTGAATTCTGTTATCACATTCACAGATCATAGATAGTTGTCCAGGTAGATTACTAAAAACAATTTCCTGTCAGTTGGGGCCCCGTTCCCCAGAACATTATAATTACTGGAAAAAAGTCAATAATACATCAACAAATACTGTTTGATGTGTAAAATAAGAATAATCCTAATATTTGTAGTCAGATCATAATTAAAGAGCAGTGGATATACCTGATTAGTTGAGAACATTTGGTTTTTAGATGAGCACACAAAAGTCTCAAAAAGTCTGCTTTTATCCAAAATACCTCCCTAATGACTGGATAGTGTAACAGTAGAAATTACTCTTTTTATTTTTGGAGCAGTTTCATAACTATATGTGTATGTGGTATGACTTCTTCATAGAGTCATATTATCCAAACCATAATCTGAGAGAAACGTCATTACATTTGCTGAGGTTTTCCAAATAAAATATGAAGAAGCATTAGAGAAAAATATTATATTTAAAATCTATAGGAAGAGAACATTCATTGTTTTCTAAAATGTAGATTACCAAGACAACAGATTCTAGCTAACCTGTACTTTCCATTAAAACATGTTATCAATTGGGCCTTAAAATTCTAGTGATATATCTCTGATGTAAAAATTGTCAAAAGTAATCAGACTTTTGTTGTAAATAATCAAAATATTTTTTTCTAAAAGCCTCAGATATATGTTTTAATTTATCCCAAACCCTTAATAGATTTCACAATATAAAATATAAATAAAACTTTCACATTTAAAATTTAACTATTTAAACTTTTCAAGTTAAGACACGATTATATATTATTTCAAATGATAAGTCAGAATTTGAGTATATAAGCTGGAAACGCTGTAGTTTAAATATACACAAACATTCATCAGTATATGCTATAAACAAGGCACCGTGTACTAAGCACACAGAAGAAAATATTGATCAGTAGTGTTTTATGTATTAGAGAATGTCACCAGTTATTAAGATGCACCATTGTTTCTTATACAACTTAGAAAGAAAAATCAGGTAATTAAACTGTGATACAATAGTGTAAAAAGAACCCTACACAACTAATGAATTTCTCCTATCTCTCATTGTTATGATTTTTTTCACTTTTTCCATTGACTTTTTAATTCATATTCTTTTGCATTGCTTAACATGTGATTGGCAATCTCTCTTCATGTAACTCAGTAATAAAACTTAACCCAGTTTTATGTACTTGTGAGTGGACTTCTTTCTTAATAAACATAAAACTCTTGTTTTTTTTTTAAACAATATATGGAATTCTAGTTATTTTTTTGAAGATGAATGTTTGCTTCAGTTGTATCATGCTCCTCCACTCTGATTTTTTATGCAATAATTTTTCATGATAATGCTGAAAGAATCTAGTCTTTTTGAACACTTAAATGTCACTTCGATTTAACACATTGACTGACAACAGCACATGTCATTTAACTGAAGTGAGAATGATGTGAAGACCTATGATCAAATTCACATATGGTTCACATGATTTCCAAATATAAAATGAAACTACATGCACAATTTGTTTCCTTATCCATTTCCTTCCCAAATTCCAATATTCTCGCAACACCTGAGATAATTATAGCTCCATAGACACATACCTAAAAAAACTACTAGAAACAGAAAGTGATCACCTAAACAAATCCCCACAAAACATCAAGCATCGATTTCATCATAAAATTACACGTTCGGAGGAAAAAAAAAAATCTGTTCTAAGCATAACAGGTATATTTAACAGAGTTGTCATGTCCTATTTCAGATTCTTCTTTCTAAGCATGCTCCAAGGTGCACTCTTTAGACAGTTAAGTGCATGCTGGTTATGACTGAGTAGCACAGAAATATCACAATGAGAACGACTGTAAAAGCCAGGTGACATACACACAGGCTGACATTTGAAAGCCCTAGAAAGCATCTGAGGCAGCTGAGATTTAAGGGTCAGCGTATCACAAAGAAAAAGCAATGAAGTGAGTCCAATATTTTCTGCTGCTTTTTCCTTGAGACACATGCTGGCTCTTAATTGGTATTCAGCTTAGAGGTCAAGAAAAGGAGGATCAGAATGAACGCTGTCTTGTGTAGCTGGATGGACTCTGGAAAGGAGAGATCTGAAGGTACCTCAGACTTGAGGGGTCAAGATGATAGAGAAAATGGAGCCTCTGAAAGGTGAGCCTGATGTTGTGTCTTAAGCTTTGTCACTTTTTTTTTTTTCTATTTTTGCTGGTAAGAATCTACCAGACAAAGTGAAATGTGATAGCTAAGAAACTAAAAGATAAGCAAAGTTTCTGCTTTTGGATAGAATGGGGCAGATTGCCACAGATATGCGTTACAGTGAAAGTGAGAAAGATTTCTAGAATGGCAGTGTGAGGTGGTCAACAGACCATCTTCCCAGTGAAATTAATGTTTAATGGGTAAAATTTACACATATATAAAATTGGAATCTCTGCAATTTCCCCTAAAAGCAGACAGAAAAGAGAGGAACATATAATCACAAAAATTGACTAAATCTCAGCAGCAGCAGTAAGAGCCATGACATGCTCCCTCTGCCCCCTGACCCCAGCTCAACATGGCAGAGCTCTCCTCCAGGAGGACAGAGCTAAGAACTCAGGGCTTCCTCGCCCCCAGGCTCCCAGTCTAAGGCTGCATATGAGCTCCGGGAGGGCCAGGGCACCTGCCTCTTTCATCATACCCAGCTCTATGTTGCCAAAACTATTCCAGGTAGTCATAGTTTACCAGAGACAAAATTCAGATCCAAAATTACAAATAGACTGAATGTAAAAGGAATGAACCATGCACACAGAAACCATAAGAAATGAAATGGTTAAGAATCCACCTGCCAATTCTGGGGGCACAGGTTCAATCCTCGGTTTGGGAAGATCCCATATGCCACGAGGCAAAGAAGCCCGTCTGCCACAACCACTGGGAGAGTTCTCTAGAGCCCCCTGAGCTGCAACTACTGAGCTCACACACCACAACTAGTGAAGCCCACACGCCTAGATCCTGTGCTCTGCTATAAGAGAAGCCACCACAACGAGAAGCCCACACACCACAAGGGAAAGCAGGCCCCACTCGCTGCAACTAGAGAAAGCCCAAGCACGGCAATGAAGACCCATATAGCCAAAAATAAACAAATAAATACAAAATAAAATTATAAAAAAATAAAGTTGCTTGACTGTAGATATTTTATAACAATACCTGTATATTTGTTATTATATAGCAAGCAGGGTGTTATAACTATATATACTATATACTTGTATTCACCTACTAACAATGACTCAAAATACATGAAGCAAAACTGACAGAATTGAAAGGAGAAATAAATAATTCAA
This sequence comes from Bubalus bubalis, assembly GCF_019923935.1. Taxonomy (NCBI): domain Eukaryota; kingdom Metazoa; phylum Chordata; class Mammalia; order Artiodactyla; family Bovidae; genus Bubalus; species Bubalus bubalis. Next base: position 73,151,529 of record NC_059161.1, read on the forward strand.
CAATAAAATTTAGAGATTTCTGTACCCCATCTTCCATAATGAATAGCACAATCAGGTGTAAGATCAACAAGGTACAGAAAACTTGGAAACACTATCAAACAACTAGACTTACTCTGTGTCTATAGAATATTTGACACAACCATAGCAGAATTCACGTTCTTCTCATGCACATATGAACGGACACCAAGAAAGACCAAATGCAAGGCCATTAAAAAGTCTTAAAGCATTTAGAAGAAGTGAAATAAAACAAGTGGTTCTCTAAACACAACAGAGTGTAATTATTTTTCTCTTGGTTTTCTAAACCCCTTTTACTGGTTTAGGTTATTAAAGTGGGGACATTGTTGGGACATTATCTCTTCAAAGTTTTATTCTATTCCATCTTTTCTCTCTTTCTGGCATTTCAATTACATTTTTGTATTGTCTCAAGATCTTGGACACTCTTTTAAATGTATTTTTCCACTCGCTTTTATTTTGTGTTATTGGGATCATTTCTTTTGATCATTTTTCATTTGTATCAATCATTTCCTCTATTTTGCTCATTTAGTGCACCAAAATATTCTTTATCACTGATAAATTATTTTTCAGTATCAGTATTTTAATTTGACATTTTATTCATCTGTCTCACTGATAAGGGCTTCCCAGGTGGTACCACTGGTAAAAAACTTACCTAAGAATGCAAGACACTTAAGAGATGCAGGTCCCATCCCTAGCTGGGATGCCCTAGAGTAGGAAATGGCAATCCATTCCTGTATTTTTGCCTGGAGAATCCCATGGACAGAGGAGCCTAGTGTGCTCCAATCCATTGGGTCAGACACGACTGAAGCAACTTGGCACACACACTGCTAAATTTCTTTATCTATGCATGTTTACTGTTTATGTGATGCAACATATTAAATGTATTTATATTGTTTTGTTATAACTTTGCCTGATAATTCCAAACTCTGTTTTTTCTCTGGCTCTAGTTCCACTGATTCTTTTTTCTCTTGATACTCTGTTGTATTTTATAACTTTTTTGTAGATTTTCTAAAATTTTGTTTGAACATAAGGTTTTACAATAGGACAATGGAGAATGAAGTAAGCAACACTGATATATTATATATAATAACACTTATGCCCAGAAAATGTCATACCTTGCCTTTTGTCAGGCCATTGGCACCTGTGATGAAGTCAGTTTAATTGGAACTGAGTTGGTCTGAAAGGTGTAATTTGGGAGCCAACATTTCCTCGAGTGAAGTTATGACTTGACTTGCATATCTCCTGCCTGAACTTCAGACTCAGCAGTACCTGCACCTCACCTCAGGGCCATCCCTTCCAGGCATCTACCTGCCCGAGGGAACTGTGCCACTGCTTGGCACCCCACGTGGGGTGAAGATACCTGTGTGGTTTTTCTCTTTGCTCCCTTCCACCACTCGGCTTCAGCAAACACTCTGTGCTTAATTTTTAATAGTAGATTCTTTTACAGTGTCCCTGATGGTCTTTTATCAGCAAGTAGCTTGGAATTTTATGGGTTTCTCTCAGTTGTTTCTCCAACATCAAATATTAACTGTATCCTTGAACCTGTGGGAGACTCACTGTTCCTCCCCACCTCCTCCCAAATTGAAGGCAGTTGCTGCCTCCTCCCCATCCAGGCTTGAAGCCCCTGGAAGCTCTCTCTCCTCCTGCCCCACCCTCAGACATCAGCACTCTTTCCTCAGGCAGAGTCCCTTTCAGCCTCCTGCTGGGCTTCCTGTCATCCTCTAGAGCACTCTGTAGAAGTCTGGGTAAAAACTGGAAATTGCATGGAGATCCCTGTTGTCCCTTCCTCCCAGGAATTCCATGCCCTCGTGCCAGACCACCCTCAGGCTTTACACGTCTGATCTCCCCACAACTGGCGACTGTTCCTTTGATTTCTGGCTGCTCTGCCAAGAATGACAATGGCTGTGGGTCTTTCCTCCTCTAACAGACTTGTCACTTTTTGGAATTTAGTTAATTAGATCTCTTGCCAGCTAAGCTCTGAGATGTTTTTGTTTCTGTGGTTGTCATGCAACAGAGTTCTCTTGTGACTCTATCCTAACAAAAAGCAGAAGTTTTATTTTAAAATGTCAATAGTCACAGCACCTTAGAAACTATAAAACTTGGAACTATTTTAATTTTGAAAAGTTTCAGATGTCAAATTTAAAATGAAGCATATTTTATTGCAAATTTTTGAAATTAAAAAGAAAAAGATTTTAGTTCAGATTGCTTCTACAACATACATGGATGACAATGCTTGCAGACCCCTGACCTAAGGCATTTTGTATTAACCACTGTGCCCAATGGTAAAAGAAAATAGCTGATTATACAACCCAAGTTGGCATAATATCAAGATAGCTATGTTGTTATTCTGCTGCTAAGTTGTGTCCGACTCTGCGACCCCATGGACTGCAGAATGCCAGTCTTCCCTGTCCTCCAATATCTCCCCGAGTTTGCTCAAATTCACGTTCATTGAGTCAGTGATGCCATCCCAACCATCTCATCCTCTGCCACCTCCTTTTCCTTTTGCCTTATATCTTTTCCAGCATCAGGTTATTTCCAATGAGTTGGCTTTTCGCATCAGGTAGCCAAAATATTGGAAATTTAGCATCAGCCCTTCCACTGAATATTCAGGGTTGATTTATTTTACAATTGACTGGTTTGCTCTCCATCTATGACTCCTCAGTAACAGAGATTCTAGTATTCTTCATCCCCCAGATAAACAACACTGGCCATCTGAAAAACTAACAGAACATAGGAAATGTAGCAGAAAAACAAAGTTGAAAATTATTAACTATGGTCAGTTGCATAAATGAGGACTACAGAAGGGATTATTTTTTCTCTCCACCTCACCTTATAAACAGGTTGTGTGTAGTGGTCGCTAGCTGTTCTTTGAATTACAATAATAATTGTTGTTGTTGTTGTTTAGTCACTCAGTCATGCCCAACTCTTTTGTGATCCCATGGACGGAGGAGCCTGGTGGGCTACTGTCCGTGGGATTTCCCAGGCAAGAGTCCTGAAGTGGGTTGCCGTTTTCTTCTCCAGGGATCTTTCCTACATGAGGACTGAGCCCTCTTCTCTGAGTGTCCTGCATTGGTAGGCAGATTCTTTACTGCTGAACCACAGGGGAAGCCCTCAGATAGATGACATAATTCAAGGGACATTTAGATGTCTCTTGGTAAAATGTTTAATGCATGTGTGTGTGTGTGGGGTGTACACATTGAATGCAGTACATTAGGTGGGAACAGTTGTTGATTATTAGTGGAATTTTACATATACATAGAGAACTCTATAGATGTTTAGTAGGAAATCAGTGTCGGACACGGCTTACTATTTTTCAGTATCCATTCTATCCTAGTGCACCTTCCCGAATTTAGAGACTGAAAAGCTCAAAACTATCATTTTCCTACTTTCTTGTGTTTGCCTTTGGAGAGGTGACACATTCCAGATTAAGAAGCCTTTGTTGGATATCCAGAAGGAGTCTTTAAGAGCATCATGAATGGTGATTGTGTCTTCTGGCAAGCAAGCCAGCATTTTGGTGGCCAGTTTCTAGGTCAGCAGCACACATCAGCTGAGGCTGGAATCCCTGGATCATAGCAATGACCATTAGTTATTTTTATTGTAAAAAGAAAAAAGACTTTGTTTGGGGAAAGCAGTTTTATGTAAATAACAATATTTGCCAGGACGTTCAGGGATTTCTCTTATTCCTCCTGCTCCTACACATGTACAGCTTCCCTTACTGTCAATATCACTCACCAGGATCGTATTTTTTTTTTTACCAAGCTTGACCCTAAATTGACACATAATCACCCAAAGGCCATAAGTTACCTTAGGACTTCCACTTTTAATGTTGTACCTTTTATGGGTTTAGCCAAAACTATAATGACATATAATTTTGGCATGCTGTGGTCCATGGGGTTGCAGAGTCAGACACAACTGGGCAACCAAACAACACATAATGACATACACCTATCATTTTAATAGCATACAGAGTATTTTCAAGGTCATAAATGTCCTCTGTGTGCTTCCCAGGTGGTGCAGTTGTAAAGAATCTGCCTGCTAATTCAGAAGTTGCAGATTCAATCCCTGGGTGGGGAAGATCCCCTAGAATAGGAAATGACAACCCACAGCAGTATTCTTGCCTAGAGTGTCCCATGGACAGAGGAGCCTGGCGGACTACAGTTCACGCAGTCATAGAGTTGGACATGACTGAAGCGACTGACCACGTCCTCTGCTCTGCCTGTTCCTCTCCTCTGACCCCTGACAGCCATTGATCTCTTTAATGTATCTGTAGTTTTGTGACTGTGTCTGAACTCATTAATTTCAGTGATGAATCTTGAGTCTCACTCCTCAGGCCATATGTTGATTTTATAAGTCTTCTACTTCCCTCCATTAATTCTATTTCCACTTTTTACACCTGGAGTGTTTCTGTTCCTGCCACTTATTTATACTTATACCTGAAACAAAAGCTCAGAGAATAGAAATAATTAGAGAAAAAAAAAATTAAGTACACAACTACTGGACCATCAAATTTAACAAATTCCTTCCCATCTAAACTTTGATGTGGTATGAGAAGAAACAACACAAGAAACCTGTATCAGGAAATTGAATGGCATTTCATTTCAGGATTGCAGAGAACACTTAGCATGAATGTTGTTGTTGTTCAGTTGATAATCTGTGTCAAACTCTTTGTGACCTCATGTATGGTAGCATGCCAGGCTCTCCTGTCCTTCACTATCTCCTGGAGTGTGCTCAGACGCATGTCCATCAAATAGGTGATGCCATTCAACCATCTCCTCCTCCAATGCCCCCTTTTCCTTTTGCCCTCAATCTTTGCCAGGATCATAGTCTTTCCCAATGAGTCAGCTGTTCACATCAGCTTCAGCATCAGTCCTTCCAATGAATATCCAGGCTTGATTTCCTTTAGGATTGACTGATTTGATCTACTTGCAGTCTAAGCATGAATGGTTCTCCTGTGAATGAACTGTTTTGCAAGTACTGGATTCAATCAAAAATTCTTACTGTATACTACATTTAGACACAAGAAAGTACATAAATAAAATATATTTTAAAAAATGCAATTTCTATAATACAGTATTTCCATATTTCCTGTGGCAAAATACTATAATTATGAAATCTAGCTGCCTTATTAATATCACATATGAGTGCCTTCAGGAAACATTTTACATAATGTGAAAATCATTCTTTTTCAATATGCCAATGTAACCTCTCAATTCTTACAATTACAATGCTGGAAATCTAGGCCAAGAAAAAATCCTAATAAGAAAAGAATCATCGATAAGAACAGGTTTATGCATTTCAATATTTTATTTAGTTTTATTTAATTTCATAAAAGTGGAACTTATTCTTTAATACTCATAAATACATTTTTGGTTAAAGGAAAACACAGGATGACCACTCTATATCATAGAATAATTATTTTGAAGTTAATATTCTGGGTTAATAGCAGATTGTTATTCTACAGGGAATTAATATAAAAAGAGTAAAAATTGTATAAAACAAAAAAATCTCACATATTAAAGGGAGGGAAAGCATGATTTAAAAATATAATGTATTTGTTTTTTTCTCATGTGAAATTTGCTAAAGTGTGTTTTAGGGAAACTAGTTTTTTTTTTTAATAATCATTTTATTGATATCTACATGTCATGAGAAAAGATATAAAACTAAATATTATAGTAAATGTGACTCAAGCTCTCATGGAGCATACAGTGTAGTTGGAAGAATGGACATTATTCAGGCCTTCCCATAATTAATATAACTTTATAAACAATCCAAAGAGTTGATATGTGCCATGAGAATACAAACTCAGTGAGTTTTACACATCCACAAATGCCAGAGAAGACTTCAAGGGGAAAAATAAAAGCTTAAGAACATATTAAATTCATACTGGAAAAAGGTACAGGAACATTCTATACCTTTTTTTTTTTTTGAAATATCATTCCGTGTCATTTCATGTGTTTAATTTTTAAGTAGAACTCATAATCTTCGCTCTGTTAACTTCTTGATGGTAACAGCCATTGAGAGTCTATTCCTATATTGTTCACAAGGCATAGTACGGATCTTACATTGCATTTGGTCCTCTATAATAGTATTTGTTTCAGCAAGTTAATTAGACTTTGCCAGAAATATTTAAATAGGTTACAAATTCTGTGAAGGTAGTTGTAGTTCACTTTATTTTCTCATGTTCCTTTTTCTTTTTTTTTCTTTTTATTTTATTTTTAAACTTTACATAATTGTATTAGTTTTGCCAAATATCAAAATGAATCCGCCAAGATGGCTTTTCTACATGAAGCAACATGTGCCAGAAGCTCTCAGTGTTATTCACAATAAAGAAAGTAGTGATAATGCTTCATGTCTCTGCATTGTTTATGAAATGAGAATTAGCAAATACTTAACTAAGTAGGAGTCAGGATTTGGTAAGTTCTAAGTTAGAGGTCAAAATTTTGGTGTTTAGTTGCTCAATTGTGTCCAACTCTTTGCAACCCCATGGACTGTAGCTCTCCAAGCTCCTCAGGCCATGGGATTCTCCAAGCAAGAATACTGGAGTGGGATACCATTTCTTTCTCCAGGGGATCTTCTGACCCAGGGATCAAATCTACATCTCCTTTATTGGCTGGTGGGTTCTTTACCACTGAATCATTAGGAAAGCCCAAAAATCAAATTAGTCTGTATTAAAATTCAAAGTCTGTCAAATTTTAATTTGGAGTATTTCCACAGAGTATAGCTTATGAGATGTATTTTAAAATTATGAATATTGGGGGGAAAACTAAAAAAACATATTTTCATTTTAGGTATACATTGCTTAATAGCAATAACAGAATATGTATATATGTATTCAATAGAAATGATGCTTTTGAACTGTGGTGTTGGAGAAGACCCTTGAGAGTCCCTTGGACTGCAAGGAGATCCAACCAGTCCATTCTAAAGGAGATCAGCCCTGGGATTTCTTTGGAAGGAATGATGCTAAGGCTGAAACTCCAGTACTTTGGCCACCTTATGCGAAGAGATGACTCATTGGAAAAGACTCTGATGCTGGGAGGGATTGGGGGCAAGAGGAGAAGGGTACGACAGAGGATGAGATGGCTGGATGGCATCACTGACTCGATGGACAAGAGTCTGAGTGAACTCCGGGAGTTGGTGATGGACAGGGAGGCCTGGCGTGCTGCGATTCATGGGGTCGCAAAGAGTTGGACACGACTGAGTGACTGATCTGATCTGATTCAATAGAAATTGTGATAAAGTGCAAAATTAATCTTATTAAGTTTTTCAGTCATAAGCTGATGCTTCTGTTTTTGCCTATACTGATGTTTATAAATAACAATAAAATAGAAATGTTTAAAAAATCTCAGTAGATGTATCAAGCATCAGATAATAGTTGAATCTGTAGGTTATAATAAACCAACAACTTGGAATACATTGTAGAACATTTTTAACTGTAAATACAAAACAGAAGCTAAGAGATATGATGCTCCAAGAAGTTCGAGAAGGAAAAACCCAAGAGAAAAGGAGAAAAGCAATATTAAAGGACATGATGTCAAAAAACTGCCTCAATTTTAAGGAAGTGATGAGGTAACAATAGGCTGTGTGTGTGTGTGTGTGTGCTAAGTCACTTCAGTTGTGTCCAACTCTTTGCAACCCTATGGACTGTAGCCCACCACGCTCCTCTGTCCATGGGATTCTTCAAGCAAGAACGCTGGGGTGGGTTGCCATTTCCTACTGCAGGGGATCTTTCTAACCCAGGGATGTAACTTGCATCTCCTGTGGCTCCTGAATTGCAGTCAGAATCTTCACCACTGAGCTACTGCGGAAGCCCCAGCAATAGGATATGAGCATCTAAATTTGAACTGCAGTCTCTCCTGAGTCACCAGTAGAAAGCTGTAGTATTCTCTGGCTCTTAGTTATGTGTTAGCTATAAACTTTGGATTTTTTTCTTATCTCCTACTTAATCATTTAAGAAATTTTTATTTTTAATGGAAGTATATCAGGTGACACTAGTGGAAAAGAACACCCCTGCCAATACAGGAGTTGCAAGAAACACAGGTTCCCTCTGTGGGTTGGGAAGATCCTTTGCAGTAGGAAACGGCAACCACTCCATTATTCTTGCCTGAAAAATTCCATGGACTGAGGAGCCTGGTGGGCTACAGTCCATGAAGCAGCAGTCAGGCATGACTGAGAGACAGCACACACACACACATATACACACACACACACACATACACACACACACAGATGATGTACAATGCTTCAGATATACAGAAAAGTAATTCATATATATATATACTTTTTCAGATGCTTTTGCATTATGCGTGTATGCTATGTCACTTTAGTTGTTTCCCACTCTTTTTGACCTCATGGACTGCAGCTCACCAGACTCCCCAGTCCATGGAATTCTCCAGGCAAGAACACTGGGGTGGGTTACCATTTCATTCTGCATCTCCCACTATAGGTTATTACAAGATATTGATTATAGTTCCCATTCTATACAATGGGTGATTGTTTATTTTATGTATAGCAGTCTGCATCTGTTAGTTACAAATGTATCCCTCCCCTGTCCTTGATCTGAGTTTTTTATTTTGTTTTTGTGATTTGAATATGTAAGAAATTCAGAACAAAAGAAATCAGGGTCCTTATCGAAACTGCTCACTGTAGGGACCAGGGGAAATAGTTAATACTAGATGAGCTTGGGACAATCAGTAGTGTCCCAAAGTATTACACCCTCTTAAAAGGAGGAGGAGGGGCATGAAAAGGAAACCAACCTGAAAAAGTTTTTAATGAGCAAAGCTAGAGGAATGTGAGCAACAAAACCTAGTACAAAATGATTTGCTTTTAAACCAAAGCAGAAAAATAAATAAATAAATAGTTGGTAGGGAGGATTTAGGCTTCTTTAATCTTTGCTGCCTGGAAAAGTGATGTTCCCTGGTGGCTTAGCTGGTAAAGAATCTGACTGCTATGCAGGAGACCCTGGTTCAAGCCCTGGGTCAGGAAGATCCCCCTGGAGAAGGAACAGCAACCCACTCAAGTATTCTTGCCTGGAAAATTCCAGGGACAGAGAAGACCGGTGGGCGACCATTCATAAGGTCATAAAGTGTCGGACACAGCTGAGGGACTAGCACTTTCACTTTCTTTCAATATTTCTTGCCTGGAATATGTGATGCTACATGGCAAAAATAACTTTACAGATATAATTAAGTTTATGAAACTTAAAACAAGATTATCCCCAGTTCTTCAGATGGGCCCAGTCTATTTAACTGAGCCTGTGACAGCAAAGAGATTTCTCTCCAGCTGGGTGCAGAGAGATGCAGTAGAAAAGAGGGAGGCAGTTGAGACATTCAGATCAGGAGGTGGCTTATCCATCACTGCTGGCTTAGTAAGGGACTATGAGTCAGAGAATGCTGGTGGTCTCTGGAAGCAGAGAATGATGCCTGGCTGACATCCAGGAAGTAAACTTCAGGCCTACACCCACAGGCAACTGAATCCCACTGAAAACCTAAGTGAACTTGGAAGGGACTCGAGAAAATAATTCAGTCCTGTATACACCTGTTTTCTATCTTGTGGGTTTCAGAGCAGAGGAACCAGATGAGCTACACAATGCCCAGAGTTTTGACACATGGAAACTATGAGATAATAAATGGACACTATTGTAAGCTGCTAAATGTGTGCAATATCTTTAAACCATCAATAGAAAAGAAATACAATAACCATGAATCCCTCTGATTAAATAGAGGTATAAAGAACAAATCTTTCTTGGAAAACAGTTTAAAATAACAAATCCAGAAGAAATGTAGCAACTAGAAAATCTTTGTAAGAATACCACAATAATTGTTGTAGGTGAGGCTAATGATGAATGATAAATTTTGTGAATAAATAAATAAAGAGAAACAGTGTAATAGCCTAAAAGTATTTCTTCCAGTAGACATATTAATTTCTGTGGTGATTTTTAACACATCTACACATTAGTTAATTATTCTCTCACCAGGATGTAGAGCTTAATTCTCCTTCATTTTGAGTATGGATACATAAATATATTTCCATTTTTTTCATTTAAAATAATAGGTGATACAATATAAGTAAATAAACAGAACAACAGTTCCACTGAGCCTGGACAGAGCATCAGAAAAGGTCCTAGATAACAGGAAAGCATATATAAAACCCAACAGGATGCAATCTGTCATTTGGTAAAATTTGGGTCAGGAATTACTCCTAGAATTTAGAATAATTGAATCACTAACTATAGAGATCAGAAATGTATCAAAGGCATCTGAAATCACATAGATTTGTAGCTACTTTTGTAAGCAACTGAAAACTTACTGCACAGCTTGAATCATGCTAAATTAATATCAAAGAAAACCACGTCATGATAAAATAACTTGAGATGGGCAACAAGTGAAATTGAGCATAAAGTCAAGGTTAAGGTAAGGGCGGATGAAACATAAATGTATTGGAAGAACAAGTGCATATGGTAGATATTTGATTAAGAAACAACCATGCATGTGTGCAAGGCTGGTTATAAATACAGAATAACTAATATCAATAAAGTATAAGCAACAAAATTGAAAATATTCAAATAAATGAATCAGAGGTTCAGCAGACCATTTGTTTTTCTTGGCACTGGTAAATTTACCTCCCTCATGAGGACTCAGTTTAGAACTTGCAGTGTGATTAATCTCTCAAGTGATGTTTCAGTAGACCTTGAACACAGTAATGATAGGAAAAAAAAATTAACAGTATTGTTTGATGGAATGAGAAACAAACATGGTAACCTCAACATCATAATTAAGGGTTGGAAATTAAATAATGTGAAAATGTTAGTTTCAACCATTGAAATGGATTCATTTAATCATTATGTTAAAGAGAAATTAAAGCTAAATAATCATTTTAAGCCACCCTTCCATAAAATCTTACAAAGGTCAAATGAAAAAATGTAGAAACTATGCTTATGGGAAACTTCCTTTTTCTTAAAATGAAGTGTCAAATATAAAATATTCTCATTATAACAAGATGTCCTTATGAAGAGTTTATTGAACTGAGAGCTTAACTGTATTTTTCAGAAACCCAAATCCCAGTTCAGTGGAGGAGCAAATTCTCAAAAGTGTACTGGGTACTTTTGCAGGCAACTAACTAGACTCATGTCCTCTTAATTACCTCTGTAGGTCAGCTGGAGTAGAACCCACTTACTAATTACTGAGCATGTACCTTTGAGGAAAGTTAAGATAAAAAGCACTTATTCCAGGCCCGATTCATATAGTATATGACAGTGAACTCACTGTCAGTTCTTGGTGGAGAAAATCAGATCAAGAAAGTACTGAAGTGAAGGCTCAAGTGAAAGTCGCTCAGTTGTGTCCGGCTCTTTGTGATCCCATGGGGTATACAGTCCATGGAATTCTCCAGGCCAGAATACTGGAGTGGGTAGACATTTCCCTTCTCCAGGGGATCTTCCCAATCCAGGGATTGAACCCAGGTCTCCTGCATTGCAGGCAGATTCTTTACCAGCTGAGCCACAAAGGAAGCCCAAGAATAACAGAGTGGGTAACCTATCCCTTCTCCAGTGGATTTTTCCAACCCAGGAATCAAACTGGGGTCTCCTGCACTGCAGGCTGATTCTTTACCAACTGAGCTAGCAGGGAAGGCTCAAGAAGTTTTACATATTTATATTACCTACTCTACAGATGGAGCTACAGTTAAGGTTTGCTAAAAGGTAAATCAGCTAATTATTTTGAGGTCAAAGATGATATATGATTTTTTAAATTTATTCATTTATAAAGTTTAACAGCCAAAAGTTTGAGAAAATATTGCTGTACAAAGGTAAATGCATATCTATCATGTAAGTATATTGATACACATGTTAGAACCATTCATAATTTCTAATTTTAAAAACACCACTCTGTGCAGAAGATCATGCTTAAGAATTCATTTTACTAATACACATTTAAACAGACAAATCTCTACTTTTTTATTAGCAATGATTCTATTTGCACTACATAGTTTCAAATGTGTAGGGTCTGACAGTTTTAATTTTTGTATTTAATAAAGAATAATAAAGATGAAATAAGCGCACAATATTCCATTTATACATTACTCACTTTAAAGTGATTTTTCTTCTGATATTGAGAAGTCTGAATTATTTATTGGCAGAAACACTCATCTAAGAAAGTCTGATACTTTTCACTTTAAAAAAATAAAGAATAATTAAGAGCCAGAATTCTCCTATTTAATTCTTTGATATTCAGATTAACTCAAATTAAAAGGTCATAATAAACTATATAAATAAAGATAAAATTATTTACTAAGTAGAGAAGCTGCTACAATTTTTGGTTGAATGCATTTTGAACATTTAGAATTTACATCTTTTGAGTTCTATGCAGTATGTTTGGTTGATTGATTTTGCACATTCTTCCAGATTTATGATTATGTATCTATTCATGTAATGTAAATGATGGACAGCTCATGAAAAGAACATTTAGACTTTGCCTAGGTGCCTTGAATAAAAATAAGTTCAGGATAGAAGATTAAACCTTTGAGACAGAAAATACATTTCTAAGCATGAAATGCAATTCCTTAGCAAATTTTTGAGGTTTAAAAGTTAGTGTTAATAATTCACAAGTGAATTAGAAATTCATATTTCATTGACTCAATATTATACAGTTTGACCAACAGTCTCAACATATAATGCCACATGTTATATATTCCTTTAAGTTAAACAAAAATAAGAAGTAGAAATATTGAAATTATAATGATTTCTAAATAGCCAAGTCAGTTTTTCTCATTTTTCCAGAAAATAGCATCCATGTGAAATGTATCAATCATAGTTCAGAGCAAAGAATTAAAGTTTGTTAAAAACATTTAAATAACAATTTGAATTTCAAAAATTAAATGAAAATAAATGGACTATTTTATCTGAATGCAAGAAGAAATCAAAATATGTGATATATTCTGCACAAAAAATTACAAATTTTACAGCAAAATGTAGCTTTAAAGATGATATAATTCATTTCTCATGGTAGAAAAAATAAATTAAAAAACTTTTCATATGTATTGGATTTCTTGAGAGTTGCAATGTCATGACGAAAATAGTAAATATTATTGAAGTTATACAGATTACATTTCAACTATGGTTAATAATATTGATGGTTATTAATAAGTAATATTAGATAACATGGGCTTCTCTGTTGGCTCAGCATTAAAGCATCCATCTGCCAATGCAGGAGATGTAGGTTTGATCCCTGGGTCAGGGAAGATACCCTAGAGAAAGGCATGGTAACCCACTCCAGTATTCTTGTCTGGAGAACCACATGGACAGAGGGGCCTGGCGGGCTACAGTCCATGTGGTCGCAAAGAGTCAGACATGGTTGAGCATGCCAGCACACATTATTTAATATAAGGCAATGATGATGGGGCAGTCTCTGCCATCATTAGGTATGTTACACAATCTTCCCTTGTAGACAGCTAGAGAAACATTCTCCTGCTGTCCTTGAATTTTGTAATAGAGCCACAGGGCTAAGACCTGAGTGGGCCCACTAGCAACTGGCAACAATTTTGGCCAAAACCAGTAAGAAAATACTCATATAGCCATGATACCTTGTATAACCATGAAGAATTAATTCTCCTGACAACCTTAGTGATCCTGGAAGAGAGTTTGTGTCTACAAATGTACATGCAGTTTTGGTAAGACCATGGTTTTGGCCTTGTGCACCAGAGGGAAAGAATCCATCTACACCATGCCCAGATATCTATCCTGCAGAAAGCGCCACACATATATGGATGTTGCTTTATGCCTTTAAAAATCAAAAACCTAAAACACAGGAGTAACTTTTAGCTACTTTTTTTTTCTCTCTGCATCCATTTTACCTTCTCTGCACATCCATTACAATGCTTACATTACAACACAAGCATTGTGAAATATTTATTTATCTGTCAAATAACATGCAAAGACAGTATTTTATTCACCTCAGTATTTTTAACAGCATATTTCATCACATTATATTGAGTTGGTGAAAAAGTTTGCTTGGTTTATAAGAAGCGCATTCATTTTTCTCAAGCCTTCTTATTTTACATCTGTAGAATAATTCTTATTTTCACAAAAAAATAGAAGCATTATAAAAATATGTCAAAACACTTAACATTTTGGGTGGAAGTATTTACTTCTTTCCAGAGTTGTCTCTACAATTTTTAGCTCAAGGAATTTTATTCAATGCTCTGTGGTGACCTAAATAGGAAGGAAATCCAAAAAAGAGGGGATATATGTATACATACAGCTAATTCACTTTCCTGTACAGTAGAAACTAACCCAATATTGTACAGCAAGTACAATACAATAAAAATTGATTAAAGATAAAGAATAACAATAAACAAACAAGTTATCTATGATTTTTGTAATGTATCTTCTAGAACACATTTCTTTAAATCTAAACAAAAAATTGTTGGGCTATTCTAAATTATAATTTTTTTATTCAAAAATAAATAAAATGTTCTCACTAGATTTTAAGAGAGAAGCTTCCAGTGGGCACTGGATACAAGTGGCAGAGGCTGTCCCCAAAGGAGGTAGCTACTTGGTGCCTGCTACATCCAGGCTGTCACTTTCACTCACTTTCCCAGGTTCATCAGTACATCTGTCTGGAATTATTCTAATATGAGAGTGCTTCCTGTTTCTGGCTGTTGCCCTATCTTAGAAGATTATACCTTTTTTTCACTCAGAATTGCATGTTGTTTTGTGTACATTTATATGGCTTGTTTTCCTGTTTTACAATACTCCAAATATGGATTTATTACATAATTACTTCCTAAACAATATTTAAATATTCCTAATTTTTGCTCTTAATTAAAATACTGCTATAAATTTTATCTATGTTCTGTGGTATACATTTATGAGTTTCTCTTGGATATAAAATTTGCAGTGCGACTATTCCATCATGGAGTGTATTCTAAGTATGTGTACATGCTAAGTCACTTCAATTGTGTCTGACTGTTTGCAATGCTATGGACTCTACCGCCAGGCTTGTTTATCCATGGGATTCTCCAGGAAAATATACAGGAGTGAGTTGCCATGCTCTTTTCCAGGGGATCTTCTGAACCAAGGGATTGGATTTGTAATCCCCTGTGTCTCTTGCATTGGTGAGGTTTTCTTTACCACTAATGCCACCTGGGGAGCCCCATTCTAAGTATGAAAATGTAAATAGATATAATCTTTTTTTGTGAGGGGGCTGAAGGAGATTTTTGATAATAACAAGCAATGGAATATGTAATTGAAACATAATTCTTATGTAGAAAATGATCACAATTGAATGTGATTAAGTTAGAAACAAAGGTCCATTTAGTCAAGGCTATGGTTTTTCCAGTAGTCACATATGGATGTGAAGAAGGCTGAGCACCAAAGAATTGATGCTTTTGAACTGTGGTGTTGGAGAAGACTCTTGAGAGTCCCTTGGACTGCAAGAAGATCCAACCAGTCCATTCAAAGGAGATCAGTCCTGGGTGTTCTTTGGAAGGACTGATGCTAAAGCTGAAACTCCAATACTTTGGCCACCTGATGCGAAGAGCTGACTCATTGGAAAAGACCCTGATGCTGGGAGGGATTGGGGGCAGGAAGAGAAGGGGATGATAGATGAAGAGATGGCTGCATGGCATTACCAACTCGCTGGATGTGAGTTTGAGTGAACTCTGGGGGTTGGTGGTGGACAGGGAAGCCTGGCGTGCTGCAATTCATGGGATGGCAAAGAGTTGGACACAATTGAGGGACTGAACTGAACTGAAGTTAGAAACAAACTAAACATCTGAAATAGTGATATGGTTTACTAAGTAACAGAGTATAATTTCACTAACCCCATAGAAATGTTAAGCATGTAGCAGGCATTCTATAACCATATTATGTAAAAAAGTATATGTTAAAATTTATAATGAATGTTACATTCAGGGAAAATGCTTACAAAAATAATTTAATTCAGGGAGCATGAAAAATATATCCAGTCTTTGCCCCTCATTATTTACTTGTGCATGCTTTTAATTTTATGTGAATTGTTAAATTTCCAAATATTCTTCAGTTGGGATGTATAAATTTTATAATCAGAAACTTTCTCTTCCTCTGTAGCTGCAGGCTAAGTGGATAGCTATGGAATATAAAATCAAACTTATTTTAGCTCAAATCCATTAAGAGTTCTATGATGCAAGGCTCAGTTCTTGGCTCTCTTTCTGATCTTCTGAGCATAATTTTGTCTCTGGGGCATATACTTTCATAATTTCTGTGGTTATTTGTAGAATTTGCCTTTATTTCTTCTGCATGTTGCTCCAAATCATTAAAAGTAATTTGAAAAGTCTTAGCCCATCACAGAACTAGAGTCTGTCAGTAGGAATAGGGGACATGAAAAGACAATGAATTAGAACGCAGTATAAACAGGAGGCTCAATTTTATCAGGGAAAAGAAGAAGCTTTGAAGTGAGACCAAATCTGAACTCCAATCCTATTTGCAAATGTATTCAATGTAGGCAAGTCTGCTTGCTTTCACACCTGTAAAGAAATACGAAGATGAGAGTGCTTATACTGTAATACTGAACATATTGTAAATGTTAAAAAAAAAAAAAAAAACTTTCAGAAATCAACAGGAAGACTTCCCAATTGTGTGGACTCAGACATCAAAATAGTAGGCACTTAAAATAGAGTGTCTTCTGTTTTTTTTTTTTTTAATAAGCACACTATTTAGGAATGAAATTATTGCTGATGTTCATTCTCTAAGTCATATCCAATTTGCAACCCCATGAATGGCAGCACACTAGGCTCCCCTACCCTTCACTATCTCTGGCAGTTTGCTCAGATTCATGTCCATTGAGAAGGTGATGCTATCTCACCATCTCATTCTCTCTCACCCTCTTCTCCTCTTGCCTTCAATCTTTCCCAGCATCAGGGTCTTTTCTAAGGAGGCATCTCTTTGCATCAGGTGGCCAAAGTATTGGAGCTTCAGCTTCAGCATCAGTCTTTCAAATGAATATTCAGACTTGATTTCCTTTAGGATTGACTGGTTTGATCTCCTTGCAGTCCAAGGGACTCTCAAGAGTCTTCTCCAGCACCTCTGTTCAAAAGCATCAGTCCTTTGGTGCTCAGGCTTCTTTATGGTCCAACTGGCACATCCATTCATGATTACTGGAAAAACTATAGCTTTGGCTATATAAACAGACCTTTCTCAGCAAGGCAAACCACTGCCTTTGCTTTTTACTATACTAGTTCTAGGTAAATAGAGCCATGAAGATAGGAAGTTGAGGTTGGTTATCTGACCTGAAGAAATTTGAAGGCAGGAGTTAAACCAAAAGTGAAAATGGGACTCTAGAGGAACATAGCATACAGTGTAAAGAGTGTTTTTCATAATTTTCTACCTGAAGGTGAAGGAAATAAAACTGCTATGGATATGCATGTAGCAAGAGACAAGTGACTAGTGCAATAACATATTATGGCATAGGGACTTCCCTGGCAGTCCAGTGGTTAAGACTCTGTGCTTCCACAACTGGGCATGGGTTTGATCCCTGGTCAGGGAACTAAGATATATGACATGCCACAAAGTGTGGTCAATAAAAAATGAAACATAATAAAAACAAATAGAAACTAAATATTAAAATGATATTATGGCATAGAGAATAGAATACTTTGAGTTAGTTCTTTTGACTGCATTTGAGAGATTACAGAAATAAATAGACAATGAAATGAATTTAAATTTCCATTTCAAGACATCATCAAAGAAAGAGAGGTTCTATGATTTTCCTGAAATTCTTAGCTCTTATTAGCCACAATGCAAAATTTCAGAAAATTAGACACAGATTATGAGCCTACAGTTTACTGAATTACAATTCACAGCATTTCCAGTCCTATAATTAGCTATTTAGGGTTTGAAGAACAATGGGACAATATAGGGAATTCTGATGAATCTATGTGCGTTGAACCCTATTTCCCCTTAACCTCTTTTCCTGGGGAAGGAATATCCCCTTCCTATTCTAAAGTTAGCTGCCCTCTGTTTAATCCCCTCTAAAGATTTCTCTTGAGCTGTTTCCTTATAAGCACATTTCCTCAAAACCCACCTCTAGCATCTTTCATTACTATAATACCTATGTGTGTGAGTGCATGCTAAGTCACTTCAGTCATGTCTGACTCTTTGCAATCCCATCACCTGTATCCCACTGGGCTCCTCTGTTCATGGGATACTCCAGGCAAGAATACTGGAGTGGGTTCCCATGCTCTTCTCCAGGGGATCTAACTCATTCTGGGTTCAAACCCATGTCTCTTTAGTCTCTTGCATCGGCAGGTGGGTTCTTTACCACTAGTGTTACCTGGGAAGCCCCACAGTATCTAAAGTTAGATTTAAATCCAAGTGGATCTCATTTGGGAAGTGGGGGCAAGTACAAAGTTTGCATTGGGATACACACCAAAATCTAGTATGATTTGAACAAGTTATACTGTCTAGATCACAGGAATACATGCAGAAATATCTAAAGGTGGTAGACCAGGGAAGGAGGAGCATAACACTAAATCAGGCTGAGCTTGTCAAAAGGGTTTACTTACAGAAAGATATTCAGTATTCTGAGTTCAGTGTTAGCTTCATGGCCAGTTTTAACAATTTATTTATTTATTTAACTAAATTGTGGCTTCAAATATGGCTGGTATTGAATGAGTTGGAAAGACCATAAATCCATGTAATGTGAAAGAAGGAATCATGGAGCTTATGGAGATAGGACTATTAAAGTGTGTGCAAACTGCTTAATATATAAAAAAGCATTTGCCTTAGGATTTCACAGAAAATATTTTTTTCACAAAAGTCATTGGGAAATGCACTGAGGGTTGACAATATGTAGGGCTATTATCTTTGAAAATTTGGTAGTTTCTACCCACTGTAGATACAACACAAGAAAAGACTCTACACATGGACATCACCAGATGGTCAACACCAAAATCAGATTGATTATATTCTTTGCAGCCAAAGATGGAGAAGCTCTATACAGTCAGCAAAAACAAGACCAGGAGCTGACTGTGGTTCAGATCATGAACTCCTTATTGCCAAATTCAGACTGAAATTGAAGAAAGTAGGGAAAACCACTAGACCATTCAGGTATGACCTAAATCAAATCCCTTATGATTATACAGTGGAAGTGAGAAATAGATTTAAGGGCCTAGATCTGATAGATAGAGTGCCTGATGAACTATGGAATGAGGTTCGTGACATTGTACAGGAGACAGGGATCAAGACCATCCCCATGGAAAAGAAATGAAAAAAACAAAATGGCTGTCTGGGGAGGCCTTACAAATAGCTGTGAAAAGAAGAGAAGCAAAAAGCAAAGGAGAAAAGTTAAGATATAAGCATCTGAATGCAGAGTTCCAAAGAATAGCAAGAAGAGATAAGAAAGCTTTCCTCAGCAATCAATGCAAAGAAATAGAGGAAAACAACAGAATGGGAAAGACTAGAGATCACTTCAAGAAAATTAAAGATACCAAGGGAACATTTCATGCAAAGATGGGCTCAATAAAGGACAGAAATGGTATGGACCTAACAGAAGCAGAAGATATTAAGAAGAGATGGCAAGAATACACAGAAGAACTATACAAAATAGATCTTCACGACCCAGATAATAATGATGGTATGATCACGGACCTAGAGCCGGACATTCCGGAATGTGAAGTCAAGTGGGCCTTAGAAAGCATCACTATGAACAAAGCTAGTGGAGGTTATGGAATTCCAGTTGAGCTATTTCAAATCCTGAAAGATGATGCTGTGAAAGTGCTGCACTCAATATACCAGCAAATTTGGAAGACTCGGCAGTGGCCACAGGATTGGAAAAGGTCAGTTTTCATTCCAATCCCAAAGACAGGCAATGGCAAAGAATGCTCAAACTACTGCACAATTGCAGTCATCTCACACACTAGTAAAGTAATGCTCAAAATTCTCCAAGCCAGGCGTCAGCAATATGTGAACTGTGAACTTCCTGATGTTCAAGCTGGTTTTAGAAAAGGCAGAGGAACCAGGGATCAAATTGCCAAAATCCACTGGATCATGGAAAAAGCAAGAGAGTTCCAGAAAAAATCTATTTCTGCTTTATTGACTATGCCAAAGCCTTTGACTGTGTGGATCACAATAAACTGTGGAAAATTCTGAAAGAGATGAGAATACCAGCCCACCTGATCTGCCTCTTGAGAAATTTGTATGCAGGTCAGGAAGCAACAGTTAGAACTGGACATGGAACAACAGACTGGTTCCAAAGAGGAAAAGGAGTCCATCAAGGCTGTATATTGTCACCCTGCTTATTTAACTTATATGCAGAGTACCTCATGAGAAACACTGGGCTGGAAGAAGCACAAACTGGAATCAAGATTGCCAGGATAAATATCAGTAACCTCAGATATGCAGATGACACCACCCTTATGGCAGAAAGTGAAGAGGAACTAAAAAGTCTCTTGGTGAAAGTGAAAGTGTAGAGTGAAAAAGTTGGCCTAAAGCTCAACATTCAGAACACGAAGATCATGGCATCCGGTCCCATCACTTCATGGGAAATAGATGGGGAAACAGTGGAAACAGTGTCAGACTTTATTTTTTTGGACTCCAAGATCACTGCAGATGGTGACTGCAGCCATGAAATTAAAAGACGCTTGCTCCTTGGAAGGAAAGTTATGACCAACCTAGATAACATATTGAAAAGCAGAGACATTACTTTGCCCACAAAGGTCCGTCTAGTCAAGGCTATGGTTTTTCCTGTGGTCATGTATGGATATGAGAGTTGGACTGTGAAGAAGGCTGAGTGCTGAAGAATTGATGCTTTTGAACTGTGGTGTTGGAAAAGACTCTTGACAGTCCCTTGGACTGCAAAGAGATCCAACCAGTGCATTCTGAAGGAGATCAGCCCTGGGATTTCTTTGGAAGGAATGATGCTAAAGCTGAAACTCCAGTTCTTTGGCCACCTCATTTGAAGAGTTGACTCATTGTAAAAGACTCTGATGCTGGGAGGGGTTGGGGCAGGAAGAGAAGGGGATGACAGAGGATGAGATGGCTGGATGGCATCACTGACTCGATGGACGTGAGTCTGGGTGATCTCCGGGAGTCGCTGATAGACAGGGAGGCCTGGCATGCTGGGACTCATGGGGTTGCAAAAGGTCGGACATGACTGAGGGACTGAACTGAACTGACCCACTGTAAACTGGGAATAATTACAAGATAGATGTCACTATGCATGTGCTCTCTCTCATATCAACATAAAAGGTTGGTGAAATGGAAAAGGCAAGGTGCAAAGTCTTAAGAATTGAAGTAAAAGTGAGCATGTTTTGGGCTTCATGTTTTTAACAATATGATTAATCTGAGAAAAATAGCCTTAAGATGCCTAGAACAATTATTATACATATCAAATATATTAATCAAACTTCTACTGATGAGGATCTATGTTGTTACTAAACCATTCCTTTAACTACAATATCGGGATGAGTCTTTCTTTATTTTATAGGAGATTTCCATATTTTTCATGTGGTAGAAGTAGGTCTATAGGTCATCTTTTAATTGTTATGCCATTGTATTAAAGCAACTTAGCAGCAGCATTCTCTTTTAATTATTTAATTTCTTTGCATTTTTTCTTTTCCCATTTACCTCAAAGTGAATCACAAACTATTCTATCATTTTATGGTTTCTTCTCTAAAATTACATGAAAAATAGATTATATTGTTCTTTCTGTAATTCCCCTCATCCTCCCCCTATTCATTTTTAAATGAAGTATAATATACATACTGGAAAGCAAATCGTAACTATATCACAACTCAGTATATTTTCACTGGTAATCATTTTTATCCAATGAGCACCCAGATCAGGAAGCAGCAAATTACCATCCTACCAACAGCACTCTGAATAATCCTATTCACAATTCTCTTGAACAGTGAATAATCTTCAGATTATTTCTATTTTTCAGAATGCATATTAGATTGTCACTACTGTATTTTATACAAATGTACTACATTGCTTCCAGTCATTTGCACATTCTCTTCTGTGAAATGCATCTTTATATCCTCTGCCTCTTTTTAATTCAATATAAATTCACATTTATATTTATATTATATAAAAAAAGGTTATATTCACATTTTAAGAAGTGTTATTATTCATTCAATTTTTGCCTGTATATTGTTTTCTCATGTCCTTTGTATCTTTTACCTTTCTGAGTTATTTTCTTATTGGCTTATAAAGAGAGCTTATTTTGAATGTAGAGGTGTTAAGATTTTCTATTTTGCTTATTATTAATACAAATAAAACTGCCTTTTAAAAGTAATTCTTCATTTAACATGAAATAATTGTTAGATTCCATGTCAACAAATACCTCAACTTCAATGGCTTTTAGATTATGTGATGCAATAACAAATTTTATTTTTAAACCAACATAAAATATAATGATTTTCATAATTTTTATAAGTATTTTGTATCTATATTTTTACCCAACAGTCAGTTCAGTTCAGTTCAGTTCAGTCTCTCAGTCGTGTCCGACTCTTTGTGACCCCATGAATTGCAGCACGCCAGGCCTCCCTGTCCATCACCAACTCCTGGAATTTACCCAAACTCAGGTCCATTGAGTCGGTGATGCCATCCAACCATCTCTGTCGTCCACTTCTCCTCCCGCCCCCAACCCTTCCCAGCATCAGGGTCTTTTCTAATGAGTCAACTCTTCGCATGAGGTAGCCAAAGTATTGGAGTTTCAGCTTTAGCATCAGTCCTTCCAATGAACACCCAGGACTGATCTCCTTTAGAATGGACTGATTGGATCTCCTTGCAGTCCAATATTTACACTCCACAGTAAATATTAATAGATAAAATGTTGATTAATTAAGACATATTTTGACTATAGGTACTCTATATCATGAAGATCTGAAGGAACAAACTGATGTTTACTATTAAGAAACAATTCGCTAAACAGAGACATAGTGAGTTCTTTTCTAATGTTAATATGGAATTTTAATATTTGACCTAATGATTTTAATAATTATTTCTTTCAAAATATGTATATTACATAAAAATTAAGGGTTTCCCTGGTGCCTCAGATGGTAAAGAATCTGCCTGCAGTGCAGGAGATGCAAGAGATGTGGGTTTGATCCCTGGATCAGGAAGATCTCCTGGAGAAGGAAATGGCTACCCACTCTAGTATTCTTGCCTGGATAATCCCATGGACAGAGGAGCCTGGTGGGCTACAGCCCATGGAGTCACAAAGAGTCAGACATGACTGAGGGACTAAGCACACATAAAAATTAAATGAAAACTAGAAAGCAAATAAAAGTTTTGATTAAATTGTAAGCACAAATATTACCATAATTGTTTATTGGTTTGTATGCATTTGTGTAAAATAATAAAACTTTTTTTAGTTTTATAATAAAACTCAATTTTATGAATAATACAAATAGTAATTTATAACTTACAATTTCCTGTTAACAATAAAATGCAAATTCATTTCACTCCATAAATGGCTGTCTTTATAGAAAGAAATCATTTAAAATTTTAACAACATAGTTATAATTACAGATGCCGTCGTCCCTGGGATCCTCCAGGCAAGAATACTGGAATGGGTTGCCATTTCCTTCTCCAATGCATCAAAGTGAAAAGTGAAAGTGAAGTCGCTCAGCAGTGTCCGACTCTTCACGACCCAATGTACTGCAGCCCACCAGGCTCCTCCGTCCATGGGATTTTCCAGGCAAGAGTACTGGAGTGGGTTGCCGTTGCCTTCTCCGGTAATTACAGATGACATAACTTCAATTAGATAAAATTTTCCCTCAAATCACAAATGATATATTTATCTCCAAAGCATCATTTGTTAGGTGGTTTCTGATCCAATAAAATAATTTGAGCTAAAAATGACAGAATATTTTATAATAGCTAGGAAAAATATTAGTGAGTTGTGATAATCATGGCATAATTATATTAGAATAATGTCATAGCAAACTAACAAGGGTAAGTCTTTAAAATTTATATACATAGGCTTAATTACAAAATTTATAAAAGCCCTTTGTCCTTTCTAATATGATAATCATTTAAATATATATTTATAAATCATGAATGCTGAAAAGACTCATGTTTTATCATTTTAAAGAGAGTACAAATGTATGATTGTGGTCTGAATCACAGTGGCTAATACTTAAATATCTATTTATTTTCCATTTTCATTTTATTTATTTAAGAAATTATTTTATCCTACTTAGATTGCAGGATTAAACAGAAATACACTCTTTGGTTAAGAGGCTGATTTCAATGTGCTAAGAAATCATGTGTTTAACATATCAAACTGTGATGTATAATACCGTAATATAAAGTCTCCAGTTAGTCCAGTTCCATTCCTAATAAACATGGAGACAGTTAAGGGTAAAGGAAGAGATGAAATTATGTTAGTAACAGGGAGCAGAGAAAGGAGTGACTTGTAGATCTTCCACTGTCCCCTTCAATTCACCATTTCATAAAAACTGAGGCTCTCTGTGGAAAACTGCTATGAATATCTTTAAAATGTTAAGTAAAAAGCAGCATATCTCATGAATTCACTCTAATTATAGGCCACATTGGGGGCATTTTTCTTTAGTGAACTCTCCTTTATTTTTACTCCTTAGTATAATCCAGAGTATTAATGATAATTTTTAGAAAAAAAATCTCATATATTGCAAGTTCACACAAACAAGATGTTCACACAATGTAGTCATTAAAAAAAAACAGTTACTTTTAAGTATTATCATATGAAACACATTTGTCACTGAGAATATTATTAGTATTTGGTAAGAAAAATCACATATTTTATTATCCTATCATCTTTGAGTCAGCAATGCGCTACCTTGCTTCAAGGTGGAACCTAAAAGCACAATGGTTTCCTGCTGTAAGTTTCTGGAAATACAACTCTCCAAGAAGTTTCAAGTTTCAAAACTATCAAGTAATCCAGCCTTCTAGACTTTATTTTTCTGAGTGTCAGCCATTGATGATAATCTACAAAAGGCACACAATTTTAAAACAATTTAGTTTTAGATTAATGATAAGAAGAATCAAAGAATTCTAGAACCTGGGTAACATCACAGACCCAAGCCTTACTCTCCAGCAGTCTTACTGAAATGGAAATGGAGCCCCACAGAGTGGACATAATCTTACTTGGGGTAAAACATACAGTATAGCCATTGGCAGGGTCAAGTAATGCCACTAGAACTCCAGAGATCCCTAGCAATATTTCTGAAATAAAAGGATACACATATATGGAGTTCAATATATATATTTACACTCATTTACTTATATGTAGAAATAAATTGATACCAATGCCTTATTGAGGACTTTCTTCTCTTCCTGCTCTTGCCTAGGACTCAATGAGATAACAAAAGGCATACTTAATTTCTATGATGATACAGAATTCTGCTGTTTTAGTTACATGCATTTATTTATTCTTTAAAAGTGCTTGAAATTTAAGTTCTTGATTATTTAATTAAACTGTCAAACAGGACTTATCACATAGAAAGAAACTCAATATTTCATGCTTCTCTCTCTAAAATGTCAATTTCCCCTCTGTCTACACTATAGGTTTACCTTGCCCTTTGATAGAAATACTCTTTTTAAAGTATTTAAAAGAGAAATACTCTTTTTTTTTTAATCTCATCATTTTATTATTATATTTAGGGGAGCATCGGAGGAGCCCAAGAGGTATCGAAAGTCGTATCTGGAGCATATCTTATATCATTTCTTCCTATGGTATTGATCTCATACCTGAAGGTTTCCAGTGTAATTACAGTACTCTTTCATGAGCTTACAGCAACTTGGTATGGTGGAATGAACTAGAAGCCGAGTGAAACAACCCCAGGTCTTGTAATTACACCGTTTTTTTTGGTTTTGTGACTTCGTAAGGAAATCATTTAAGCTTTTTGATAATCAGTTTCCATAAAATCATTTTGAAGATTGAATGACAATGCACTTGAAGGTGCTTTGAACATTATACATATGCTTGTTGTTGTTCTTCAGTCTTTAAGTAGTGTCTGACTCTTTGCAACCCCATGGACTATAGCACGCCAGGCTTCTCTGTCCATGTGCTAAACATGTGCAAAATATTCTATTGTTAATTTAGAAGACTTTCTCTGCTGTGGAGGCTTCTCATGAACATGATTCTATGATCATACTCTTTTAAAGAAGAAGCTATCTGTGTCTCCCTTACAAAACTTGTCTTTACTTTAAAGATCAAATGAATACTTTAGCTTCGGTTCCACCTAAGTCATACACTCTTAATTCTAACTGCCCAGCTTCATATTAACCTCATTCTGAAATAAGAAATGAAAGAAGTTGTTTTCCAAATTCAGCATACCTAGAATACACAGTTAATCCTGTGTTTGAATCTGTTTACTAATATTAAATATTCCCTAATATTAAATATTCCCTTCCTATGACTGTTTTCCCTCATTTGCTCAAGTAAAAGGAAGTTGAACAGTTTTCCATTTGTGCTTTATTCTGAGCAAATTATAAGTTATTAAATATTCACTTGAAAAAATATGTCTTATTTATGGATGTACTATGTACTGGCATGTGTGTATGAGGTCAGTTTATGTTCCTGGAGAGTCTACCAACTTTCTAAGCAGAGAGCTCACACTACTGATATGACAACCTCATGCATTTTGTTGTGTTTTACTTGATTAATATTAAAAGGTTTGCTAAATATGATTAGCATTATGAGGGCATGTCCAAGTATGAAGTTAGTGGCTTGTATAGGCTATAAAAATGAAACTTCTTTGCTGAGATTAGTAGTACAGGTGAATTGTTTGTTTAAAATATTTAGAAATCTTTTGTATCCCTGTAAATGCAGACCTCGAGCATTTTGCAAACCATGTAGCAGGTACCATTGGGAATGAAACCCAAGTCTTGATGACTGCTTATTTCCTTGTGCAACCAATGGTTCTAAATAGTGGCAGCCTCATATTGCTCTTAAGGATAAAAGAATTCTGCCTCTAGAATACAAACCTCTTCTTGGAATGAATCATTTAAGTAAGTTTTGATTAGAGCATATACAAAATCAAGTGTCTAGAATAGATTGCATGTAGTGTTTTTTATACCAGCCTGCTAAAAAAAAAAAAAAAAATGTTGGCTTAACCAGTAGCATGGTGGAACGATTTAGTATTCGACTTTCATTCATTAGTATCTGAAGGGACCAAGGAGAACTATAACTCTAAACACAGTCTACTTCTATTTGAAACTGACACAGACCAGTTCACAACAAAATAACCTTAGTATCATACATAAAGAAAGTTTCCTTGTCCCAAGCTTCCTGAATAATGTATTTGCAGAGAACAGAGATGCTGTCAAGTATTTGCTTCCTCTGACTCTGATTAGGTTCATGTAAACATCCATTAAATAAGTCCAGCATGTTCTTAGGATTCACTTCCTGTGTTCACTAGGAATAGTTAAGCTAACACAGTGTTCTAAGGCATCAGTGGAATCTCGATTATCCAGTGGGGAACATATGAGGAATGGGATGAATAAAGGGCCAGTTTAATGGTTAACTGGGGCCTGAACTCTAAATTGCTAGTCCCAAGGTAGAAATCAGACATAATTGAAATCAATATCATTGATTTACTGCACATAGTTAGGATGTTCTTGTCAACACAGTTTTACCTAAATCTCTATTAACTGCGTGGATTCACTGAAAGGCTGGGATAAATTTCCTTAGCCCCATATGTGTCACTGTCACAGCCCTGGGGTAAACTGACTTCCCTTTCATAATGAAAACGATGCTTCACTGAATTATAGTTTCAGAATGAGCACTTCTGAACTGTACTTTAGTCTCGTTTTTCTGTACCTTAAAATAATTTGCAGTGCTTGTGTGATTAGTTCATGTTTTTCATTGGACTCTACAGTATAACATTTCCTTTTTCCTTGGGCATGAATAATTACTTCTACGTTAAGTATTAAATATTGGTGATTTTTTGTTGGAAATAAAATAAAAAGGACAAATAACTAGGAAATATTTATACTGCATTTATTCCAGTTTTTTAAAAGTGTATACACAGAAAAATCTTTTATTGTTTCACCATAAATGTGTAAAATTCTTAAACACTTCTCTGATATTTCTAGAAACAACACTGGCTTCTTTAACTGGTTCAAAGTTGTTTCTTCTAAATTAGTAAAATTGTTCAGTAAGTCCTATATAATCAACAGGCTCCCAAATTTATTTATGAAAATATTCTTCCCAATAGTTTCCCAAATATTACACTTCTTTTGATTAAATACTCAGGCTTCACACATCTTAGGAGAAAATTTTAAAGCAATTAAATAAAAGATGAGTGATTTGTGGCACTGTCTTATTTATTTAGAATGTAAGTTCCTGGAAGACAAGCATAATATTTCTATAGGTACTAATACACAATCAGTGCTCTTTAATATTTATAAACAAAGTTCATAGCTACTTTGCCTAACAGTTAAGAATGCATTTTAGTACACATACTATTTTCTTATCTGTTTTAGAAATGTGTTATTTTGAAACAAAACATATTAGCTAGTTTAATTTAGATTGAATCTGTGAAATGTTTTGAAGTATAGAAACCTAAAGAATGGAATTTACTTGAAGGCATTAGAATAAAGCTCAAAATGATGTTTTATTTAAATGCAGTAATAAAGAGAAATACTGCCCCCTGCCCAAATACTCTATTACTACTGCTTCATCATTCTAATCTAAGGCTTTGATTTTGATTAAAATGAAAATACTGAGAGGATCAATATTCTTAAACTTTATTTATACCAGAGTATTAAACTAAAATTTCTAGCTAGTCCAAGCACATGTGATATGATAAATGAGTAAAAGCCAGTGTAAGAAATATAAATGATATTAATAATTTTTGGAATAGCAAAAATAAAAACAAAAACAAACAAAAAACCCACTAAATTATTTTCTAGGGTAGACAAGAAATGAGTATGTGTCAAATTTTAAAATCCAGTCCAAAACTATATTATTGATTCATGTGCTCAGTTGTGCAGTCATGTTTGACTCTGCAACCCCGTGGATGGTCGCCTGCCATATTCCTTTGTCCATGGAATTTTCCCAGCAAGAATGCTGGAGTGGGTTGCCATTTCCTCCTACATATATCATCGATTCATAGCAAACTCTTAAGAAATGGAACAGTGGAACTTTTTTTTTTTTTGGTAGATGGGTAAGAAAGTTCTGAGAGCTCTGAAAGATGATTCTTTTGTTGGAATGAAAAGGACTAGAAGAGTGAGAAGACCAAGGGACAAAGCCATTTTGAGGATTAGTGTCACATGTAAAATGCTTTAATGAGACAAGTGTAAAGGAAATGAAAAGAACAGAGGCACT